>NW_024070204.1:47462948-48094989 GCF_014754425.2 Oryx dammah | reverse complement strand
GTGATTAGAGCTGTCCTTTGAGAAGACTGAGAGAGAGAGAGAGAGAGTGAGTGAGTGTGTGTGTGTGTGTGTGTGTGTTAGTTGCCCAGCCATTTCTGACTCTTCGTGACCCCATGGACTGTAGCCTGCCAGGTTTCTCCATCCATGGGATTTTCCATGCAAGAATACTGGAGTGGGTTGCCATTTCCTTCTCCAGCAGGTGTGCTTCTTGCCATTTTAAAAGATTAAGGTTTCCAATAAGCTTAGTCTTCCTCTCCTGGAACACAACCCTCTGCAGGTACAGGTGTTCCATGACACTTTTCACAGCGTTCTGTGAATTGGAGTTTGGGCAACTGGCACAGGAAAATGCTGTTAATCCTAATTGGTGTTCTTGGTATGAGTAATAAAATCATATGTAGCTGACTCAAGAGTCTTGTGTCTTCCGCCAATATCCATGAAACTAACAGGTTAACTTGTAAGTAGGATCAAATCTCAGAGCCTTCACAATTCTTGATACAATTTGGTAAATTTTGACAAATGTATAGAATTTTTATCACCACCATAGTCAATTCATAGCACATTTCTGTCCCCACAAGCTCCTTTGTGCCCCTTTATATCTATTCCCCTTTCCCTAGTTTTGTCATTTGTTGAATTTCTCATATATATAATTTTACATTATATCAGTTCAGTTCACTCACTCACTCATGTCCAACTCTTTGTGACCCCATGGACTGCAGCACACCAGGCCTCTCTGTCCATTACCAACTCCCGGAGTTTACTAAAACTCATGTCCATTGAGTTGGTGATGCCATCCAAACATCTCATCCTCTGTCATCCCCTTCTCTTGTCCTCAATCTTTCTCAGCATCAGGGTCTTTTCAAATGAGTCAGTTCTTTGCATCAGGTGGCCAAAGTATTGGAGTTTCAGCTTCAGTATCAGTCCTTCCAATGACTATTCAGTACTTATTTCCTTTAGGATGGGCTGGTTTGATGTCCTTGCAGTCCAAGGGACTCCAAAGACTCGTCTTCAACACCACAGTTCAAAAGCATTACTTCTTGGCACTCAGCTGTCTTTATAGTCCACCTCACACATCCATACATGACTGCTGGAAAAACCATAGCCTTGACTAGATGGACCTTTGTTGCCAAAGAAACGTCTCTGCTTTTTAATATGCCATCTAGGTTTGTCATAGCTTTTCTTCAAGGAGCAGTTCAGTTCAGTTCAGTCGCTCAGTCGTGTCCGACTCTTTGCGACCCCATGAATCGCAGCATGCCAGGCCTCCCTGTCCATCACCAACTCCCAGAGTTCGCTCAGACTCACATCCATCGAGTCAGTGATGCCATCCAGCCATCTCATCCTCTGTCATCCCCTTCTCCTCCTGCCCCCAATCCCTCCCAGCATCAGAGTCTTTTCCAATGAGTCAACTCTTCGCATGAGGTGGCCAAAGGACTGGAGTTTCAGCTTTAGCATCATTCCTTCCAAAGTAATCCCAAGGCTGATCTCCTTCAGAATGGACTGGTCGGATCTCCTTGCAGTCCAAGGGACTCTCAAGAGTCTTCTCCAACACCACAGTTTAAAAGCATCAATTCTTCGGCGCTCAGCTTTCTTCACAGTCCAACTCTCACATCCATACATGACCACAGGAAAAACCATAGCCTTGACTAGATGGACCTTTGTTGGCAAAGTAATGTCTCTGCTTTTGAATATGCTGTTTAGGTTGGTCATACTTTCCTTCCCAGGACTAAGCGTCTTTTAATTTCATGGCTGCAGTCACCATCTGCAGTGATTTTGGAGCCCCCCCAAAATAAAGTCTGACACTGTTTCCACTGTTTCCCCATCTATTTCCCATGAAATGATGGGACCAGATGCCATGATCTTCGTTTTCTGAATGTTGAGCTTTAAGCCAACTTTTTCACTCTCCTCTTTCACTTTCATCAAGAGGCTCTTTAGTTCCTCTTCACTTACTGCCATAAGGGTGGTGTCATCTGCATATCTGAGGTGATTGATATTTCTCCTGGCAATCTTGATTCCAGCTTGTGCTTCTTCCAGCCCAGCGTTTCTCATGATGTACTCTGCACAGAAGTTAAATAAACAGGGTGACAAATATACAGCCTTGACGTACTCCTTTTCCTATTTGAAACCAGTCTGCTGTTCCATGTCCAGTTCTAACTTCTGCTTCCTGACCTGCATTTAGGTTTCTCAAGAGGCAGGTCAGGTGGTCTGGTATTCCCATCTCTTTCAGAATTTTCCAGTTTATTGTGATCCACACAGTCAAAGGCTTTGGCATAGTCAATAAAGCAGAAATAGATGTTTTTCCTGGAACTCTCTTGCTTTTTCCATGATCCAGCGGATGTTGGCAATTTGATCTCTGGTTCCTCTGCCTTTTCTAAAACCAGCTGAACATCGGGAAGTTCACAGTTCACGTATTGCTGAAGCCTGGCTTGGAGAATTGTGAGCATTACTTTACTAGCGTGTGAGATGAGTGCAATTTTGCGGTAGTTTGAGCATTCTTTGGCATTGCCTTTTTTTGGAACTGGAATGAAAACTGACTTTTTCCAGTCCTGTGGCCACTGCTGAGTTTTCCAAATTTGCTGGCATATTGAGTGCAGCACTTTCACAGCATCATCTTTCAGGATTTGAAATAGTTCAACTGGAATTCCGTCACCTCCACTAGCTTTGTTCATAGTGATGCTTCCTAAGACCCAATTGACTTCACATTCCAGGATGTCTGGTTCTAGGTGAGTAATGAGCAAGCGTCTTTTAATTTCATGGCTGCAGTCACCATCTGCAGTGATTTTGGAGCCTCCCAAAATAGACATCGGTCACTGTTTCCACATCTGTTTGCCATGAAGTGATGGGACCAGATGCCATGATCTTAGTTTTCTGAATGTTGAGCTTTAAGCCAACTTTTTCACTCCTTTTTCACTGTCATCAAGAGGCTCTTTAGTTCTTCCCTTTCTGCCATAAAGGTGGTGTCATCTGTATATCTGAGGTTATTGATATTTCTCCCCGCAATCTTGATCCCAGCTTGTACTTCATCCAGCCCAGTGTTTCACATGATGTACTCTGCATATAAGTTAAATAAGCAGGTGACAATATACAGCCTTGACGTACTCCTTTCCCTATTTGGAATATAGCCTGTTTTGTATGGCTTCTTTCATTCAACATAGTGCTTTTGAGATTTGTTCATGCTCTTCCCTGTATCACTAGTCCGTCCCCTTTTATTGCTGAGTAGTATTCTATTGTATGGATATACTGCTGTTTGAATATTTGTTTATCCTTTCACCAGTTGATTGACATTTGGATTGTTTCTAGTTTGGGGCTATTATAAGCAAAACTGCTGTAGGTTTGGATATAAGTTTTCATATGGACATTTATTTTTATTTCTCTTGGATACATTATTAGGAGTGGAAATGCTAAGTCTTATGATGTGCTTTTAATTCGTAAAGAACTGCCAAATTGTTTTCCAAAGTGTATGTATCATCTTACATTCCTATCAGGCTTGTTTTAATTTGTATCTAGTTATGAGTGAGGTGAAAGTATCATTTCATATGTTTGAGTTACTTGTGTTTCCTTCTCTATAAAATGCCTCTTTGGCTCATCTTGCATGTTTTCTTCTAAACAGGGAAGGTGAGGTGTTGGAATTTTTGTAGTGATTTGTAGGCATTCTTCATATATTGGGATAATTTTGGTCAGACTATCAATTACAAGCTTCTTTTTTTCCTATTTGGCTATTATCTTTTGAACTTGCCAGTGGTGAGGTTTTGCCATGTAGAAATTTGTCTCTCTGAACTCTTCAGTCTCACAGAGTATTTACTAGCAGTGCAAGACTTCATAATATAGAAACAGGATTGCTCTTTTAATTGACCTTAAAGTATAAATTGGGCTTCCCTGGTGGCTTAGTCAATAAAGAATCTGCCTGCAATGCAGACCTGGGTTTAATCCCTGGGTCCAGAAGATCCTCTGGAGAAGGAAATGGCAACCCACTCCAGTATTCTTGCCTGGGAAATGTCATGGACACAGGAGCCTGGTGGGCTCCAGTCCATGGGGTCACAAGAATTGGACATCACCTAGGGACTAAAACCACCAAAGTATAAAGTATGTTTCCCAGCTGTATTTTATGTAGCCATAACATTAGGGGGAATAAAGAAAAATATTCTGAAGAGTTCAGTTTGTTTTCTGCATTCTCACAAGAATTTTACCACCTTTTAGAAAACAACTAGACAATGGAAACAAAAGAGCTTTAGATCTTGTGTCTTTATTATGCATAGTAAGAGTAAAAATATTTAAAATAATATTGCATGTGTCTTTTACAGAAATATCTATGCAAGATGTTCACATTGCAAACTTGGATAGTGCAAGCCTTGTTTATTTTCCTCACCACTGAATCTATAGGTAAGGTTCATGAGATATCCTACCTCCCAATCCCACAAATTAGGTTTGTGTATTGCTGAATAATTATATAATTATGCTTACATATTTATTCTTTAGGATCGTTATTGAAAGAACGATGTTGTCTTAAAAATGGACTCAAGTTAAAATGCTCTTGACAAATTATAATTTGTATAATTTGAGTTGAAGCAGTCGGTAATCCTAAATCTTGTTCAGCTGTACTAATAGTAAGTTTAATATTGAGAAGGAAAAAGGGGGATTTTGTTTATTTTTTTAAATAAAGAAACAGAATCAGGTTTGTTAACTTTTAGCACTTCACTCCTTAATAGCCAAAGATGTCACTGAGCAGAAGTGAGATCGTGATACCAGAAGAACGATTACCTAGAGCAATACTGCTCCAACTGGTCCACAGCCTAAGAACTGGTTGTTATTGGCCCATAATGAGATGAGTACAGAAATGAAGAATAAATATTTAGAAACGCTTTTAACAATTTGACATAGCCATGATATCCAAGTATGTGATCAATGGACTTGCCTCATCAAACATAATATAAAACAAAAGTGTATGTCTCTAAAGGATTGGGTGAAGAAAACCTAAACTGATCCTTTACCCCAGATAATTAGAGAAGTATTGCTCTAAGTCAAACCCTCTTCAAATTCAAGAACAAAGCCTCTTTTTAAACACTGGAAATGATACAAACCTTAAGCTGAAATTTTTTCTCATTTAAAAGTCTTTCCTTAGTCTTAAACCCAAATTTTCTTCCTTGTAACTTTTTCTCATTAATCTTAAAAATCCTTCTATTGTAGGTCCACTTTCCTTTTCTACTGTTTAAGTCTTCAAGTATTGAAGGAATGCTTTCTAACCCCTCTCTTGCCCAAATTAAATTTACCTAGTTATCCTAATTATTATTTGTAGGACTTGACTTCCAATCTGTATGCACTGATTACCCTCCTGACTCTTCCCTTGATTTTCCATATCATTTGGCTCAGACGGTAAAGCGTGCCTACAATGTGGGAGACCCGGGTTTGATCCCTGGGTTGGGAAGATCCTCTGGAGAAGGAAATGGCAACCCACTCCAGTACTTTTGCCTGGAAAATTCCATAGATGGAGAAGCCTGACAGTCTATGGGGTCGCAAAGAGTCGGACACGACTGAGCGACTTCACCTCACCTTCACCTCACCATCCTACTTAATTCTAGTTAACAACAATGAAACTTTAGCCAGTCACTTAATTTGTGTCTTGGTTTCATGATCTGTAAGATGGGGATAGTAATGTCTCTAACTTCTAGGGTTATTGTGAGATTTAAATGAGTTAATACACAGAAGGCATTTGGGCAGTACCTGGCCCATAGTACACTTTATAAAAAGGAAAGTAATAATATATTTATTATTAAGGTTTGAATAAAATGCACTTAAGGAAAAAATATATCAGAACTCGACATATTCTGAGTATAGTGATTTTATTATTTACTTTTGAAGGATCATTTTTATTAAAGCAGCATAATTCTTTGCCAGTTAAGATACACTGTAGTTTAATGTTAAGCCATCTACCTACCAGTCACTGAAAATTCTCAGATTGTTTTCACGTCAATTACTTTTAAGCCATTTCCCCTTCACTCTATATTTATTTATCAACCTAAATAAAAGATGATTTTGCCAGATTTATTAGCCTATCAGTCTAGTCCTTCAGCATAATTTTGAATCCTGACATTATCCAAATTGTTGGCAATCCATTATGATCTTTTGCTGATTTGATAAGTGTGTGTGTGTCTGTTTTCCCCCTAAGTTGTTGATAAAAAGGTTGAAAATAACAGGACTATATTATCTGTTGCTGCCAGACAGATGACTCTAAAGCTTCATGCCTTAAAATGGTATTACTTATTATTTCTCATGGTTTATGTGTGACTGGCTCAGTCAGACACAGAGATTCTTCTTTTCTCTGTGATATCTGGGCCCTCAGCTAGAATATTTAGTGATGAGGAGCTGGAGTCATCTGAAGTCTCATTCACTTATTATGTTTGGTGTTGATGATGGCTGTAGATTCAGGGCTTTGGGGCTCTTAGCTAGAACACCACATGTGGTCTGTCCTTGTGGCCTTGGCTTCCTTACATGTGGCTGGGTTCCATGGCAGATGTCGCAAGAGAAAAAGAGAGCTAGTCAGAAGTTGTATTTTTTTATGATCTAGCTTTGGAAGTCACTTAGCACACTCTGTTGGCTGGGGCAGGCATAAGCACCCTCAAAGATCTGAGAGCAAAAGGGAAACATAGACCTCATTTCTTTGGAGGAGTATTAGTCACTTTGTAAGATGAGCATGTTGAATGGGATACATTTATAAGTATGACCTTCTTTGGAAAGTACAGACTGCCCCAAGGTTTGAGGGGAGGCACTTCAACATAATCCTTTAGCCTCCCTCTCATTGACTTTTTTTAGTCAGTGATTTTTTTATATGTAGGTAATCAAATGAAAATGTTTTAGTTTGAAGTTATGAAATACCTGTTTTTATAGGTCAAGAGTAGTCAAAAATCAGCCTGGTAACCCTGTAAAAGCGGGTTTCATTTGGCACAGGATGGTTTCAGTGAGCCTGTGCTTCATTTCGCAAACTGGAACATTTGCCTGTTTCTAGTATTTCTTATTCTGTGTGATTAAAAATTGTTATTTAGTCTCTGGCTATATCTCATGTTCTTTAGTACTCTGAAGTATATTTCCTAGGTAAGGTTCCCTCTCATTATTAAAGAGAAAGTCAAATAGGAATGATTTTACCAAGGAACAAAGTGTGATTGGAGGGGTTTTAAGGACTTTCTCATTGTCACAGGGTAACTCTGTCACGGGATGGACATTGACAGGAGCTTGTGTGCTAGGACGTGCCACAGCCATGCATCAGTAATGGAAGGCCACACAAACAGGCCACAGCACAAGCTTTGAAACAAACAGTTTCACTCTGGGCATGACAGATATGGAATAAGAAGTTAATTGTTGAGTTTTTAAAAGTAGTTTTATCCTTTGTGCAGTCTAGCCTGGGACCAAGTTGAGAATTGGAAGAATCTGCCTGATATTTGAGGTTTACTCCATAAAAGTATCTCAGCGTTCTTTATAAAATAAATGATTGAAGTAGATTCTCTCCAAGGTTGTTATCAGTTTTTTGATTCTCTGATTCTATACATCTTTTACCTTAACTGCTAGAACCCGTCACCTCTGAGAGACCTTTCCAGAGTCAATGTGACTAGATTGCTTGTCTCTGGATAATAGTAGTAATGATGATTTGTTGTTGTTTAGTCCCTCTTTTGCAACACCAGGGATGGTAGCCCACCAGGCTCTTCTGTCCATGGGATTCTCCAGGCAAGAATACTAGAGTGGGATGCCATTTCCTTCTCCAGGGGATCCTCCCAACCCAGGAGCAAACCTGCATCTCCTGCACTGGCAGGTAGATTCTTCACCACTGAGACACCAGGGAAGCCAGGCAGTGGTGACAGGCTACCATTTATTGGAGGCCTTTTGAAGACCAGGCATTGTAGTAGATTCTTTACATAACTAATATCTAATCTCAAAAAACTTTCAAGATAGTCATTATTAACTTCATTTTCCAAGTGAATAAATTAAAGCTGTTAGAACTTCAAATTCCATTGGCATTCACTCAAGAAAGCTGCCTTAAGTTTCTAGAGAGTGAGAATAGAGAAGAAGGATAGAATCATGTCAAATATTGAGCATTTTATCTTGATGGTAATAGGTAGGCATTAAATAATTTAAAATAGGGAAATGCCATAATCATTTTTGAACAGTAACTTTGGAAACTGTATGTTTAAGATAAACTAGAAGGAGGTCAGATTGTGGTATAATGTGATAGCCCGAGTGCCAGCAGCCAAAGTAGGGTTGATGAGAAGAGGTTGTTATACATACTAAGAATATAGAAACAAAAAGACCCAGGGAGTGTGGGAGGAGGCTAATGAGAGAATGAGGACTGCAAGGTTATCTGGCCTAGGCAACTGGATGGGAGTAGTGTCTCAGCGGAAATAGGGAAGTGAGAAGAAGAAAGAATAAGTTTGGAAGGGACTGTGATACATAGTCTATGCCCCGACCAGTAACTGAAGAAGCTGAAGTTGAACAGTTCTATGAAGACCTATAACACCTTTTAGAACTAACACCAAAAAAAGATGTCCTTTTCATAATAGGGGACTAGAATGCAAAAGGGGGAAGTCCAGAAACACCTGGAGTAACAGGCAAATTTGGCCTTGCAGTACAGAATGAATCACGACAAAGGCTAACAGAGTTTTGTCAAGAGAACGCCCTGGTCATAGCAAACACGCTCTTCCAACAACACAAGAGAAGACTCTACACATGGACATCACCAGATGGTCAATACCGAAGTCAGATTGATTATATTTTTTGCAGCCAAACATGGAGAAACTTTATACAGTCAGCAAAAACAAGACTGGGAGCTGACTGTGGCTAAGATCATGAACTCCTTATTGTCAAATTCAGACTTAAATTGAAGAAAGTATGGAACACTACTAGACCTTTCAGGTATGACCTAAATCAAATCCCTTACAATTATACAGTGGAAGTGACAAATAGATTCAACGGACTAGATCTGATAGAATGCTTGAAGAGCTATGAATGGAGGTTCATGACATGGTACAAGAGGCATTGATCAAGACTATCCCCAAGAAAAAGAAATGCAAAAAGGCAAAATGGTTGTCTGAAGAGGCCTTAAAAACAGGTATGAAAAGAAGAGAAGTGAAAGGCAAAGGAGAAAAGGAAAGATATACCCATTTGCAGAGTTCCAAAGAATAGCAAGAAGAGATAAGAAAGCCTTCCTCAGTGATCAGTGCAAAGAAATAGAGGAAAACAATAGAATGAAAAAGACTAGAGATAAGAAAATTAGAGATACTAAGGGAATTTTCATGCAAAGATGGGCACAATAAAGGACAGAAATGGTATGGACCTAACAGAAGCAGAAGATATTAAAGAGGTGGCAAGAACACACAGAAGAACTGTCCAGAAAAGAGCTTCATGACCCAGATAATCATGATGATGTGATCACTCACCTAGAGCCAGACATCCTGGAATGTGAAGTCAAGTGGGTCTTAGGAAGCATCACTATGAACAAAGCTAGTGGAGGTGACAGAATTCCAGTTGAGCTATTTCAAATCCTGAAAGATGATGCTGCAAATTTGGAAAACTCAGCAGTGGCCACAGGACTGGAAAAGGTCAGTTTTAATTCCAATCCCAAAGAAAAGCAGTGCCAAAGAATGCTCAAACTACTGCACAATTGCACTCATCTCACATGTTAGCAAAGTAATGCTCAAAATTCTCCAAGCCAGGCTTCACCAGTATGTGAACTGAGAACTTCCAAATGTTCAAGCTGGTTTTAGAAAAGGCAGAGGAACCAGAGATCAAATTGCCAACATCCACTGAATCATCAGAAAGGCAAGAGAGTTCCAGAAAAACATCTATTTCTGCTTTATTGACTATACCAAAGCCTTTGACTGTGTGGATCACAACAAACTGTGGAAAATTCTTCAAGAGAAGGGTATACCAAACCACCTGACCTGCCTCCTGACCAATCTGTATGCAGGTCAAGAAGCAACAGTTAGAACCAGACATGGACAACAGACTGGTTCCAAATCGGGAAAGGAGTATGTCAAAGGTGTATTATGTCACCCTGCTTATTTAACCTGTATGCAGACTACATCATGAGAAACACTGGGCTGGAGGAAGCACAGGCTGGACTCAGATTGCCAGGAGAAATACCAATAATTTCAGATATTGCAGAAAGTGAAGGGGAACTAAAGAACCTGTTGATGAAAGTGAAAGAGGAGAGTGAAGAAGTTGGCTTAAAGCTCAACATTCAGAAAACTAAGATCATGGCATCTGGTCCCATCACTTCAAGGCAAATAGATGGGGAACACTGGAAACAGTGACAGACTTTATTTTCGTGGGCTCCAAAAGCACTGCAGATGGTGACTGCAGCCATGAAATTAAATGATGCTTGCTCCTTGGAAGAAAAGCTATGACCAAGACAGCTTATTAATAAGCAGAGACATTATTTTGCCAACAAAGATCCATCTAGTCAAAGCTATGGTTTTTCCAGTAGTCATGTATGGATGTGAGAGTTGGATTGTAAAGAAAGCTGAGCGCCAAAGAATTGATGCCTTTGAACTGTGGTGTTGGAGAAAACTCTTGAGAGTCTCATAGACTGCAAGGAGATCCAACCAGTCTATCCAAAAGGAAATCAGTCCTGAATATTCATTGGAAGGAATGATGGTAAAGCTGAAACTCCAATACTTTGGCCACCTGATGCCAAGAACTGACTCATTTGAAAAGACCCTGATGCTGGGAAAGATTGAAGATGAGAGGAGAAGGGGACAAGAGAGGATGAGATTGTTGGGTGGCATCACCAACTCGATGGACATGAGTTTGAGTAAACTCCGGGAGTTGGTGATGGACAGGGAAGCCTGACATGGTGCAGTCCATGGGGTCACAAAGAGTCGGACACGACTGAGCGACTGAAATGAACTATGATACATATAATTTTAGACATGTTCATTTTAAAGTACTTATGAAATATTTCAAGTGGATGTCTTATAAGCCACTGAAAACAGAAAATTAGAGTCAGAAAGAGGGGTTTACATGTCATCAGCATAGAGTAGGTCATAGGAAAATCATGTAGTTGCATTTTACTTTTTAATATAATTTGGTTTTTTATTTTTTAATATGAGATTGTATCCCATATACTTATTGGTAAAACCAGTGTATTTTATCATCTTATTTTACTCATCCTGTTTTTATTTTGCTACACCCTTGCTCTTTACTTTTTGTTTGATTTTGACATAAGAACATGTATACTGTCTTTGTGTGTCCCTATCTGCACCCTCAAAGGCATTCAGGACTGGCGAGAAGCAGAGACCATCGCCTGTCTTCTGGTGGGTCTATTTAGACACTGGGTGTGAGTTGAGAAACAGAATTGGTGGTAGAGCAAATATGAATCACCCTGCAGGCAAACTATTTCCTAAAGCAAAGTAGAATGTTATAAAAAGGGCTGAAATTTGCATAGGTTTTTTTTTTTTTTTTTGTAAAATCCAGCTCCATCTGCCACATAATCAGTATAATTCTTTTCAAATTTAGACATTAAATTCTGTTGATACTAACTTTCACTGCGTTTCCTCTTTTTCTGTGTCTTTAGAGATATTTTAATGATGGTAGAGAAACTGTACTGATATAGAATGACATTTTGTACCAGAAAAATTCAGTCTATTCTTACATTTTCTGTTATTATTCCTTTCCAGGGGAACTTATAGTTCCATGTGCTCATATCCACCCTGAATCTTCAGTTGTACAACTTGGTTCGAATTTCACGGCAGTTTGTGTGCTAAAAGAAAAATGTATGGATGATTATCATGTGACTGCTAATGACATTTTCTGGAAAACAGGCCGTGTTCCTGTTCCTTATGAACAATATGCTGTCATAAACAGAACAGCATCTAGTGTCACATTTCCAAATATAACTTTAATAAATGCTCTGCTCACTTGCAACATTCGTATGTTTGGACAGATTAATCGGAGTATTTATGGAATCAGAATCATTTCAGGCTGTAAGTTTTGTTTTACTTTTTTAATTTCAGACTTTGTCATGACTGTTGAATTACATCTTTAATCTCCATTGTCTTTTGGTCTTTTTGAAATGCAGTAACTGTCAGCTCAGTGAGTTTTGGACTGTTTTTTCTTTTTAATGTTTTAAAAAAAATAAGCTTAGAAGTAGAATTGCATTTGCATTACAAATATATAAAAGCCTAAGGAGTAACACAAGTTTAATATTTTTCCTGAAAGTCAAGTACCTGTCAGCTTTCTAGAAAAACATTTTGACAAGAGATACCCACCAAAAATGTTGAGTTGAAATCTGTGACTGTGCTCCTAGTAACTTTCAATATTCCTTAGTTGTGGAGAAAATGCAGTGTAAAGCAACTATCTGAAGAAAGTGAATCAATAGTGGAGGATCCTTTTATATTGAAGTAGACAAATTTACTATGATCCAAGAATGGATTGCCAAATTTGTGGATCATCTAACACTATAATTTTAGCATTTGCTTTCTTGCCAGCAGAGTTTGGGAAGGGAGAGAGATAAATGAATCATTTTTACTTCTATTTACTTGCCTCTTACCAACATTCAAGTATTAGTTTCTAAAATACACTTGAGAAGTCAGTTGATAATGCTTTCCAGCTATAAATAAAAGTTGACTTTGTGCAGAAAGTTAATTTGAAACATACCTATTAATGACAAGTATGATAGAAAATGTATGTTACTATCTAAAATGTTTGAATTTACGTAGAAAAGAAATTAATGTTTTAGTAACCAGTATTTCATTATATCTTTTTTTGGTTTTGTTTTTTTCTGTCTGATTTTGGTTATCTTAAATGTCTAGAGGAATATATAAATTGCATGCTTTTTGCGAATATGAAGCTTTTTGAAATTTGCTTATTTTTCCCTTTTAGTGCCTCCTGAAAAACCTAAAAATTTGAGTTGCATTGTGAATGAAGGAAAGAAAATGATGTGTCAGTGGGATCCTGGAAGGGAAACACACCTGGAAACAAACTACACTTTAAAATCTGAGTGGCAAGTTATTTTAAATTTGTTGTACATTGAATTTATTAAGTTTGCCTTTGTGTTAGAGTTTTTATCTTGTGCGGTAGTATTATTAAATGCATAGTTTTAAATGTTTTATTTAACTTTTTATTTTAGAACACCTGAAACATGAAAGTAGAAAGAATAGTGTAAGAAATCCTCACGCTCATCACCAAGCTTCAATAATTATCAGCCCATTACCAGTCTTACTTTATATATACCCCACACTCAAATTGCTTTTAAAAAATAGACATCATCTCATCCATAAATATTTTAGTACTTTAATGGAAAAGAGAAGGACACTTAAAAAAAATCCAAATATAATGGAAAATACTCTCATATTGTTACATTTTTAATTAGTGTTCAAATTTTCCCAGTTGTCCTATGAATTCAGTTCAGTTCAGTCGCTCAGTCATGTCTGACTCTTTGCGACCTGATGAATCGCAACATGCCAGGCCTCCCTGTCCATCACCAACTCCCGGAGTTTGCTAGGACTCATGTCCATCGAGTCAGTGATGCCATCCAGCCATCTCATCCTCTGTCATCCCCTTCTCCTCCTGCCCCCAATCCCTCCCAGGATCACAGTCTTTTCCAATGAGTCAACTCTTTACATGAGGTGGCCAAAGGACTGGAGTTTCAGCTTTAGCATCATTCCTTCCAAAGAAATCCCAGGGCTGATCTCCTTCTGAATGGACTGGTTGGATCTCCTTGCAGTCCAAGGGACTCTCAAGAGTCTTCGCCAATACCACAGTTCAAAAGCATCAATTCTTCAGCGCTCAGCCTTCTTCACAGTCCAACTCTCACATCCATACATGACTACTGGAACAACCGTAGCCTTGACTAGATGGATCTTAGTCAGCAAAGTAATGTCTCTGCTTTTGAATATACTATCGAGGTTGGTCATAACTTTTCTTCCAAGGAGTAAGCGTCTTTTAATTTCATGGCTGCAATCACCATCTGCAGTGATTTTGGAGCCCCCCAAAATAAAGTCTGACACTGTTTCCACTGTTTCCCCATCTATTTCCCATGAAGTGATGGGACCAGATGCCATGATCTTCGTTTTCTGAATGTTGAGCTTTAAGCCAACTTTTTCACTCTCCTCTTTCACTTTCATCAAGAGGCTCTTTAGTTCCTCTTCACTTTCTGCCATAAGGGTGGTGTCATCTGCATATCTGAGGTGATTGATATTTCTCCCGGCAGTCTTGATTCCAGCTTGTGTTCTTCCAGTCCAGCGTTTCTCATGCTGTACTCTGCATAGAAGTTAAATAAGCAGGGTGACAATATACAGCCTTGACATACTCCTTTTCCTATTTGCAACCAGTCTGCTGTTCCATGTCCAGTTCTAACTTCTGCTTCCTGACCTGCATTTAGGTTTCTCAAGAGGCAGGTCAGGTGGTCTGGTATTCCCATCTCTTTCAGAATTTTCCACAGTTTATTGTGATCCACACAGTCAAAGGCTTTGGCATAGTCAATAAAGCAGAAATAGATGTTTTTCTGGAACTCTCTTGCTTTTTCCATGATCCAGCGGATGTTGGCAATTTGATCTCTGGTTCCTCTGCCTTTTCTAAAACCAGCTTGAACATCTGGAAGTTCACGGTTCACGTATTGCTGAAGTCTGGCTTGGAGAATTTGAGCATTACTTTACTAGCATGTGAGATGAGTGCAATTGTGGTAGTTTGAGCATTCTTTGGCATTGCCTTTCTTTGGGATTGGAATGAAAACTGACCTTTTCCAGTCCTGTGGCCACTGCTGAGTTTTCCAAATTTGCTGGCATATTGAGTACAGCACTTTCACAGCATCATCTTTCAGGATTTGAAACAGCTCAACTGGAATTCCATCACTTCCACTAGCTTTGTTCGTAGTGATGCTTTCTAAGGCCCACTTGACTTCACATTCCAGGATGTCTGGCTCTGGATGAGTGATCACACCATCATGATTATCTTGGTCGTGAAGCTCTTTTTTGTACAGTTCTTCTGTGTATTCTTGCCACCTCTTCTTAATATCTTCTGCTTCTGTTAGGTCCAGACCATTTCTGTCCTTTATCGAGCCCATCTTTGCATGAAATGTTCCCTTGGTATCTCTAATTTTCTTGAAGAGATCTCTAGTCTTTCCCGTTCTGTTGTTTTCCTCTATTTCTTTGCATTGATTGCTAAAGAAGGCTTTCTTATCTCTTCTTGCTGTTCTCTGGAACTCTGCATTCAGATGCTTATATCTTTCCTTTTCTCCTTTGCTTTTCGCCTCTCTTCTTTTCACAGCTGTTTGTAAGGTTCCCCCGGACAGCCATTTTGCTTTTTTGTATTTCTTTTCTATGGGGATGGTCTTGATCCCTGTCTCCTATACAGTGTCACGAACCTCATCCCATAGTTCATCGGGCACTCTGTCTATCAGATCTAGGCCCTTAAATTTATTTCTCACTTCCGCTGTATAATCATAAGGGATTTGATTTAGGTCATACCTGAATGGTTTAGCGGTTTCCTCTACTTTCTTCAATTTAAGTCTGAATTTAGTAATAAGGAGTTCATGATCTGAGCCACAGTCAGCTCCTGGTCTTGTTTTTGTTGACTGTATAGAGCTTCTCCATCTTTGGTTGCAAAGAATATAATCAATCTGATTTCGGTGTTGACCATCTGGTGATGTCCATGTGTAGAGTCTTCTCTTGTGTTGTTGGAAGAGGGTATTTGCTATGACCCGTGCATTTTCTTGGCAAAAGTCTTTGCCCTGCTTCATTCCACATTCCAAGGCCAAATTTGCCTGGTGCTCCATGAATATATGTAAATATTTTTACACTTGTCAAATCAAGATTTAAGTAATCACCATATATTGCCAATTCACATATCTTGTCTCTCTTAACCATAGGTTCTACCTTCTTTCTTTGCAGTTCAGTTGTTAAAATAATGGTTTTACATCATTTAACACATTCCTCTGTCCCTTTATTTACTAAAAGCTGCCATTAGATCTAGACATTTAATCAGTTTTCCCCCAAAAAAAATAATTCATAGGAGTTATATGTATTTTCATTAGGAACGACCCTATGATGTTTGTTTTTGTTTTTCTTATATTAAAATTTGAGCAATGGTTTCAGGGATTAACAGAATTTCCGTTTAGTTTTGTTTCAAATGTAAAGTAAAGTTGAAAGAATTTTACAGTGAACATTTATACATACTCATTACCTAGATTCTACAGTTAACATTTTACTGTACTTGTCTCCATCTACCAACCCATCTCATTTTAATGAATTTCAGAGTGAGTTACAGACATCCATATACTTTCACCCTTAATCACTTGAACATTTACATCATTAGTTAGATTAATTAATCCCTGGCATCTTCCAAAGGTAGATACAAGAGATTTTTCTCCTCATTATGAATTCATATTTAAACATTTGATGTCTTGTTATTTATTTGGCTGTGCCAGGTCTTAGGTGCAGCATGCAGGGTCTTTGATTTTCTTTGCATCATTCAGGTTCTTTAGTTGCAACATGCGAACTCTTAGTTGCGGCATGTGGTATTTAGTTCCCAGATCGGGGTGAAACCCTGACCACCTGCATTGGGAGCACAGAGTCTTAACTACTGGACCATTGGGAACTCTTGATTTGATGTGTTTTAATCTATTACAGTTATTCTTCTTAATACTTAAATTGTCCCATCTTAGTGGGAACTTTTCAGATTGGCTTATCCTTTTGACACAACTTCATGAGTTCTTTGATAGCTTCCTGATTCCTGAAGTGGCATGATGTTCCAGGTTCTGTTTTCTGTTCCAGACCTAGAATCAACCAATTCCCAAGTAGTCATGGTTCCACTTTGTGTGGAATATAATTTAGAGACTGTAGTCTGGGTGTTGGGGAGCTTATTGCTACTAGGTTGTTGTTTCTAGGCTTTTTTAGTGGAAAGAACTAAAAATGTTTTTAAGATAAAATACATCATGAACTCATACTGGTATTTCCAATTTAAAATCCAGACTATATGTTTTTAGTTAATTCATCTATCTAACATCTATATCTCCTTTCTTCGAGCTGTTTCATTTTGCTTGTGGTTTTTAAGAATTTTCTTCATTGTATAAAGTAATAAATTAATCCACACAAATTTCTAAGACAAAGAATGTTTATAGAAGTCTCCATTCCCTGTGTCCTTTACCTTATTTCCCCCCTCCTTCCAAAGGTTACCTGTTTTGGTTTGGTTTTGATTTATCCTTCTGTTTTAAAAAACAGCATATATATATATATATATGTATATATGCATACATATGCATATATATTCTTAATTGATGCATGATTTAAACGTATGTGAGTAAATTTAGTCATATCACTTGAAACTTTCTATGGTAATAGAAACTAGAAAGTGGTTTAGTGGTTGGAAAGGGCTGAGGGAATTTTCTGGAAGGATAGAAATTCTATACCTGCTCTATCACCTCCTAGCATATTGTGTTTTGAAAAAGCATACTGTGCTTAAAGAAACACATTGCTGATACTGTAAAGATTCTGTTCAAGGAAAGGAAAAAAACAGGACTAATATCACTAATAAGTTTTGGAGAAGGGTCATTGGGTTAGAGCATAAGATTCTGAATATGATATTCTTGAAGTAAAATTTTGAAAATAATCTTGTGTTTTAAGATATAGATCAAACTCAGTTTTAAAGAAAACAGGTGAATTTTAGCAAATTTTGTTTCTAGTGTTCAATAGTTTGTTTTAAACTTATTGAAATTAACTTATTTATTCTAAGCTATGATAATCTGGGTCTCATCAAACTCTTTTCAAGTAACCTTTTTCACTCTTAATTTATTCAAATCTATTTTTAATGACTGATTTTACCATTTTTGTATTTAGGGCAACAGAGAAGTTTGATGATTGTAAAGCAAAACGTGACACCCCCACCTCATGCACTGTTGATTATCCTGCTGTGTATTTTGTCAACATTGAAGTCTGGGTAGAAGCAGAGAATGCCCTTGGGAAGGTTGCCTCAGATCATATCAATTTTGATCCTATAGATAAAGGTACTTATAAACCTAAATTTAAGAATTTATTAGTTTTGAGTCTAATTAATATAAAAATAATAAGCATTTATTTTCTTAGTGACTTCTACAAATTAACTTTATCAACAACATTAAAAATACTTTGGAAAAAGAAAAATATCCAGAATCCAACCACACTGGCAGCTGCTTTTACTTTTAATATTATCTCTGATATCTATTCAGATATCAAACATCTTATAGCATTATAGTCATAGTGTATATGCTTCATTTTTATACTCTTTTTAAATTCCATATGTCATCACTATTTAACTTTTAATATCCGGACCTGAAAATATTAGCAAATGTAATAAATTGACAAGGGAAAGAACTAGAATTTCTTTAGGAACCTTTTCCTTCCATTATAATAGCATGGTATAGTATTTTTTTTAGACAGATTTGTTCATTTGGTGAGAATAAATGCATATTATGAAATAAAATATAAAGAGTATATTGGACTTTGTAAGAAGTTATAAAAGTAAACCATGGTAAACATTAGGATCTTTTTTATTTTTCAGTGAAGCTCAATCCACCACATATTTTATCAGTCAACAGCTCAAAGGAACTGTCTAGTATTTTAAAATTGACATGGACTGACTCACGTTTTAAGAGTTTTATAACTCTGAAATATGACATTCAATATAGGACCAAAGATGCCTCAACTTGGAACCAGGTAAATTGAAAGTTACTGTTTATTCAAATAGTCTTTTCTTTAACCCACTAACCTAAAAGTCTCAGTCATTTTCTGAATGTCTTAAATTTCTGGTTATGTGAAATAGTTTGCGTGACACTTCTAGATCTGTATTTCAAGCAAGGACCAATAGGAAGACATCCAGCCAGAGAACACAGTTTTGCTCAGCACAGTAGATTTTAAGTGAAATATGGAAGTGATGCAGAATGAGAGGGAATAGCATTTTTGGTGAGAGGTGAAAGGACCACAGGTAACAGGAAGCAGATTAGGTAGAGGAGTAAGAATGAAGAGATTATATGGGTAAGCTGAGCAGGCATTAACAAACTACATCTGCAGGCCAAATTCAGCCTGTCATCTGTTTTTGTAAATAAAGTTTTATTGGAACACAGCCACAAACATTTGTTTACGTATTCTTTCTGATACATAGAGTTGAATAACTGCAACAGAGACCATCTGGCCCACAGCCTAAAGTATTTACAGTCTAGCGCTTTATAGAAAGTTTGCCAACCCATAAAATAGAGGGATTATAAGATTGAAAAATAAAAGGACTGTATACCCAAATTTACAACAAACTGGAAAATTCTTAAAGAGATGGGAATACCTTACCTGCCTCCTGAGAAGCCCTTATGCAGGTCAAGAAGCAGCAGTTAGAAGTGAACATGGAATAATGGACTGGTTCAAAATTTGGAAAGGACTATGTCAAGGCTATATATTGTCACCCTGCCTATTTAACTTAACATGCAGAGTACATCATGTGAGCTTCCCTGGTGGCTCAGATGGTAAAGAATCTGCTTGCAGTACGGCAGACTCAGGTTCAGTCCCTGGGTTGGGAAGATCCCCTGGAGGAGGGAATGGCAACCCACTCCAGTATTCTTGCCTGGAGAATTCCATAGACAGAAGAGCCTGATGGGCTGCAGTCCGTGGGATCGCAAAGCTGGACACGACTGAGCAACTAACACTTTTAACTTTCTTTCACATCATGTGAAATGCTGGACTGGATGCGTCACCAACTGAAATCAAGACTGCTGGGAGAAATACCAACAACCTCAGATATGCAGATAATACCACCGTAATGGCAGAAATTGAAGAGGAAGTTAAGAGCCTGTTGATGAAGGTGAAAAAGAAGAGTGAACTAGCTGGCTTAAAACTCAGCGTTCAAAAACCTAAGATCATGGCATCTGGTCACGTCATTTCATGGCAAATAGACGGAAAAAATGGAAACAGCAGATTTTATTTTCTTGGGCTCCAAAATCACTGTGGATGGTGACTGCAGCCATGAAATTAAAAGACACTTGATCTTTGGAAGAAAAGCTGTCACAAACCTAGACAGTGTATTAAAAAGCAGAGACATCATTTTGCTAACAAAGGTCCATCTAATCAAAGCTATAGTTTTTCCACTAGTCACATACAGATGTAAGAGTTGGACCATAAAAGAACACTGAGCACCAGAGTATTGATCCTTTCAAACTGTGGTGCTGGAGAAGACTCTTGAGAGTCCCTTGAACTGCAAGGAGATGAAACCAGTCAATCCTAAAGGAAATCAACCCTGAATATTCATTGGAAGGACTGATGCTGAAGGTGGAAGCTTCAATATTTTGGCCACCTGATGTGAAGAGCTGACTCACTGGAAAAGACCATAATGCTAGGAACGATTGAGGACAGGAGGAGAAAGCCTGTGGGGCTGCAAAGAGCTGGATCTGACTTAGTGACTGAATACCACCACCACCACCACCACCTAAAGATCATGTTATAAGCAGAAGAAATACTAGGAGCTTTTAATTTAAAAGGTTATCATCATAGCATTGAGATCTGCATACTACTCTCTGTTATAACTCCATTTATCATTAACAGTATGCCTTTGCTTTGTTTCTCTGAGCTGCAAAGGGAATTGAGCCCGTGACCTTCCTGCTTCTGTCCTCCATTCCATATGGACTCAGAATACAATCAGAAAAAGCAACAAACTAAAGTGGATTAATGCTTCATGTTGTACATGAGGATTGTACAGAGAAGATACATACCAGAAGTTCTTCAAAAATTTTTTCAATATCATAGAATCTTAATTCACTTGTAGAAAAAAGACTGACACATTTTGTATTCAATATTGAAATCTCAGAGTGGTAGAAAGAACCTTTTATCTATGTTTGAAGTGAAGTGAAGTCGCTCAGTTGTGTCCTCCTCTTTGCGACCCCATGGACTGGGGCCTGCCAGGATCCTCTGTCCATGAAATTCTCCAGGCAAGAGTACTGGAGTAGGTTGCCATTTCCTTCTCCAGGGGATCCTCCTGACCTAAGGATTGAACCTGGGTCTCCTGCATTGTAGGCAGATGCTTTACTGTCTGAGCCACCAGGGAAGTCACTAAATCTATGTTTAGTCTACTCTTTTTTTTTTTTTTTTTTATGAAAACCAAGTTTATCTACAAAGATAGCTTTTGTTTTTCATAATTGGACTGGATATCTTCCTTTTGCCCATCTAGATTTATATTCTACCCTTCTTCACCTACTCTTTGTCTTGGGATGCAGACCTGTATGGGTTGTATCTGTTGGTTGTGGAGGGGTCTTGGCAAGAGGGAGGGGAGAGAAGTGAGATCAGCACATTTTTTTGCACTGCTTCCTCCCTAAAGCTTTCCTGTCTCAACCTAAAGTCACTACTTCTCTCAAGTTAACCCTTTGTGACCCTGTTCTTCCAGGTTCTGGTACCACCCCTCTTCCCTTAGATTCTAAAGGTGGTAACACCACTAAGCCCCAGAGTACTGCCTGTACTATCTAATAAGGTTTCCTACACTCTGCTCATATTTCCCTTAGTAAACCCTCCTTGAATTAAATTTTAATTGGAATTTCTCTTTTTCCTGTTAAGACCATGAGTGTTATAGGAGCATAGAAGAAAGAAATAAAAAAAGGATGAAAAGATTAATAATAGTTGTTTCCATATTTCCCAAACCTGTTAAGTTTTACTGATTTTGACTGCTTTTTTCACTTTATTTCTCTGCAGAGCTTGAGTCAAATTAGTCTTTTTTTCATTAGTTATTAGGCTTGTTTCATTAATTAGCTTCTAAATATTAGGCAGCTTAGAAAATCTGTAATAAATACCTCTGGATTTTTTGTTGGTCAATTTGCTTTGTTTTCAGGTTCCTCCTGAAGATACGTCATCTACCCGATCTTCATTCACTGTTCAGGACCTTAAACCTTTTACAGAATATGTGTTTAGGATTCGTTGTATGAAGGAAGATGGTAAAGGATATTGGAGTGACTGGAGTGAAGAAGCAAGTGGTATCACATATGAAGATAGTAAGTAAATAAATATATGAAGAAAAAAAATTGAATTTTGACTATATATTTTATCTGCTTTTATAATATAGACTTATTGCATCTTTTATGAATATTTTATTCAAACTGATATTTTACACTTTTTAAAGGATCTTAAGATGTAAAATTTAATATACATTATTGATAGTACAAATCTAATATAATCAAAGGAAATTGTGGAATGGTGTCTTAGATACAATGAGAAAACCATTAATAGTTGGTAAATCCAGAACATTTTATTAAAGGAGAGTAGTCTCAAAATATCTCTAACTAGAGAATCATATCCTGAATCTTTAAAATCATACTGCTAAGTCATTTCCATCGTGTCCAAGTCTGTGCAACCCTAGAGACGGCAACCCACCAGGCTCCCCCGTCCCTGGGATGCTCCAGGCAAGAACACTGGAGTGGGTTGCCATTTCCTTCTCCAATGCATGAAAGTGAAAAGTGAAAGTGAAGTCACTCAGTCGTGTCCGACTCTTCATGACCCCAGTCTCCTCCGCCCATGGGATTTTCCAGGCAAGAGTACTGGAGTGGGGTGCCATTGCCTTCTCCATAAAATCATACTACCTACCAAAATGTGCATTAGACCTTCACTGTCAAAAAGATAGCTGTACTGTAGTTTTGATTCATTTTTTTATCAGTACTTAATAAGCCCTTGGAAAAGCATTGTTGCATTTTGACTGGTTGGTTTATTTTAATTTTCCTTTGTTTTTCATGATAATATAATGCATATAGGTAGAATCCAAAAGGCATAAAAGGATACACAATATGAAGTAAGATTCCTTCCCCTTTCATCTATAACCATCAAGAAATAATCCTATGGAGGGGGGAAGACAAGATGGCAGAGGAGTAGTGGACATGGAGTACACCTCCACAAATGTTCCAGGAATACATCTTCAGATATAGAAGATCTTTCAGAACACCAGCTGAGAGCAGGCAGGAGTCCCTGATCCCTGGAAAGGAATGTATAGATCCACACAAAACTTGGCAGGACGAAGGAAGAAAGTAAGAAAGAGGAGAGTAAGCAGGACTGGACCTGTACTTGGAGGGTGAGGGAACTGAAGCAAGGGTCAGATCACCACATTGGGGCATTGTTTGGGATGCAGGGAAGCATTTGAGGCTGTTAGAGCGTTCAGCAATTGATCTGTGACAGTCTGGATGGAGTGAGAACCACATAGACTATCCTTGCCATGTCCATATGTATCCCAAACAGGAGTGCAAGTCCTCTGGAACGTGTGGTGGCTGGGAGCTGGAATGTAGGGATTGGGGAGCAATCCCAGGGTAAGGTCTGCTATTGACTGCAGGGAGATGGCTCCCGGGGACGTGAGGGAGGAGATCGCAGAGGGGATTGCCTTTGGAGGAAAGTCGGGTAGTCATGGAGGTAAGGTGATACTGCTGAGTCACGTGCAGGGGATGGAGCCATCACTGTAGTCTCTCTCTCCCCACATGCCAGCTGATCAACAGAGAAAGAACCCAGAGGGTGGCCCTTTGTGTGCCTGACACACTGAGCAACAGAGGAGCACCCCAGCCAGCTTCCCTGGTGGCTCAGACAGTAAAGTATCTGCCTGTTATGCTGGAGACCTGGGTTCAATTCCTGGGTTGGGAAGATTCCCTGAAGAAGGGAATGACAAGCCCCTCCAGTATGCTTGCCTGGAGAATTCCGTGGATAGAGGAACTGAGTGGGCTACTGTCCATGGGATTGCAGAGTCAGACATGACTGAGCGATTAACACTTTCACACTTCTTCACCACCCTAGGGGAACCTTTGAGTGCCTTCTTTGCCAAGAAACAAGGAAAGGACCAGCCAGGGAGGCCCTTTGAGGCTAGAGGCTGCCAGAGGTTAGAAAAAAACTCTTAATAGTGCCACAGCTCCTGCACCTGAGGCACCTGGCATCCCTGTACACTTTGTGCCTCCAGGGTGAGAGGGTAACAGGCAGGAAGGCTAGGGGTCTCCAGACGGAGGAAATAGGCTGCAAGTGTCAGACATTTTTTTTCTCAAGCGGCAGGAGGAGACAAACTACACATGACACGTGTTTTTCCCCCTCTCTATACAAAATTATATAGTTTGTATATATATATGGGGCTTCCCTCACAGCTTAGTTGGTAGAGAATCTACCTGCAATGCAGGAGTAAAAGTAAGTAAGTAAGTAAAGTCGCTCAGTCGTGTCCGACTCTTTGCGACCCCATGGACTGTAGCCTACCAGGCTTCTCCCTCCGTGGGATTCTCCAGGCAAGAGTACTGGAGTGGGTTGCCATTTCCTTCTCCAGGGGATCTTCCCAACCCAGGGATCGAACCCAGGTCTCCCACATTCCAGGCAGACGCTTTAACCTCTGAGCCACCTTGGGTTCAATTCCTGGGTTGGGAAGATCACGTGGAGAAGGAAATGGCAACCCACTCCAGTATTCTTGCCTGGAGAACCCCATGGACAAAGGAGCCTGGCAGGCTTGTCTATGGGGTCGCAAGAGTCGGAAATGACTGAGCGACTAAGCCCACACACGGAGAACCAAACCATACAGGCTCAACAAACCAGTATGTTTTACTCATACAGTTGTTCTCCTAATCTATGTTAATGAGACTATGTATTTGTTTGGAAACCTGCCTTTCTTCAAGATTCCTGTCAATCATTTTATGGCCTGTTATGACTTGCCTTGTGCCAATGTTATCTCAAAATGAATGTTGTGGGTGAGGGGTCTGGTGCCATTCTCTGAAGTTTTGAGACATTTCCTTTCTCAAATTAGCAGCCTGCTAGTAGGTATATATATATGTAACTTCCTGCTAAAGACCAGCAGGGGAGCACTCTTTCTGCCCCCTTCTGATGTCTATGTGAGAAGTCTTCTCTTTTATACTTTAATAAAACTTTATTACACAAAAGCTCTGAACGAGCAAGCCTCGTTACTGGCCCTGGGTCGAATTCTCTCCTCTGGAGGCCAAGAATCCTTGTGTCTTTCATGGTTCAGCAACAACCTTTCAAGGGTCCTCACAATCCAAGCAACTATGCTACCTCCACACTTGATCCCTACTGGGGCAGAGCTGCCAGAGGCTAGAAAAAACCCTAACATACCTCCTGTGTCCATGGCCACAGGCTCCCCTGTGCTGCCAAGGTCCCCATGATCCAAGTAGCTGCACCTCCTCCATGCTTTATCCTCTCTGGGGCAGAGTGGCCAGAGGCTAGAAAAACCCTAAGAGCACTATATCTCCTGTACCCGTGGCCAGCAGCTCCCCTGCGTTCCTGGCACTGCCAGGGTCCCCATAATCGAAGCACCTCTACACCCGGTCCTCACTGAGGCAGACCCACAAGTCCTCCAAGGCATCCTCAGGAGCAGACACCTGTGGACGACTCACATTCAGAGGTGGGGATAAAACCATTGAACTGTGGAGGCGATGTAGCTAAGGAAGAGAGTTGAAAACCTTTCACCTTTCCACCAGCTGTACAAGCTGCAGATTAAACCTACACAGTCAAGTAGGCAGACTCTGTGTGTATGGAATATATAAAAGGAGAATGAGAATTCCCACAAAAGAAAATGCCTAACTCTGGCAGCTGTGGACACTGGAGGCAAGAACATTCAGGAATAGGGCCAGATTATAGAGTCTGAGCTGTCCCCACAGCAGGTCCAGAGACCAGCCCGGTATTGGAGGGCTTCCTAGGGAGGCAGAGGTGATTCATAGTAAGGGAAACGATGCTGACAGTTGAGATCAGAGAAAAACATTTATTATTATTATTCTGATTCGTTCTGTAGTTGGTTCTGGAAATTTTTTTTCCCCTGTTGCTGTGGTTGTTCATTTTATTACTATTAACTCTATTTAAGCTTTGGAGAACTTTTTTTTTAAATATTTCCTTTATATACTTCTATGTCTATGTTGTCTTTTTGCGGTTTTATGGGGTTTTTTCTTTTAAAAATCGTTTTGCTTGTTTATTTTTCTTATTGTTCTCTTCCTGGTATATTCTTTAATATATACAATTTTTTTCATATACTTCTATTTAACTTTGCTTTTCCATCTTTTGCCTTCCTTTTCTTTCACCCTGTTCATTAGTCTGTTTTGTTTTGTTTTTTTGCTTTATTCCCCAGTTGGCAGTCTGCTTTTGTCTTGTTTTTTGATTTGTGTTTTGTTTTTAATTGGTCGATACCGTTTTTGGTTTCCTTTGTTCACCACCAGGTCACTCTGTTATATTTTCTTTTATTTGGATTGTTCTGCTTGTGCGTGTGTGCATGCACCTTTGTTTTTGACATTTGTCTGATTTTGTATTTACTATTTGGGATTCATTTTTTGTTTGTTGTTTTCTGTTTTGTGTTTGTTGTGAAAGTCAGTCATGTCCGATTCTGTGTGACCTCATGAAACTGTAGCCTGCCAGGCTCTTCTGTCCATAGGATTCTCCAGGAAAGAATACTGGAGTGGGTTGCCATCATCTTCTCCAGGGGAATCTTCCTGACCCAGGGATAGAACCTGGGTCTCCTACATTGAAGGCGAATTCTTTACCATCTGAGCCACCTGGGAAGCCCTGTGGTTGTTTCAGTCCTCTTTAATGCCATGACAAATAGCTTATGGAGTCTTGGTTCCCTGGCCAGATATCAGTCCCTGAGCCTTTGGAGTGAGAGGGTTGCATCCAGGACACGAGACTGCCAAAGAACTCCTGACCCCATGAAGTATTAATCAGTGAGAACTCCCATGAAGACTTCCACCTGTATCCAGGACCCAGCAGCACCCAGTACAGGACTCTTCACCCAAAGAACAAGCAAAACAAAAACAAACCCAGTCATTGGCAGACCAGCTTCCAACAGACACTCAAGAATACCACCTTACACAGCCCTGCCCATCAGAGGGAAAAAAACTCACCTCCCCCCCTCAGAAGGCAGGCACAAGTCCTTCCCAACATAAAGCCTACCACTGGAACAACCTCACCCACCAAGGGCAGAAACCAAAAGGAAGAAGGAATACAACCCCAAAGGCTGGGAAAAGGAGACTCAAACACAGTTGTCATGACGGTATGGTACTGCACAAAAACAGAAATATCGACTGATGAAAGAAGATAAAAAGCCTAGAGATAAACACACATACCTATGGGCACCTTATCTTTGACAAAGGAGGCAAGGATATACAGTGGAGAAAAGATAGTCTCTTCAATAAGTGGTGCTGGGAAAACCAGACAACTACCTGAAAAAGAATGAAATTGGAACACTTCGTAACGCCATACAGAAAAATAAACTCAAAATGGATTAAAGACCTAAATGTAAGACCAAAAACTATGAAACTCTTAGAGGAAAACATAGGCAAAACACTGTCTGACATAAATCACAGCAAGATCCTCTATGACCTACCTCCTTGAATAATGGAAATAAAAACAAAAACAAGTGGGACCTAATTAAAAGTTTTTTGTACAGCAAAAGAAACTAAAAACATGGTGAAAAGGCAACCCTCAGAATGGGAGAAAATAATAGCAAATGAAGCAACTGACAAAGGATTAATCTCCAAAATAAACAAGCAGCTCATGCAACTCAATACCAGGAAAACAACCCAATCAAAAAGTGGGCAGAAGACCTAAGCAGACATTTCACCAAAGACGTACAGATGGCTGATAACACAGTCATGTCCAACTCTTTGCAACCCCATGAATCACAGCACGCCAGGCCTCCCTGTCCATCACCATCTCCCAGAGTTCACTCAGACTCACATCCATCAAGTCCGTGATGCTAACCAGCCATCTCATCCTGGGTCATCCCCTTCTTCTCCTGCCCCCAATCTCTCCCAGCATCAGAGTCTTTTCCAGTGAGTCAACTCTTCGCATGAGGTGGCCAAAGTACTGGAGCTTCAGCTTTAGCATCATTCCTTCCAAAGAAATCCCAGGGTTGATCTCCTTCAGAATGGACTGGTTGGATCTCCTTGCAGTCCAAGGGACTCTCAAGAGTCTTCTCCAACACTACAGTTCAAACGCATCAATTCTTCAGCTCTCAGCCTTCTTCACAGTCCAACTTTCACACATCCATACATGACCACAGGAAAAACCATAGCCTTGACTAGGCGGACCTTAGTCGGCAAAGTAATGTCTCTGCTTTTGAATATACTATCTAGGTTGGTCATAACTTTTCTTCCAAGGAGTAAGCGTCTTTTAATTTCACGGCTGCAGTCACCATCTGCAGTGATTTTGGAGCCCAAAAAAATAAAGTCTGACACTGTTTCTACTGTTTCCCCATCTATTTCCCATGAACTGATGGGACCAGATGCCATGATCTTCGTTTTCTGAATGTTGAGCTTTAGGCCAACTTTTTCACTCTCCTCTTTCACTTTCATCAAGAGGCTTTTTAGCTCCTCTTCACTTTCTGCCATAAGGGTTGTGTCATCTGCATATCTGAGGTGATTGATATTTCTCCTGGCAATCTTGATTCCAGCTTGTGTTTCTTCCAGTCCAGCGTTTCTCATGCTGTACTCTGCATAGAAGTTAAATAAGCAGGGTGACAATATACAGCCTTGACGTACTCCTTTTCCTATTTGGAACCAGTCTGTTGTTCTATGTCCAGTTCTAACTTCTGCTTCCTGACCTGCATATATGTTTCTCAAGAGGCAGGTCAGGTGGTCTGGTATTCCCATCTCTTTCAGAATTTTCCACAGTTTATTGTGATCCACACAGTCAAAGGCTTTGGCATAGTCAATAAAGCAGAAATAGATGTTTTTCTGGAACTCCCTTGCTTTTTCCATGATCCAGCGGATGTTGGCAATTTGATCTCTGGTTCCTCTGCCTTTTCTAAAACCAACTTGAACATCAGGGAGTTCACGGTTCACGTATTGCTGAAGTCTGGCTTGGAGAAATTTTGAGCATTACTTTACTAGCATGTCAGATGAGTGCAGTTGTGCAGTAGTTTGAGCATTCTTTTGCATTGCCTTTCTTTGGAATTGGAATGAAAACTGACCTTTATTAGAGGAATGCAAATCAAAATTAAAAATTACAATGAGAAATCACCTCATACCAGTCAGAATTGCCATCATCAAAAAAATCTACAAACAGTGAATGCTGGAGAGGGTGTGGAGAAAAGGGAACCCTCTTCCACTGTTGATGGGAATGCAAATTGATACAGCCCACTATGGAGGACAATATGGGGATTCCTTTAAAAACTAGGAATAAAACTACCATATGACCCAACAATCCCATTACTGGCGTATACCCTGAGAAGACCATTATTGAAAAAGACGCATGTACCCCAGTGTTCATTGCAGCATAATTTACAGTAGCAAGGACATGGAAGCAACCTAGATGTCCATCGACAGATGAATGGATAAAGAAACTGTGGTACATGTATACAATGGAATATTACTCAGCCATAAAAAGGAACACGTTTGGGTCAGTTCTGATGAGGCGGATGAACCTAGAGCCTATTATACAGAATGAAATAAGTCAGAAAGAGAAAAATAAATATTATATATTAACACATATATATGGAGTCTAGAAAGATGGTACTGATGAACCTATCTGCAGGGTAGCAGTGGAGATGCAGACATAAGAGAACAGACTTGTGGCCACCGGGGAGAATGAGAGGACTGGATGAATGGAGAGAGTAGCATGGAAACATATATGTTACCATATGGAAAACAGATCACCAGTGGGGATTGGCTGAATGACTTAGGGAGTTTAAACCAGTGCTCTGTGACAGTCTAGAGGAGTGGGATGGGGTGGGAGGTGGGAGCAGGGTTCAAGAGGGAAGGGACATGTATGTACCTATGGCTGATTTATGTTGCTACATGGCAGAAACCAACACAGTCTTATAGAGCAGTTAGCCTTTAATTAAAATAATCGTATGGAATACAGATTTTTTTCTGAGCATTTTCTTGTCACTGTCACCCTCTTGAGGTTTCAGTGGCAGCAGCTATGATTGAAACCTTCCCTACCTCCTAAATCCCTTCACTTCCACAGAGCTCTGCCAAAGGTTTCATGAAAGTTACGTGAATTGAGAATGTCAGAGGCAGAAAAGTTAAGTACCGTTCTCCACCGCAAATATTCTCTTATTCTGAAAAATGCCAAGAAAGTAATCCTACTCTTGCTGGTTTGGGAGTCAGATTCCTTTGTCTTGGCTAGGAATTTTGAAACTGGTATTCTTGAAGAGTTTAAAAGTACGTTGATCAGTTTGAGGGAGTTCCGAAACTACTTTAAGATATAGACAAAATATTGCGTTCCATACTTGTGTGCATTTTCTGGAGAGATGGCACATAACCTTTGTCAAACCAAAAGAGATTTCCTGGTGTCCAAAAAGCTATGAACAATTGGATTATGCATTTCTTCAAATTAGTGAAAGAAGCCAGAGTTTTTTTAACATCAGAACAATTGATGTTAAAAAACTTGTTTTTTTTTAACCATTTCTAGCCTCTAAAATATCCTTTATAGCTTTGTGTTCTTTATTCTTTTGGGGTGCTGCGCTGTACTCATGTATGTATCTGTTCAAACCCCCTGTACCAGCAGCCTTTCCCCCAGCCTTTCTGGTGTGCCTTTCCTCTTTGTTTTGCCCACCTGTAATTAACTTCTTCATGGTCAGCACAACACTGGTTAGATTTTACTCAGATTGTTTTTTATTCTATTTAATGCCATATTTTGCAATTATAAAATTTTTGAATTTTTAAAACTTAACCAGCAATCAGATTTGATGTTTTGTAAAGTGCTTTTTCACATGGTTGGTGATTATTACAACAATTCTGTGAATTTATTTATATTATATTCCATTACATTGACTCCCAATATAAGGTAATAAACTTAATACTATGCTTACTCCATTTATTTTGTCTTATATCCTTAACTATATTCATTTAGGGATTATACACATGTATTTAAATATATTTCAGTTTGATTTTTAGCAGTAAGAAAGTAATGCATCTTTGGTTATTGCTTAGGATATATTTGTACCTTTACAATTTTAAGATTACTAAAGAGTTGCAATATAATCTAAATTGTCAGGCTATCACCCTGACTAAAGGTGTGAAGTCCAAGACATACCATGCTGAGATGGGAAAATGCTGGTGTAAAGAAAGAATAGAGACACCATATCTTTGAAGGGCAAGAATATTAAAAATAAGTAAGAGAATAATTTCTAGGATTTTAGCTTATCTTGTTATAATAGAAACTTTTATTTTAAAAATTTTATATCATTTCTTTAGGACCATCCAAGGCACCAAGTTTCTGGTATAAGATAGAGCCATCTCATGCTCATGGCACTAGATCAGTACAACTCAAATGGAAGGTAAGAAAAAAAAATTGACTATATCCTTTTATCTCATATAAATATATTTTATATGGTATCATGAGTGGGGCTTAATTTTTGGTATCAAATAGTATTTGATAACTTTAATAGAAATGCAAAGCTTTATATATATACTAAAAAATGGTTCATAAACTGCCAGTGATACCTCATAGATATTTCAGCATAATTCTGTGAAAGTTCTATAAGGGGCCTGTGTTTTACCGAACTTTCCTCAGTGCCTCATAAAAAATAATTAACATTTGGGGTAGTCAGAATGTATGCTGGAGATAGGAAATAAAGTCATTGTGCACTCCATAAATGGTCATGAGTGGATCATGCTAAAATAAGGTAGAAAATAAAATATTCAGACTTAAAATAGTTTAGGCCAGCATACCATCAGTGAAGAATTGTGTAGAGAACTAATAGCTAACAGAATGGTGCTACTTTCCCTCTTGGTTGAAGCCATGCTTTTACTCTTCATTCAGTATGTAGTAGTTTCCCTTCAGTAGTGAGTTCAAAGTAAGATTGCCAGCCCCTTGCAATTAAATATTTAGAGATTTGACATAATAGAATTTGTGAACATGAAAAACATTACCTTTATTCAAGATTTATGAAATATGTTTTAAAAGTAAATTGTTTTATTACAGACATTGCCTCCTTTTGAAGCTAATGGAAAAATTTTGGATTATGAAGTGACTCTCACAAAATGGAAATCACATTCACAAAATTACACAGTTAAAGACACAAAACTGACAGTAAACCTCACAAATGATCGCTATGTAGCAACTCTGACAGCAAGAAATCTTGTTGGCAAATCAGATGCGTCTGTTTTAACTATCCCTGCCTGGGATTTTCAAGGTTTGTCCCTAAGATGGAGCCTCACTTACGAATGGTAAAGGGTAGTTAGGTATGGACAGGACTCCTGTAAAAACATAAGTATCCTAAGACTATGTCAGTATCTACGGTGGTTAAATTTTTAGAAATCAATCAGCAGCCAAATCGTTCCATCATTTTGTGGTTCACTTAAACTTTGCAGCTGAGTTCGTTTAAGCATTTTACGATTATTTGTCTTTTTTAAAAAATATATTTTTTAGGTTTGAGGAACTTATTATATACATTTAACTTAAATATATTATTTTTTTATAGCTTTATCTGTAGCTTTAAAAGAAGAAGAAAATGCAACTTATATACACAAAATACTTGTAGAATTTTGGGAAAGGAATTAACATTTGAAAATAAATTGACTGTTTATAAATTAGTGCTTTTATTCATGTAAATACAGTTTAATCTTATGTGCTACGAAAACATGATAGCAAGATAGATCACATGGTTATGAAAATGAATGTAAAATGTTGGAACTTCAGAGTTTTAAATGTTCATTTATCATATCAGTATTCATACTTTGTTTTTTTTAAAGCTACTCACCCTGTAACCGATCTTAAAGCATTTCCCAAAGATAACGTGCTTTGGGTAGAATGGACTGCTCCAGATGAATCTGTAAACAGATACATACTTGAGTGGTGTGTATTATCTGATAAATCGCCCTGTATCCCAGAATGGCAACAAGAAGATGGTACTGTACATCGCACCTATTTAAGAGGTATATCTTACTAGAAACACTTAAGTCGATGTCCTTTTTCTAGTTCTTTGGACAGACTTTTCTTGTACTTATTCTTTTCTGCTTTGTAGGCTTTGTGGTCCATTGAAAAGACATCCAGTTTATCATTGTTACTTACTAGTTAACTCTTGTTTACTAGATTTGTGACTCTCAGCAAGTCACACTTATTAACCTCACTAAACTGCAGGGTCTGTTTATAGACTGCTGCTGCTACTAAGTCGCTTCAGTTGTGTCCGACTCTGTGCCACCCCATAGACGGCAGCCCACCAGGCTCCCCCGTCCCTGGGATTCCCCAGGCAAGAATACTGGAGTGGGTTGCCATTTCCTTCTCTAATGCTAAGTGGGGTTAATACTATCTTCTGTAATACTCTCCTGTTGTTTTGATCATAAAAGGAATGCTCACAAAACTGTAAAGTAAGAAAAATACAAGGTAATCCAATCTCTGCTCCTAACTAGTATGTTCTCTGTACCTGATTTAACTTCTTCTTTTGATGAGAAAAATTTCCCTGAGCATCTGGATGGCTGGTTAACTTTTTATAGCTGTTGAACAAGGGAAGCAGAATCAGAACTTAGATTTTCTTATCTTTTAAACTGGAAGTATTAATGAAGGGAAAAAAAGTAAGAGCTCCAGTATGGATTGCTCTCATTGCAAGTTACTACTTTTCAAGTAGCTTTAAAGTGATAGAACAACTTTAAAGAGAAAACAAAGCACTCAGTTTGTATGTGTGTAAAGAAGATAACCATTAGGATTCAGCTACAAATAATATGATTAATCATAGGAAAGCTGTTAAAAAATATACTGTTTATATATAGCCATAAAGAGCTTTATTCATAACATAGGCTGTTTGGCCCTCATTAACCCATTATTTAACATATAATTTTACTAATCCCACTTGTCTAGTTTATCAGTCTTGTCCAAGTAAAAGCAAAGTAGAGCTAGAGAGGAAATAGATTGGTAATAACTGGACCATGGATGGCATACATGCTCAATCATGTCAGACTCTTTGCAACCTCCTGGACTGTAGCACGCCAGGCTCCTCTATCCATGGAATTCTCCAGGGTGGGTTGCCATTTCCTCCTCCAGGGGCTCTTCCCCACCCTGGGACTGAACCCACATCTCTTGCATCTCCTGCATTGGCAGGCAGATTCTTTACCCCTGGTGCCACCTGGGAAGCCCTAGCTGGACAATAGCTGGACAACAGAGCAAAGGCTCTGGAGACCTTCAGTTTGTGCAAGTATTCCCACAGAGTTCAGTAGGCCTGGTAAAACATCACTGTATAAGCAGAATATAAAAATTATCTTCCTGATAATATTGAATCATTAAGAAAATGACTTTATGCAGACAAAGAAGCATATATAACCTCATGAATAAACAGTTAAGGAAATGTAAGTTCCTATTGAAGGTATAAACTGCAGTTTATAAACAAAAATAAATTTTTTTGTTGTTGTGTGCTAAAGACATAGATTACTTTGTTAATTTGGAAAGATTATAAATAAAGGAAGTATTTAGGATAATTTTTTCTTTTAAAATTCTGTTGTTGTAGGAAATGATACTTAATTCTATTTTTCCCCAGTCACCTGGCCAGCCACAGCCGTTTGTACTTTCCCTAGCTCTGATTAGTGACATAGGCAGGTCTCAATTAGGTAAAATGGACAAAAATTGTCAAACTATAAGAAAGACCCATTTGATAAATCCTGATTATAAATGCAGTCATTTGTTACTTTTATTGACAATATAAATATTTTTATTCACTTATTGGCAATAAAAATAACCTTTTATTTTCATGAAGATTTACTGTTAAGCTTGAATCTAGTACACAAAAGGCAATGTTTACTTAAAAAGTTGTAGTTTTAAAAGAAACTTCAGTGGTAATCATTTCATAATGTAAGCAGATGTCAAATTATTATTTAGTATACCTGAAATTAACAATGTATATCAACTGTACTTCAGTTTTAAAAACATAAATGAATAAATAAAAGAAAATTCAGTGGTCATGAAATTATAATGTAAAAGTAAGTAAGAGAGTTAATTTTTTTTTCATTATAAGGAAGAAAATGCTTAATCCACTATTCTTACTTTAGGAAACCTAGTAGAGAAGAAATGTTACTTGATAACAGTTACTCCAGTATATGATGATGGACCAGGAAGCCCCGAGCATATAAAGGCATACCTTAAACAAGCTGGTAAGTCCAGCCTTACTTTCTTTGAAAAACCGTTGCATTTTTATACTGACAAAGACATTTATCCTTTTTAAATAAGGGTATGTCTCATGTTCAAATAATTCCATGATAATGAAATTTTACCAAGTTCTAATGGTTTACTAAATTCTTACGCTTTTCAATTAGTAAATACCTTATTCTGTTTCAGCACCTTCCAAAGGACCTACTGTTCGGACAAAAAAAGTGGGGAAAAATGAAGCTGTCTTAGAGTGGGACCACCTTCCTATTGATGCTCAGAATGGATTTATCAGAAATTATACTATATTTTATAGAACCGTCACTGGAAATGAAATCGGTAATAAAGCTATATCAGTTATTAAGAATCAGGTGTTTTTTCTTAGGCTTTTAAATACTAATTTAAGTCTTCTTGTGTTTTTTACATCTTAATATAGCATTTTATGCTCAGAAAAGAGAACCTGAAAATATGCTTTATGGTTGCCTTCATGATCCTACTAAAAATACATTGTTTTCTAGTTGAAATATGGTTTGATTCCTTTTTCGTATTCTCCCAGTGTCAAATATAGGCCAAACCATGCAAGAGTAGTTGGTTAAAGTGCACTTACTGCTTTCTTCCAGCTGTGAATGTGGATTCTTCCCACACAGAATATACACTGTCCTCTTTGACTAGTGACACTTTGTACATGGTACGAATGGCAGCATACACAGATGAAGGTGGAAAGGATGGTCCAGAATTCACTTTTACTACACCAAAGTTTGGTAAGGAATAATGATGCTTGAGTTTTCCTTTTTTCTCTTTTCTTTTAAAAATTTAATCAGACTAAAAATGGGCTTAACCTACATGCTAAAATTTTGTTTAAAGTGCATCTTTGGATTCATATAAATGATGTGTTCATAAATTATGATTTTTGTTTTGTTGTTTGGTTATTTCTTTAAACTACAGAAAATTTTTTCCATACTTTGCTGTTGTTTCTTCAACTGCTTCTAATTTCACCTGTACTCTATAAATCCCCAAATAATTTGTTTATCTTTCTAAACGGGTTCATTTTCTTCACTGGCAAAACTTGGGTATGGTCTCACTTAGACGGGCATGGAGATGCTTCTGGAAGTAACATCGCATTGGCTGCCCAAGGAGAACCCCAAGTTCAAACTTGTATTGGTTGGTGATGGTGGTACTGGAAAAACTACATTCGTGAAATGTTGTCTGACTGGTGAATCTGAGACATATATAGCTACCTTGGGTGTTGAGGTCCATCCTCTTGTGTTCCATACCAACAGAGAACCGATTAAGTTCAGTGTAGGGGATATAGCTGGTCAGGAGAAATTTGGTGGACAGAAAGATGGCTATTATATACAAGGTCAGTGTGCCATTATAATGTTTGATGTAACACTGAGAGTTACTTACAAGAGTGTGCCTAGCTGGCATAGAGATCTGTTATGTGTGTGTGAGAACATCCCAATTGTGTTGTGTGGCAACAAACTGGATATTAAGGACAGAAGGTTAAGGCAAAGTCAATTGTCTTCCACCAAAAGAAGAATCTTCAGTACTATGACATTTCTGCCAAAAGTAACTACAACTCTGAAAAGCCCTTCCTCTGGCTTGCTAGAAAATTGATCGGAGACCCTAACTTGGAGTTTGTCGCCATGCCTGCTCTTGCCCTGCCAGAGGTGGTCATGGACATAGCCTTGGCAGCACAGTACAAGCACGATTTAGAGGTTGCTCACATGACTGCTCTCCCAGATGAAAATGATGACCTGTGAGAAAGCGAAGCTGGGGCCCAGCGTCGGAAGTCTAGTTATATAGGCGACTGTCCTGTGATGTCACTGGAGCAGCGTATTTGCCACATTATTACATAGCTAAGCAGAACATGTGCTTAATCTTTGGATGCTGAAGGAGAACTGTCATTCCCACTCCGTTTCATTTAGAATCAGGATAAAGTTGTATTTTAACCATCTTAAAAAACTTGGCTATAGTCTCTTCTCTTGTTCTTCCTTTAATGGGCAGGTTGCCTGGAGAATTCCACGGACAGAGGAGCCTGGCAGGCTATAGTCCATGGGGTGGCAAAGAGTGGGACATGACTGAGCAGCTAACACACACAAGCTGTAAAGACTAATCCACGCTTGCAGTCTCATTTCCGTACCTCCAGCTCAGTTTTTAACCTGCTGAAACCAGATTTCCACCCGCCCACCACTCCCCTGAAGCCTCTCTGCTGTCACACATGGAAGACCTCTTAGTCGTCCTGTCCAGTGCATGCTTTTTAGTCATCTTTTTTCCCTACACTTGCCAACATTTGATCTTCCTATTGGTCTGTTCATCCTTGAAACAGTCTCTTCCCTTGGTTTATTTTTCTGGTAGCGCTCTCCTGAGTCTCCTCCTTGTGTGGTACTTTTTTCTTGGTCTCCTTTTCTGCTCTTCTAAATGTTTTGTATTCTCCAGAGCTCTGTTCCTGGCACTGTTTTCTTATCTTCCATTTCAGAGTCCCTGTCTAAGACTTCAGCCACTCTCTCTGCTCTTCCCAAACAGATTTCTCTTTCTTTGTTCCATGTCACAGCTCTTTGCCAAACCCAGAAATATAGGGGTAGTTGTAGTAAATTTCTTCATCTCTTTTTCACTTACATAAACTAAAGTTCAGTTGCTCATGCTTTCTAATTACTGCTTGTGCATGCCCTTTCATAATCTCTTTCTTTGACCCTAAACTTCTTTTCATTTTCCCCGCCTTTATGTCTTTTCCCAGTATATTCCCCTATACCTTTTGTTGTTCTGGCTATTCCCATGGCCTCCCTACAGCAGACTTAAAATGCATTCTTTCCTGTAACTACTACATTTTGAATCATTATTAAATTACCTTATTTTATTGTAATTGTTTTTGTCATATCCAAGCACCAACACAGTGAATGATAAATAGTAAGCTCCATATTCCTTGTTGGTTGAATGTTTGCTGCATGAGCAAATAAGTGGATAAGTGACTACTACATAAGATAGATATTCAAAGATCCTGAGCTTTTCTGTGATGGCCAATAATGAATATAGTCTGTGGGATAAGATTTGTGGTGACATGTTTGTAGAATACATATGTAACAAATACAGGTTTCCACCTCTAAGGAAAAGTTGAGCATTCCTCTGAAACCTTTTATAAGCCAAAATGTTTTAGAGCAGAGTATCCCCCACCTTTGGCAAGTTTGCATTATGCCACTTCATTTTCATGAAAGACCTACATTAAATACAGTAACAAGCTTTTTTATATAAATTTATTTTTGTTAGCAAAAACAGACAATGTAATTTATGAAAAAAGCTTTTTAGTATATTAGTGTAAGTCTTTTGTGGAAGTGAGGTGGTAAAATGGGAACTTTCTGAAAGTGGGGGCATACCTGTAATACTTGAAATAAAACTTTGTGCCATGATCTTTAGAAAAATAAAACTAATTTAAAAATTTATGCTGTTAACAAAAGTAGTGTTTATTATAAGGAATTTAGACAATTCAGTAAAATACAAAGATGAAGAAAAATCACTCCTGTTCCCTCATTCAAAATAATCTTTTAACATATTTATATATCCTCCTAGTCTTTTCTATGCATACATTTTTTTCCCAAAACTGAGATCATTCTTAATATTGCTTCATCCACTTTTCCCTCTGACCTATTGTTTTATGGATCCATTATACCTACTTCACATGGCTTTGACTTTGCCCTCAAGGACCATATAGCTTAGTTGAAGAAATAAAGTATAAGTAAACAATACAGAGAGCCATTTGAGCCATGTTACTAGTAAATAGAGCAAGCATTTAAAGTTACTGGTAGTGGGAAGTTTCACCTTCAGAGATTTTTGTGGAGAAGACAGTACTTGAGCTTTGAAGTTAAGATGTGGACAGATAGGAAGAAGAAAGCATCCTGGAGCAGCATGAGCAAAAGGCCCAAGGCGTGGAAGCTGAGGAAGAAGTTCAGCACCAGTAAAGGACAGGTTCTGCCTGAATTTGATGTGTCATGAGTATGAGCATCTTAGCACTCAGGAATTAATATTCTCCAACCTATAGTTTATTCCTCTGATTGTTCAGTTCCTGTTATGCTTCACAGGATGTAAAGTTACAAAGGGATATGTGTGGTGGGAAGGTAAGACTGAGTAATGTATAGCTGTTGTACTACTTTCATACATTTCTCCTGTAAAAGACTAATTGAAGGAGGGTTGGAGGAGTTTACCAGAAACAACCAAATCATTAAAAAACTCTAATAAAAATTCTCCCAATTAGCGATTCATTTGATTACTAAGCTCTCTTTCAAATTCAGAGAGGGATTCATGTGGTATTTAGGAATCTGAGGCTTGTTGCTTTTTAGATGATGATAGTCCTACTTCTGCCACTCCTTGTGCCTGTTAAGGTTCTCCTAAAATTCTTAGCCCTGTATCAGTAAATAACAATTAAAAATTTTACCTGAAGTTTACATTTTTATTCCTTATAGAAAGTTTTGTAGTTTTTTGTAGTTCCGTTATTGAAATCGTTTAGAGCTTTTCCAATTCCACTCCTAGAACTCAAAAGTAAGTTTTGCTAAGATTCTGCTGAGTGCAGATGATAAATGTAATAAATAGTTAGGTTTGAAAGCTCTTACCAGGTATATTATCTATCCAATAAACTGAACTAATCAATTTATTCCCCCAACCAACTTCTATTTTATGTATACTTTGTGGTCAGGTTACCATGACCTAAGGCATAAGCAACTAGGATATGATTTACCAAGGGGGAGGGGTGGGGAGAGAGAAACACCTTTAAGTTTGAAATGGTTGTGAAAAAAAAGTTAGGATGGTATTTCATCTTTTCAACAGTAACCTGGTTGGAAAATTGCATTATTTGTCTGTAGCATATGTGTCAACAATTATTTTCCTTCTTTGCCCTTTTTGTTTTTTAGCTCAAGGAGAAATTGAAGCTATTGTTGTACCTGTTTGCTTAGCCTTCCTATTGACAACCCTTTTGGGAGTTTTATTCTGCTTTAATAAGCGAGACCTGTAAGTACCCTTGTTCATATTTTTGCATTTTCCCCCACTTCTATTGGACCTATAATTTACATTAAGTGAGATTCATCCATTTGAAGTGAACAGTTTGATGATGAATTTTTGTAGCTGTATGTAGATGTTTAACCACCACACTTAGGATGGAGAACATTTTTCCATCACCCTGGAAGTTTCCTCGTTCTGTTTTGTAGTCTGTCCTCTCCCTCAGCCCCTGGCCCCAGCAGTCAATGATCTGTGGTCATATTTTTGCCTTTTCTAGGACTTCACATGTATAGGAATCAAGTAGCATGTAATTTTTTGTGTATGATGTCTTTCACTTGACTTTTTTGAGATTCATCATATTGTTGCATATACTAATATTTTTTTCCTTTCTATTCCTGAATAGTATTCTATAGTATAGAAAGATCAAAATTTGTTTACCCATACATCTGTTATGAAAATTTAAGTTGTTTCTTTGAATTTTGGCTATTATGAGCATTCACATACATATCTTTGTGTAGGCATAGATTATCATTTATCTTGAGTCAATATTTAGCAGTGGGATTGCTGGATCATATAATCCAGCATTAATGGATGCATATTTAACTTTAAAGAAACTGTCAGAGTGTTTTTCAAAGTGGCCATATCATCTTGTATTCCCACCAGCAATGTGAAAATTTCCATTTGCTCGATATCATCCCCAGTTCTTTGTACTGTCAAGGTTTTTAATTTTAACTGTTCTTAGGGGTTTATAGTGCTATCTCAATGTGATTGTAACTTCTGTTTCCCTGAGGACTAGTAATAGATATTTTCATGTGCTACCTTACATCTTCTTTTGTGATATGTCTTGAAATCTTCTGCCCATTTTTAAATTGGGTGATTTGTTAATATTGTGCTTTAAGAGTTCTTTATATATCTTGTTACAAATTTTTTGTCACATATGTTTTGCAAATTCTGAACTGTGGCTTGCCTTTTTGGTTTCTTAACTGTGACTTCAGAAAAGCAAAAGTGTTTAATTTTGATCAAGTCCATTTTGTTAGGGTTTTTATTTTTTAATGGTTGTTGATTTTATGTCCTTTTTATGAAGTCTTTGCTTAACCAAGTTTCACAAATATGTTCTCGTATATTTTCCTCTAGAAATTTAATGATTTTAACCCTGTGCTGTGATCTGTTTAGAATAAATTTCTGTGCATGGTGTGAAGTCAGGTCAAAGAATTTTTTCCATAGATACCTAGTCATCCCAGCATTATTTATTAAAAGGACTGTCTTTTCCTGTTGAATTGCCTTCAACCTGTACCAAAATCAATTATTCGTATAAGTCTAGATCTATTTGTGGACTCTTAATCCTGTTCCTTTGTTATATATGTCTGTTGGTGCTGATACCACATGGTCTTGATTTATTATAGCTCTACAATAAGACTGGGGACTTCCCTGGTGGCTCAGACGGTAAAGTGTCTGCCTACAATGCGGGAGACCCGGGTTCGATCCCTGGGTCGGGAAGATCCTCTGGAGAAGGAAATGGCAACCCACTCCAGTATTCTTGCCTGGAGAAATCCATGGATAGAGGAGCCTGGTGGGCTACAGTCCACGGGGCCGCAAAGAGTCGGACACGACTGAGCGACTTCTCTTTCAATAAGCCCGGGTGGCAGAATTCCTCCAGTGTTTTTTTTTTTTTTCCAAAATTATTTTTTCTAGGTTTTTGCCTTTTCATATAAAATTATCAGCTTATAAATTTCCCTTAAAAATCTGTTAGAATTTTTAGTGGAATTTTATTGAGTCTATACATCAGTTTAGGGGAAAATGCAGTGTGAACATGAGTTCACATGTTCATGAGTCACATACATCTTTCAGTACATGAACATGGTACATTTCTTGTTTCCTTTTGAAATGTTTCATAGTCTTCAGGCTATGTTAAATTTATTCCTTCCTAAATATTTTTTTTATGCTGTTATAAATGGAATTTACATATTTTTATTTTCTAGTTCATTGCTGGTATATTGAAAATTGATCCTTTTAAGCATATTGATCTTATATACTAAGATCTTGATAAATTAATTTATTGTAGTCACTTTTTAGATTCCATAGGACTTTCTGCGTATACAGTCATGCTGCCTGCAAGTAAAGACGGTTATTCCAGTCTTTATACTTTTAGTTATTTTTCTTATTCTACTGGCTCAGACCTTCATTAAGTACAGTGTTGAATAGAAGTGTTAAGAGCCAGCATCTTTCCATTCTTCCCAATCTTAGGGGAGAGAGCATTCACTCTTAACACTATCGCATGTTATATTAGCTATAAGTTGAGGAAGTTCTTGTATTTCTGTTTTGCTAAGAGTTTTTGTCATGAATGGTTATTTAATTCTGTCTAATGCTTTTTCTGCATCTGTTGAGATGAGCTTATGATTTTTGTTTTCCTTTCATAAATATGGTGAATTTTATCATTGATTTTCATATGTTATATCTTGCATTACTTGGAATTTGCTGGATTCGTTGTGCTAACAGTTTTCGTATTTTTATGTTAAGAAGTGGTATTGATTTGTCCTTTTTGTGGTATCATTGTTTAATTTTGGATTCAGGGTAATACTGATTATCTCATCAAATGAAAGCCCTCTTAAAGTTAATCCGTACATATTACCTCAATTTTCTGGGAGAGTTTGTATAGGGTTTGTATTATTTCCTCTTTAAATGTCTAATGGAAAAAAAAAAAATGTCTAATGGAATTCATAAGTGAAGCTGTCTGGGGCTTCTCTTTTCTTTGTAGGGAGATTTTTTATTACAAATTGAATTTTTTATAAGTATAGGGCTATTAAAGTTTTCTTTTCCAGTCTGTTTCCGTAATTGGTGTCTTTCAAGGAATTTCTTTTTTTTGGTTGGTCAGTTTATTAGGTTGTTAACTCTATTGCTTTTTCTATTATGTCCAGATTTCATAGTTGTTCCTGCTGGACAATCTGTTAGGATCTTACTAGCCATTTTTATTTTTTATTTGAACTTCTCAAGATGACTCATTTCCTGTGTACTTACATACACTTGTGAATGTCTAATGTTGTGCTAGGGACTATATTAAACATATTTAAATAGGTTTTTGATGAAGGATATCTTGAATTAATTATTTTTATGTTGGCCTTTTCTTCCTTGTGAAAAATCATATTTTAATCTTGTACCAGTGTGGTAATTTATCATTGTCTGAATTATTTTAGTTGGAAATTGAACATTTGGGGGTTTTTGTTTTGCAGAGGAGGTGTGCCACAATGTTTGTACCCCTGGCTAAAGTTTTAAGTGGTTTTTATTGCAGAATTTGATTTCAGAGATTTTAAAAAATTGAATACTGATTACCAGCTTTAGTCTTATAAATAGTTTTTCTTTAAGGATAAAGATTCAGATCCTTATGCATTTTTAAATAGTATTTTATTCTGTTGGTTACAAGAAAAATGATGTTTTTGTTAGCTTTGGAGTACAGTAGGTATTTTTTGTTTAGTTGGTTTTATTCTTAAGATTTAGATGATCACGTGTATTACAAGTGGTTCTCCATAAGCAGTATTTCTTTCCTCTCCAGAATTAAAAAACACATCTGGCCTAATGTTCCAGATCCTTCAAAGAGTCATATTGCCCAGTGGTCACCTCACACACCTCCAAGGGTAAGATAAAATGTTTCTGACTACTTAGAATATGCGAGCATATTACGATATATTTGTAGAGTTTAAGCAAAAAATAATGGGGCTGAATTGAAAAGTAAATGAACATAAAATAGTACATAAATTAGAATTTTAGTCAAAATTAAAAATAGTACTTGCATATTCTAGGAGTGTATATCACCATAGCATATTTGTCTTTATATTCCTAATTCTATTTAGTATACATTAAAAATATTTGACTGAACTTGTAAGTTGAAAGCCTAGTGTTTTAATACAGCTATGTGATAATTCTGTTGTAAGATAAGCATTTTAGATTGTATATTAAAATCAAATTTAAGGTCTATGATTTTAATATGATTAAATGACTTCTGGAAGCCTATAATAAATTTCTTAGATTTCCTTAAAGGAAAGATTATTTGTATTTTTTACTTCTGACAGTCCTTCATAACCTATGAAACCTTAGTTTGATTTTTCTTAATGTTTTCTTCATTTTTCTATCCAGTTAATCCTAGGCTGCCTAGACTAGGCATGAAGTATGAAATTTTACTTCTAGACTTTTGTTACTGTTGTTCAGTCCCTAAGTCGTATCCGACTCTTTGCAACCCCATGGACTGCAGCACACCAGGCTTTCCTGTCCTTCACTATCTTCTGGAGTTTGTTCAAATTTATGTCCATTGAGTTGCTTAGTTTATAAAAATGTAACACCCCAACAATACTGATTTGGAATTCTGAGGAAATACAGTCTAATTCTTACCTTTTAGACAAATTGCACAAAATCCATGATTCAAGTAGTTAGCAGTGACTTAGTGATATAGATTATCTTTGCAGTATTAAGATACTGAGAAGTTTCAGAGATGCATTTCGTGACTTAACTAATATGTTATATATAATTATTTCAGGTTTTCTAAATGACTGTGTACCATAGGTAATAATTCATTTTCTGTCTTTCTTAGCATTTTAATTCAAAAGATCAAATGTATCCAGATGGCAATTTCACTGATGTAAGTGTTGTGGAAATAGAAGCAAATGACAAAAAGCCTTTCCCAGAGGATCTAAAATCTTTGGACCTATTCAAGAAAGAAAAAGTTAATACTGAAGGACACAGTAGTGGTATTGGAGGGTCTTCGTGCATGTCATCTTCTAGGCCAAGCATTTCTAGCAGTGATGAAAATGAATCTGCACAGAACACTTCAAGCACTGTCCAGTATTCTACAGTGGTACACAGTGGCTATAGACACCAGGTACCATCAGTCCAAGTCTTCTCAAGATCTGAGTCCACCCAGCCCTTGTTAGATTCCGAAGAACGGCCAGAAGATTTACAGCTGGTAGATAATGTAGACGGCAGTGATGGCATTCTGCCCAGGCAGCGGTATTTCAAACAAAACTGCAGTCAACATGAAACCAGTCCAGATGTTTCGCATTTTGAAAGGTCACAGCAAGTTTCCTCAGTCAATGAAGAAGATTTTGTTAGACTTAAACAGCAGCAGATTTCAGATCATATTTCACAGCCCTATGGATCTGGGAAAATGAAAATGTTTCAGGAAGTTCCTGCAGTGGATGCTTTTGGTCCAGGCATTGAGGGACAAGTAGAGAGATTTGAAACAGTTGGGATGGAGGCTGCAGTTGATGAAGGAATGCCTAAAAGTTACTTACCACAGACTGTGAGACGAGGTGGCTACATGCCTCAGTGAAAGACCAGCTCATGTTACATCTTCAGAAATACCTGTAAAGCAAAGCTAAAAATACTTTATCTGTGATTTCAGATCTTCACTCGCTGAAGATGATCATTTGCCCTTAAGGACAAGAATGTACTGTCCTGCCACATGGGCTTTTTCCATCCCAGTATATCTGGGATTCAACTTTAAGCACTACATAAACTGACTTCATCCTCTGAATAGCTGAATGACTTTGTGCTGTTTCAGGATGTTTGCACTGAAGAAAAACAAAGCTTATCTAAAATTTATAAAGTGAAACTTTTTGTTTTGCTATCTAGAAAACAGAGGGTATTTAAATTAAAGCTAGTCATAAACAGCTATACTGATTTTAATGAGAATAGTCATTGAATATCAAATCTTAGGGAGAGAATTAACAAAAATTAGAGGAGCAAGGTCTTAGGGCCCTACTTTAGCTGACAATTTAAAAAGAATCCAGATGATACAGCTAATATGAGCCCAGCTTTTGTTGTCTGCCAGAAAAAATTGGGGTCATTTATAATCATACCAACATGTAAGATATTAATCTTCTTCCATTGGTAGTGACTCTGCCAGTTGCTGGAGAAAAGGAATTCTGTTTTAACACAGCAAACTAAAAATATTAATTTTTGAATATTAGACAATCAATAAGTAAATCTTCAAACATTTGCTTTCTATTGTTATTGATAGCCTTTGAGGATACACTTCACAAACTCAGCAGAGTGTCTGGATAAGAGCTAGGAATGAATATGACAAACTATCTCAAACATTCTATACCTATATATAAACTTTATTGACCTTTCTTTTTAAGACATCAGAGAATTTGGTTGATTAAGCACTTTATACAATATATCTTCACCTTAAAATGTGTTTTGACTTAATACTCTGGTATTCAGTAGGCCAAGATTGAGTTTGTTTGTTTTTTTTCCTAGTAGGTATCTGAAGCAGACTAGTAAGTTATAGGACTTGGGTGATACTCATCAAAACAAAACACCACCCCCAAAATGTACATATTGATCTTAGTAAGTATCACAGTTAGCAAATATCCTTATTGTAGAGGCACTTAATGAAGAGAATGTCTGCCAGTCCTGAGGTAGGTGGAACTTAGTTCTACATGATGATTTAGGAATATTTTAAACCTCTTCCCACATGTTCTTTTCTTCAGGGGGAAAGTGAAGCGAGCCTCCAGAGTTTAGTGCTAAACTCACTTTCACATTCACATTATCCTCTACCCACCACCTTTGACGAGGCAGGGCTAAAGCCAGGGGCTGAGTAAGTAAGAAGAAATAGATCGTGTTTCTCTGCCATATTTAATACACAAAAGCCAGGGCAACTTAAAATATTTGCAGAGGTTATTGAAGAATAAAAGGTTGAGAAAATTTAGTGCACATTTACAGTTGAGATGTTAAGTCTGCTCACTACTCTCTCATCAGTATTGTTCACAGCAGATTTCCTGTTATGCTTTATCCTTTGTATTCTTGCCTGACACGTCAGAGTTCTTTCACATATATGGTCTTTGTGAGACAGAGCAGATGCTGTATTCTGATATATCCAGTTCTTCTTTAGGCAAAACCAACATGAGATTGGTAGACTGTCAGAATTATGAGGAAAAGTAGGGACAGACCCCAAACTCACACTCTACAAGGTAATAGCACCACCACCATTTAAGTTGACCACCAAAGGCTGGTCCATATCAGGAAAGGATTGGTCTTGCTAAATGTCAACAAATTTATATCTACTACATTTTTTTCATTTCCTCAAAATAAGTGGTCGTGTTGTTATAACCATGTTTAGCTCTGACCTTCCTCCTAACAAATAGCAGTGTTGTGAAGAACATTTTAGTGTAATGATTATACATGGGGGGAGGGAAATTATAAAATGTGAACTCACGATCTAAAGGAATGAGAACAAACAGTTACTTAAGAAAGGACATCATTATAAGTAGATTTGTATGTTGAAACTTAACATACAACGTGGTGCAGTGAGTGAATGCCCTCTAACCACAAAAGCACTTTAGGCATATTAAGTGGATGTTTGGATACTGTGCAAAAATTCATTCAGAAAATATTTATATACATCTTTGCCCCAAAAGAGAAAAGCAGTCACGAAACTTATGAAAATCACTTTCATAAGGCATGTCGTAGAATACTCTGTTTTGATACATGTGAATTATACTTTAGGTAGGCAGAAAAATTAGGTTAATTTATGTGAAATTTAGACTATGTTTAGGATAGTGGGTTTATTACTCGTTAAATATCTAGTATCCAAAAATTTGATGCAGTTTCCTTCTTGTAAGATTGAAAATAATAAGCATATGTTACATTTGTTGTTACTGTAATTTGATTATTCATTACTGGTGTCTTTGATATCTTACCCTCATCCTTCATAAAGGCACAATGCTAAATAACTCATGGAAAACTATCAGACTTCAAACCTACTAAAACCTTACAGTTTAATCCTTTTTTTAACATGGATCATTCATCGCTGGGGAATATACCCAACACATGAGTAGAAACAAGGGAGAAGGCAGAGTCATTCACGTGTGTTGTGTTCATGTGTTCTTCACCTAGTTGTTTAACTTCAGCCTTTTTCTTTGATGAGAGATTTTTTTTTAACATGTGAAGTCATCTAGTGACCCTAGTTTATTGTGAAAACATTTATCTATGAAAATTCACATTTAAAGTGGGACATCTAAAATAGCTCTATAAATATCAAGTTTTTAAAAGATGTCTTTTTTCTGCTCACATAGTTAAGTAGTTAAATAATCATGACATAAATTTAGGAGTAGATAATTATATAGTATCATTCCCTAAAATATTTCTGTTAACTGGCATGTATGGACTATAAAACAAGTAGGAAAGCTCTTCCTCTATTCCATTATATTCCACACCAATCTCTTCCTCTGGTGTCAAGAACAAATTATATACCTTATACTTCTGTTTGTTGAAATGGGTAAAATGTCAACATAATAAGCTACATAAAACTTAAAAGTTCAGTTGTTTAAAAATACTGGGATAACTTTGTTGTAGGCTGTGTTCGATTCTGTTGCCCTCTAAGATTACTTTTAAAATTTTTTGCACTTTTTTTGTAAACTAAAAGAATATGAAGCCATACAATGGCAAGATATTTAGGTTTAAGAAATTTTAAACCAGCAAACTTAACAGCCTAGTTCTTTAGACTGGTCCTTGATAGCAGTTCCTTTCAGGCTATTTATAAGCAGAATTTAGATGCAGTCAAAACTTTCCAAATCCAAATACTGATCTTCAGAGTCAATCTATTCTTTTTTCATTGTATATTCTACTTGTACATGTATTCACATGATATTCTAATATACATTGCATTAAAAATGAAAAGGTGGCTCTGGATGAGCTCTTTTGTTACATATTTGTTCCTAAATTTTTAAAGGCTTTTTGTAGTTAAAGCAGGTTAGTTTAACTTAATTACCCAGTTCTTCTTTACACTTGATAGATCATGATGAAAGTGCATTTGAGGCCAATGGTGGTAGATGTTACAGACCTTTTATCCCTTAAACATAAGCTTTGACAATGATAACTACATATTTCAAATGCTATTACATGAATATCAAAATGTGATATGTCAGAAATAAAGGGATAATTTAAAGGTGGATATTTGAAATTTCTTTAGTCTTAGTATATATGTATGTTGAATAGTATACTCTAAAAATAAGTGTGCAATTTGCTAGTACTGCAATACGGTGGTTAGCATTAGGTATGTCTCCTTTTTATACCCTGGCTATGTCCCATTTAATTATAAGTGCAATCCTTTCAAGTCCACTTGCTCTTTGACCTTGACCTACTCTAACTTCATATAGAAGGCTTGTCTAGAAAGAGTAGTGTGTATTTTTACTTTTGCAGAATGAATTGCATGTGCATATCGTAACTACAGCTATTGTTTTTATGTTGACATAACTAAATGTTCTCTTATATATCAGCTCTAATCCTTTAAGTAAATGTAATAAATTCTTACTCAAATTTTTTCTGGGTGTGGTCACTACCATTTGGTGTCATTACACGTAATATTTAAGGTAACTTTATCATTGTTGGTGTTGAGGCTTTCTGTAAGCTTGGTGCTTTTGGAGGGTTCTGTGGCTTCTGAATTCCTCATTTAACATAATGGATCAGGATTTAGAAGAAAATCAATACCCTACCTCAGCCTTAATAAATATAGAATAGACTTGGAAATGGCAAATTCATTTATGAGTTTTCTGGACTTACAAGATGATTTCTAGAATCCCAGCATCTCACCTCCCATTGGATATTTTTCAACAGGTTGCCCATGAAAAGTACAGAGGTGCTGTCCCAGCTTGTGGCCTGTCTGTACCCACACCCTCCTGGAGTCTTGTCACAGTGAGGCGTGAAGCTGATTGATCCAGCCCCACCACCACTCCCCTGAGCTTGCTGAGTATAGTGTATAAAAGTACTACTTCCACCAGGAAGGAAATCTGAACTACTAGATTTGTGTAACTTCACATTGTGATTTTATCTAAATATGCAGGGAGTGAAAAATTCACTTAACTTCATCCTTTCACACATATACTAAAGGTTGTAGAAATAGCATCTCAGCCTTGGGCTATGTGTTTGTGTAAATCTTTGGTTAGGTCTCTTACAGGCTCTTACAGCATAACTTCTTTGTGATACTTCTTGTCTTATCCTAATTTATATTATGGGTCAGTCCATCCTACTGCCAAAAAGGCATTCAGTTTTCCTGGCCCAGAGACAAACAATTTTAACTTCCGGTTTAACTTTTATTCTTAATATACAACCTTCCTTCAACACTCTCAGAATATAAACAGAAATAGTACAACTGTGCTCTTATATACATGTTTGCATTGCACGTGTGCTCAGTCATGTCCAACACTTCGTGATCTTGTGGACTGTAGCCTTCCAGGCTCCTCTGTCCATGGGGATTCTCCAGACGAGAATACTAGAGTGGGTAGCCATTCCCTTTTCCAGGGGATCTTCCCATGTCTCCTGCGTTGCTGGCGGATTAACCACTGAGCCCCCTGGGAAGCCCACCTACATGTTTCATTGATGAGTTGCTAAGTTGTTTCCAACTCTGCAACCCCATGTATTGCGGCACACCAGGCTTCCCTGTCCTTCACATCTCCTAGAGTTTGCTCAAACTCAAGTCCATTGAGTCGGTGATGCCATCCAACCATCTCAGCCTTTGTCACCCGCTTCTGCCATCAGTCTTTTCCAGCATTAGGGTCTTTTCCATGTTTCAGTTCAGTCGCTCAGTCATGTCTGACTCTGCAACCCCATGAACTGCAGCACGCCAGGCCTCCTTGTCCACCACCAACTCCCAGAGTCCACCCAAACCCATGTCCGTTGTGTCGGCGATGCCATCCAACCATCTCATCCTCTGTCGTCCCCTTCTCCTCCTGCCCTCAGTCTTTCCCAGCATTGGGTGCTTTTCAAATGAGTCAGCTCTCTGCATCAAGTGGCCAGAGTATTGGAGTTTCAGCTTCAACATCAATCCCTCCAATGAACACCCAGGACTGATCTCCTTTAGGATGGACTGGTTGGATCTCTTTGCTGTCCAAGGGACTCTCAAGAGTCTTCTCCAACACCACAGTTCAAAGCATCAATTCCTCTGCGCTCAGCTTTCTTTGTAGTCCGACTATCACATCCATACATGACTACTGGAAAAACCATAGCCTTGACTAGACAGACCTTTGTTGGCACAGTAATGTCTCTGCTTTTTAATATGCTGTGTAGGTTGGTCATAACTTTCTTTCCAAGGAGCAAGGAAGGAATTTTAATTTAATTAAAAATTTAATTTTTAATTTAATGGCTGCAGTCACCATCCACAGTGATTTTGGAGTCCGGAAAAATAAAATCAGCCACTGTTTCCACTGTTTACCCATCTATTTCCCATGAAGTGATGGGACCGGATGCCATGATCTTCGTTTTCTGAATGTTGAGCTTTAAGCCAACTTTTTCACTCTTTCATCAAGAGGCTGTTTAGTTCTTCACTTTCTGCCATAAGGGTGGTGTCATCTGCATATCTGAGGTTACTGATATTTCTCCCGGCAATTTTGATTCTAGCTTGTGTTTCCTCCAGCCCAGCGTTTCTCATGATGTACTCTGCATATAAGTTAAATAAGCAGGGTGACAATATACAGGCTTTACATACTCCTTTTCCTATTTGGAACCAGTCTGTTGTTCCATGTCCAGTTCTAACTGTTGCTTCCTGACCTGTATACAGGTTTCTCAAGAGGCAGGTCAGGTGGTCTGGTATTCCCATCTCTTTCAGAATTTTCCACAGTTTATTGTGATCCACACAGTCAAAGGCTTTGGCATAGTCAATAAAGCAGAAATAGATGTTTTTCTGGAACTCTCGTGCTTTTTCCATGGTCCAGCAGATGTTGGCAATTTGATCTCTGGTTCCTCTGCCTTTTCTAAAACCAGCTTGAACATCTGGAAGTTCACAGTTCACGTACTGCTGAAGCCTGTCTTGGAGAATTTTGAGCATTACTTTGCTAGCATGTGAGATGAGTGCAATTGTGCAGTAGTTTGAGCATTCTTTGGAATTGCCTTTCTTTGGGATTGGAATGAAAACTGACCTTTTCCAGTCCTGTGGTCACTGCTGAGTTTTCCAAATTTCCATCTTTAAGTCTAGATAAACATGGTCTGGCTACTCAATAGAGTATAGAAGAGAAGGAGGCAAGGAGACCGGAGCTAGAGAAGGAAGTGGAGAAGCAAAGGGAAGCATGTAGTGATTCCAGGTCAATGGGCTTCCCTGGGGGCTCAGACAATAAAGAATTCACCTGGAATGCGGGAGACCTGGGTTCAGTCCCTGGGTTTGGAAGATGCCCTGGAGGAGGGCATGGCAACCCACTCCAGTATTCTTGCCTGGAGAATCCCCATGGACAGAGGAGCCTTGAGGGCTGCAAGTCCATGGAGTTGGAGAGTTGGACAGGACTGAGGGACTAAGCACAGCACAGCCTCTTTTCTGTGCTCCTCACCAGCGGGGACCCCACATCATTTCTCTCTGGGTGTGCGTCTCTGCTTTACCTGTCTTAATTTCTCTGTGTGCTCTCCCACTTGTTGTGCTATGTTTCTAAAAGTGAACTTTGTATAATATCTGCATTTACAGTGTTGCCTCAATGATAAATGCATTTTTCACTGGGGCAAAGATCCAGGGAAAACTAGCTTCTAGCCTCCAGCTTTTGTTGGTTTGATGGCTAGGAGTCCTGGTTTTCATCCAGGCTTTGTTGTTACTCAGTCTCTAAGTCATGTCCAACTCTTTACAATGTCATGGACCACAGCACACCAGGCTTCTCTGTCCTTCACTATCTCCCAGAGTTTGCTCAAAGTTAGATCCGTTGAGTCAGTGATGCCATCCAACTGTTGGGATAGTGTATAATTTCCTCGGTTCTGTCTTGCCTCAACAAAGATTTGAAATGGTGAACCAGTGTGACAGCTCAGTTACACCTCAGAGTTTATTCAATAAACAAAGGATAGTACACTCTTGAGGCATGAGGGCAGGCCGACCCCAAAGGAGAGGTCTCAACCCGTCTTGGCTCCCCATTGTTTTATACGTTTTTTCTCCTCCCCCCACCCTTTTGCCCCCGCCCACGCTATGCAAATTAGGGCTAGCCAGGAAGAGGGCATGTTTGTTTCATCTGAGGTTCTCACTCCGGTCTGTGGATTTTTCCTTTGTTCCCTTTTCGAGGGCTTTTGTGCTTCTTTTCGATACCACCATTTTGGACTCCTTTTTCCTATTCTAACTACCTAACACAACCGTCTCATCCTGTCACCCCCTTCTCCTCTTGCCCTCAATCTTTCCCAGCATCAGGGTCATTTCCAATGAGTTGACTCTTCACATCAGGTGGCCAAAGTATTGGAGCTTCAGCTTTAGCATCAGTCCTTCCAATGAATATTCAGCATTGATTTCCTCCAGGATTGACTGGTTTGACCTCCTTGCTGTCCAAGGGACACTCAAGAGTCTACTCCAGCACCACAGTTTGAAAGCATCAACTTTGGTGCTCAGCCTTCTTTAGAATCCAACTGTCACATCTCTATGTGACTACTGAAAAAAACGTAGTTCCAATTATATGAAATTTTGTCGGCAAAGTGATGTCTGTGCTTTCGAATATGCTGTCAAGGTTTGTCATAACTTTTCTTTCAAGGCACAAGTATCTGAATTTATTGACTGCAGTCACTGTCCACAGTGCTATTCCCATCTCTTTAAGAATTTCCCTCAGTTTGTTGTGATCCACACAAAGACTTTACTGTAGTCAATGAAGCAGAAGTAGATGTTTTTCTGGAATTCCCTTGCTTTTATTATGATCCATCAGATGTTGCCAATTTGATCTCTGGTTCCTCTGCCTTTTCTAAGTCCAGAACTTCCATCTGGAAGTTCTTGGTTCACATACTGTTAAACTCTAGCTTGAAAGATTTTGAGCATTACCTTGCTAGCATGTGAAACTAGTGCAATTGTGCGGTAGTTTGAACATTCTTTGGCATTGCCTTTCTTTGGGAGTGGATTGAAAACTGTCCTTTTCCAGTCCTGTGGCCACTGCTGAGTTTTCCAAATTTGCTGGCATAGTGAGTGCAGCACTTTAACAGCATCATCCTTTAGGATTTGAAATAGCTCAGCTGGAATTCCAACACCTCCACTAGCTGCTTTGTTGCTCAGTCGTGTCTGACTCTTTGTGACCCTGGGGACTGTAGCCCACCAGGCTCCTCTGTCCATGGGGATTCTCTAGGCAAGAATACTGGGGTGGGGATGTTCCCAACCAAGGGATTGAATCCAGGTAGCTTCCCTAGTGGCTCAGACAGTAAAGCGTCTGTCTGCAATGCAGGAGACCCAGGTTCGATCCCTGGGTTGGGAAGATCCCCTGGGGAAGAAAATGGCAGCCCACTCCAGTATTCTTGCCTGGAAAATCCCATGGATCGCGGAGCCTGGTAGGCTACCATCCATGGGGTCACAAAGAGTCGGACACGACTGAGTGACTTCACTTTCACCTTCTGCATTGCAGGCGGATTCTTTACCAGCTGGGCCACCAGGGAAGTCCTTGCTCATAACAATGCTCCACGATGCCCACTTGACTTCACACTTCAGGCTGTCTGACTCGACGTGACTGACCACACCATCATAGTTATCCAGGTTATGAAGATCTTTTGTGTACAGTTCTGTGAATTCTTGCCACCTCTTCTTAATATTTTCTGCTTCTGCTAGGTCCTTGCTATTCTTGTCCTTTATTGTGCATGTCTTTGCATGAAATGTTCCTTGGTATTTCTACTTTTCTTGAAGAGATCTCTAGTCCTTCCTATTCTACTAGTTTCCTCTTTCTTTGCATTGTTCACTTAAGAAGGCTTTTTTATCTCTCTTGACTGTTCTCTGGAACTCTGCATTCAGTTGGGTATATATTTACCTTTCTCCTTTGCCTTTCACTTCTCTTCTTTTCTCAGCTATTTATCTTCTCAGACAAATACCTCTTCAGACAATCCTTCTTGCATTTCTTTGGGATGGTTTTGGTACGGCCTCCTGTACTATGTTATGAGCCTCTTTCCATAGTTCTTCAGGCATTCTGTCTACCAGATCTAATCCCTTGAATCTGTTTATCACCTCCACTGAATAATGATAAAGGATTTTATTTAGGTCATACCTGAATGGCCTAGTGGTTTACACTACTTAATTCAATTTAAGCCTGAATTTTGTAATAAGGAGTTCATGATCAGAGCCACAGTCAGCTCCGGGTCTTGTTTTTGCTGACTGCATAGAGCTTCTCCATCTTTGACTGCAAAGAATGTAATCAATCTGATTTCAGTATTGACCATCTGTTGATGTCCATATGTAGAGTCTTCTCTTGTGTTGTTGGAAAAGGGTATTTGCTCTGACTGTGTGTTCTCTTGGCAAAACTCTGTTAGTCGTTACCCTGCCTCACTTTGTACTCCAAGGCCAAACTTACCTATTACTCCAGGTATCTCTTGACTTCCTACTTTTGCATTCCAATCCCCTATGATTAAAAAGTACTTTTTTTTTTTTTTTGGTGTTAGTTCTAGAAGGTCTTGGAGGTCTTCATAGAACTGTTCAACTTCAGCCTCTTTAGTGTTAGTGGTTGGAGCATAGACTTGGGTTATGTGATGTTGAATGGTTTGCCTTGGAAATGAACCGAGATCATTCTGTCATTTTTGAGACTGCACCCAAGTACTGCATTTCAGACTTTGGTTGACTACAAGGGCTATTCCATTTCTTCTAAGGGATTCTTGCCCACAGTAATAGATATAATGGCCATCTGAGTTAAATTCACCCATTTCCGTCCATTTTAGTTTGCTGATTCGTAAAATGTCAGTGTTCACTCTTGCCATCTCCTGCTTGATGACTTCCAATTTACCATGATTTATGGACCTAACATTCCAGGTTCCTATGCAGTGTTGTTCTGTACAGCACTGGACTTTACTTAAAAGTCCACCACCAGACACATCCAGAACTGGGTGTCATTTCTGCTTTGGACCAGCCTCTTCATTCTTTCTGGAGCTATCTCTCTGCTGTTGCCCAGTAGCATATTGGACAACTATCAAGCTGTGAAGAAAGCTGAGTGCTGAAGAATTGATGCTTTTGAACTGTGGTGTTGGAGAAGACTCTTGAGAGTCCCTTGGATGCAAGGAAGTCCAACCAATCCATTCTGAAGGAGATCAGCCCTGGGATTTCTTTGGAAGGAATGATGCTAAAGCTGAAACTCCAGTACTTTGGCCACCTCATGTGAAGGGTTGACTCATTGGAAAAGACTCTGATGCTGGGAGGGATTGGGGGCAGGAGGAGAAGGGGACGACAGAGGATGAGATGGCTGGATGGCATCACTGACTCGATGAACGTGAGTTTGAGTGAACTCCGGGAGTTGGTGATGGACAGGCAGGCCTGGCATGCTGCGATTCATGGGGTCGCAAAGAGTCGGACACGACTGAGCGACTGAACTGAGCTGAAGCTGGGGGAGCTCATCTTCTGGTGTCAAATCTTTTTACTTTTTCATACTGTTCATGGGGTTCTTGAGGCAAGGATAAGCTGTGCTGTGCTAAGTCACTTCAGTGGTGTCTGACTCTGTGTGATACTATGGAAGAGCCCACAAGGCTCTTCATTCCATGGGATTCTGCAGGCAAGATACTGGGGTGGGTTGCCATCTCCCTCTCCAGGGGATTGTCCCAGTGGACCCTCTTAAGTCTCCTGAATTGGCAAGGTGGGCTCTTTACCACTAGTGCTACCTGAGAAGCCTAGCACTATTCATGGGGTTCTCAAGGCAGGGATACTCCTTTCTCCATTCCTTTCTCCAGTGGACCACATTTTATCAGAACTCTCCACCATGACCCATCCGTCTTGGGTGGCCCTGCATGGCATGGCTCATAGCTTCACTGAGCTACACAAGGCTGTGATCCATGTGATCATTTTGGTCCGCTTTCTGATTGTGGTTTTCATGTCCAGGCTGCCTCAGTTCAATTCCTGGTCAGGGAATTAAGATCTCACTTCATGCCACTGCTCACGGCTGCCTTGTGGAGATCACCCTCAGCACATGCATTTGCTCTAGCCACATGTAGAAAGACCTAAGAGAGAAGTAAAGGTGTCCCTCCTTCCCAAGCACAGTGCCTGTTAACACAGGTTCTGCATTCTCACTGTGTGTGCGCTTAGTCTCTCAGTCATGCCCAACTCTTTGTGACCGCATGGACTGTAGCCCACCGGGCTCGTCTGTCCATAAGGATTCTGCAGTCAAGAATACTGGAGTGGGTTGCCATGTCCTCCTCCAGGAGATCTTCCCAACCCAGGGATCAAAACCAGGTCTCCCACATCGCAGGCAGATTCTTTACCATCTGAGCCACCAGCGAAGCCCAGGCAGTCTCTTTATTTAAAAAACAACTCTTAACGGTGGAAGCTGACAACTACAGCCAGTGAGCAAAAGATCTAGGGGAGGGCATTTTTCCTGAGTGCTCGGATCACACTCCTCCTGTCCCCGTTGGTTCTGCCATGACCTTCATGTGTCTGCTGCTAAGCACAGGAACCACTTCCCAGCCTGACCTCTTCAGAGGCCTTTTTTTCAAAGTGGTTTTCCAGCTGTACCCGCCCAACTCCAGCTAATCCGCTAGAGGGCAGCATTCGCAGCAGGAAGGGCCTACTGAGGTCCTGCTGCTCCAAACAAAAGGTCGACATTTGCTTTCCAGGCTTCATCTTCTGATCCTGTTTTTCCAGCCTCAGACAGCCTCCTCTCCAGGTATGCACTTGCTAGTTATCAGACCATACTGTGTTTCTTCCTGTCTCCTGGCCCATGCATATGATTTCTTCTAAAATGGTCTCCTGGCCACAATCCATAGCTCAGCTGGAAAATTCTTACCTCAGTTCAGTGGCTCAGTCGCGTCCGACTCTTTGTGACCCCAGGGACTAAAGCACGCCAGGCCTCCTTGTCCATCACCAATTCCCGGAGTCCACTCAAACTCATGTCCATTGAGTCAGTGATGCCATCCAGTCATCTGATCCTCTGTCATTGTCCCCTTCTCCTCCCACCTTCAATCTTTCCCAGCATCAGGGTCTTTCACATCAGGTGGCCAAAGTACTAGAGTTTCAGCTTCAACTTCAGTCCTTCCAATGAATATTCAAGACTGATTTCCTTTAGGATGGACTGGTTGGATCTCCTTGCAGTCCAAGGGACTCTCAAGAGTCTTTTCCAAAACCACAGTTCAAAAGCATCAGTTCTTTGGCACTCAGCTTTCTATATAGTCCAACCCTCACATCCATACATAACCACTGGAAAAACCATAGCCTTGACTAGACAGACCTTTGTTGGCACAGTAATGTCTCTGCTTTTTAATATGCTGTCCAGGTTAGTCATAATTTTCTTTCCAAGCAGCAAGTGTCTCTTAATTTCATGGCTGCAATCACCATCTGCAGTGATTTGGAGCCTCCCAAAATAAAGTCTGCTACTGTTTCCACTGTTTCCCCATCTATTTGCCATAGGATCAGATGCCATGATCTTCGTTTTCTGAATGTTGAGCTTTAAGCCAACTTTTTCACTCCTCTTTCATCAAGAGACTCTTTAGTTCTTCACTTTCTGTCATAAGGGTGGTGTCATCTGCATATCTGAGGTGATTGATATTTCTCCCAGCAATCTTGATTCTAGCTTGTGCTTCCTCCAGCCCAGCACTTCTCATGATGTACTCTGCATATAAGTTAAATAAGCAGGGTAACAATATACAGCCTTGATGAACTCCTTTTCCTATTTGGAACCAGTCTGTTGTTCCATGTCCAGTTCTAACTGTTGCTTCCTGACCTACATACAGAGTTCTCAAGAGGCAAGTCAGGTGGTCTGGTATTCCCATCTCTTTCAGAATTTTCCACAGTTTGTTGTGATCCACACAGTCAAAGGCTTTGGCATAGTCAATAGAGCAGAAATAGATGTTTTTCTGAAACTCTCTTGCCTTTACGATGATCCAGTGGATGTTTGCAATTTGATCTCTGGTTCTTATGTCTTTTCTAAAACCAGCTTGAAAACCTGGAAATACACTTTTCACATACTACTGAAGCCTGGCTTGGAGAATTTTGAGCATTACTTTGCTAGTGTGTGAGATGAGTGCAATTGTGCTGTAGTTTGAGCATTCTTTGGCATTGCCTTTCTTTGGGATTGGAATGAAAACTGACCTTTTCCAGTCCTGTGGCCACTGCTGAGTTTTCCAAATGTGCTGGCATATTGAGTGCAGCATTTTCACAGCATCATCTTTTAGGATTTGAAGTAGCTCAACTGGAAAATTCTTAACTTACTCATCAATAAAATCTTCACACATATCTTCCTGGGTGAGACCTTTTCCATTCTCTTCCTCTCTCTTTCCCCATGGAGTTAAGGGTCTCCTGTGTCCTGAGACCAGATCGATGCCAGTGTTTCTGTCTCTCTCTGACTAGGGAGCTGAACCCCCTGGAGGCAGGGTCCCTGTTTTACTTGTCTCTACATCTCTGGCACATAGCGTAGTGTTTGGTATTTATAGGTGCTTGAAAAATCTTGTTTATAAAAAGAGCTGGATGAACATATAGACAGACCAGACTTTTTAATTTCTTAGTGAATTTCTTTTAATTTTTAGTGTGTGTCTCAGATTTTGTTTTACCCGGAGTTGCATGGCACCATGGGATGTTAGGAACCTACCCTCTTCTCCACCTCCAATGTGAAAGCTTCTGCTGATTTCCATCCCCAACCCCCTTCCACCCCTACCCAAGGACAAAAGCTGTTTAAAACCAGCACATACATTCAGCAAATCAAAAAACAAAAATTTGAGAAAAAAATGAAAGCCAGTATGGATCCTTACAGACTATTTTATTCAATCTTACCCTGCAGACAAAGAAAATGAGAAGATGAACGAATGAAGTGAAGCAGGAGTGAAAAACTCAATCAAGAGGGTTCTAATAGAGGACAGCCTTGCTCTCAGAGGTCATTGTCTGGAATGGAAGGTGAAATAGACAGGCTTAGGATTAGCCTTAAAAAGAACACATCAGAAAAGGCAAATAAGTCCAAGCCACACACCAGGCTCTGAGTTATCTCCAGGCAAAACAATAAGACAGCTCCAAACAGAGAGTGATCTCCCGATTTCTCAATGAGATCTTGAAGAAAATGATGTGAACACTTCGAATGTTTAAACTTCAGAGGTGTTGCTTAAGTAGTCAGATGTCTACTTGCAGTCTGTTTTTTTTTTTTTTTTAAGAAAATCTAGTATCTTTAAGGGCTTCCCTGGTGGCTCAGACAGGAAAGGATCTACCTGCAAATGCAGGAGACATGGGTTAGATCCCTGGGTTGGGAAGAACCCCTGGAGAAGGGAATGGCAACCCACTCCAGTATTTTGGCCTGGGAATTCCATGGACAGAGAAGCCTGGTGGGCTATAGTCCATGAGGTCACAAAGAGTCAGACATGACTGAGCAACTAACACACACACAAGGTATCTTTTTAAAAAGTCATTTATTTTTATTTATTTTTGGCTGCATCAGCTCTTTGTTGTCACAGAGGATCTTGGTTGGGTCATGCAGGATCTTTCATTGCAGCGCACAGACTCCCCAGTCGTGGCATGCAGGCTTAGTTGCTCCGAGGCATGTGGGATCTTAGTTCTCTGACCAGGGATAGAACCCACATCCCCTGTATTACAGGAATATAGATAGGTAATGGAGTGGGCACTGTAGGTACTTCACCAAATATGGGAGAGGTCAAGTGGGGAGAGAACGCACTGGAGAGATTTTTAAAATAGATATGCATTTTGGCTTCAAAAGTGCATATGCAGCATGGTAAAAAGAGGAGATTGAGGCTGAAGAGATACTGGGCTAGAGGCCAGGCTTGCGAATGTAAGAATGTCACCTGTCATTTCAGTAAACAGAATGGCCGTAAAGCCATCAGCCACTACAGCCACTCCCTACCTGAGGGGAATTCAGAACAGAAAAACAGGATACAGGCCCCGGATAGTTAAGGTGCATACCGAAGGATTAATTACAAAAAGCCCAGAGTTTCGAACTGCATAGATAGAAAAGCCTTAGATTCATTAACTTGAGATGTCTGGGTTTTGTGATTCACAGTAATCTTTTGATGTTCAACTATGTAGGTGTTTTTTGGCTTTTGAGGCAAAAATTTCTGTATATCCTGGTTCCCTCTTTACCTCCTTGGAGCAGTTCCTCAGAGCTAACTGAGAGCCTGTCTCCTGGGCTACTGTCTTCAGTAAGACCAGTGAATAAAACATCATTCTCAGCTCTTAGGCTGAGTTTTTCTTTTTTCAGTCATGCAGTGTTGTTGTTGTTTCCCAATTTTTTAACTGAAGAAAAGGTATCAGTTATTGTTTCCCAACATCTGATGAATCCTGAGTGAGAGGAAGACAAGAGGAAGTGTTGAGGGAGGGCCCGCAGGCCTGAAGCAGACAACCCAGCTGGCTCTCGCAAATCTCCAGAGCACTTCCTCTCCTCTCCTTCGCTTCAGCCAAACAGCCTCCCCTCCCCTGCCTACTTGCTCCAACATTCCCAGGGGAAAAGCTCCATTTCAACAACCCACAGGCCCCACCCACTGTTAGATCACCAGGATCCTACCAGGGCCTCTCCCTCCCTGATACTCACCCAGAGGGCCACACCCAGGACACACCTACTTGCCTGCCTCTCCACCTTGTGCAAACTTTCCGGGTGGAGCAGCACGATGTCCACCCAACTGCAAATATAAAATTATTCTTTCACCACTGCAAGAACTATTTCTTACCTTTCCTTCACTCCTCAAAACTTCTATCACCATTTACTTTCCTGTCTCACATTCAAAATACGGTTTTTAAAAAATCTTTTAACGCAAGTAATAAGCATATCTTTTACTCACTGGGCACTTAGTACATACCAAATAGTGAATTCAGCTCAGAACCATCCTCACTTCATTTAATCTCTGCTTAATTAAATACAGTGGTACTATTCTCCCCACCCATTTTTTGATAAAGAAACTGAGGCCAAGGAACTCAGGCAAGGCCGCAGGTGAGCAGGAAGCAAGGCTCAGGCTCGAAACAGGTCCTCTCCAATGATGCTGCTCCAAACACTCAGCTCTAGCCTCAGTATTGGGGGTGTCCCCTCACAGGCCCAGGCCGCCAGGGGAACATTAAAATGACATAATCTTTGACCACATAGCATAGAACCTGGGTGCGTGCTAAGTCACTTCAGTCATGTCTGACTCTTTGCAACCCCATGGACTGTAGCCCACCAGTCTCCTCTTTCCATAGGATTCTCCCGGCAAGAATACTAGAGGGGTTGCCATGCCCTCCTCTAGGGGATCTTCCTGACCCAGGGATTGCATCCATCTCTCTTAAATCTACCTGCACTGGCAAGCAGGTTCTTTACCACTATCGCCACCTGGGAAGCCCTATACCTGGTTCTTGTTAAATAAACACGTGCTCTGTATTTTTAGTTGCTAAATGTGGCCGCCTTGTGGGGATGCCAGTGTATCTCCCCATCGGTCAAGGTCCCAAGCGTTGCTTCCTACCCATCTCTGTGCCTCCTCTTAGGTGGGCAGCTGGTGTTCCTCCACACACAGTCAAATATGCCTGGAAAGTTGCACATCCAGTGCAGAAGCCTGTAGCAATGACTAAGGGGTTTAAAAGCATAAAAGCCCAGGCCCCTTGTCTTGGCTGGGGACACACACTGGGGACCCAGCCACTTACCTCCAGCGTCCCCTGTGGGGTCAGGTGAGGGCTGCTTTCCTCGGGACCGTGTCTGAAATCCCACCCTCTTCAGCTTCTTCCTCTTTCCCATTAAACTTCCCTCACACCTTTCCCAGTGCCTCCTGGGAATGCACTGATAATAGATCTATTACACCTGAACTGGAGTCTGAAAATGTTCTTTGGGGAAATTAACCTAAGGCACCCTCAGCCCTAGGGCTTCCCAGGTGGCTCAGAGGTGAAAAAAATCTGCCTGCTAAAGTAGGAGACTCCGGAGACACAGGTTCGATCCCTGGATCAGGAGGATCCCTTGGAGAAGGAGATGGCAACCCACTCCAGTATTCTTGCCTGGAGAATCCCATGGACAGAGGAGCCTGGTGGGCTACAGTCTATGGGATCGCAAGAGTCGGTTTCAACTGAGCACGCAAGGCACTTGGGGGACAAAGAGATGTTTTCTCTCTTAAATTTTAAATCAGCAGTATTAAAGATACCTCTGCAAAACCCAAATATACAAAAAAATATTTTTAGAAAACGTAATTCACATGCACTTAGAAATTTTGGCTTGAAATAGCCGGCACAGCCATCTCTCAGATCCCATGCATTCCACTGTGTACAGTACTTCCGTCACAGCTGAAAAGCATTGAGTAGTCCTGAAATATTAATTGTACTTTGTAATAAAGCTTTTATTCTCTTTAATAAAACACATTCTCTTTATCACCACAGATACTCATTATCACAGCCAACTGCTCCTGAGGATGTTTAAGGCATTCTCAGCAATACTGCAGACTCACCACGGACCACGTAACTTTTCTTTCTTCATTAATAAGTTAATAGTTCTGTAAAGGAGAAGGCAATGGCAACCCACTCCGGTACTCTTGCCTGGAAAATCCCATGGGCAGAGGAGCCTGGTAGGCTGTAGTCCATGGGGTCGCTACGAGTCGGACATGACTGAACGACTTCACTTTCACTTTTCACTTTCATGCATTGGAGAAGGAAATGGCAACCCACTGCAGTGTTCTTGCCTGGAGAATGCCAGGGACGGGGGAGCCTGGTGGGCTGCCGTCTGTGGGGTCACACAGAGTCGGACACGACTGAAGAGACTTAGCAGCAGCAGCAGCAGTTCTGTAAAAGGGAGGCAATATCAGCTTGCCTGTGGCTTCCCAGGTGGCTCAACGGTAAAGAATCTGCCTGCCAATGCTGGAGAGTAGAGATGTGGTTTTGATCCCTGGGTTGTGAAGAAACCCTGGAGGAGGGCATGGCAAGCCACTCCAGTATTCTTGCCTGGAGAATCCCATGGACAGAGGAGACTGGTGGGCTACAGTCCATAGGGTCACAAAGAATCAGACACGACTGAAGTGACTTAGCACAAAGAATACACATAACAGTATCTCTGAGCCCTTTATAGAACTAACCCCACCCCCCGCCTGCCAATGAAAGATGTCAGCATTTTTCATATCAGAGAAAATCACCTAAGACTAGATTAAAGGGGTCCACACACCATAAACTTGTCAGCAGCCATACCCTTGAACTATTGCTATAATACTCCTCACCAAATCTTCCTAGGTTAGGACACACAGTTTTTGAGTCCAGGAGCCCACTGTCTCCCTCTTTGCCTGGCAGAGCAATAAAGCTGTTCTTTTCAACTTCACCCAAAACTCTGTCTCTGAGATTGGAGTTGGCACCAGTGCACAGGGCTGAGTTTTTGCCATCAATAAATAGGAATGTGAACTGTAATTTTGGAGTTCTCACAGGAGAAGATGAATGCATGTCCTTCTACTCCACCATCTTGGACTGCTAAGAACAACCATCGACAGGAGAATGTTGGATCCGACCAAAAAAAAGGTACTCCATGTCCCAGGGCAAAGGAGAAGCCCCAGCAAGATGGTAGGAGGGGTGAAATTGCATTTAGAATCAAACCCCATACCCACTAGATATGCTCAGAGGGCTGAAACAAAACCTTATCTGCACCAGGACCCAGAGACCCCACCGAGACTGAGCCAGACCTGTGCTTGAGTGTCTCCTACAGAAGTACCAGTCAGCAGTGGCCTGCTGCAGGGGCAGGGGCTCTGGGTGCAGCAGACCTGGGTCTGGCATAAGCCCTCTTGGAGGAGGTCACCATCAACCCCACCATAGAGCTGCCAGAACTGACACAGGACTGGGGAAACAGACTCTCGGAGGGCCATCAACCCCACTCATAGAGCTGCCAGAACTGACACTGGACTGGGGAAACAGACTCTTAGAGGGCACAAACAAAAGCTTGTGTGCACCAGGACCCAGGAGAAAGGAGCAGTGACCCCACAAGAGACTGACCCAGACTTGCCCATGAGTATCCAGGAGTCTCTGGCAGAGGCATGGATTGGAAGTGGCCTGCTTCAGGGTTGGGTTACCTCCACCATAGTTTGGTCTCAGGTCAAACAACAGGGAAGGAACACAGCCCTAACCATCAACAGAAAATTGGATTAAAGATTTACTGAGCATGGCCCTGCCCATCAGAACAAGACCCAGTTTCCCCCTCCGTCAGTCTCTGCCATCAGGAAGTTTCCATGAGCCTCTTATCCTTCTCCATCAGAGGGCAGACAGAATGAAAACCACAATCACAGAAAACTAACCAATCTGATCACATGAATCACAGCCTTGTCTTACTCAATGAAACTATGAGCCATGCCATGTAGGGTCACCCGAAATGGATGAATCATGGTAGAGAGTTCTGACAAAACATGTTACACTGGATAAGGGAATGGCAAACCACTTCAGTATTCTCGCCTTGAGAACCCCATGAACAGTATGAAAAGGCAAAAAGATAGGACACTGAAAGATGAACTCCCCAGGTCGGTAGGTGCCCAATATGCTACTGGAGAACAGTGGAGAAATAACTCCAGAAAGAATGAAGAGAGGGAGCCAAAGCAAAAACAACACCCAGTTGTGGATGTGACTGGTGATGGAAGTAAAGTCTGATGCTGTGAAGAACAGTATTGCATAGGAACCTAGAATGTTACGTCCTTGAATCAAGGTAAATTGGAAGTGGTCAAACAGGAGATGGCAAGAGTTAACATTGACATTTTAGGAATCAACAAACTAAAATGGACTGGAATGGGTAAATTTAACTCAGATAACCATTATATCTATTACTGTGGGCAAGAATCCCTTAGAAGAAAAGAAGTAGCCCTCATAGTCAACAAAAGAGTCTAAAATGCAGTACTTGGATACAATCTCAAAAAATGCAGAATGATCTCTGTTCGTTTCCAAGGCAAACCACTCAATATCCCAGTAATCCAAGTCTATGTCCCAACCAGTAATGCTAAAGATGCTGAACTTTAATGGTTCGATGAAGACCTACAAGATCTTCTACAACTAACACCCAAAAAAGATGTCCTTTTCATTATAGGGGACTGGAATGCAAAATAGGAAGTCAAGAGCTACCTGGAGTAACAGGCAAATTTGGCCTTGGAATACAAAATGAAACAGGTCAAAGGCTAATAGAGTTCTGCCAAGAGAATGCACTGGTCATAGCAAACACCTTTTTCCAACAACACAAGAGAAGACTCTACACATGGACATCACCAGATGGTCAATACCAAAATCAGATTCTTTGCAGCCAAAGATGGAGAAGTTCTATACAGTCAGCAAAAACAAGACCTGGAGTTGACTGTGGCTCAGATCATGAACTCCTTATTGCCAAATTCACACATTCCAAAGTATGGAAAACCACTAGACCATTCAGGTATGACCTAAAACAAATTCCTTATGATTACACAGTGGAAGTGACAAATAGATTCAAGGGATTAGATCTGATAGAGTGCCTGAAGAACTATAGACTGAGGCTCATGACATTGTACAGGAGACATTGATCAAGACCATCCCCAAGAAAAAGAAATGCAAAAAGGCAAAATGGTTGTCTGAGAAGGCCTTACAAATAGCTTAGAAAAGAAAAGACGCAAAAGGCAAAGGAGAAAAGGAAAGAAACACCCATTTGAATACAGAGTTCCAAAGAATAGCAAGGAGAGATAAGAAAGCCTTCCTCAGTGATCTGTGCAAAGAAATAGGGAAAACAATAAAATGGGGAAGACTAGAGCTCTCTTCAAGGAAATTAGGATACCAAGGGAACATTTCATGCAAAGATGGGCTCGATAAAGGACAGAAATGGTATGGACCTAACAGAAGCAGAAGATATTAAGAATACACAGAAGAATTATGGAAAAAAGATCTGCATGACCCATATAACCACGATGGTGTGATCACTCACCTAGAGCCAGTCATCCTGGAATGAGAAATCAAGTGGGCTTTAGGAAGCATCACTATGAACAAAGATAGTGGAGGAGATGGAATTCCAGTTGAGCTATTTCAAATCCTAAAAGATGGTGCTGTGAAAGTGCTGCACTCAATATGCCAGCAAATTTGGAAAACTTGGCAGCGGCCACAGGACTGGAAAAAGTCTGTTTTCATTCCAATCCCAAAGAAAGGTAATGCCAAAGAATGTTCAGACTACCGCACAATTGTACTCACCTCACACGCTAGCAAAGTAACGCTCAAAATTCTCCAAGCCAGGCTTCAGCAGTACAGGAACTGTGAACTTCCAGATGTTCAAGCTTGTTTTAGAAAAGGCAGAGGAACCAGAGATCAAATTGCCAACATCCACTGGATCATGGAAAAAGCAAGAGAGTTCCAGAAAAACATCTATTTCTGCTTTATTGACTATGCCAAAGCCTTTGACTGTGTGGATCACAACAAACTGTGGAAAATTCATCAAGAAATGGGAATACCAGACTACCTAACCTGCCTCCTGAGAAATCTGTATGCAGGTTAAGAAGCAACAGTTAGAACTGGACATGGAACAACAGACTGGTCCCAAATCAGGAAAGGAGTACATCAAAGCTGTATATTGTCACCCTGCTTATTTAACTTATATGCAGAGTATGTCATGAGAAATGCTGGGCTGGATGAAGCACAGCTGGAATAAAAATTGCTGGAAGAAATATCAATAACCTCAGATATGCAGATGACAGCACCCTTATGGCAGAAAGTGAAGAACTAAAGAGCCTCTTGATGAAAGTGAAAGAGGAGAGTGAACAACTTGACTTAAAACTCAACATTTAGAAAACGAAGATCATGGCATCTGATCCCATCATTTCATGGCAAATCGATGTGAAATAAAGGAAACAGTGAAAGATTTAATTTTGGGGGTTTTCAAAATCACTGCAGATGGTGACTGCAGCCGTGAAATTAAAAGACTCTTGCTCCTTGGAAGGAAAGTTATGACCAACCTAGACACCATATTAAAAAGCAGAGACATTACTTTGCCAACAAAGGTCTGTCTAGTCAAGGCCTTGGTTTCCAGTAGTCATGTATGGATGCTAGAGTTGGACTATAAAGAAAACCGAGTGCCAAAGAAGTGATGCTTTTGAACTGTGGTGTTGGAAAAGACTGTTGAGAGTCCCTTGGATTGCAAGGAGATCCAACCAGTCCATCCTAAAGGAAATCAGTCTTGAATATTCATTGGAAGGACTGATGCTGAAGCTGAAACCTTAATACTTTGGCCACCTGATACAATGAACTGACTCATTTGAAAAGACCCTAATGCTGGGAAAGAGTGAAGGCAGGAGGAGAAGGGGACGACAGAGGATCAGATGGTTGGATGGCATCACCAACTCAACAGACATGAGTTTGAGTAAGTTCCGGGAGTTGGTGATGGACAGGGAAGCATGACATGGTGCAGTCCATGGGGTCACAAAGTGTCAGACACGACTGAATGACTGAACTGAACTGAACTGAACTGAAACAGGGATGCAAACATCCAGAGACCACCATCAGTCACTTCCTCCCACTGCCCTCACCAGTGAAAGCGACCAGGCACCATCCCCAGAAAGGAACGGGAGGAAGCCAGGATGACCATTCACGAGACGTGAGGGTGGCAGCCCCCTGCCCCATCTCCCAAATTTGGCCCCAACTCACATGTAGTGGTTCTGATGCCAGATGCCACCATCTGCTATCCCCAGGCTCTCACAGAGCCTCACTGCCTGCCCGGCCCGTGAAGTCAGGAATGTGTCCATCTGCGGGCCTGCACTCTGCCATGGGCAGCACAGCCATGGGTCCCCAGGACCACCTTGTCACCACCTGGGACTGCAGACCTTGGAAGGACCCTCCCAAGCTCATTTGCATCAGGCTCTCCCAGCCAAGAAGGGCAGAGGGTCTCAAAGGACAAAATGCAGATGGTAGGAGCCCTGGGTTTCATTTTGTTGTTTTCTCTTAGGATTGTTTCCTTTTGAAGTTTTTCCTTTGGGTTTGTTTTGTTGTTGTTGTTTGTTTGCTTCTTGTTTCTGGCTTTTGTATGCCTGTTTTGGGGGTATTTTGTTTTTGTTTTGTTTTGGCAGGGAGAGGTGGAAAACATTGCTTTGGGTCCAAAAGACACTGCCTTTGTACGACACGTTCTCTGTCTGGTTTGAAGTATTATGTGTTCTCTGGCACCAGCCCTGAGATTTCATGGAATTGTCAGTTTAGGAGGCTGTTATTTTACCATCAGAAAATCTGCATTAACAATCCTAGAAGATTTTTCTTGGAACTCTTTTTATTTTTTCCCTAGAAGACAACAAAGGCTAGCCGATCAAATATGTCTTGGGAAGGGCTTGAGTTACAGACACATGCTGACTCCTTGAGTTACAGAGAAAATGTTCAACTTAGCTTCTAAGTAGATATTTGTGATTTATTTGCAAGGGCAAAGGGGAGTTTTTTCCATCCTTCAGGTTGATCTCTATGAAGGAAAATCTGGAATAAAGAAACTCTGAGATGTGTATGTACCACACTGTGGTTTCGACCCCCCAGCACTGGAGGTTTTCCACTAGTTGGGATGTGCTTCCTTGGAGTGCAGAACCCTGCCGTGTCCTAAACATCAAGTGAGTACTTAGAGTTCTGAACTGAGTGGAAGCTTATTGAGACCCAGCACAGGCTCCCCTCGCTCCTCTCCCAGGGCCTTGTCTTTGCAGTTCTAATGGGCCGGGACTCTCAAGGGCCCCAGGGGGCAGCCCACGGGCTGGTTTCTTGGTGCATCTGTCCGGGAGCCAGCCCATCCAAAGGACTATGCACCCTGGTCAGCTCTCCGCCCCATAGAAAAGGGGCCTGTCCCTGCAGAGTGAGCCCTGTGGAGTCTAGATGGGCTCATAACCCAGTGTGTCTAATTCTGGAGTGACCATTAGTAAGTCCTCTGGTTCACAGATCTAGGCCAGGCTCTCTAGGCAGCTTTGCTGGCAATAAGATTATTCAGGTCTCTGTCCAGGTATGGTCCGAATTTAGCTTCCATGGGGCTCTGGTCTCAGACAAGGCTTGTCCCTGGGTCAGGAACACTAAGAAGCAGACAAAGCTAATCAGACACAGAGTGAAGCTTTGGCTGGGCCTTTAGTGATGTGCTTCAGACCTCAGACTGAGCTCAGCCCCAGGGAACAGAGGGAGACAGGACTCCAGAAGAACCATCAAAGCGATGCAATGGTGCTGGCTTTGTAAATGGAAGACAGGGCCACAAACCAAGGAATATAGGCTGCCTCTAGAAGCTGGAAAAGGCATTGAAACAGAAGGAGCACAACCCCGATGGCACCTTTATTTTAGCCCTGTGAGGTGACATTGAACTTTTAACCTACAGAACTGTAAGATAAGTTCATGTCACTAAAGGCACTAAGTCTGTGGTGACAAACCTAGAAATAAATAAATAATATAAAAATAAATAAAAAATAAAAAGCAGAGACGTTACTTTGCCGACAAACATCCATCTAGTCAAAGCTATGGTTTTTCCAGTAGTCATGTATGGATGTGAGAACTGGACAATAAAAAAAAAGCTGAGTGCCAAAGAATTGATGCCTTCAAACCATGGTGCTGGAGAAGACTCTTGAGAGTCCCTTGGACTGCAAGGAGATCAAGCCAGTCAATCCTAAAGGAAGTCAGTCCTGAATATTCATTGGGAGGACTGTTGCTGAAGCTGAAGCTCCAATACCTTGGCCACTTGATGAGAAGAGTCAACTCATTGGAAAATACCTTGATGCTGGGAAAGATTGAAGGCAGGAGGAGAAGGGGATGACAGAGGATGAGATGGTTAGATGGCATCACTGACTTGATGGACATGAGTTTAAGCAAGCTCCAGGAGACGGTGAAGGACAGGGAAGCCTGGTGTGCTGCAGTCCATGGGGCCACAAAGAGTCGAACACGACTAAGCGACTGAACAACAAAGTTTGTCGTAATTTGTTACAGAAGCCATAAAAAACTAATATTTGTTAACTCTTTAAAAGTATAGCACGTGAACAAATAATTTAAAAGGAACCTCACCAATTACTATGCTATGGAGTTTGGATGTTACCAGTGGACCATTCAACTGGGGATTAGGAAGCAGGCCAGAGATGGAACCAGACCTGTGCATAGAGATCATCCTAGAGGTAGTGTGGAAGGTGGACTTGGGTGTAGAAAATAGGGCCGCAGCAAGGGAAACCAGGGAGGAGGCTGCTCAAAGACCCAGACCAAAGATGACCAAGCTAGGGGTTGGCATGGGATTTGGGTTAATAGAGTAGAGAGGCTTATGGGGGAGAGGAGTTTTGCAGAGAAAAGGGTAAGGATTCGGTGACCCACTGGGTGCTGATGGCAAGGAAGAAAGGAGCTTCAATGACTTCAGGTTGTCCAAGTAGGAGAATGGAGAAACAAGGTTTGAAAGAGGAGGGGTGGGTTGGTGATATACATTCTTTGTCCTGGACATGTTCGTTTCAAGTGGAGATGTCCAACGAGCAATTGGAAATGCAGATCCTGGGCTCAGTGCAGATGGGAATTTGGGGATGACACAGGTGCAGCTGAAGGCTGGGTGTGAATGACAAAGAGTTTGTGGAGTAAGCTGTCCACCAGGGACTCAACCCCTGGGATCTGTGAGGTTTAAATGGCAAGTCAACCAAGAGGAGTCTGAGAAACAAAGAGCAGAAGAGTGATTAGGGAGGAGTGGAAAGAACGAATTAGTCAGAAGGGAAGGTCACATGCAGGGCCCTGTTCCAACTCTCATGGGAAGTCCCATCTTCCACCAGACTTCCCTGTGTCCTGCTTGAGGGGTCAGGGTGTTCACAGAGTCTATCACTCTGTTGTGGCATCTTGACTTGCTTCTGCAGCATCCCAAGCCCATCCGGAAGCTCAGGCTCCCTTGGGTCTTCTCTCTTCTTGTCATTCCCTGTTCTGAGAACAGGGACATAGTGCCCGCCTCCACCTCCACTCACTCCTGGGTCAATAACCAATCTCAGGGGTCCTGGCAGGCACTGAGAAAGAGAGAGGAAGAGTCTCCAGACCCGACCAGGAAGAGAGTCTCAAGGGCCCTCTGCACCTTGAAGAATCCAATCCTCTTTAACTCTCTCTGACCTCAGAAGCCAACTTGTTATCAGCCAGAGAGGCAGGGCAGCTCAGGGGAATTAGCGGCCCAGTTCCAACCCACCATTCCCCAATCGCAGAGTCTTGGCCAAGTCCCTGAAGCCTCTCTGAGCTCAGTTTCCTTGTCTGTAAATTGGATAATGGTCCCTGGTGGCTCAGATAGTAAAGAATCTGCCTGCAATGTGGGGAGTTTGATCCCTAGGTTGGGAAAACCTCCCGGAGGAAGGCATGGCAACCCACTCTAGTATTCTTGCCTGAAGAATTCTAGAATTCTTGCCATGGACAGAGGAATCTGGCGAGCTACAGTCCATGGGGTCACAAAGAGTTACAAGCAACTAACACTCACTTTTTTCACTACCCTTTCATCCCTTCACAAATCACAGCCTTGTGTGTCCCTTGGACTACAAACCAGTCAACCCTAAAGGAAATCAACCCTGGATATTCATTGGAAAGACCTACGCTGAAGGTGAAGCTCCAGCATTGGACACCTGATGCAAAGAGAGGACTCACTGGAGAATACTCTGATGTTGGAAAAGATTGAAGGTAAAAGGAGAAGGTGGCGGCACAGGATGAGATGGTTAGATAGTATCACCGACTCAATGGACATGAGTCTGAGCAAACTCCAAGAGATGGTGAAGGACAGGGAAGCCTGGCGTGCTGGGGTTGCAAAGAGTCAGACACGACTTAGCAACTGAACAATAACACTACCCTATTGATGGTACCCACCTTTCTGCAAGTTTATAAAAGTACCACACAGCATTGTGAGAATTGCTGGATGGTGCACAGAAAGCTCTTAGTAAGTAAGTGCCGTTAAGCATCAAGTAGGAGTGACCTTAGTGATGAACAGAACAAAACCTGAGGTAACCCCACCCCCACCCCAGGGCTTCTCCAACAACAGTGGGCACACGTGTGCCTTATACTTGAACACTTAAGAAGCCAGTCTGAAGCCTTTGTTTCCAAATTGTCTGCTCCTAAAGCACTTTCTTTCTATTCCTCTAGAACATTTTAGCAGTTCCATCGTCTCATTTTGAAAAGAAAAATAAAGGAGTTGAGCCACTTGGAGAAGCTGCTGCTGCTGGGGTGCGGCTCTTTCTACCTTGATGTTCAGCGGAGCCGTGGGGTCACAGACAGCAGAGGCGGAGATGGAAGCACGTTTGCTGTCCTCTTCTCTTGGAACCCTGTTAAGAGGCTTAGGGGGAGGAATCGCTGGAGAAGGAGAAGGTGACGGTACAGGAGAGGCCAAGGAAGGGATGGATGCGAGCTGGGTCCCCTCCGCCTCTGACCTTCGCAGGAGAGACGGGCCGCCATGAGTGGGGACCACGTCACCTGCTGATGTGAGGGGAGCAGTGAGGGGAGACCCCGGGGAGCTTGAGGAGCTGGAAGGAGTTTGAAATGCTGCCACGAGGAGGAATCAGGTCGGAGGACAGCAAGGGCTTGCACCTGAGGCCCGGCTGGCTCTGCAGTGGGAGGTGTGCATGAGGGGTAATTGCCCACCTCTGCTTCCTGGTCACCTGAGCTCTAGAGTTTCCCACAGTCACCCCTCATGTCTAACAAAGGTGGTCTTTTACATTTTGAAGTCATGTTAAACATCTGAGTGGGTAAAACTTTAAAATGGACGTACACGCATTACCTAAAAATGGTGTTACTGCTTTATTATTTGAAAAATCAAAATATAAATGCACTTACAATAAAGCATCTGAAAGGCTATTCTCATTACAATAACCATGTTTTCACACACATGAACTTTCATGCACATGCGTTACATGTTACATCGACATACGAACGATCCATGGAAAAGATGACGGGCAGAGCACACAAAGAGGCGCTTCTCTGGTACAGGGAGTCAGCTTTCCTCCCTGACATCAGCATTCCGGTATGCACATCTTGATTTCTATCTCTAAGTCCAGGCCTCGGATATCTTCCCGGCATTTCACCCCCCAAGCTTGGCAGGACCTGGACCCGCACCCCACTTCCAGACCCCTCCCCTTGCCACGTGGCTCCCTACAGGCTGGCTGTCTGCTCTCCCGCAGGAGTCACTCCCCTTTCTTAGCAGCAAGGGGGCATCCCCAAGAAGAGCACACGGCATGGTCATGCCACATACGTTGATGTGGCATGGTCATGCCACATACTATTTGCCACAGACAAATAGGCCTTGTTGCTAATTAGCATCTACATAAAACAATTAACAAAATACATTAGCGTGAAATTTCTCTTTTAAAATGCCCTGCTGTGATTTATGGGGCCGGAGTGTGCTGCTGCTAAGTTGCTTCAGTCGTGTCCGATTCTGTGTGACCCCATACACAACCCATATTTTTAAATTGCCAGCTGAAGGATAAAGTCCATCAATTGTTCTAAAGTCCTGCTGAGCGCCTCTAGTTTGTAGCAGCTCAGCTGGTCTCTCAATGCCCTCAGGAGCTTAGAAATAGAAGATTTTTAAATGTCAACAGGTGGACATTGTAAGGAGAGTGTGGAGAAAAAGAGAGCAAGCTGGACAGTCAGGCAAGAAAAAGAAACTTCTTAGAGGGAAAACGAGAGGATGACTGGCCCCTAAGGAGAATCAGTGTCCTCCCTTTCTGATGGGGTCTTTCTTATACCCTGCCAATGAAAAATTATCTGAAGGGATGGTTAATTTTTAGCCTGTAGCTGAGTCCTGCTGACATGTAGCTGGAGGTCTGAAATCCAGTGGTCTCGTAGCCTTGAGAAAGTAGGGGCCAGCGGGAAAATAGAATGACATTTGGGCAATTTGGTCAGTCTCAAGGATCACTGTGATTTTATTCTTTGTTTGTGAGATCAACATAATGAGCCATTTCAACCACAAGCCCCTATGTGGGTGCTATCAGACATGTGGATAGGGTCCCACATGTCTGTGGGCTGTAAAATATAAATGGGAAAAGTTTAGCTTCACAATGATTTAAGCAAGACAAATGACTACGAGTTTCATTGACCATACCCAGTAAATTGACAAAGTCCAGTTTACAGCAGTGTCTGGTGCTATTGCAAATCAGTGTAGCTTTTGTGGGGGGAACAGTCATCCAATAACCATAATACTTTGACCCAGCAATTCTACCCAAGAAGCGAGGACAAAGGTGTGAAAAGAAAATTTTGTGCAACAATATTGGTTCATTGAAGTTTCTCCCTATAAGAGGAGGACACTTAAAACAATCCTTAGCAAACCACAATATGCAGGTACACTGAGAGGTGCGGTGTGGCCACTATGAACTGTATTCATACATGAAATTTTATACATGAAATAATAAGTGACAGTAAAGGGAGACTCCAATTGGATCAACATACCACTCGTAATTAAATGAAAACGTATTTCATTTAAGGAACACATCATATCAGAAATGAATTAAGAATGAAATAAATAATTGGTATTGAGGTTTTTGTTCTTGTTGCTGTTGTAAACTTGAGTCCAAAACAAAATTTAATTTACGAAAAAATAAAAAAGAGAGACCCCTAGAGCTGTGTGTGGGCACTGAGCGGCCCCACGGCCAGTGCTATGGGTGCAGGGCAGAGGTTAGCTCAGTCGGGCACCTCGGCACCACTGATGCCTGGAGACACATAATTCTGTGCTGCAGGGGCTGTTCTGTGCATTGTAGGGTGACCACCGTCTTTGCTGGCTCTTACTCACTTGATGCCAGCAGCACCCTCAGGCATTGCCAAATGTCTGACAGTCGAGGATGGGAGACAAAATGACCTGGGTCAAGAACCACCGGAGTGAGTGCTAAAAAGCCACAACTCTCCAGCTTAGTCACAGGCAGAGGCAGACAGAGATCATGAGGGCCGCGGGGAGCCAGGGAATATGCGCCCTTTTAAGAGGTCTGTCCCAAACCAATTAGGAGTCCAGAGTGACACAGCCTGATTTTGTTTTTCCTTTGCAGATACTTCAAAATTAAAACACTTTGTGCAGTCTGAGCCCTGTGTTTGTGGGCTTCACAGGGGTGGGTCAGCAAATGTTTTCTATAAAGGACCAGATGGTGACCATTTTAGGCTCTATGGTAGAAACTCTGTCACACCTACTCAGTTCTGTCTTTGTGTGCAGAAAGCAGCTGGAAATGATATATAAAAGACGAGTGTGACAGTGTCCCAACTAAGTTTCATCAGTAGACACTGAATTCTGTAGAATTTTCACAGATCATTAAATGTTATTCTTCATTTAATTTTGTTTTCTAGTCTTTGAAAATGTAAGAATCATTTTTGGCTCATGGGCCCTTCAAACACAGAGCCAAGACTGGGCTTGAGGGCCAGCTGGCAGGGACCTGGGCTGAAGCATGCCTGCCGCAACAGCAATAGCTAAGAGGCACTGGAGACCTGGGGAGGGCACTGGGGGCAGGGGATAACTGGGGGTGTTGGGCAGACCAGCACAGGCTTTCCCCACATGAGGCAGGAGTGGCCATGGGGGTGGCGGGACCTGCCCATCTTCTGCCTCTTTCAAAGCCCCACCCCCACCAGGACCCCCACCCCACATGTGTTTTATTGCAGCTGCCCAAGAAAGAATGAAGGTACCATCTTGTTTTTGAACCACTAACCGCTTCTCTACCATTCTTTAAAAAATTTTTCTGATATTACTGTAAAAGAAAGGCTAGTAACGACACTAATGTAGCTGTTTGTGTGGTTCCCAGAGCCCCAGAAAACTCTAAGGAGAATTGTATCAGTTTTTAATGAGCTTGATAAAACAAGTTTTCCTGTGTCTTCTCAGTGTCTCTCTGACAGCAACAGAAAAAAATGCAGATGGCCCTCTCCATCTGCAGCCACAGAGGCAGCGCAGGACCCTAGAGCAGGGACGAGCCGGGGCCGGATTCCAGGAGGGGAAGGCCCCCGCCGGCTTCTCCCAGGCCAGGCCCGCGACCTGCTCTGCAGAGCAGTGCTGCTCAGTGTGCTCGCTGGCCTTCCTCGGAAATTTGCCCCTTTTCCTGGCAGGAAACACTGACTCCTGCGAAACCGCCTTGGGCCATCTAGAACAAAACAGAAGGCCCTAAATTCCCTAGCCCTCAAAGCTAGCAGAAGTAAATGTGGAGATGTCATAAGGGGGCTAATGGAAAGGGGAGAAAGGGATAAAAAGAAAAGAAACAAGAAATGCGAAGGGGTAAAAGAGGAAGCGTTTAAAAAGATGCAAAGCTGCTGGGAATGGTGGGGAAAAAGGAGCAGAAGACAGGAGGCAAGAAAGAAAGTGAGAAAGGGAATGAAACAGGAAGGGCCAAGAGTGCGGTACACGCGTGCTAGAGTCACTTCAGTCATGCCCAGCTCTTTGCGACCCACTGGACTGAAGCCCGACAGGCTCTTCTGTCCATGGAATTTTCCAGGCAAGAATACTGGAGTGGATTGCTGTGCCCTCCTCCAGGGGATCTTCCTGACCCAGGGATGGAGCCGCAGCTCTTATGTCTCCTGCACTGGCACGCAGGTTCTTCACCCGTATTGCCACCTGGGAAGCCCCAGGGCGTGGTATCTGCCAGCTATTCATCAGAAGCTTCAGGTGTTAACGAATGGTTAAGGGAGGGAGAGCAAGGGTAATGGCTTCCTCCCTGAAACCCACTTCAGTTTGTGACCTTTTCTCTCTCCCCACCATCAACTTCTTGGACTTTAGGTTCAAAAAAGTGTGAGGAGAAGACTAGAGGGACTCATGGCACTCCCTGCCCCTCAGCTGGAGGTGGCAGAGGGTTTCTGAGGAGAGAGAGGAATGCGGGGTCCCAGGCTGGGGCCTCCTGTGAGCTCAGAGATCAGAGGTGGGTGGAAAGGGCCTGTCTGGGGTTCTGGAAGACAGGGAGTCCACAGGAGTGCCCACATAACAAGAGGGTTGGGGAGGGAGGCGTCAGGGCAGAGAGCGGCCACCACAGCCGGGAGTCCCTTTCATTTGGTCCCTTTCTGCTCCCAGAACATAGGCTCCCAGCGCCTGCCCCAGGCATCCATTATTCCTAGATTTATCAGTGGTCACTGTTCTGTGAACCAGGACTGTGGAATTTGGGGGGTGCTATAGACACTGGAGACTTAATGAGGAGACAGCTTTGGGAAAGCATCCTTGCTTGTGCCCACGATAAGGATGCAGTGATTAGAGGAAAGTGACAGGGGACAGGGAAGAGGGCACGTCCCTGCCCGGGGGAAGAGGCATGTCCCTGCCCGGGCTCAGGCAGCAGACCGCACATTCCCCTGATTATCTGCTGGCACTCAGAGCCAGTCCCAGGATGGACAGGGCATTGAAATCCCAGGTGAGCCCGAGCTCCAAACCCGAGGCAACTCAAAATCTCTAACTTGGGGTGATTCCTTCTAAAGGTCAGCAGCTGGCACTGGAAATTAATCTTGGTTATAGGAAAGTAAAGCAATGTTTTTGCACACCTGAGTCAGTGGCTTGTGAAGTCTGTGATGGCTGCTTGTGGACCACAAGCACAGACTTCTCACTCTTGGAGAAATACCGTCAACCTTTCTATCTGGCAAATGCTGGGCTCACCAGGCCCCACTGTCCCTACCTCACCAGGTTCTCAGCAACCTCCCGCAATGGCCAGACGAGCCATTGCCAATACCAGCAAGCCACTGTGACAAGTTCCCAGGGGTCTGCCATCAGCCCTTGGGCTAGTGGTTCCAGTCAAGGTTGTGGGCTCCCGGCTTTGCCGGGTGAAGGCAGAGGAGCCTGGTGTGGGAGCAGCACGGTTACTAAGCATTCCACGTGCGCAGGCCCTGCTTGGCTGCTTCTGGGGAGAGGCCTTTGCAGGGTGTGTTCCATAAGCATTCCTGGGCTCCGGGCCAGCATGAGGGACCAGAGTCCCTGTCAAAAAGCCACTTCTGTCTACAGTGCCTTTCAACTCCCAGGCTTGGGTACAGACAGAGGGCAGCAGGGGCCTCTGGAAACTGTTGGTAGGGCTGGGCTATGACCTGGACGGCAGGGCGGACCTGCCAGCCCAGGCTAGCGTCCCTCCCCCCAGCGCCCTGCTGAGGCCCTCCCTTGTTCCTCCATCCCCCGCTGCAGGCATGGAGTGGACCAAGGGCAAGGGTCCTGGGTTGGTTGTTGCTGCAGACACTTAAGATTTAATGAGGGTAATGAGGCGTTTCAGGCATTCCATCTGGAAGGCCACCCCACTTGCCGCCTCTGTGTTGAAAGAGAGATTTAAAGCGACCCTAAAGCGACGCCAGGGCTGCCTCAGAGTAGAGCCTAGAGCCAGGGAAGTCAAGGTGATGGGAGAGCCCCTCGCCTCCCAGCAGGTCACCCAAGTGCCAACTAAACAACGGTCTTCTGGCAACAGGGAAAGTCTCTCCTGGAGCTGTGAGGAGTGGTGCCAGCCCAGGCCGTGCCCAAGGCCCACTTCCTTGGGAAGGCCGCATATGTCTGCCTCCAGTGTCTACAGCCCCTCTGAGTCCATCTGCCAGGGGCCTCAGTTGAACAACAACGACAAAATTGTTCTTTGTCTGCGAAGTGCTCAGGCTGATCAGCATCCTTTCTTCTCAAACAAATTCCACGTCTGTACCAACCAAGTTTGGGGGTATGCAAGGCTTTCTCTAACACAAGCAGGATGGGAAGATGCCAAGAAAGCTCTAGTAGCCATACCTTCCCCCTCTGTGTGTCACCCACTCTGAGACACAGCGGGATTCAAGCCACGGCAGCACTTAGACTTCTCTGTGGATTTGCTCTGGACGTTTTTCAGACACGAGAAATTCTCTGGTTGTCACTGAATTTTTCAGGTATGGGTTTGGTGCTCCTTCCTCACAGAGATGGTCTGGCCCAAAGCCCTGGGCAGGAGGGAGAAGCTGCTCTCTGGCTTCTGGGCAGGTCCCCTCTAGCATCCCAGAGCACAGGCATTGGGGCCCTCCGGGTGGAATCCCGGCTGAAACAGTGGGACAGTAAGGCCTGTTTGGGGAGGCCACGTACTCATTCTTTTCTCCTCCCAAGATATTTTCCCAACCCTTTCCAGGATCCTCAGCGGAAACCACTTCCAGAAAACTCTCAAAGTTCACCACCAACTTGTCAATAAGGTCACTGGGTGAATAACATGGTTTTAGAATCCCGTCTTCTCTGTTCACAGAGTCGTCAAACTCCTTCAGATTTAGCTTACCCTGGGAAAGTGAAAGAAACACACCCTCAGTGGTCATTTGGGGGCCACACATGATGTAGACAAAAGCTATTGGGCTTGGGACACCCAAAGCCCACCTCTGCACTAGTCTGCCACATTCATCTCAGAGGCTAGAAGTGGTGCCCTTCCATGGGAGCTAGGCAAGAGTAGCCCATTTCCTGAGAAGAACACACTATATTGAAATAATTTCTTCTTCTAGGGAGCCCAAAGCTATTTTTCATATAATCACAGGCTCACAAAATCCCAGTGGAGATGGAGGCATCAAAATTAAAACTCTTACAGATGGAAAAACCACAGTCATAAATACAAATGACTTTCCCAGTGTCACCAGAAAAATCAAAGATGGCTTCCTGGCAGGGGCAGGGTCTGACCTCTTTGCATTCTCAGAGCCTAGTTCAATGCCTGGCATATATTGAGTGATTAATAAGTGGGTGCTACAGATAATTCAAAAAACATTTTAGACATCAGACAATACTTCCTATGAATTAATTTACTCTCTTAATAACTTTTGATCAGTAGGAAATTAAATAGGATAATACATGAATGATGAGAGAAGAAAATAAAAATAACAAAAATTTAATTAAATAAATAACAAAATAATTTTAATGTCCATGTTAAAAAGTCTTCTGAATTGAAATGAGGGCTAATACTAAAAATTCCTGGATCAAGGGATACTGAAAATAGCCCTTCAATAATAAGGATTTAAAGGTTATGCTTGATTGGGCTTATTTCTACTTAACCAAGAAATTAAACCTTAAAAATTTCAGGACAGTTTTCACTTTCAAAATGTATGTGAAAGGAAACTTTCTATTATGAATAACTCATGAGAATACCCATTGCCAACTTCTCCAATCTGAGAAAAACAATTTGATGCAGCCTGCCCAAGCCTTTGGACAGAAATGCAAATAAGCAGTCAAGGTTTCTGGATTCATTTGCTCTTGGCTGCTTTTTCCATGGCCTCCAACCTTATAGCTGGGCTCTCCTGCTTTCTAACTGGACAGTCAGGTCCTTAAAGGTAAGGCCAGTGTCTTTCTTCTGTGGCATCCTTTACAGGACCAGTTCTATGCCCAGCAAACACCAGGTTCTATGAGCCTACTGAAGTCCTTTTCTCTTGTCCAAAGATTGAGGTCAAAGTTGTTCCAGGAAGGCTGATTCCACTTGTCCTGCCGGCCATTCCCTGGGATATTTAAACCTCGAGTTCCCCTTATGTGAACCCTGTGCAAATCTCAGCCCAGGACTGCTCCCCACCTGCAACATCCTGTCTACCTCCCATAACCAGCCTGCTCACAATCTCCTTAATAGAAACAGGAGCGTTTACCTTGAAATCATCTCCACACCACGTGGCTATACTGCTTTCAGCAGGGTTGGGAACATCAGGCCAACATAGGTGCTTCAGTTTGCTAATAAGAGAGAAGATTTTAAAACAGGAAGTGAGTCCAAGAAGCATTTTACTTGTACTGCATGGCCAAACCAAAAGAGTGTTAACCCGCCTTCCAGTGGAGGAGACGCAAGACCCAGGTTCAAGTTGGGAAGATCCCCTGGAGAAGGAAATGGCATCCCACACCAGTATTCTTGCCTGGAAAATTCCATGGACAAAGGAGCCTGGTGGGCTACAGTCCATGGGGGTCACAAAGAATCAGACACGACTGAGCATGCACACACACATGGGGAACTATACGGCTCCCTATTGAATAATGGCAAGCTCACAGCCTCCTGATGGAAACTGAGAAAACAAAATACTTCGTTGCGGTTGGGGGGTGAAACTGCAAGTCAATTGTGGGACATGATGGAGGGAGACCTTTCCCCAGACAAAGCTACTCTTTCCCACTCTCCTGCCACTGCGTCCCCACCCCCTGCTCTTGGTGCCAGGAATCACACTATTGCAGAGCCATTTGTTTGAGATTTATTCCACAGGAAAGGTAACACTCTAAGTCTTATAAGATACTCATATTTTAGAGCAGTGATTCTCAAAGTGTGGTTCCCAACCAGCAGCATCATCACCACCTGGGAGCTTTTAGATATGCAAAATGTACAAGAATTTGTGCTGAAGATTCAGTTACAATCCACAGGAACTAAGATTGACTTAGTCTGACCATAACTAAGCATAGCTTGGGCTTCCCAGGTGGCGTCAGTGGTAAAGAACCCACCTGCCAATGCAGGAGACATTAGAGACGTGGGTTCAATCCCTGGGCTGGAAAGACCCCCCCTGGAGGTGGGCATGGCAACCCACTCCAGTATTCTTGCCTGGAGAATCCCACAGACAGAGGAGTCTGGCGGGCTATGGTCCCTAGTTAGGGTTTCTAGGGCCGCAAAGAGTCAGACACGACTGAAGTGATGCAGCACGCATGCACACGCAAGTGCAGCTTGGCAGGGAAGGCTCACAGCTGTGCAGTTCTGGAGAGAGAGGCCTGCCAGGGAGGGAGCCCGTGACCCTCAGGGTAGAATGAGGCACCCCGGGAGAGAAAGCACAAGACCCTGAAGACAGGCTTCCTTCCCTACAGTGGCCAGAGCAGGCGGGACGAATGGCCTTCAGCCAGCCCTCCAACACTGTGTAACTAGTAAGGAGCAGTCTATGCTGGGCATGTGCTAGCCAGTGCTCCAGCACCATGGGCACCCTGCTCCCTACTCTACCTAGAAGAGAAGCTGGCCACCTGGAGACCCTTTGCTGGTGCCAGTGGTCCCCACTAGACCCTGAGAGAGAGGATCTTCTCCCCAGCTCTAGATCCAGTTGCAGAACATAGCAGATAAAGACTGTGAGGCAGCTGGCACTTCCCTGGCTTCAAAAAGTCCTAGGCCTGGTACATGGGACTATGGGGGGTGGAGGTCATCTGCTCCAGTTAGAATTCCGACGTTCCACAGTGTAAGGCACATGATAAATTCAGTACCAAAAAACGAACAAATATGCCTAAATGGCAGACTGCCCTCTTCCACCCATGGTGCCTTCTACCCCCTTTCCATCCCTGATTTTGAGGGCCCACATTGTTGTCTTCAAACTCACTTGGGTTTTTTGATGCCATATACCACCGTCAGGATGATGAGAATAAGAAGGCCCCCTCCAACCAGAGAAGTTATAAGAAAAATCTCAAAGACACCTTTGGGAAAAGGAGAACAAAAGTCAGTAGTAGGCTGAGCTCCTTATTTTCTTGACAAAAATCAAAGATTAATAATTCCTTCAGTTTTTATGCAGAGTACATCATGAGAAACGCTGGGCTGGAGGAAGCACACGCTGGAATCAAGATTGCCGGGAGCAATATCAATAACCTCAGATATGCAGATGACACTATCCTTATGGCAGAAAGCAAAGAAGAACTAAAGAGCCTCTTGATGAAAGAGGAGAGTGAAAAAGTTGGCTTAAAGCTCAACATTCAGAAAACGAGGATCATGGCATCCCGTCCCATCACTTCATGGCAAACAGATGGGGAAACAGTGGCTGACTTTATTTTTCTGGGCTTCAAAATAACTGCAGATGGTGATTGCAGCCATGAAATTAAAAGACACTTACTCCTTGGAAGACAAGTTATGACCAACCTAGATAGCATATTAAAAAGCAGAGACATTACTTTGCCAGCAAAGGTTCGTCTAGTCAAGGCTATGGTTTTTCCAGTGGTCATGTATGGATGTGAGAGTTGGACTATAAAGAAAGCTGAGAGCCAAAGAATTAATGCTTTTGAACTGTGGTGTTGGAGAAGACTCTTAAGAGTCCCTTGGACTGCAAGGAGATCCAACCAGTCCATCCTAAAGGAGATCAGTCCTGAGTGTTCATTGGCAGGACTGATTTTGAAGCTGAAACTCCAATACTTTGGCCTCCTGATGTGAAGAGCTGACTCATTGGAAAGACCCTGATGCTGGGAAAGATTGAAGGTGGGAGAAGAAGGGGACGACAGAGGATGAGATGTTTGGATGGCATCACCAACTCAATGGACACGGGTTTGGGTGGACTCCAGGAGTTGGTGATGGACAGGGAGGCCTGGCGTGCTGTGGTTCATGGGGTTGCAAAGAGTCGGACACGACTGAGTGACTGAACTGAACCGAACTGAACCAGTAGTTTTAGCAACATATTCCTTGTCAATTTTCTTTCAATTTAATTCAAATTCATTTCATTTCTCCTCTCCCTGAATAATACTGACAGAAATTGTGTTCCCCAGGTTCATCCTCCGGTTTCATTCATTTAATAAACAATTTCTGAGAACTTATAATTTGCCAAACACTATTCTGAGTAATAAAATAAACAGCAAAAAAACACAAGAATCCCTACTCTCATGGAGTTTACATTCTGGAACAAGAATTGAGACAATAAATAATGTAAGATTATTTCAGATAAAATGGGTATTTTTTAAAATTATTTTTATTATTAGAGAATAACTAGGGTAAAGTAGGATAGGAGTTAGCACCTGTAGATAGGGTAGCAAAGGAAGGCTCTTGGGAGAAGTGAAATTTGAGCTAATGTGAATAATGAGAAGGAATGAGCCATGTTCATTTTGGGAAAAGCATTCCAGGCAGAAAAAAGAGCAGATGCAGGAGCATAAATGGGAACATAATTGGGAAGGGTGGGAGGTAAGACCAGGAAGGGACAGATGAGGAAGGGTCCTAAAAGCTATGGGAAGGAGTTTGGATTTTATTTAAAATACAACAGAAGCCACTGGTGGCTTTTAAGCAGGGCATCTAGGATTTTAAACTCTGGCTGCTGTGTGGAAAACAGATGGTAGAGGATCAAAGATAGAAGCAGGGAGATCTATAAGAACCAAAGGTAAGAAACGTCTAGGCTCCAAGGTAGAATTTTGCCTTCAAGTTGACCCCTAGAGAAATTCTACCAGATAATGCAATTTGTGCCTAGTGTTGTAAAAATATAACATGATTTTTAAAAAATTTTAAAGAGCAGTATCAAAAAAAGAAGTCCCTAAAGACAATGTTTCAGTCAATTAAAAAAGAACGTTTTCTGTGTAGAAACATATACTGTACCCATATTTTCTAGAACCATAAACTACTTTTCTTCTCTTGGAAACATGATAAACAAGGGACTTCCTAGAATACTTAGACTATTTCTAGCTTTTATTGAAATTTTGCAATATTCTTTCACTTTTAAGTTTCATTTTTAAGAACAGTGTTAGTATATCAAGGAGATCCAACCAGTCCATTCTGAAGGAGATCAGCCCTGGGATTTCTTTGGAAGGAATGATGCTAAAGCTGAAACTCCAGTACTTTGGCCACCTCATGCAAAGAGTTGACTCATTGGAAAAGACTCTGATGCTGGGAGGGATTGGGGGCAGGAGGAGAAGGGGACGACAGAGGATGAGATGGCTGGATGGCATCACTGACTCGATGGGCGTGTGTCTGAGTGAATTCCAGGAGTTGGTGATGGACAGGGAGGTCTGGCGTGCTGCGATTCATGGGGTCGCAAAGAGTCGGACACGACTGAGTGACTGAACTGAACTGAACTGAACTGAACTGAACAATCAAATCTCTGTCATTCAAAGACTTGGAAAAATTAACCTGTTTCTCCCATCTTCCTTCCTTCTTTCTCCTTCATCTCCCTTCTCAGCCCATCTTCTTTCCCTCTTGAATAGCCCCCACAAGCATCATATGAATCACACTATTGTTGTATTTATTAACTTTTTCTTGCTCCCATTTTTAATATAAAATCTGATTACTAGAACATATTATGTACTTTTTTACTCAGAAGACTCCACAAATGTGACATTAAGTGGGTCAATGGTGCAAGGTTTTTACTTGTTTGACACACAGGGATTGATGACTGTGAACTGGGGACAGTCTTCAGGTGGGGCTGGTTTGAAGGGTCAGTAAAGTTGGCATTAACTTGATCCCTCCTCTCTATGAAGATTTGGGGCTACCCCCGAGGAAGAAGCAAAATGAACCATCTTTCCAAATTCAGCTGTCAATCTTCCTGCTCTCCCTCCCATCACTCATATCCTTTCCTGGAAGGCCAGTGAGTCAGAGAACAAATGGTTCTTCCTGCTTCGCCCTTCCACCTGGCTTCCCCCTGCCCCTGGCAAACACCATCTGTGACTGGCCTAGGAGAAATGCCAAGGAGACATTCCCAGGGAATAAAGGAGTACTCACTAATTGACAATGTCTTGAAGTTTATCCTGGGGCCATCAATTCCCCCAGCACTGGTGCTGGCCATGACCCGAACAGTGTAAGAGGTCTTTCGTGCCAGGGACTCCAGGTCATACTGCAGGATGCTGGAGTTGACTGTCTTGGCTAAAGGTAAAATACAGAAGTCAAACACTACAGCCAAACCCAAGTGAAAATTGTGCTTTTTTGGAGCTCAAATAAGAGCACTGGAACCTGTGTGCTTCCAAGCTTGGCCATCTCACACTCCTATCTCTCTATCCATTAAAATTAGCTTATTAAGAGGGATCAAAGACCTAAATATAAGAGTTAAAACTATAAAATGCTTAGAAAACCACATAGGGTAGATCTATATGGCCTTGAATATGACAAAGACTTCTTAAATATGACACCAGCACAGAAGCAGCAGAAAGATTAAACTGGACTTCATCAAAATTAAAAGTTTTTGTGCATCAAAAGACACTATCAAGAGAGGGAAAAACTCACAGAATGGGAAAAATATTTGCAAATCATACATTTGATAAGGAGTTTGTATCCAGAATGTTTAAAAAAAAAAAAAAACAACACTAACAACTCAACAACTGAAAGACAAACAGCCCAATTTAAAAATGAGCAAAGAGACTGAAAAGACTTTCTCTAAAGAAGATATACAAATGGCCAACAAACACATATAAAAGATTCTCTACATCATTAGTTATTACGGAAGTGCAAATCAAAACCACATTGATATGGCTGGTTCATGTTGATATATGACAGAAACAAACACAGTGTTGTAAAGCAATTATCCTTCAATTAAATATAAATACATTTTTTAAAAACCACATTGAGGTAGCATTTTATACTCACTAGAACAGCCACACTTTTAAAAAATGGAAAATAACAAGTGTTGATAAGGATGTAGAAAAATTAGAACTCTAATTTATTGCTGGTGGTAATGTAAATTGGTGTAGCTGCTATGGAAAACAGTTTGGTGGCTCCTTGGTAAGTTAACTTAGAATTCCCAAATGACCCAGCAATTCTAATCCTAGTATATACCCCCAAAGAATTAAAAGCAGAGATTCAAACAGATATTTATACACCAATGTTCACAGCAGCATTAATCACAGTGGCTAAAATGTTTTATCAACTGATGAATGGATTTAAAAAAATGTTTCTTGATATAATAGAATATTATTTAGTCATAAAAAGGAATGAGGGGCTAATACATGCTACAACATGGATGAACTTTGAACACATCATGCCAAGTGAAAGAAGCCAGCCCCCACCCCCAAAAAAAGGTCACATATTGTATGATTCTGTTTATATGAAATATCCAGAATAGGTAAACCCATAGAAATAAGAAAGGAGTTTTCTGGTTGCCGTGGACTGTGGGACAAGGGTAAGGAAGTGATTGATGGGTACACGTTTCTGTTTGGAGTGGAAATAAGTAGTGTTATAGTTACAACATTATGGATGCTTAATACTTAGTGCCACTAAATTGTATACTTTCACATGTATGAAGTGGTAAAACTTACATTATATGTATTTTACCATAACAACAACAAAAACATTAGCCTAAACAGAAACCCAGGCCCAGCCCACAATTGAGGATGTCAGGCAATGTTGTAGACGCAAGAGAAAGGCAGCGGACGGTAGGGGCCATTGTAAAGGGTGCTTCACTGCAGCAAGTGCCACCAAACAGGGTCTGCCCCCTCTAGCCTTTAATCTAGGCATGTCCCACTCTGGAGTCAAGGTCAAGATGCTCCCAGGAGGCCCACTGTCCACAGCCTGATGGGCACAAATTGTATCAATTTCTCTGGTCCCTACAGGACTCTCAGGTACAGTCATTTCAATCTCATTTGACTCTTAAAAACTCAAGAGATGGACACCCTTGACTCTGTTTTCAGAGAATCTCAAGGAAGTTAGTGATTCCTGCAAAATGGAAGGGCACCCACCACAGGATCTACCCCGATAGCAGGTCTATCTGCAGCATCTGTCTGGGGCTCAGGGTTCTTTCAGCTTGACTATAAGCTCACTTACAGAATTCCTTTCCATCTTCAGCTTGATAAAATATGGTGTAATTGTTGATGAAGCCATTTCGCTGATGCTTGGGGATCTCCTTCCATGTAATTGTGACTGTCCTCACACCAATGTTCTCCACCTTTGTCTTGGGACCTTCTGATGGAACTTTATAGGACGAGGAGACAAATGAACACCGAATCACACCCCAGCAGATCCTTCCCCTACGAAGTCTCTGCCCAGTCCTCAAGCTGTAATCAGTGCTGGGCGTGGGAGGCGGGGTAGAGTAGGGAAATGATGAGTCAACTTGTCTTGAGAAAACTGTTGTCTGGAATCATGCCTCTCAAACAGGAAGAGAAGCAGAGTCAAAGACCAGAGAAAGAGTACTTCCTCACAGACCTCTCACTAATTTGGCACCCAGCTCTTTCATCCATACGTGTAATAGCTATTATCAAACCATTGAAGATTATGCCTCCGTGAGCTATCTTTGAGTGACAGGATATATTTCATAAGGTTGAATCTGGAAGATGTTAACTTCCAAAAACGTAGAAGTCAAGTCTGAGTGGTTCACCAATAAAACCTTTGCTTACTGTTATACAATCAAATATAATTTTTTAGCATCTCCAAGTTACAGTTAACTCTAAGGGTCCCTAGCTTGGTCTTTTCTGATTATAGAGCTGTTAGCGCCGTTTCTTTGTGACTTTGGGCAAGTTGGTTCACCTCTCTGAGCCTTGCTTTTGTGAGATGAGGGGCTTGGACTTGATGATCTCTAATGTCCACCACAGCTTTAAAATTCAGTGACTCCATACTTTGACCACAACTGTGTCAAGTACTACAAACTGTAATAAGTATACATAGCTTACTACAAGCTAAATGTGCAGCATGGATGAGCACTAAAGCAACTGTGAACAAGCTATAGGCCTTTGCAGCCTTGGGTAAATGATGGACAGGCCCCAATGTTGCCTTTGCCCAATGGAACCTTGTCCATACATACCACCTTCTTTGACATAAGCCTGGATGGAATATGGCTTGCCCACTCGGTTTTGCAACATTGGATACACAGAGATATTATAGCACCAGAAAGGTTTCAATTCATCTGTAGAAAAAGGGGAGGTAGAGAGAGAATGGGGCAGCAGGAGGGAAAGAGAGAGAAGGAGGGAGGGAGGGAGAAAGAAGCGTTAGGTGCAGAGCACGGCATAGAGGAAGGAATGCTAGACTAAGACTTATGACCTATGACTTACAGAAGATATTTTATTTCCCTATCATCTCCACATCTCGAAAATAAGGGAGTTAAGTTGGATGGTCTCTAATATCTATGTTGGTTCTAACATTTTAAAACTAATTCTTAGAACCAAACCTGCACCACTCTGACAGAATGGTTGAGCCACCCAGGAAAGGAGAAGTAAGAGATCCAGGCTCTCCTTCATCACTGATTTTGTTACATCATTTGGGGTGCACTACAGAATAAACTTAATTCTTCTTTCAATAGCATATCACCCTAGAGAACTCAGCTACCATAAATTCTAGCTCTTCTGTCTGTCTGCATCCTTACATAAGTATAATTCTTCATATAGATGCTATTAAGTATTAAAAATGGTTGGGGTAATAGGACTGGGAGAGTAAAGCCTCACTTATATGTCATATGGAGCAAGGACTTTCTTGAAAAGAAGGCTATTCTCTGTATCAGTCACTTGGGGAAGGGCCCTAGAACCTAAACATGAAGCCAGAACTGAGGGAGGCACCCTGAGTAGGACAGATGGGATACAAAGTCTGGTGTTTCCATGTAATCACGTGATTTCCACATAGCATCCACATGATCACAGTATCTGGGAAGAGCTCTCTGATGGTGGGTGTCCACCACCAAAGATGGTGCTTTCCGCCTGGAAACACATCAGCTGCCTAGTCTGATGCTCACGGCTTCTTATTCCAGCAATGCTGGGAAATGCCAAGAAGCACACGTCACTAAGCTTGCCCTAGCCTGTCAAATTCTATTACTCACAATTTACAGGTATGAAGCCAAAATTAAGGATTTTAAAACTGGTGAAACTGAAAGTGAATCCTACACAGCAAGAACCTGTGGGGTCCACACTGGCTACCTTGCTGGATTGTCCAGTTCCTGGTGTGAGACACAGACTCCCAGGAGATGGCCAAGGGCTTTGAGTCCAAGTCTGGGACCCACTCCACCATCCATGTATCAACCTCCGGAGCAGAGCTTTGCCACTCCACCACCAGCTGGTCCTGAGTGAGGCAGGTGTGCATGGCCTCGATGCACTGGAACGCTGAAAGGAGAGGGAAAGACTGCTTCACAGCACCGAACTCATCCTCCAGATGCACCAACCACATTTACATCTATTCACTGCCCAAAGTGTAGAGAAGGTCAAAGTTCAGGATCTCCACTGCCACCTTCCCCTAGGATGCTATTTTTAATGTTTTTATTGTATCCCTTTTCCTTACTCTTAATATTTGATGAAGTGCCTTTTGTTATCTTCCCTAAATTTGCCTGTTGCCAGCAGAGAATCTTACTAGACAGTTGATGACTAAGAATTACCTGGCAGCTCTGAGGTCTGTGCAAGTCAAAAGGAAAGTAAGCCGGAGACAAAGAATGGATTTCTAAAGGTAGAATTTCAGGCATCTATAATTTTGTGACTGGGAAGCTGGAAGCTGGTGACCCTAAAATCATACCAGGGTGATGGCTTCGAATTTCAACTATCTAAACTGGTGCTATACAACCTGTCTATGCAGTCCCATCTTCAGGTAGGAAGAATTGTATCTGCTGCAGAAGGATATAGACACACTCAAATGAAGCACCTATTTGTGGACCAATAGGTAAATGACTACATTCCGTGCAGACCTAGCAAAAAGACAGGTGGGGAAACAGTCCACAGTGTTCTTTAGTAGAAAAGTTGAACATGTGGCTTCAAATCTAGTACCTGGGGTCTAATCAGAATCAGAGAGTTCCCTTACTGAAAATGTTCTCAATATGCAGAAGAGAGCACTACTGGAGATGTGGGGAGAGAAGGAGGAGGAGGAGGGCATGAAGGAGTGGGGTTCAGAAGACCATAGCATGTGGCTTTCCCCTCTTCTACTCCTCACCACCTGCAACAACCCTGAGCCTTTAGAATTGGAATCCACAGGAAGCGTGTTTAAATAAACATCAAAGATGGTCCTGGATGAGGGCAGAAGAGGAGATAGAGTCCCTCAAAAAAGCCACAATGCCTCTTGAAGTTGGAAACCTAGGCAACTATAGAGATTTGGCATAAGAGGCCAGGGGGTACTAAATTCCGCTATGCCTATGCAACAAATACATTACTATGTGTAAAAAAAGATAACTAATAAGAACCTACTCTATGGCAAAAGGAACTTTATTCAGTGCTCCGTGGTGACCTAAATGGGAAAGTGAAAGTTGCTCAGTTGTGTCCAACTCTTTGGGACCCCATGGACTGTAGCCACGGAATTCTCCAGGCCAGAATACTGGAGTGAGTAGCTGCTCCCTTCTCCAGGGGATCTTCCCAACCCAGGGGTCAAACCCAGGTCTCCTGCATTGCAGGCAGATTCTTTACCAGCTGAGCCACAAGGGAAGCCGAAGAATACTAGAGTGGGTAGCCTATCCCTTCTCCGGGGTATCTTCCTGACCCAGGAATCGAACCAGGGTCTCTTGCACTGCAGGTGGATTCTTTACCAACTATCAGGGAAGCCAAAGAAATGGGAAGGAAATCTAAAAATGAGGGGATATGTGAATATGTATAACCGATTCATTTTGCTGTACAGCAGAAACTAACACAACACTGTAAAGCACCTGTGTGTACATTAGTCATTATTAAGTCGTGTCCAGCTCTTTGCAACTCCATGGACTGTAGCCCACCAGGCTCCTCTGTTCATGGGCTTTCCTAGGCAACAATACTGGAATGGGTAGACACTTCCTTCTCCAGGGGAATCTTCCTGACCCAGGGATCGAACGGAGGTCTCCTGCATTGCAGGCAGATTCTTTACCATCTGAGCCACCAAGGAAGCTCCCCCCTCCAAAAGCAACTATACTCCAGTAAAAATTAATTTAAAATAAAAGGAAAATAACAAGCCCCAGAGGGCTGTGTATGTATTTAGGAGCCTCTGTTCTTGAAGCTCACAATTGATGGGAAAGGAGTTCTTTCCCCATACTGGGCCTTTATGAGAGACTCCAGCATCTGGTCTAGAGGCAAGGCCAGAGAATCTGTCAACTTGAAAGGGCAGCTCTGAGACATGGGGAAATTGTGAAGCTGGAGTGGGGCAAGCAGTACAGGAAATCAACCCCACCTAAGCCCTAGCATCCCAGCTCTCTCCTCCCTGCCCTCCCCTGCTCACAGCCTCTAAGCATCCTTAGTCACTGTTGCAGTCAAGCTGAAAGTCATTGTTGGAGCGTCTGGAAACTTACTCAGCCTCTTGAAGCAGGTAACATTAGTGTTCCCTGATCCTCTCAGTTGGTAAAGAATCTGCCTGCAATACAGGAGACCTGGGTTCGATTCCTGGGTTGGGAAGAGCCCCTGGAGCAGGAAATGGCAACCCACTCCAGCATTCTTGCCTGGAGAATCCCATGGGCAGAGGGGCCTGCAGGCTATAGTCCATGGGGTCGCAAGAGTCGGACACGACTTAGAGACTAAACTGCCAACCGATCCCCTCTGATGCCTTTTTGCTGTCTTTATATGTCGCCTGCTTGGGATAACTTTGAGCTGTAACAAACTTCAGAGTTCCTGTGCAGGGTCAGGCTAGAGCCACCCTTCTCAGGACTGCCAACTCAGATAGAACCATTATGGGTTGAATTGTGTGCCTGCAGAAGATATTCTTGGTATTGCAGAATGTAACCTCATTTGGAAAGCAGGTGTAAGTAGCTAAAATAAGATGAGAGTACTTAGCCCAATATGACTGGTCTCTTTAAAAGTGGAATTTGAATGCAGAGACAGACACACACAGGAAGCTGGTCATGTGAGGAATGAGTTGGATTAGAATTATACTGATACAAGCCAAGGAAAGCCTGGGGCTTCCAGAAGCTGGAATAAAAAAGAAGATCCTCCCTTAGAAGTTTTTAAGGGAGCACTGTCTTGCCAATGCCTGATTTTCAGACTTCAAGCCTGCAGAACAATGAGGCAGTTGAGTTTCTGTTGTTTGAAGTCACCTAGTGTATGGTGCTTTGTTGGGAATATTTGGGAAAATCAATCAGCATCTTTGGCTCAGCCTCCTCTTCCTCCTCTTCCCTGGCCTTCCTTCCTTTTCTGATTAATAAACCACTTGCACGAACATCCCAACTTGAAGATGGAAGTGCATGTTGGTTGCTAACCACATACTCTTTCTCTTTAGCAGCACTGGAACTCTGAGGAGCAGAAGTCAGGTCTAAAGAGTTAAGAAATAAGCACAGATTCTGGACCACAGAGGGTGTGGAATCAAGCCATAAGTCAGCCTAGCAAGATGAAAGGGCCCGGGCAGCATTAAGGGTTGTTGAAAGAAGTGTCCAATTCATTGTTCTACTGAATGTCGACTAATTGCCTCCATCACTCAATAATCACTTTTGAGCAACTTCTCCAAACACAATACACCCCCTAGATGTGGTAGGAAATAGATCCCTCTTGAGAAAAGAGGAAAGGGACTTAGACTGCAAAAGCCATTAATTTCTTATGATTTGCATAAAGTCAGTCACTCTGGGCCCATCAAATACCATTCTCAGATGCTACTAATGCTTCATCTTTGCCCACCATCCTAGCCCAGCTTGAACCCTACCTCAACTCAGTACCAACCTCCTCACTGGACAATTGGCCATGTTTTGCCATGTCCTGCCTTAGACCACTCCACAGCTGTCTGCTGGCTAAGGTCTCCTAGAAGCAGAGCTTCTTGTCTTGGGCCCAAAAGGAACCTGAAGGTGTTTCTATTCCAATTCTTTATTTGAAAGATAGGAAAATAGAGGTCCATAGAGGAAAATAATCGTTCAGTGTCACACAGAAGCTGTGATCAGATTTCTAAGTCCCTTTACTAAGTCCACGGTTCTGGATAAAATATATTGGACAAGTTTGAAATCATGTAGACCTGTGGTTAAAGTCCACCTGAGAGATCTTTGGGCAAATTACTAAGCTTTCCTGAATCACAGCTTCATCAGCTAAAAAGTAAACCTGATAGCACATTTCCCATGGGTCATTTGAGGCTAAAATTAGATTGAACCATATCATTTTAGCACAATGTCTGAGATATCCTAATAGACAATGCTGGATGATTATACCTAATGATTGTTAAACTTACAATTATTATTATAACTATTCTCCAGGTGACTCTATTAAACAAAATTCTGTAAAACATCACGTTCTTAAAGGTCTTGGACTGGGAACTGCAAAGAGGTCTGTAAAGGGGCAAATAGTAAACATTTTAGGCTTTGCAGGCCTCTGTTGCAAATAACACTGTCATTGCTGCACATTGTTGCAGAGACACAGGAGATGAGGGTTCCTTCCGTGGGTCAGGAAGATCCGCTGGAGAAGGAAATGGCAACCCACCCCAGTATTCTTGCATGGGAAATCCCATGGATAAAGGAACTTGGTGGGCTACAGCCCATGGGGTTGCAAAAGAGTCAGACATGACTTATCAACTGAACAACAGCAATAAGATTTATAGAGAAAATAAAGCCAGGAAGAGGAAATAGATTGCCTGCAACTCCTTGAATAAGACTCAAAGAAACTATTTTATTCCAAAACAGGATATAAAATATAAGTTTGCATGAAAGTAGTAACGTTTTTAAAATTACTTAAAGGTGTAATGAGCAATTATTGGCAAGAATAAACCTATGGCATGGGGCAGTCCATGGGGTTGCAAAGAGTCAGACACTACTTAGCAACTGAACAACAACAATTAACATTAGAAATATCCCTAACTAGATAGTCAAATGGGAGGGAGAAAAGGAAGAAAACAGCTGCTGCTGCTGCTGCTGCTAAGTCGCTTCAGTCATGTCCAACTCTGTGCGACCCCATAGATGGCAGCCCATCAGGCTCCACCATCCCTGGGATTCTCCAGGCAAGAACACTGGAGTGGGTTGCCATTTCCTTCTCCAATGCATGAAAGTGAAAAGTGAAAGTGAAGTCACTCAATTGTGTCCGACTCTTAGCGGACCCGTGGACTGCAGCCCACCAGGCTCCTCCGTCCACAGGATTTTCCAGGCAAGAATATTGGAGTGGGGTGCCATTGCCTTCTCTGGAAGAAAACAGGAAAGTGAACAAATCAAGACTGGGATATGGTCAGCACTATAAAGGGAAGATTTCGAAAGACATCTTTTAGCCACCGAGGATAAACATGGCAGATCTGACAGTTTTATAATGCTCAATCCAGCTTAAACTCACTCAGAATAAAACAAATACATGCTGCACATAGAACTTCTAGGCTCATGACTGTGTATCATATGATTTATAAAATCTCTGATTTTCAACACAGGCTTTATTCCAAAAGAAAATTATTTCAAGAAGCTCATTAATTAATTGAAGATTATGATCACCCCACCTTAACCTAAAATGTCCTTACTTCATTTTCATTTTGATGCTAAAAAAACAGCAACCATTGAGAGGATAGGGACAACTCCTTGGCATATCAGATAGGGTTAGGCATCTAAATAAGAAATTTATGTCATACTCACACTTTTCATCAATAGCTGGAATCCTCAAGATGGCCTCTGGAGATTTCCCAAGAGAATTATAAGAAATCACATGTATCCAGTAGGTCTGGTTTCCCAGGTACAGTTCAGGCTGCTGGTTAGTAGTGTTCATTGTCTTTGTGAGGTTAGTATTGTTTTCTGGAAAATACCATATGTTGTAACCAAGTACTTTCTCCAGGACTGGGGTTCCTTTTGCCTTCTGAACACAAACGAAACAAAATTTACTGCTAACAGCAAAGAAAGAAAGTCATTGAGACAGTAATAAATGGTGGGAATCAGGGATGGGAGGTAATATTAACTATTAGGTGCTAAACTATAACCATGTGATGATCCCTCTGGGATGAGTAACATACCTTGTGCCATGTTAACCCTCCAAATGCCAGAAGAGGGGATTTCTAAATGGTCTCTTGGTATAAACCCTTGACATGAGTCTAATTCCACAAAGCTAAACTAGCATGATGCCCAAACCAATGCAAGCAAACCACTCCTTATTCCTTTAGGCAGCATCTTTCTCTCTGTCTTAAATGGAAGTGGTTGTTGTTCAGTTGCTCAGTCATGTCCAACTCTTTGCGACCTCATGGACTGCAGCACACCAGGCTTCCCTGTCCTCCACTCTTTCCCGGAGCTTGCTCAGACTCAAATTCATTGAGTCGATGATGCCATTCAACCATCTTGTCCTCTTACCCACTTCTCCTCCTGCTTTCAATCTTTCCCAGCATCAGGGTCTTATCCAGTGAGTCAGCTCTTCGTATCAGGTGGCCAAAGTATTGGAGCTTCAGCTTCAGCATCAGTCCTTCCAATGAATATTCAGGGCTGATTTTCTTTAGGATGGACTGGTTTGATCTCTTTGCTGTCCAAGGGACTCTCAAGAGTCTTCTCCAGCACCACAATTCGAAGGCATAAATTTTTCAGTGCTCAGCTTTTTTTATTGTCCAGCTCTCACATGCATACACAACTAATGGAAAAAACATAGCTTTGACTTATAGGACATTTGTAGGCAAGGTAATGTCTCTGCTTTTTAATACACTGTCTAGGCTTGTCATAGCTTTTCTTCCAAGGAGCAAGCATCTTTTAATTTCATGGTTGCAGTCACCATCCACAGTGGGCTCTTTGGAGCCCAAGAAAATAAAGTTTCTCACTGTTTCCATTGTTTCCCCATCTATTTGCCATGAAGTGATGGGACCAGATGCCATGATCTTAGTTTTCTGAATGTTGAGTTTTAAGCCAACTTTTTCACTCTCGTCTTTCACTTTCATCAAGAGGTTCCTCTTCACTTTCTGCCATAAAGGTGGTGTCATCTGCGTATCTGAGTTTATTGATGTTTCTCTTGGCAATCTTGATTCCAGCTTGTGCTTCATCCAGCCTATCATTTCACATGATGTACTCTGCATATAAGTTAAATAAGCAGGGTGACAATATACAGCCTTGACATACTCCTTTCCCAATTTGGAACCAGTCTGTTGTTCCATGTCCAGTTCTAACTGTTGCTTCTTGACCTTCATACAGATTTCTCAGGAGGCAGGTAAGGTGGTCTAATATTCCCATCTCCTGAAGAATTTTCCATCGTTTGTTGGTATCCACACAGTCAAAGGCTTTAGTGTAGTCTATGAAACAGATACAGATATTTTTCTGGAATTCTTTTGCTTTTTCTATGATTCAGTGGATATTGGTAATGGACAGAGAAGCATAAACAAAAGTTGAGGCATTTCCTCTGAGCCAATCCCAAGTCTGTTCTGGCCATGGGTCATTTCTTTCATGGAAACGTCCAGGGGTGGAGAGTGCCCTGTCCTTTTATCTCCATAACACCCTCTCCAAAGAGAAAGCTAGCTTCCCCAACCAGACATTCCAGCTAAGAGGACTAGAACATTCAAGGTTACCCTACCAGACCAAATCCTTGGTGAGAAATGAAGGTGACCCCAGGGGCTCCAGGCCAACCTCTTTTTTTCAGCCTTGAACCTGAGCCCATGTTTTGCTAGAGATCAGCATGCTGAATATTTCTCAGGAATTAGAGGGCTTTCCTGTTTTTCTCTTTCTGTTACTGATTACACAGAGAGATGAGCAGAATGACTGAATATAAAAGTCAGAAGGACTTCAGAAGTCACTTTGTCCCACTGTCTTTCTGGTTTGAGAATTTCCTTTACACCTCCCATGACATAAAAAGTCAGTTAAACATCTTCCTAATGACTGGGAGGAATTTATCTTTCATGATAACTCATTCTCTTTTTATAATAAACTAATAGTTTTACTGAGATATAATTCACATATCAGAAAATTCACTTTCTTGGCGTGTACAACTCACTGGCTTTTAGTATAGTGAAGAGTTGTGCAATCATCACCACGATCTGATTTTAGCTCATTCTTTTTTAAGCAGCTCTAATTCTTAGAAAACTCTGCTGAAGCAAAAGGAAGACCAGTCCCCAGGCGAGGGGGAGAAGAAGGGTGTTCAAGTCCATGTCACCTACTTCACAGGTTGGCCTACTTGACCTATGTGGGTCTGGCCATACACAGGATGTGCTCTTGTTTAATTTCCTTCTCAGAAATACGTTGACAGAGTAATTCATTTCCACACTTGATGACTGAGAAAGAACTCAACAACATCTGGGATCAATTCTTGAAGATTTCCCAACACCACGGGCTGTGTTCTCCCTTGCCTGCTGCCACTGAGGGTGTCCTTCTTGTCCTCGGAGTGGGGAGAGGAGAAAGGTAGAAGGATGCTCTAACCGTGAGGTAACTGGGAATGGAATGTCATTTGGAAAAAGCAGGGTGATTTCCCCATTTTCAAGAGCATTTGAAACCTGCCCAGACTTGAGCAAGTATGAAATAACCCAATGAGTATTTCCTGAGAAATCTGGAGACACACCAAAGAATCGGGGCATCTCACTGCTCTCCTCCCTCTCTTCTTTCCCCCAACTCCTCTCTCCTACTTTCTGGCTACTTTTTTCCCCTCTGTTTGCCCTTTTCCTTTCCTACTGATTCCCTCTTCCCCTCCTTTTCTATCCTTTTTCCTACCATCACCTCTCATCCCCTCTTTTGTGTCCTCTGTACTAACCTGGCTCCTCCTTTGTTCCTCATTCCGACGCCTCCATCCTACAAAGGACCATTTGGCCCCTGTTCTGTCCTTGCACCCCACTATCCCAGTGCTCTGGGGCACCTGTGCAATGACCTCAGGGCACACTAGTAAACTCACCCCCAAGCCAGTGCCTTTCTCCAGTGTGTGTTGTGGGGGGAGGGGTTATATAATTTTACATTGCCTTGGAGTGAAGGCTAGCCAGCAACGGTTTTCTCCAGAAGGTCAAGGCACCTCCTGCACTTGCACTTACACTTATACTTTGTACCCTCCCAGGTGTTAACATTTCCAAGTGTTAACATTTCAGATCAAAGAAGAAGGCTCAGGGTCTGCATTCAGGACATCTACAAAATGACATACAGGGCTTTTCTGAGATAGGAAATCATTGTGAGATTTGGGGCACAAAAGCCTCTATGGAAGGAAATTAAGGAGGTAAAATGTCCATGATCACAATTCTTAAAGGTATAAGAGACCAAGGCTTTTACACAGAATTATAAATAAATAACCCAGAGAGAAGTCACCTTCAACAACAACTGCACTGGCCTTTTTCCATCCACTTTGTCTGATCTCAGGACTCTCCATAGATCCAGGCCATGTGGAGCTGTAAAGAATAAGAGTGAGGTGTTCAGCAGAAACAGAAGGGAGCTGTAACAGGAGATGGTGAAATTAGTGAGGCTGTTTAGAAAATGCAGTTGGGGAGGATTTGCTTGAGGGGGCCAGCAGGAGTAAGGTGGAGAGTGGAAGACTTCATTGCAATGACGTCTTCATGCTGTGGTTGAAGGACTAGAATCAACCAAAAGTCAAAAATAACAAAAGATCTATAAAATGAATATCCAATATATAAATCACTCCTCCCCTGCAATGAAAATGTTGGGATCTTCTTGTATTAGAAACTACTATAATGTAGTAAAAAGCTTTGTATTTTGTGAAAAAAATAAAACCACAATCATGTAGGGCAAAAAAAACCACAAAAAACTGCTCTTGGATCTGATGACTTAAGGTAAGCTAAAATAAAACTATAATAGATCCAACTGTAAAATAATTTATCACTCAAATCTGGATTGGAATATGACACCTCATGTCCTCTATCATTCACATAAATGAAAGCTAGGAATAACATAGATAACTGCTAAAGAGATTTTATATATAATTTATGCCATATCTACTCCCCAAAAGAGATGAAACCACCCACTTACAATGTTATAAAGCACAACAAAAAAATCAAAGAAGAAGCAGAGAAATAATCTTTCCTAAGCCCCTCTGTGAGCTCTAAATTTAATGCTGATTTTCCAGGCAGGAAGAATGAAAAAGATAAAATTTAGTTGTATATTCCTTATGGACTGAAAAAAAGAACACATAGAAATCATTGTGAAGAGGCAAGTTTTTTCAGGCTATGGGCATTAAATTCATAAATGGAATTATCTTGTAGATCCAGTCAAAAAAGACAAAAGATAACCTAAAAGCTGATGCCTGCAAACACAATTGAACAAAAGTACATAAATATGGCAGGTGTACACTTCTCATGGTTGTCTTCTATGAAATACAAGGTCATAATGTGAAAGCTAGGTTCATGCATTTCTCCAGTGAAAAACAACATACCTGAAGACAGCATAGTTCAAGTGTGTTAGCTTCTGATGATCTAACTATTCAGGGAGAAAAAATAAAAAAAATAGGAGAGAGAGCAATTTCTATTACACTTGACCTCTGGACTGTATCTCCCAAATATCTTGTCTCAAGGAGTTTTGGCACAAAGTGGGCCACTGGTAATTTATAGTTGAACCTTCTGACATGCACCTGAAATTTCAAAATGCTGAGCTACTGACTAGAGAATGACACATACTTTAGTCACGAGAGGAAAGCAGGGTTCTAAAGAACTGTTCAGAAGGCTACTGGCCTATAATTTATGAAACTGAGGAAATGTCTCTGAAGCTGCATGGGTGAAAAGAATGTAAATCAGTCTGCAAAAAACAGGGTCTGCCACTCAGGCCAAGATCTAAACTATTTTAGTACTGAGAGACCATTTTTAGGGATTTTTTTTTTTGTTTTTAATTCAGGTAATTGAGCGTTTAAAGTGAAATTACATACTGAACCCTAATTAAAGACAACTTCATAATGTAGAAAACTGCACTAAAGGGCAATTAAATCAATGACCTGTCTTGTCATCAATGAAGGGTGACATTTCTACAACTACGCTTGCAGAAGCCAAAGTGTGGGTAACACCATCTAACTGCTAGGTTCCAAGTCTCCCAATGAGACCTATTGTAATTCCACGTAAGTTCCATACAAGGAAATTGAAACTATTTAAACTTTATATATGACTCAATCTGCATTCCATTGAAATGTAGTTTCACAAGCTCTGCCAGGAGTTTTCCCAAAGGTCTTTATCGAATCAAGAGACTGGACAGTCAGGACTCAACTTTCTCAGACACTGAGCAACAGGTTTCAGCCTGTCAACAGGATACAGCCTGAGATGTAAGCAAAGACAGTGTTGCTCCCAGAAGACAGTCTTCTCAGCACAAAGCTACAAAGTCATGAGATCTTCACAGGTGACCCACAGACCTGGAAACACTCTCAATCCATCTCTTACTTGCAGACTCTCTCTGTTCCAGTTACATGGAAGTCAGACTCAGGGATAATAATATTGAGAATAAGAAAGAAAAAACCTAAAGGCAAAGTTTTCATTACAAGCCAGTTCCAAATACTCATCTGAAGCATAGACAGAAACAAAAATAAACTGATTATTAAATAATTAATCATTCCAGTCATTGATTAGAAAGAGTAAAATTCTACTTAGATTTACCCCATTGGCAGCCACTTAATTCTAGTAGATGGTAGATGGTGCTGATGAATGAATTTAATCAGGTATTTTCTTCTTTCACTGTGGTCACTATTTCCTGCAGATGTGTTCCAGAGAGAAACAGTCTTTCTGATGTAGACTTCCTACAGATGCGACTTTTAGTAAAACAAATGGCTAGCATTTAAATCTTCTACAATTATATGTGCATGCTCAATTGTGTCCAACTCTTTGCAACCCCATGGACTGTAGCCCATCAGGTTCCTCTGTCTATGGAATTTTTCATGCAAGAATACTGGAGTGGGTTGCCATTTCCTCCTCTAGGAGATCTTCCCAACCCAGGGATTGAAACTGCATCTCCTGCATTTATAGGTGGATTCTTTACCACTTGAGCTGTCTGAAAAGCCCTCTTCTACAACTATTACAGTCAATTTTCCATGATCATAAATTGATAATGAATAAATTAATAATCCAGCTTAACCAAATGGGGAAAAGTAATACTTCTGTATTTGTGAAAGAATAACACTAAGTTTTTACAAATTTGCCAAAATATTTACATATTGGTGGTGGTGGTTTAGTCACTAAGTCATGTCCGATTCTTGTGATCCCATAGACTGTAGCCCTCCAGGTTCCTCTGTCCATGGGATTCTCAAGGCAAGGAATACTGGAGTGGGTTGCCATTTCCTTCTACAATTACATATTGGCGTTTACATATTCCAAGGCATCAACTGTTTGGACAGATGTAGTAAGAATTTGGTGCTCTGTTGTTTTAGTTACAATCTGGAAATACCCACAGTCACCACCAATCAGCACTTTAGACACATTCTGCTGCCTTTGCTGAAGACTAACACTAAGAATTGCTCACTTTTAGCAAGCATCACATATTAAGCATTTTACCTGAATCATCTCATCTAACCTCCACAGGCCTATAATTAGGTACATCAATATTACTATTTCCTCTTCTGAGGTGTTAAGAAGTGAGACAATTGCCCAATATAACTTTTAAGTAACAGAGCCAGGAATTGAATATTATTATATCTGTTTCCTGTTGCTGTTCAGTCACTAAGTCATGTCCAACTCTTTGTGATCCCAAGGATTGCAGCACTCCAGGCCTCCCTGTCCTTCACTGTCTCCCGAGGTGTGCCCAAGTTCATGTCCATTGAGTTAGTGATGTGATCCAGCCATCTCATCCTCTGCTGCCCTCTTCTCCTTTTGCCTTAAATCTTCCCTAGTATTAGGGTCTTTTCTCATGAATTGGCTGTTTCATGTAGTATGCATGTTTCATGTAGTATATATTTATATGCCTTAATGTGAGTAAATAATCCTAATAATCAATATATTGAAATGTAAAAGGGAAGAGTACTTCATATTCAACTTAAAACAGAAATTTTCAAATTAGAAAAGGTTTGAAGTGGTGTGTATAAAACAGCTGGCATTTCATTGTGAAACAGAGAAACATTTTATGAATTAGAAGAAGATTAGGATTAGGATTAGCAAATTAGGATTTGCTAGGGGTGGGTACATTTTCATTAGTTTCTTCTGGGATTCTGAAAAAATTAAGAAAAGCAAAAATTGTCCAGTGGCAATGTTGACAGATGTTCATTTTATTTAATTAGCACAGGGCACAGAGAACACTAGCATCTAGTGTTTTGGTAGTCAATCTTAGCCAAGCAAGCTGAAATAATAAATCAGTTGAAATGGTAAATCTCATTTCTAGTGATGAAACAAGTGTATGAAATTGACATTAGCAAGTGGTTGGACTGTGATGAACTTAAGACAGTGAACCATAATGATGTTGGGTCTCTAAGAAGAATGACAGCTACAGGGAGGAGAGCTGTACAAAACAAGATCAAACCAAGGGTAGAACTCACTCTCCCAGATTGCCTGCTGAAAGGTATAGCAGAGGGAGAGGACAGCTTGCACAAGGATACTGCTTGCATTTCATTCTAATATTTTAAAAGATAGGGAGGAGCCAAGCCACAGACAGCAATAACTAAGCACTCCAACAGATTATAACCATTGGGTCATTTTATATTGTACAATTTATGTGCTGTTTGGTATTTGTAAACTAGTATATTTGTTTTAAGATTGGATTATTTGAGATGATGTCTATAGAGTGCTCCCAAATATGGCATATAATTTCAATCAAAAATCCACATTAGGTCCACAGCTTGACTAGTTTTGTTTTAATCATGCACATATTTTTATTTATTTAAAATTTATATAGCACTTACCATTTGTAAGGCACTGTTCTAAGCATAATGATTAGAAATTTTTTATTACTTTTTTCTGTATTCTTACAGTTGAGCATGGAAACTTGGATGCCTGAATGCCACAGATGAATAGAATCTCAGAGTAAGAAGGAACTTCAGAGGCCATCCAGCCCAATCCTCTATGTGTGTCACATGAATCTTTGTTGTAACTACATCCACCAGTGTGTAGTCCAGACTAAACATGAACATCTCCAGTGGGAGATACGAAATTCAGAAGGCACCAGATTATTCCCAGACATGTGATCATATGGGCAAACGTGCCAAATATATGTTAATACTAATTTGGGTGTCATGGGAAACTCAACCAGGATCCAGGGGAATAAATTTTTGCCATATAGAACAGGGAGCACAGGAGCTGACCCCACATGTTGCCTAAGACCAGTGAGGGACTTGTAAGATTGGTTAAGAAGGGCCTGAAATCATGCCCAGGGGTGGGGTGGGGGCAAATTCATGGTCTAGAACTTACATGTCTCATAAACAAAGTTTAAGCCTCAGAAGGTTAGAATGATCAGCATTTTTCTGTTTCTTTTCCATATTTCAGAAGATGTGTGGCCTTTGACAGGTATTCATTTAATTAGTCATTCATTCATTGTAGTAGGTTGAAAAATGAACCCCAAAGATCTGAGTACAAATCTCAATCACCTATAAACGTTACTTTATATGGCCAAAGGGACTTTGTACATGTGACTTGGTTAGGATTTTGAGATGGGGAGATTATCTTGGATTATCCCAGTGGGCCCTAAACGTTATCACAATGGCCATTACAAGAAGGAAGCAGACAGATTTGACATGGAAGAGGAGAAAAAGGTCATATGATAACAGAAGCAGAGTCTGGAGTAATATGCTTTGTTCATAGGACGGGGCTACAAACCAAGGAATACAGGCAGCTACTAGAAGGTAGAAAAGGCAAGAAAATATATTCTCCCTTCAAAATCTCCAACTGTGACAACACTTTGACTTTAGTCCAGTGAAACTGATTTTGGACCTTTGAATTCTAGAACTAGAAGAGAAAAAAAAAATGCGGGCTTCCCAGGTGGCGCAGTGGCAAAGAATCCACCTGCAAATGCAGGAGACACAAGAGAGGGGAGTTCAGTCTCTGGGTTGGGAAGATCCCCTGGAGTAGGAAATGGTAACCTGCTCCAGTATTCTCACCTGGAAAATTACATGGACAGAGGAGCCTGGCATACTATAGTCCCTGGGGTCACAAAGAGTCAGACATGACTGAGCAACTGAGCACACCCACACACCCACAATTTGTTACAGTGGCCACAGGAAACTAACACATTCATCAAACACTTATTGAACATCTACTGGGGTCAGGCGCTGGGCAAGGCTCCTAATTTATAGAGCATGGTAACATGCTGAATGACCCTGAACAAATTAACATCTCATCTATCTCACTTGCAAATGGAGGTGATTCTACATATTTTATAGGGCTTTTAGGAGAATTAATAACACTAATAGGAAATCTGTCAATTACTGAATGTTGATTATGGGCTAAACACATTATTTCATTTAATCTTTAAAATAATACTAAAAAGTAGGTACCACTATTAACTCAATTTTATAAATTATAGTTCATTATGGAAAAGGGGAAAAATTAGTAAGGAGACTGAGTCTTAGAGTTTGTGTATCTTGCCCAAAGTTACTCCACAGCCAGGCTGGATTTTATATCAAACCCACAGATTTGAAGTATTGGGTTGGCCAAAAAGTTCATTCCAGGTTTTCTGTAAGAGGTTATAGAAAAACTCAAATGAACATTTTGGCTAACCCAACAGTATTCTTAGTTACTATTCCTGACTCATGGTTACCATTCAATCAAGGTGCAATCCTCTTCTCCTTCCTTCCTTCACTATAATTAAAGATGTGACCTTTTTTCTCATAAGTTATACCTTTATTTTTTAGCAGTAGCTCAGAGTTTGCAACATCAATCTTTAATTTATCATAGGACATCTTTAAATAATATTATACTACTTCAAGCATAGTGTAAGAACTTTACACAAGTATTCAAGATATGGTCCTTTGCCTTCAAGGCAAAAAGCTGCTAATGTCACTAACATCATTAGGGGAGGGCCAGCTTACCCTGTAGGCTCAGGCATGTGCCATGCATGCCCTGTGGAGGGGTACTGTACAGACTCTGGCTCTGGGATTGTGGGATTCCATGATTCCCAAGTACGGCAAAGAACTTGACAAAATCCACAAAGCCTCAGTTCAGTTTGCCCTAAACCAGAGCAGGCAAAAAAGAAACCACAAGGGACCAACTTGCCTTCTTCCACAGTTATTCCCATTTTTTCTTGACTCCAGCCACTCCAGAACCTTGACTTGTTAGCCACACATTGCAGGGCTACAACATACTCTGTAAAAGCTTGCAGCCCTGTGAGGTTGTATGCTTCTTCTTCATTCACACAGCTTCTGGTGAAGTTGACTTCCATCTAAAAGACAAAGACAGCCTTGAGCTAGATGGGAGACCACATGTTATCTTTCCATTTTTCTTCTTTACTTCCCAATCTTCTCTTACCTTTCGGAACTAGTAGCATTATATTTCACACTTTTTAATTTTCATAAATAAACTTCTCCACATACCTGGAAACTGTTAGCATCAAATAGAGGTGAGTTACCCCAAGAATCACCACCCCTCCCCTTTCTTGTTTCTAAGCTTGTGAGATAGAGATTCCTGCCTCTGGACTGAATGTGAGTGAATCTTGCTGTTCTGGAAGATGCAGGGTAGAGTCCTGGCACCCGACACAGGCCTCAGTTTAATTTCTGGAGGTGACAACAATACGTAGAGATAAGATCTCAGGGAACAGCATGTAAAAGACACCTTGACAGTATTAAATTCAAACTCATGTCATGAAAGAAACCCAGACAAGTTAAGTGATTATGGACTACCTCAGCATTTATAATCAGCAGAACTAGGATGGGAGCACAGATCCCTTCATTCTCAGACTCTTTCCTTTTATTCAAACTTCCCTTTTCAAATGATTGGTTTTTGGGTGATCACTCAAGTTGCTAAAGATCTCAGTATCCTAGATAAATAAATTGATTTTGACACTCTCTCAATGTGCAGAACAGGGAGAGGCAAATAAACCACCTCCCCTTTCTAGGCCTCAGTTTCCTTGTTAGTAAATGAGCGTGTTGCTTTCTATAAAGTCCCTCTGGACTTAACTCTCCACAAGAAACTAGAAATTCAGCTATGTCTTACTGAGCATGATCATTGTTGTTGCAACATGAACTTTTAGCTGTAGGTTTATATAAATCTATATTGAGCTTATTAATGAAAATAAACTGTAATTACAGACATGACTACTTTGTGAGAATGCACACTAGCCCATAGAATCTGGCAAGAATAGGAAGCCCTGACATCGCTTATGTGTACAACAACAGCTGTGAAAATAGGTACACAATTATAGGTGCTGGGCCTAAAGGAAATTGGGGCAAAATGAGGATGTGTCTATGTGGCCAACAGCTGAACATCTCAGCTGCAGATGGACGGTTCTGAACTCCCAGTCTAGTGAGATGGCATTAGAGCAAAGAAGCAGCATCTAGGCCTGAGGGCAATTTTGCTGCTGAACCCCAGGTTCCCTGAGCACCTTCCTGCAAAAGCCCCTGGAGACGTTGCAGTGGTAGAACAGGGCTGTTGGGAACATATCTTGGGACAATTCATCATCTCTGGGGAAGTACCCTCCCCAACTGACCTCAGTTATGGGGCTCAGTTAAAACCAGATTAAGACCTTTGAGAGAAGGTCAACTACATGGTACTCTCCATGCGTAAATCCAAATAAAAACAGTATTAATCCATAAAATACATGCAAGAGAGTCTAAAGACACTCTATTTTACTTTTCATGCTTTTAAAAATACATAATATTCTTCTATTTTTAATTTCTCAGAATTTTCCTTCTGCTTTGCTAGTACCCTGAGCATATGCTTGGTCTCTTGCTGGGTCTCCTCACAATCAGAAAGCTCTCTTCACTGTACCTATGCAAACCTGTTCTTCCTAGCCCTAGGCTCAGGGCAGTGAAAAATGCAGTTAAAGTTCCAAACAGTGCTCCTCTAAGGCTTCTTTACTGTGGCTTTTTTCCGGGCTATACAGCTTTGGTCCTCATTGGGTCCAAGATCAATTGATCCTCTATATACAGGCTTAAATCTAAAACTTCCCAAACTCAGCACAAGCAATGGACTCCTACCAAAACTCTAATTAACTTTACCAGTTTTGTTTCTAGCAACCTGTATTTTGTGCCAAGTCCTAGCTTATTCCAATTGTTTATGTGTTAAGAGATGAGTCAGAAGTTTTGGAGCAAAGCCTAAATCAAATTCCTAAAATAGTCTTGAAATCCTTTGGTAGAGTGTTCACATGGTTCCCTTTTATAAAAGTAGAAACTCTTTACACTAGGGCCATGGGAAGGTGGTTTGGAGGCTAAAGTATGGGCAAATGAATGGCTGAACTTGGCATCACAAAACCTGAGCTCAACTCTGTAACTTACAAATCTTGGACAGATGACCAAAGCACTCTACATTGCAATTTACTAATCTGTAATAATAATGGGGCTTCCCTGGTGGCTCAGTGGCAAAGAATTCACCTGCAAATGCAGAAGATGTGGGTTTGATCCCTGTGTCAGGAAGATCCCTAGAAGAAGGAAATAGCAACTCATTCCAGTATTCTTGCCTGGGAAATCCCATGGAGGAGGAGCCTGGTGGGCTACAATCCACAGGGTCACAAAGAGTCAGACACAACTTACTGACTAAACAACAAAGAAGAATAGTGATATCTTATTTATAGGAGGGGTTTCCCAGGTGGCTCAGTGGTAAAGAATCAACCTTCCAATGGAAGAGATACAGTTTCAATCCCTGAGTTGGGAACATCTCCTGAAGAAGGAATTGGTAACTCACACTAGTATTCTTGCTTATGTTTTCCCAGTAGTCACGTATGGATGTGAGAGTTGGACCATAAAGAAGACTGAGCACCAAAGAATTGATGCTTTTGGACTGTGGTGCTGGAGAAGACTCTTGAGAGTCCCTTGGACTGCAAGGAGATCAAACCAGTCAATCTGAAAGAAAATCAACCCTGAATATCCATTGGAAGGACTGATGCTGAAGCTGAAGCTCCAGTACTTTGGCCACCTGATGTGAAAAGCCTACTCATTGGAAAAAATCCTGATGCTGGGAAAGACTAAGGACAGGAGAAGAGGGTGACAGAGGATGAGATGGTTGGATGGCATCATCAACTCAGTGGACATGTGTTTGAGCAAACTCTGGGAGATGGTGGAGGACCAGGAACCCTGGTATACTGCATTCACATGGGGTTGCAGAGAGTCGGACATGACCGAGCAACTGAACAACAACAACATTCTTGCCTGGGAAATCCCATGGAAAGAGAAGCCAAGCAGACTATGGTCCATGGGATTGCAAAGAGTCAGACACAACTTAATGAAACAACAACAATTTATAGGATATTTCCAAGGACTGAGTAGCTTGGAGTGTAAAAAGCACTCTGTAACCCATATACTATGTGCGTGGGTGCTCAGTCACTCAGTCGCATCTGGCTGTTTGCAATCCCATGGACTGTAGCCCACCAGACTCCTCTGTCCATGGGATCATCACAGCAAGAATGTTGGAGCGGGTTGCCATCACCTCCACCAGGGGACCTTTCCAGCCCACGAACTGGAAACAAGTTCCTGCAGCCCCTGCACTGGCAAGTAGGGTTCTTTATCATTGAGCCACCTGGGAAGCAAACCCATATATTAGCATCACACAAGTATGAGTCTTGTTATATGAACATATGGGGATTTTGGAGTTAGTTTTTATGTGGTTCAGTTTAATTAAACATTTATTGAGCATATGTGGCAGGCAATGAGAAAACTAAGATGAAAATCACAGTCTCTGTGTTTGAGGAACTTATCATCAAATATGGGGAGAGATGAGTTTAAGTGACTATGTTAAGTGCAATGACAGAGGAGGAGCACCTATCTCAGACTCCCAGAAGAAAATATGTCAGACCAGAGTTCTGAGAGACGAGTGGATCTAGCAAGGGTTAGGCCAAGAAGAGAGGTACAAAGCAGAGAGCTGTTCTAGGCAGAAGCACAGAGTAATGAAATGACATGACGCAAGGGAAACTAGCAACTCAGAATCATTAGAGAAGCAAGAGCAAGATGGAAGATGAGTTTGGAGGGGTTGATAGGGGCCAGGCCCTGGAGGGCTAAGAATTTAGACCTTTTCCATTGACAATGGGATGAGAACCATCCAGACAAGACTGGATTGGTTTAGTTGGATTTAGAACTGATTAGACTTGGTTATGGTTGAGAACTGAGAGAGATTCTGGTTGCACATTCCACTCTCCTTCCCACTTTCTCCAGGTTAGCCGGAGGAAGGACCTCTTCCTTCCAGGGGATTGGGAGGAGGGAGACAAAGATGAGTACAGATGGAGGTAAGTTTATCAAAGAGGTGGGGTACAGGATGCTAGGGATTGAAGCCGTTTGCATGTGTTGCCCTCACTTTGTATTGTAAATGGTTTAGTAATTTTCCAGAGGAATATAGATCCTGGTTTATTTTTCTTGGATTTTATAAAGTAGTCACAGGACTCTGGGATCAGACAAAAGAAACCAAGGGTTGCTAGACAGTAGATCACACAGAAGTTCCTCAGATTCACTGAGCCCATGATATGTGGTATGAAGATGACCTTATGTTGTGCTGGGGAGTGCCCTACTTAGAGGTTCCTTTCTGGGTTCCAGAAACTACCAATTAGTGAGTCTTATGTTCCTATAGTCAGTTCTAAGAGAATGGATCCAGAGCTGGCACAGAAAAGAAGCTGAGAGGAAGAGTGAACTCATTATTTCTCTTGACTTGAATATAAGACAAGTGAAACTTAACCAGTTTTTTTTTTTTTTTCTGAAAGAGTTCTAGTCTAGTGAAGGATGCAATAGATATAGTAAGATGGGCTTCACTAAAGGAAAAAGTCTAGTGATGGCCTCATGGCCAAGATGAAAAAAGTAGGCTGAATGATTGTGGTGGTCTTCTATATTCAAAGAAGCTTGAGTAAATGAGCTTCTTTTAGCTCAAAGGAGAGGCTGATGTCTTTGGATGGGCTCCGATATAGTCATTCTTTTTGATCAATGATTAGATGAAGGTATAAAAGTGTTATCATATCTGAAGATATTTAAAAAATTAAAAAGTAAAAAATTAACTCTAAGGTTTATTGAAAAGTTAGAAAGTAGAAAGTTGACTACAGGCTTTGGGTAATAGAATAAAGATTCTCAATAGGCCAAAATGATGGATAAGACCAACCTGAATAAATTCAATAGGAATAAATAAAACATCAGGATTTTAGGTTAAAAAGGGATAAGTTTATAAGATAATGGAAATGTTCTTACTAGTAAATCTTTTGTGTGTGTGTCGGGGGGAAGTCAAAGATTTAAATGATTTAATTGGCTGGAAGCTAAGAGTCAATAATGTAAGTTGGTTAGAAATAGAAAGCTGATATAAACTGCATTATGGAAATATGATAATTATTTCTGAATTTTGAGGTAAGAAAATATTTCTCAAGCTGCAAAAGACAATAAATATAAAGAAAAAGCTTGATAAAATTTGACAGTATTCATATTAAGAAGTTCTATTCCTCTAAAGATACCATTAAGAAAGTAAAAAGGCAAGATGCATAATGAGAGATGTTTACAAGACACATAAAAAATAAAAGACTCATAAACAGAATATGTAAGTAACTCCTATAAGTCAATTAAAAAGTCAGATCATCCAGCAGAAAAAAAGAGTGTACAAAAGGCTTAAATCAATACTTCACAAAGAAGAATTCCAAGTGGCCAATAAATACGTGAAAAGACATACAATCTCATTGAAAGTCAGGTAAGTGCACATTAAAGCCATGATTCCATTGTGTACATGCAACAGAAGACTACACTGGAATAAAAATGTATAAACTCCAGCACTGTAAAACATGAATGGATCTTAGAAGCACAATATTGAGAGAGAGGAGTCAAACATAAAGAAAATACAAAATATATGGATTCCGTTTATACACTGTCTCAGACTACATTGTTTAGGGATGCAGGCTTACATGGTAATACCATAATAAAAAGCAAAGAAGTAATTACCATGAAAACTAGGATAATCATTAGTTCTAAAGGCAGGAGGAGTATGTCATCAGAAAAGGGTAGGCAGGGGGCTATAGCATACTATTTTTTATATCAGTGGATTTTACATGCACACTGACAATAATAATTTGTTAAATGCAATATTTATGTTTTATTCACTTTTCTAAATATGTGTTATAGATCACAAAGGTTAAAACAATTTAAAAGGAAATTCCCAAGCTATAGACGTTCAAGAACCAATGTAGCTAGACACAAAACAGAATGAAATGCAAAAATAAATTTCTCACTTTTTTGTATGCCCCTATGTTCAGAATGCAAGATGCGTATAGTAAGACACTTTTCCAATCTAAAAGGCCCAAATGGGAAACTGGGGAGAAAAGTATTCACTATTGTCTATCTTCTATTTTAAGTGTAGAAAATGGAAAAAATTATTCCAGATCAACAAACGTCAAATAATTCTCTTAGAAACAATATAATGGCATAACTTACCCAATGGGTACTATTTACTGCTCTGAATCGAAGTGTATAATTTAAAGTAGATGACTTAGGTGCCAACACAGGCTGTGTCCATTTTACTTGAACCATTTGTTTAAGGCCCAAAACTGGTTTCACACTGAAAATCTCAGGTGGCTCAATTTTAGCTGAAAATAAAAATCATACAGTTCTTGTATTTGCACAAAGACCGGAAAGGGCTAATAACATCCACCCAGAATTGCAAAGGAAATCATAGTGCATATTCCATGATTCAGTGTATGCAAAAGGCATTAAGAAAGCAGGACAAAAAGAATGCTGCCACCTCCCATCCCTTCAAAAAAGAGTGTCCAGTGAGGAGAGGCTATATTTCTGTGTTTTTGTTTTTTTGTTTTTAACAAATCAGCCTTTTACTGACTGGGTCAGATCTCTTGTCAAACAGAAGGGAGGTAAAAAGAAACTTCATGACCAGAGAATGGGTGTTTCCTCTTGTCTGTTCTCCCCATCTCTTCTTCTTTGACTCCCAGGATGAAGAAGTGCCCAGTAGAAAGCACCTCTCATCTCCCCTGAACACTATAAACATTCTCACCCTAAATTTATCCTTGAAAAAGGAGGGGTTGGTTATAAAATTAACATAGGCTCATTTCAAAAATTATTTATTTAATTTATTTGGTTGTGCCAGGTCTAAGTTGCAGCATGAGAACTCATAGTTGTAGCTTGTAGGATCTAGTTCCCTGACCAGGGATTGAACCCATACCCCCTGCATTGGAAGGCGGAGTCTTGACCACTGGACCATAAGGGAAGTCCCCCCAAAATTTTTTAAATATAGAAAAACTACTAAGAAAAACTTTAAGTCAACCATAATTCTATCAACCAGCATGTGTGCGAAGTCACTTCAGTCATGTTGGATTCTTTGTGATCCCATGGACTATAGCCCACCAGGCTCCTCTGTCCATGGGATTCCCCAGGCAAGAATACTGCAGTGGGTTGCCATGCCCTCCTTGCCATCAACCAGAGATCATCATTATTAGCATTTTGGTGTATTTCCAGGCTTTTACCTATACAAAAATTTGTACTTTTTAAAAGAAAACTGATGCTATGCTAAATAAATCTTTTGTCTTTATGAAAAACATTATGGTATCAGCAAATACCCCTTTGCATTAAAATTTTTCAAAACATGTTTTCAAAGCTTCATAATATTCTCTTATAGAGAAACAGAATTTGACACTTTCTTTATTAGTGTACTGTACATAAGTTCAGTTCAGTTCAGTCACTCAGTCGTGTCTGACTCTTTGCGACCCCATGAATCGCAGCATTCCAGGCCTCCCTGTCCATCACCATCTCCCGGAGTTCACTCAGATTCATGTCCATCTAGTCCATGATGCCATCCAACCATCTCATCCTTGGATGTCCCCTTCTCCTCCTGCCCCCAATCCCTCCCAGCATCAGAGTCTTTTCCAATGAGTCAACTCTTCGCATGAGGTGGCCAAAGTAGTGGAGTTTCAGCTTTAGCATCATTCCTTCCAAAGAAATCCCAGGGCTGATCTCCTTCAGAATGGACTGGTTGGATCTCCTTGCAGTCCAAGGGACTCTCAAGAGTCTTTTCCAACACCACAGTTCAAAAGCATCAATCCTTTGGCACTCAGCTTTCTTTATAGTCCAACTCTTACATCCATTCATAACTACTGGAAAAATCATAGCCTTGACTAGATGGACCTTTGTTGGCAAAGGTCTCTGCTTTTTAATATGCTGACTAGGTTGGTCATAGCTTTTCTTCCAAGGAGCAAGCGTCTTTTAATTTCATGGCTGCAGTCACCATCTGCAGTGATTTTGGAGCCCAAAAAATAAAGTCAGCCAGTGCTTCCACTGTTGTTTCCCCATCTATTTGCCATGAAGTGATGGGACCAGATGCCATGATCTTAGTTTTCTGAATGTTGAGCTTTAAGCCAACTTTTTCACTCTCTTCTTTCACTTTCATCAAGAGGCTTTTTAGTTCCTCTTCACTTTCTGCCATAAGGGTGGTGTTATCTGCACACCTGAGGTTATTGATATCTCTCCCAGCAATCTTGATTCCAGCTTGTGCTTTATCCAGCCCAGTGTTGGATGCATCATGCATATAAGTTAAATAAGAAGTGTGACAATATACAGCCTTGATGTACTCCTTTTCCTATTTGGAATCAGTCTGTTGTTCCATGTCCAGTTCTAACTGTTGCTTCCTGACCTGCATACAGATTTCTCAAGGGGCAGGTCAGGTAGTCTGGTATTCCCATCTCTTTCAGAATTTTCCACAGTTTATTGTGATCCACACAGTCAAAGGCTTTGGCATAGTCAATAAAGCAGAAATTGATGTTTTTCTGTAACTCTCTTGCTTCTTCGATGACCGAGCAGATGTTAGCAATTTGATCTCCGGTTCCTCTGCCTTTTCTAAAACCAGCTTGAACATCTGGAAGTTCACGGTTCATGTATTGCTGAAGCCTGGCTTGGAGAATTTTGAGCATTACTTTACTAGCGTGTCAGTTGAGTGCAATTGCGCAGTAGTTTGAACATCCTTTGGCATTGCCTTTCTTTGGAATTGGAATGAAAACTGATCTTTTCTAGTCCTGTGGCCACTGCTAAGTTTTCCAAATTTGCTGACATATTGCGTGAAGCACTTTCACAGCATCATCTTTTAAGATTTGAAATAGCTCAATTGGAATTCCATCACCTCCACTAGCTTTGTTCATAATGGTGCTTCCTAAGGCCCACGTGACTTCACATTCCAGGATGTCTGGCTCTAGGTGAGTGATCACACCATCGTGATTATCTTGGTCATGAAGATCTTTTTTGTACAATTCTTCTGTGTATTCTTGCCACCTCTTCTTAATATCTTCTGCTTCTGTTAGGAACATACCATTTCTGTCCTTTATTGAGCCCATCTTTGCATGAAATGTTCCCTTGGTATCTCTAACTTTCTTGAAGAGATCTCTAGACTTTCCCATTCTATTGTTTTCCTCTATTTCTTTGCATTGATCACTGAGGAAGGCTTTCTTATCTCTCCTTGCTAGTCTTTGGAACTCTGCATTAAAATGGGTATATCTTTTGTTTTCTTCTTTGCTTTTCGCTTCTCTTCTTTTCACAGCTATTTGTAAGGCCTCCTCAGACAGCCGTTTTGCTTTTTTGCATTTCTTTTTCTTGGGGATGGTCTTTATCCCTGTAACCCTTTCAAAAAACCGGACCAGGAAACACTTTCCAACTCATTCTGTGAGGCCAATATTTCCACGATGCCAAAAATAGAAAAAGATATCACAAGAAAAGAAAGCAAGAGACCAATATCCCCTATGAAGATAGAAGAAAAAATCCTAAACAAAAAAACTATCAATCCAAATTCAGCAACATATAGAAAGGATTATACACTTACAACCATGTGAGATTTATTTCAGGAATACAAAGTTTGTTAACTTTGTTTAAAAATTAACTCAGAAAAGATCATAGAACTAAATGTAAGAGCTAAAGCTATAAAGGTCTTTAAAAGAAAACAGAGTAGAAATCTTTGTGACCTCAGGTTTGGTACTAGTTTATTAGTTCTGACTCCTGAGCACAAGCAATAAAGGAAAAAATAGATAAATTATAATAAAATCATCAAAATTAAATTATGTTGTAGTTTCAAAGGATATTATTTAAAAATGGAAAACATAACCCACAGGAAGAAAGAAAATATGTGCAAAACATATCTTATAGGGAGCTGATACCCGGAATATATAAAGAACTCGAACTTCCCTGGCAATCCAGTGATTAAGACTCACTCTTCCACTGCAAGGGGCTTAGGTTTGATCCCTTGTTGGAGAGGGAAATGGCAACCCACTCCAGTATTCTTGCCTGGAGAATCCCAGGGACTGGAGAGCCAGGTGGGCTGCCATCTATGGGGTCGCACAGAGTCGGACACGACTAAAGCAACTTAGCAGCAGCAGGGTAACTAAGATCTCACATGCTGCAGAGCACAGACCCTCACAAAAAGAACTCTTAAAATTGAACAGTAAAAAGACAACATATTTGTAAAATCGGCAAAGATTATGGATTAACATTTTTCCAGAGAGGATGTACAAATGGCCAATTAGCACATGAAAAGATGCTTAATATCATTAATCATTTGGTAAGTGCAAATCAGAACAGTGAAGTATGATGTGATAACCACCAGGGAAGTCCCCTAATATCCACTGCTGCTAAGTCACTTCAGTCGTGTCCGACTCTGTGCGACCCCAGAGACAGCAGCCCACCAGGCTGCCCTGTCCCTGGGATTCTCCAGGCAAGAACACTGGAGTGGGTTGCCATTTCCTTCTCCAATTCATGAAAGTGAAAAGTAAAACTGAAGTCGCTCAGTCGTGACCAGCTCCTAGCGACCCCATGGACTGCAGCCCACCAGGCTCCTCTGTCCATGGGAATTTCCAGGCAAGAGTACTGGAGTGGGTTGCCATTGCCTTATCCAATACCCACTAGGATGGTTATAATAAAAAAAAGTGCAATAACTAGTGTTGGCAAGGATATGGAGAAGCTGGTAACTTTATAAATTGCTGGTGGGAGTGTAAAATGATACAGCCATTTTGTTAAAATTTAGCAGTTCCTCAAAAAGTTAAAGACTGAGTTATATGACCCAGCAATTTCATTAGGTATATATCTAAGAGAATTGAAGCCTATATCCACACAAGAATTTGTACACAAATATTCATAATTGTAGCTTTCATAACCAAAAAGTGGAAACAACTCAAATGTCTATCAGCCAATGTGTGGTTAAACAGAATGTGATATGTCCCTATGATGGATTATTATTCAGCAATAAAAGGAATAAATGCTACAAGATAGATTGAACCTTGAAAACATTATGCTGTGAAAGAAATAGGATATAAGGACTATACTGTATCATTACATTTATATGAATTTTCAAAAATAAGTAAATCCATAAAGACAGAAAAATAGACTAGTGACTGCCAGAGATCAAGGGGAAGATAGAATTAAGGATTTCTGCTAATGGGCATGAAGTTTCTTTGAAGGGTGATGAAAAGTTTCTGGAACTAGGTCCTGGTGATATTTGTATAAATTTGTGAATATGATTTTTAAAAACTGGTGAATTGTCATTTTTAAAAGGTGAATCTTTGGGGTGGGAGATGGGATGGAGGTTCAAGAGGGAGGGGACATATGTATACCTATGGCTGATTCACGTTGAGGTATGGCAGAAACCAACACAATATTGTAAAGCAATTATCCTCCAGTTAAAAATAAATAAACATAAAAGGCGAATCTTATAACATGTGAATTATATCTTGCAAATGATGTTATTTTTAAATTAAATAGTAAAAATGACTCTGAAAAAGAATTTAAAAAGTAACAATCAGTGAGATATTTTTAAAAATAAGAGTTTTACTTTCTCCTACAGGAGCAATAATGTTTTGAAGAAGAAACACTGTTTCTTCTAATATAATTTATGGTACAAACTGCAAGAGAAAATCAAGGACCAGCAAAATGTTTCTTCTCATTCTTTTTTTTTTGGTCAGTTCCCTCCTTACTTCCTTTCTTCTTCCCTCTGACCCTACCTCTCTTTTCCTTCTTCAAAAGAAGACAAGTTTTCCATATATCCATAACATACACCTACTATATGCTTGAGCTGTGAATCTACTTTTGAGTTTACAGATAGCACTTTTTAAAAAAAGAAGAGGGTATATTTTAATTAAAAAGTACATAAGAACATAAAGTGACACTTACTTATGGTATATAAGTCCCAATATGTTATATCAGATTTAATTATACCATATGCATTTTGAGCCTCCACTTGAATAATGTAAATATCTGGTGGTGTTATTCTTGAATAAAAAGAGCATGAAGAACCATTTTCACTGGTAGAAATACAAGTATCATTTTCACGTAAATAACACCTTTGAAGGAAAAAATAATTCAGTGTGAGTTTAGTACAGCAATTTAGAAACATAAGCATATTTAATATATTAAGCATATATTTGGTAGCTCCCTTCTGGGTCTTGAGAACTGTATGGTCCAGAAATTGATGTTTATCTCTCCAGATTCCTTCCTCACCTTCAAGGAGAGAAAAAAGTTACAATGGAGACCTCCCTGGGAACCCTGTAAGTTCATCAAAAGTTATATTCATATAATGCATTTTCTATTGGTAAGGAATAATGAATAGGCTCTTGAAAATCTGAGATTCTAACCTTGAGAATTTATTCTTAAAAGAAAAAAATAAAAAGAATTTGTTAAATAAATTACAGTAGATACATAAATAGAATTTAAAATGATAGTTTTTAATACAGCTATGTTTATTGATATGGAAAGATGCCTGGTACTCTATTAATAGTGAAAAAAAGCAAGATGCATATTATGTAAATAATGATTACATTAATATGAACTTACATATTTACATAACTCTTCTTAAAGGTGTCTAGGAAGGCCTTCATCAAAATGTTAAAAATTGTTATATTTGGTAGTGGGATTTGGGGTGATTTTTTATATTCTTCATATTTTTCAGATTGAATTTTTTGCCACTGGTGTACACTGTTTTCAGAAAACTCATTACAATTATTTTCTTAGATAGATAACTTAAACCCTATCAAGCTGTAACTTAATGAAAACAACTACACATATTGGTAGGAATCAAGTAGATGGGTATTGCTAGAGTCCTCTAGGGACTATGTGGAAGATGAAACAGGCTGAGACCAGAAGAGGGGGCCTACTGCGTAAGGATTTGCAAAGGCAGGGGTGAGGGGGCATTGACTGAACATACAGAAATATAGAACCATGGAATTTTGAAAGCAGAAAGGATCTCAGGGTTTTCCATGGTTATCACAGAATGCAAAAATGGCGTACAGGGTAATGTTGTGTCGTGGTTATACAAGCATCCTCCCCACCCTCTTAGCTGTAGATCCTATCAGTATGGTTGCAAATAACCAAGATATCACCCCAGCCACTGGATGCAAATAGTGGTTATCTAGAGGCTATAACTGAGAAAACATTTTACTGCCTAAGTGACTTGAGTCATGAGTTAAGGTGGGAGCCTCTGCCTCCTCCCTTTACTCTCCCTGATGGTACATAAGCTCCCATACTCACGAAGTTCTCCTGACTGTGTATGATATAAAATTAGCTTCTTTCTGTGGACTCCAGGTGCAAGTAAAATTTTTCGTATAGTAGAAGACGCAAGAAATATTCTCAGGCTTAGCTGGCAGGTCTAGAAAAATACACAAACACAATAACTTTAGTGCATGATAGACATTACTAGCATTAACGAGTTTGATGAAAACAGATTAATCGAAAGCTGAATTTCTTGGTAAGTTACTAGGTATAATAGGTTCTCCTTATCAGGGCCATGGAAAGAATCTAACTCCATCTCTGCAGTTACTCCCTTTAAACAGCTAGATTTTGACTTAAAAAACACTCCTTATATTTTTATTCAAGGAAGTTCCTACCAGATAAGAAGTAAGAAGTCCATCACTTGTAGCAAGTAAAATATTGGAGCAGGGGAGTGAAAGTAAGATGGAGCAAAGAACTCGGATGTCAGTGTTCTTGGTGCAACAGTACAAACATGCATGAGTCTGAAGAACAAAGGTCATTTGGGCTGGTGGCCCATTTCACCAGGCATAGCAAGTCTTGTCGGAGCCTCATGTACCACTCAGCACCAACTCCAGCATGATATAGAAGTCCTAGCACTGCAGAGAGTGGGCTGGGGAAGATCTTCACATAAGCCCTGAACAGGTGAGAGTAGCAAGCAGGGATTCAGAAGTCCCCCGTATCTCAGGGTGGGGAACTGTGGGTGGGTATAGATGTGTGGGGTTGGTCCAGGCCTGGGATTCAGAAGAGGTCAGGCACGTTCAGGGTGATATGGCTGTAGATCAGGCCTGGGATTCAGATGAAGAGGTTTCTGTGCACAGGGGGATGTCAAGACCACAGGCAAACAGCTGGGGCATGAACTTCAGGAGTGGGTTTGGCAATGGTACCCCAAAGTCCACACAAAGCTGGCTGCCTGGCAGCAGACAGCAGAGAAGGGATAAGACCCTAGCAGAATGTCCAGAGGGAAACAAAGACTTGCTCACACAGATTCAGGAGACCAGGACTCTGAAGTTACATAAACCCACTCATATACGGAGACACCACTCTAGGCAGGAGTAGGGGGACAGGGAGAAACGCTGGAACTGTGCACAGTTACCCCAGAGAGACTGAATCAGCTGGAAAACACTATAAATCAGAATAAACAGAGACAATGCTAATAAGTGCTGCCTGTGCTGTCCCCTTCCTCAGCCCTGCTTGCTTTCCAGGGGAGCAGGGACTTTTTGAAAACTGATTAGCTTAATCATCGAAAATAAGGATGTTATAAAATATATCTGCATATCTGACTAATGTATACATTTCAACTCTTCCAGAGGTAACACCTTCTAATAGGAAGTCAGTAATAAACAGTTTCAGAATGGGTTGTATTCACTGCTTAGATTTGGGACTTTCAGGATTTGTATATTCATTCATGGGCTTTCCTGGTGGTTCAGATGGTAAAGAATCTGCCTGCAACATGGGAGACTGTTGTCTAAGAAATGAGAATTGTCTACATAGGTAAAGCAGCCCCTGGGAGTGACAAACAAGAATGAAGGGGAGCAAGGGGGCCTTCATGTCATGTCCACATTTCTAGCTTTTTTCTGAGAAGCCTTCCTCTGAGTCCTGCAGATGAGCCTAATCCTGACAACACCCACTAGTCAGTAGTTAAGAAAATGACTTTCTATCTATGCTACTTGCATGGTGAAAACCATGAAAAAGCTGGTGATCTCCAAGTCCAACTGCTTAAAGGACCAAAGTTAACTGACCTGAACCAAATAATACTACATGTTAAGTGGAGATCAGAAGGTAGACCAATTAGCCCAGTAATTCCTCAGAGAGCCCACATAGCTTGAAAACATTCCCTAAGGATTCCTCAGGACAGCAAGCAGAATGTTAACAGATACACACTTCACAACTGTCAGTGGGGACAGCCAAAATCCTATAAGAGGGTGAGCAAATGGTTAGCCAACAATGTCCCCAGGGGAATAGCTGTTACACTGACTGACACTCTCTGGCTCAGAGTTTTTGGCTGTATGCGTTTGTGTGTACATGTGGGTCTGTCTTTAGTCCTCTGGCCAATTTCCTTACAAATAGTCATCCAAAGCTAGCCTGCCCTCCACCTCCATTTCACTCATACCAGCACATGGACTCTTAGCAGGATATCAAAGCTGATCATTGGCTGGAAAACAAAGAAATAAGATGTCTTTCCCTGTCTACTCAGAATAGTCTTTAGTTTTGTACTATTCTCATTATGGCCCCCTACAGTCACATTTTATTTCCACCTTCATTCTCGGTCTGCCTTGAACAGGCTGACTCCAAAGACAGCCACCAAAAAAACCAATGTAGAAATAGATGGACAGAAGAGCCTCGGACACGACTGAGGCGACTTAGCATAGCACAGCACAGGAAGAGATCCTTGTGGATCTAAACATATCCCCATCGAACCATGGTGAACTTTGGTCTTTACTATTCTTCCTTGAATATCTCTCTTTAGCTCTTTCAGAAGCTTTGATTAATATCTATAAAAACCATAAGTCAAAATAAAGTAAAAATAAAATTAAAAAAAAAAGAAACCCATAAGTCAGAGGGGAGTCCAACCTCTGGTTACCAGAACCATCAGTGTCATCAGATATCAGAAGAGAAAGTAGTTCTAAAAATGATTTTCCTCTTCACCTGAGCTTTTTTTAAGGAGCTACATTTGTTTTACTCTCACTGTTTGGTACATAGCAAGACAGAAATATTCTTGGAGAGGCCACTTGATATTGGTATAGAGAAGGAAAAAATTCTCTTTCCTCTCACTCTCCTAGGCTCTCCAGCCTGGGCCCTGTAAAATCAGACTGACAAAAGATAGATTAACAAGAGAAAAACATTATATTAATGCATGCAGTGAAATTACACAGGCGAAAACTCAATGAAGAGTAACTTAAAGGGGTGGTTAGAACCTGCGCTGATACAGCATCTTAAGACAAAACCAATAAATCTGTAGAGAACTGACAGGGCAAAGGAAAATGAACTTAGGCTTTCAAGGGTGGCAAACTGTGAAAAGGTAAATATATGTGAGACACTAATGGAGCAGGGTTTACATGTGCAGATCCATCCTGGCACTGATTTTCTGTCTTCCTCATGGTCATAAAACTCCTCCAGAAGAGGAGATTTATAGCAGTCCTTACTTTTCAGAAGTTTGTTCTTTTAAATAAATAAAAGAAGTTCCAAAGACTTCACTTCTGCATCTATTGATTCTCATTTGACTCCAAACCAAAATAAATCCTTATGCCAAAGTGGTATATTTTGGGGTGGCATATTCTGATCCCCTATGTTGGTGTTACAAAAGAGATTTATGACAAATAAAATGAAAGCCCAAGAACATTTCCAGTGCTCATCAGTATTTCCCCTTCCTCGACATATGGGAAGATTTTATTTCCTTGCTTCCTTGAAATTAGGCATAGCAACATGACTTCTTTGGCCCCTGACATGAAAGGAGACTAAAGCGCTACTACGTTATTATCCTTCCTCTCCTCCCTCTGCCCTGCACACCCTGCAAATCCATGTTGAGATAATGAGTCTTAGGCTGGTACAGCCTCCATCAGCCTAGGTCCCTGCTTACCTGTGATGGACATATAGACTTTGTTGTCTTAAGCACTAAGATTTTGGGCTTGTTTATTTTCACAGCATAAACAACTTTCCCTGCCTCATGCGAAAAATAGCTTGTCTGAAAATCCAAGATTTTAGGACTTGGGGGAGGAATTCATTTAAGAGTAATTTTCCCTCTTCTCTTTGTTATGTCCTCATGACATCCTAACTCTGCATATGATCTCAGGGCATTGTAGATTTGTTTTATCACAAATGAGGGTATCAAGGGGAACTGGAATAAAAAAGGAAAACCAGATCAACAAATACCTTCAGTTTTGCTTGCTTTCTGTACTTATAGTTATTACTTACAGCCTCAGTTATCTGGTGTGGATCCCACACATCTGAACTGCCCTGACTTATGTAATAGAACTGCCAGTGAGTAGCAAGGCTTATACATCTGTTGTCCTCCTACTTGCTGGCAACTAGTGTGCCTGTTTTAAGTCTTATTCAACTTACCTCTAATTAGAACACAAGCTCTTCATCAAAAGACTGTCACAAACATTATATAATTGTGATAGAGCAATGGAGGGCATTTTACCTCTGTTCTATTTTTCATAAAACCCCAAGGGTACTCACAGTACTCGTCAAGACTGCCACAGTCATGAGAAAAAAGGGAAGACTAATGAGCTGTCATCCACCAGAAGAGACTAAGGAGACAGGACAATTCAGTGCAATATGCTACCCTGAACTGGATCCCAGAATAGAGAGAGAACATTGAGGAAAAACTAGTGAAATCAAGTAAAGTCTGGAATGTACTTAATAGTCATGTGTTAATATCAGTTTCTTTATTTCAGCAAGCATACGATGCTATTATAAAATATTAGCAATAAGGGAAACTGGATAAAGGGTATATAAGAATTCTCTGTACTATCTTCACAATTTTTGTGTAAATTTAAAACTACAACAGAATGTTTATTTTTTGCACGTGGACAACTAAAGGTTACATTTGCCCCTCACACACATGTATCATTCCACATGTTAAGAAAAAGCATATAAACATATTGCCACATTTCTAGAAATAACTATTTCCCTTATTTTTAGAAATAAGCAGATATATTCAGAACTCTTCTCTAAGAAGGACCAGGAGAATGTTCTTGCTTATCAGCAAATTTCCTATATGCAAAAAGAACATTTTTCAAAATTAAAAAGATCTTCTCAATCTCCCTTCTTCCCCTCTACGCTCATATCACTTTGGTGTCATTGCAAAGTCAAATTTTGTTGTGAACAGTGTCTTGAAATAAAAGAAGAGCAAAGCTGAGACCAAGGGGAAAATTGTCTAGAAGGGAAGTAGTATGGAAACTGGAGTCAGTTACACAGGAAATGGTATTAGTGAAAGGTAGTAAGAGAAGACAGAGATACAAGACTGAAAAAGACAAGTTGAGGGGAAAAGGTGTCATGATGCTTATAAGCAGAACTTTAAATTGGAGAATTGGAAGCATTTGGGGATTTCTGAGATGGCCAGAAGAGGCTGAATGAGACAGAGACACACAGCCCTACCTGCCTGTATTGTCTACAAAGCTCTGCAGTGTCACAACTATAACCCCAGGGACCTGCAAGGTGGGCCAGGCCATGCCAGAGGTTTGGAAGACATTCTTATTATCTCTGGATCACAACTGCCTTCTGGGTGACCTCCAATTATGATACATTATGGGCTGGATTGTGTCCCTCCCCACAAATCTCATATGTTGAAGCCCTCCTCTCTCTCTGCTGTGCCTCAGAAGGTGGCTACATTTGGAAACAGGGCATATAAGGATATATTAACTAAAATGGGGCCTTTACAGTGTGTCCTAATTCAATCTGACTGGTGTCCTTATAAGAGGAGATTAAGGTACACAGAGGGATGACCACGCGAAGAGGCAGCAGGAAGATGGTCATAAACAAATCAAGGAGAGAGGTGTCAGAGAAAATCAACTCTGCAGACACCTCGACCTTGGACTTCCAGTCTCCAAAACTGTGAGAAAATAAACTTCTGTTGTTTAGGCTATCCAGTCTGTGGTATTTTGTTATATAGCAGCCTGACCAGACCAATATTTATACTACATGCCTTGTCTACATTCCCAGTGCTCAATCACCATTTCTTTTAATCTGGTATTATCTTTTTTAACATAATATGTGATCTAAGTAATACATCTTAGACCTACATGGTATTATATGGCCATTAGGCCCATAGTTTTGAGTTGGACCATTGTAGAAACATGTTGTTTCATTTCCCTTTATACCCTTGGAATTTATGGCAAATAGTGTGAAAATGTATATATGTTTTTATGTGTGTATCTTATATGAACCAATGCACGCTTAACACAGGAATCACCAAGATAATCACCTACTATCACTCTAAAACAGTGAATCTTGACTTTCAAAGGGTCATATCTCCCTTTGAAAATATGATAGATCATCTTGCCAAACTTGCATATGCATGAGTATATATCAACATGCACATACAACCCCACACAAATTTAGGGAGTTCACAAATCCCCCATTGTTCATCCATGAATGCCCATCTCCAGGTGCCCCTTTGTTCTCAAGTTAACAATTCTTATCCAAAAAAGGCAAATAGAATCACATAATCCATAAAAGGGCACAGGCTGACCTACCTGCCAGGCCAAATTTGCAGAGTAGAGGGAGCATCCACAGTGTCCAGGCCCACATTGTTCCCAAATAATGCAGGGAGGCTGGAAAGAGAACAGAAAATATCATCAGTCAAGAGTTAGTTTGCTTCCTGTCTGTCCTCAACAGCTCTGTTTCTAGTGATAAACGGATTCTGGGAATTTTGAGGAAAGGTATTTTATTTTATATATTTTGTGTTACATTCTATTTTGTTATATTTATTTGGTTAGTGTCACACAGATCCCTCTGTGATTATTCTATTACCCCAATTTTTTTTGTCCACAGTTAATTCTACTATATAATACAAAAAGTACACCAGCCAGCAAGAATACACTCCAGAAAAACAGTACTGTCCTCCAGTCGCTGCCTCAGTTCCTGAGCACTGCAGCTAAACAAGACATCTCGTAATTTCCCAAAAGCACCATGCAATTTCACATCTCCATGCTTTGTCCATATGGTTCCTTCTGTCTAGAATGTCCTTTCTTCCCTATTCCTGACAAAGTGATCCATCTTTCCAGACTCAGCTCAAAGCTAACCTCCAAGTGCCTTCGCTGAACTCCCGGATGGACTCAGCCCGCCAGTCGGCCTCTGTGCCCCATCCACCCTCCACGCCATCTGTACTGTGCACACAGTACACAGAATGGGGTTTAGTAGTTTACCTGCTGGCTTCTCTACAGGTAGGGAACTTCTGAAGAGTGGAGCTTCTCTCTCTGTGAAGCCTGAGTGTTGAAGGCAGTGCCTGGTACCTGGTAGACGTTCACTATTGTTTGTGGAATAATTAGAATAACAAGGCTGCTGGCTCCTCACGTCATCCCAGACGAGATGGTGAGATAGTCTATGGATTAAAGCAAATGTAAAGGCAATACCTCGCTTTCAGAAAGAAATAAATGACGCTACATTTTCAGCTGACATATTATTATGGGGGGAAAAGGAGAGTTTTCAGCAAGATAAATCATTTTAGGAAAAGTTGAATGCAGCATTTCTGGATGAAAACCACAGGGATAACATTTTCTCACACACAAACCAGTTGAAACATCTAACTAACTGAAAGTGCCTAAGGCAAAATAAAGCAGAGTGAGAACTTGGATCCATAGTAATAGAAATACCATTATGAAACAATAAAAGACTGGTTATATAACAGCAATAGTTAATGCCTGTTACTTAAGAGCTGTGGCTAATCTCTCCAAAAACAACCATTTTCATTTAAATGAGTATAAAACTTAGGAAGTTTTAAAATTTTTCAATGAAGAATAAATGTGTTCTTTGAAAATTAATTATAACAGCAATAGAATATTTTTTTTTGGCCTTGAATAGAATTTTATTTATTCATTTATTTTTTGGCCTTGAAACATCTGAGATCTTAGTCCTCTGACCAGAGATAGAATCCATGCCCTCTGCAATGGAAGCTCGGAGTTCTAACCACTGGACCACCAGGGAATTCCCAGTAATAGCACTTTTTAACATCCAACTATTCACAATGTTGTCTTAATTTTCTCCAGTTCTTAAGCCAAAAAACATGCCTTTACAAGTTTTAAAAGCATACTGGAAAGGGAGGGAGGCCCAGTCATGAAGACACTATTAAAGACATGATGCTGACCGTCTCAGTGATTGAATAAATAAACAATTATACGTGCTAAAGCTCAAATTGTTATTCCAACACAGGGTTTTGCATTTTAAAATCTTATCAATATTAACAATTGAATATTTTGTACTTAATTAATTGTAATTACTGCTTCTTTACTTTACAGTGAGAATACTCACCTATTATTTGTGGATTTTTAAAGCCTTAACAAAAAAAACAGCAGTGTTCATTGGTGTTCACTGGCTTCCCTGATGGCTCAATGGTAAAGAATCTGCTAGCCACATAGGAGATGCAGTTTTGATCCCTGGGTCAGGAAGATCCCCTGGAGGAGGAAATGGCAACCCACTCCACTATTCTTGCCTGGAGAATCCCATGGACAGAGGACCCTGGAGGGCTGCAGTCCATGGGGTCACAAAGAGTTGGACACGACTGAGTGACTAAGCATCCATGGAAGGAAATTATGAAGTTTTCCATTGCTGGGGTGACATACAGTTGACCTTGAGCAATGCCAAAGTTAGGAGCACATGCTCTCCACGCAGTCAGAAATCCAATCACATAACTTCTGTCCATACACATAGTTCCTCCCCATATAAGGTTCTACAACGTTGGATTCAACCAATCACGAACAGTATAGTACAACAGTATTTACTATTGAAAACAAGACCACTCATAAGTGGACCCACACAGTTAAAATCCATGTTTTTCAAGGGTCAGCTGTACTCTATAACAGGACAATCATTAGACTTCACCACAGCCTCATGCAAGATATCTCAAAACCCAAAATTTCCATGATTGCTCAGATTCTGTGAAGCCGTTTCTGATTATTAATAATTTAGCAGAAGTTCAGATTCTGAACAAAGGATGTAAGCTTTCTAGTAATTAGAAAAGACTACTCTCCTTTGTTTAAACATACCAGCCTCATGAAGTCTTATATGCGGTAATCAGCCTCTCCAAATCTGAGCAATTTTGGGTGCAAAAAGACTGTGGGCTATAGAAAATTCTTGAAGATTATCTTGTGCTCTTAAGGAGAACCATTAAACTATTACCTTTATTGTCTGACTCATTAGCGCTAACTTTTAAAATGAAGCAGCTTTGAATAACTGTCTCCACTAAGGGGGCACTTCCTAGAAATATACACCTTCTCATTAGTGGTGCCTGATTTGAATACAACAGGAGCTCTGGAATTCTCAAACAACACTATGAATATTCCATGCTGAACCAAAGGACTCAGAACATAAAGTGATACCGCTTGAGTAATTTTTAGTGTCTTATCTTTAAAGTAGTAGCTACGGTTAGGAGTACAATGACTGGAAGTGAAACCAACCAATTATTGCTGGCTACAGCAGTGGCTGGAGACAAGAAAACAAAGGAAGAGACTCGGCTCTTGCCAGCTGATGTTAAACTACCCCTTTCTCTCCACATTCTGTCTCCTATCACCCAAGCAGAAGCAACAGCACGGCTGTTTTACTCTCTAGAAATCTCCCATTATACACACACAAACACCTCCACCCCCGACACAGGCTGTGCTTTGGAGCTTCAGTTCCCACTCAAGGCTGTGTCCTGGTGGCTGTTTTACCTGATTTCACGTGCACACAAATATCTCACTATCTGACCCTGCTTTCATTCACTCACTCATACATTTACTCAGCTAATGTGTGTTGATAACCATTCTGTGCCACAAACTGTGCAGAATATGAGACTTTTTTAAAGGATGGGCAAAGAAGTAAATTCTAGGGATAGCAACATACTTTCAGGTTGAATTATACAAAATTGCTATTTTTATAAGTCTAAAACAGTCAAATATTGGCAATTTCATCCTAGTAAACTAACTGTATCTTTTCTTTTTGGGTGAGGAAATGCTTATGTACCTTATCCAAGATGAGATTAAGAGCTATCAGCATGGTGACTAATATATTAATATTAGTTAATAATACTGTACTGTATACTTGAAAGTTGCTATGGCAGTAGACCTTAAAAGCTCTCATCACAAGAGAAAAGGTTTGTAACTATGTATGGGCTTCCCTTGTGGCTCAGCTGGTAAAGAATCTGTCTGCAATGTGGGAAACCTGGGTTCAATCCCTGGGTTGGGAAGATCCCCTGGAGAAGGGAACAGCTACCCGCTCCAGTATTCTGGCCTGGAGAATTCCATGAACTCTATAGTCCATGGCATATCAAAGAGTTGGACACGACTGAGCAACTTTCACTTTCATGGCTGCTGCTGCTGCTGCTGCTAAGTCGCTTCAGTCGTGTCCGACTCTGTGAGACCCCGTAGATGGCAGCCCACCAGGCTCCCCCACTTTCATGGCAGGAGACCTTAAAAGCTTTCATCACAAGAGAAAAGTTTTGTCTATGTATAGTGATGTTGGTGCACGCTAAGTCGCTTCAGTCATGGCCAACTCTTTGCGACTCTGTGGACTGGGGCCTGTCAGGCTCCTCCATCCATGGGGATTCTCCAGGCAAGAATATTGGGTTGCCGCACCCTCCTCCAGGGGATCTTCCCAACCTAGGGATCAAACCCACATCTCTTACATCTCCTGCATTGGCTGGCATGTTCTTTACCATTAGTGCCACCATATATGTTACCTTAACTAGACTTAATGTGGTGATCATGTCACACTACCTACAGATATTCAATCATTATGCTGTATACCTGAAACTAGTAAGTTAATTATATCTCAATTATTTTTAAAAAGAGTTATAAGGAAACTGCATTCAGTTTCAGAGTATAAACCCATTTGAGGTTCAGGCTGCTTTCATACAATGAATACTTTGAGACTGCCAGCAGCAAGACTGGTAAAAACACAAGTATGATGCGATAGTAAGAGTCTACAAAGTCCTAATTGCATTACATAAATTACATCTTTTCTTCCTAAAATCCCTGCAGAGTTGGTATTATTACCCCTGCTTTACAGATATGGAAGTTGTGGCTCACAGTATCACGTAATCAGTCCAAAACTCCCATAGTTTGTAAGTGACTTCAGTTTCCTTTTCCGTTCAGTCGCTCAGTCGTGTCCGACTCTTTGCGACCCCATAGCTGGATTCCAACCTATGCTTGTCTTATTCTATCTAAAGCCTAGATTCTTTCCATCAAAATCAAGCAGTAGTTATTAGTGATTTACTCTCCCTCAGTCCTCCTGCCACAAAATGCCATTACCCACAGGGATTTTCTTCTGAATCTCCTAGGTCTAATTTTCTACAGCCGCAAGTTCCCAGAAAGATAAACCTTTAATGTTCCTATATTTTCCCTAGCCCCTGGTCGCTGTCCTCCACCATCTCCCACCCTAGCACCAGCATTTTAAAAAGATTTACTGCCAGAAGATTAGATTCCTTGTAACCATCAATAACCAGTCTAACTACAGAGTAAGTCATGCAGTGAGTTCTGAGCGACAACTTTATTGAAGAAAGCAGAAATAAACCCTCATATAATAGAAGAAGGGACCAAATTTGCAAGTTTTTGCGTTATCAGGTTCTGTGGCCTGATACTCACCTTTCTGTGTGGGGCGGTATCCCACAGAGGTTCTGCTGTTTAAAAAGATCCACATCAAAGGTGCTCGGTCTTCCACAGCACAAGTGAGAGCAAGGAGAGTGGTTTGTAATTTATCAACACAGTTATGCAAGTGTTTCCTCTCTGGTCCAAGGGCTTTTCCTTTGCTTTTAAGCCCAGCCCAGGCCAGGGTGGCACTTAACCCACTTATGCTGGGAAGTGGAGTGCATTATTGTAACTTTAAAAAAATCTGCTTCTGTGAGACCACTCAACTTTACAGGAAAAAGTGCCATCTGAAAGTACCTTTAAACAACTAAAAGGAAGGACTAAACTTAAAATGTTCTATCCAGGAAGGAAGTCCTTACAAATGTGGGTGGTAATGGGCGAAATGCTAAGAGTATGTTTAGCTTCAGAAATACATCATCATGCAATTATCTTCAAATGAAGAAGGAGATGGAGAGAAAATAATGGTGGCTAACTTGGAAAGAGATTTATACTTCCTAAGCATGTGTTGGGTTGGCCAAAAAGTTCATTTGGGTTTTTCATCCAGTATTGCAGAAAAACAAACATTTTGACCAACCCAATATTAAGTATACTAAACTGGAGGGCTGGAAGCCAGCTAAATTACTAATTAAGTGGCTTAATATGATAATTAAATATATATGGAGATCGTACTACGTGTCAGTCACAGTATGATGAACTTGAAATCATCTCAATCTTCACAACAATTCTATGACATCAATAATATTTTCCCTCTCATCTTCTAGATGAGGACACAGAGGCCAGAAAAAGAGACTTGTCCAAAGCAAATAGTAGAGCCAGGAACTGAACCAAGACAGCCTGACTCTCAGTATCCTATAAATCAAAGGTTAAATCTGATGGTTTCTGAGATCACTTTAGGCATTACAATTTTATAACTTTTTGTAATTGACAAAATCATAAAGAAATCTCTTCTCTATGGAAAAAAATTACGATGCAAAAGGAAAGAAACTCAACCTAAGCTTTAAAATATGTTCTCCAGCTGAATGTTTTTTTATTTAATAATTTTTAAAACTTATTATTTATTCATTTATGGCTGTGCTGGCTCTTTGTTGCTACATGGGCTTTCTCCAGTTGTGATGAGAAGGGGCTACTCCTTGTTGCAGGGTGCAGTCTTCTCATTGCAGTGGCTTCTCTTATTGCAGAGCAAAGGCGCTTGGGCTTCAGTAGTTGAAGCATGCAGGCTCAGGAGTTGAAGCTTATGGGCTTAGTTGCCGTGAGGTGTGTGGAATCTTTCTGGACCATTGATTGAACCCATGTCCTTGCATTGGTGGTGTTCCTATCCACTGTGCCACCAGGGACGTCCCCATATATGTCTTAATTTATTTCCCATCTTCCTTAGGCAATGTTCTACTAAGTAGGAAAGTTTAGCAAAAGTAAGGAGGAGAAAGTATTTTTTTTACCTAGTAAACTATGAGGTACTAAAAAATCCCATTATAATGTAACAAGACAGGTAAATTTTTGCATAAAAATAGCAGTTCTTTAATTTATTCAATAAATAGTAAACTTATTATACATATAGCACCTGACTAATGATGCTATACAATAAAATTCTGGCTATATGGTTGATTGGATATATACATTTCTCTCTGCTCTACCAGATAACTCCATGAAACTTATGATAAAGGTAGAGGAAAGCTACAAAGTCACACAAAACAAAACAAATGGGAGAAGAGACAACAAAACATGGCAATAAGAGAGGTCAAAAAGTTTTGGAGTATGAGAAGTGAGTCAAGTGGCAGCTGAATTAAGAAACATGAGAAAGTTGAAACCTAAAAACACCTAAAAAGGAGGCCACCAAGAAGCAAGATCTGTGCCGTGAATCTCATAATTTCAGAAGATGAGACACTACGGGGGCACAATCCATCCTCATTACCCATAGATTCATATTTGCAAATTTACCAACTCTAAAATTCACTGTGTCCCCAAAATCAGTACTTGAGCTACATCATAGTAGCAGACATGAGCAGTGGCAAGAAGCATACATTCCATGCTGAGGTTGAATAAGTAACACTGCTCTTGTACTATACAAACGTTCTTTTCATGATCTTTTCAGTGCCACCGTTTTCACATTTTTGTGTGCTTTTTGATGGTGATTTTGCTACTTAAAATGGCCCTCAAGCATAGTGCTGAAGTGCTGTCTAGTGATCCTAAGCAGAAGGTGGTGATGTGCTTGACAGGACATACGTGTGTTAGACAAGCTTTGTTCAGGTGTGAGTTATACTGCTGTTGGCTGTGACTTCAAGGTTGATGCACCAACAATATACATTGAACCAGGTGACTTTAAATGGAAACACATATACAACAAGGTTATGTGCTGAATATCTGACACGAATGTCGTGAGCAGAGGTTCACAGGAACTGAACCCTGTTTCCATGAGGGAGAGGTGTTCAGTATTCACTAACTCCGTGTCCACGGTGCCTTTATAAAACACGATTACCACAAATAACACATGCAACAGAGAAGATAAATGTCAACTGAAGGAGGAGGGCAACTTGGACTTTGGCACCCCACTCCAGTACTCTTGCCTGGAAAATCCCATGGACGGAGGAGCCTGGAAGGCTGCAGTCCATGGGGTCGCTGAGGGTCAGACACGACTGAGCGACTTCACTTTCACTTTTCACTTTCATGCATTGGAGAAGGAAATGGCAACCCGCTCCAGTGTTCTTGCCTTGAAAATGCCAAGGACGGCGGAGCCTGGCGGGCTGCCATCTATGGGGTCGCACAGAGTCGGACACGACTGAAGTGACTTAGCAGCAGCAGAAGCTATGGCAGCAGGAGTTTACTGATAGGGGCTAAAGTCAATCTGAGCATCTGACAGAAAGCATGCAACAGAGCACAGTAGGAGACAGTGCTGGCTAGAATGGCTAATACACTGGAAGAAAGTAATATTGAGTTTGGAGGAGGAGAGATGAAACCCATGCATTCCAGCCTTTCACTCAACTCCACAAACATAAGTCAGTGTCAGATCTTATGCTTGAGATTGTGGAAACAAAGTTGAACAAAGCAGAGGTCCCAACTGGGAAAAATTCACAACTTAGGTGGGAAAACAGACTCATAAACAAAGGTGCTGTGTGCTGTGCTGTGCTAAGTCGCTTCAGTCGTGTTCAGCTCTGTGCTACCCTGTGGACTGTAGCCCACCAGGCTCCTCTGTCCATGTGACTCTCCAGGCAAGAATAAACAAGGCACTATAAAACAAAGTGGCAAGTGCTGTTAAAGGTGTGTATAAAGTACTACAGGAAATGGCAAAGAGGAGCCATTAATTGTGCCCTAAGGGAAATGGATCCCAGAAAGTAAGAGAAAGGAACATTTTAGCAGTACATTGAAAGTAAATGGAAAAATTATAAAAATAACATATTTCTGGTAGAGATGTGTAAGAGCCTGACATGGCAACTGGCTAAAACCTTATCAATTCTGTTTTTCATTTCTTCAAAAAACAGTTCATACCTTCATCAATCTTTTCTAGTGGTTTTTTATTTAGGGGGGCTTTTTTCATTTCCTGATTGATCTTTACTATTTCCTTCCTTCTACTGACTTCAGGCTTTGTTCTTCTTTTTCTAATTCCTATAGATAGTAGAGTTTTCATGTCTCCTGAGGTTGGCCTGCATTGCTATAGACTTCTCTTCTGGACCTGTTTTTGCTGTGTCCCATAGATTTGGGGCATCTCTGGTGACTCAGGTGGTAAAGAATCTGCCTGCAATTCAAGAGACCTGGTTTGGTCCCTGGGTTGGGAAGATCACTTCAGAAGGGAATGGTTACCCACTCCAGTATTCTTGCCTGGAGAATTGTATGGACAGAGGAGGCTGGTGGGGTTGCAAAGAGTGGGACGTGACTGAGCGACTAACAGTTTCACTTTCATAGATTTTGGAAAGTTGTATTTTTGTCTCGGGGTATTTTCTGATTTCCTTTTTTATTTCTTTGTTGACTCACTGGTTTTTTAGTAGCTTATTGTTTAGTCTCTATGTGTTTGGTTTTTTCCTCATTTTTTAAAATGTAGTTGATTTCTAGTTTCATACTATTGTGGTCAGAAAATGATGCTTGATATAATTTCTATCCTCTTAAATTTGTTGAAAACTTGTGACCTAGCATATGATCTACCCTAGAGAATGTTCTATGTACACTTGAAAGAATGTGTATTCTGCTGGGTTTGGATGGAATGTCCTATACATATCTATTCAGCACAACTGATCTAATGTATCATTTAATACTATTTCCTTATTTTCTGTCTGGATGATCTGTCCACCAGTGTAAATGGGGGTGTTAAAGTCACCTATTATCAATGTAAATTTCTCCCTTTATGTCTGTTAATATTTGCTTTATATATTTAGATGCTCCTATATAAGATACACACATTAACAAACGTTATATCCTCTTATTGTATTGATCCTTTTATTATTATATGATGGCCTTGTCTTTTGTTACAGTCTTTGTTTTAAAGCCTATTTTGTTTTATATGAGTATTGCTACTCCAGCTTTCTTGCTATTTTTATTTTCAGGAAATATGCTTTTCCATCACCTCACATTATTCCATGTGTGTCTTTAGCTCTGAAGTGAGTCTCTTGTAAGCAGTATATACAGGGGTCTTATTTTTTATCCAATTAGACACCCTGTCTTTTGATTGGAGCATTTGGTTTATTGACATATAAATACACTTACTGCGACTTTGTTACTTGTTTTCTGGTTGTTTTTGCAGTTCTTCTGTTTTCTTCTTCCTTTAGATTCTTTTCTTGTGGTTTGATTCCTTCAGTGGTATGCTTAAGTCCTTTTCTCTCTAGTTTTTGCATATCTATTGTAGGTTTTTGATTTGTAGTTACCATGGGGTTCACATATGTTGGCCTGTATCTATTGTTTTAAACTGGTAGTCATTTAGTTCACACACATTCTAAATCACAGCAGGATCCTCTATGACCCACCTCCCAGAATATGGGAAATAAAAGCAAAAATAAACAAATGGGACCTAATTAAAATTAAAAGCTTCTGCACAACAAAGGAAACTCTAAGCAAAGTGAAAAGACAGCCTTCGGAATGGGAGAAAATAATAGCAAATGAAGCAACTGACAAACAATCTCAAAAATATACAAGCAACTCATGCAGCTCAATTCCAGAAAAATAAATGACCCAATCAAAAAAATGGGCCAAAGAACTAAATAGACATTTCTCCAAAGAAGACATACAAAAAAAAAAAAAAAAGAAGAAGAAGAAGACATACAGATGGCTAACAAACACATGAAAAGATGCTCAACATCACTCATTCAGAGAAATGCAAATCAAAACAACAATGAGGTACCATTTTACACCAGTCAGAATGGCTGCAATCCAAAAGTCTACAAGCAATAAATGCTGGAGAGGGTGTGGAGAAAAGGGAACCCTCTTACACTGTTGGTGGGAATGCAAACTAGTACAGCCACTATGGAGAACAGTGTGGAGATTCCTTAAAAAACTGCAAATAGAACTGCTTTATGACCCAGCAATCCCACTGCTGGGTATACACACCGAGGAAACCAGAAAGAGACACGTGTACCCCAATGTTCATTGCAGCATGGTTTATAATAGCCAGGACATGGAAGCAACCTAGATGTCCATCAGCAGATGAATGGATAAGAAAGCTGTGGTACATATACACAATGGAGTATTACTCAGCCATTATAAAGAATACATTTGAATCAGTTCTAATGAGGTGGATGAAACTGGAGCCTATTATACAGAGTGAAGTAAGCCAGCAAGAAAAACACCAATACAGTATACTAACGCATATATATGGAATTTAGAAAGACGGTAACAATAACCCTGTAAGCGAGAGAGCAAAAGAGACACAGATGTATAGAACAGTCTTTTGAACTCTGTGGGAGAGGGAGAGGGTGGGATGATTTGGGAGAATGGCATTGAAACATGTATAATATCATATAAGAAATGAATCGCTAGTCCAGATTTGATGCAGGATACAGGATGCTTGCGGCTGGTGCACTGGGATGACCCAGAGGGATGGGATGGGGAGGGAGGTGCGAGGGGGGTTCAAGATAGGGAACACGTGTACACCCATGGTGGATTCATGTTTATATATGGCAAAACCAATACAATACTGTAAAGTAAAAAAATAATAATAATAAACAAATGATAAAAGGTCTAAAAAAATAAAATAAACATTATGTTGAAAGTGAAAGTGAAGTCGCTCAGTCGTGTCCGACTCAGTCGCTCAGTCGTAGCCCACCAAGCTCCTCCGTCCACGGGATTCTCCAGGCAAGAATACTGGAGTGGGTTGCCATTTCCTTCTCCAGGGGATCTTCTCGACCCAGGGATCGAACCCAGGTCTCCCACATTGCAGGCAGACGCTTTAACCTCTGCACCACCAGGGAAGCCAACATTATGTTAAAATTAAAAAATAATAATAATAAATAAAAGATTTACATTTTTTTACTCATCTCCCCCGCATTTTTGTATTTCTGATGTCATATTTTCCATCTTCACGTTTATCCTTTAACTGTTTATTATAGTTATGGTTGATTTTAGAATTTAATTCTTTAATTAAATCTTTTAATTAAAGATTTAATCTTTAATCTTTACACAAGCTTAACTGGTTGATTCACAATCTTTACTATCTATATATTTGCCTTTACTAATTGGATTTTTCCTTGCCTATAAGTTCTTCTTGCAGCCTTTTCTTTCCACCTATAGAAAGTCCTTTAACATTTCTTTTAGCATTGGTGTAGTATTGATGAATTCTTTTCACTTTTACTTGTCTGAGAAGTTCTTTATTTTTCCTTCAACTCTGAATTATAATCTTGCCAGGCAGATTATCCTAAATTGTAGGTTTTTCCCCTTTTAATACCTTAAATAAACCATGCCACTTCATTCTGGCTTGCAAAGTTTCTGCAGAAGAATCAGCTGATGACCTTATGAGAATCCCCTTTTATATGAGTCTGTTCTTGCTGCCTTTAAAATTCTAAATTTTGCTGTTTTAATTATATCTTGGTATGGGTCTCTTTGAGTTCATAAATTTTAGGGAACTCACTGTGCCTCTCATACCTAGATATGTTTCCTTCTCCAGATTCAGACATTTTTTAGCCACAATTTAATCAAATTATATTTTCAACACATTTTTCTCTCTTCTTCTGGGACACCTATAATGTGAATATTAGTATACTTCGTGTTTTCCAACAGGTACCCTAAATTGTTCCCTTTCTTCTTTTTCCTGTTCTGATTGGGTGATTTCCCTTATGCTATCTTCCAGATCACTTGTGTTCTTATGTTTCCTTGTATGTGTGTGTTTGTCGTTCAGTTGTGCCTGAGTCTATGCGACCCCATGGACTGTAGCCCTCCAGGCTCCTCTGTCTGCAGAATTCTCCAGTCAAGAATACTGGAGTGGGTGGCCATTTCCTTCCTCAGGGATCTTCCTGACCCAGGGATCAAACCTGAGTCTCCTGCACTGCGGGTGGGCTCTTCACTACCTGAGCCACCCTCTTTTTCCTGTTCTGATTGCATAATTTCCCTTATTTTGTCTTCTGGATCACTTGTGTTCTTCTGTATCCTTGGTCTGCTGTTTACTCCCTCAAGTGTGTTTTTCATTTGCTACTGTATTCTTCAGTTCTGACTGGTTCTTTTATTCATTTTCTAGTTCCTTATTAAAATTGTGTTCATCTATTCTTTTCCTTAGTTCAGTTAGCGTTCTTATTACTAATGCTCTGGATTCTTTGTCTGGTGCTTGGGTGCTTGGCATGGACTGAGGCATGCACTGGGGTGGTTGAGGGAAACCAGACTAAGTTCCAGGAAGCTTCAATCTGCATCCTCTGCCTTGTTTCAGGAGTAAGCAAGCATGTGCGTGTTCTTCATGAATGAAGTCTAGGTTCCTAACAGTTGTTAGTTTCACTGATTTTCACACCAACTAAAGGGACTTGTCTTTTCAGTGTCAGACCCCAGGGTTGAGACACCCAATGTATGGTTCAAACTGTTTACTCATCAGAGAGGCTCTCCAAGCCCACAGAATCCTGCTCCTCTTCTGTGTTCTCTCCCAAGGGCAAAGGTCCTGACCTGACCACTTCTCTTCCCTTCTTATGCAACTCAGTGTGGATCTTACAGCCTTGGTTGTATGTCTGCCAGTCTCCAGTTTTTCTGTGAGAATTGCTTCACATGTAGATGTATTTTTATGTGCTCATCAGGGGAGGTGAGCTCCACATTCTCCTACTTGGCTTTCTTGCTCTCCATCTGCTAGTACTTTTATTTTTTTAATTGGAAGAAAATTGCTCTACAATGTTGTGCTGGTTTCTGCCAAACAATGATGTGAAAAGGTCATAATTATATACACACACACACACACAAATACATGGGATTTCCTGGTGGCTCAGTCAATAAAGAATCTGCCTGCAATGCATGAGACCACCTGCAACACAGGAAACCTGGGTTCAATCCCTAGGTTGGGAAGATTCCCTGGAGAAGGAAATGGCAACCCACTCCAGTATTCTTGCCTGAAAAATCCCATGGACAGAGGAGCCTGGTGGCCTACAGTCTGTGGGGTCATAAGAGTAAGGCACAACTTAGTAACTAAACCACATACACAAACCATACACACACACATATATTTCCCTCCCTTCCCCCATCTCACTCCTCTAGGTCATCACAGAGTGCCAGGCTGGGCTCTGTGCTATCCAGTAACTTCTCACTATTTGATAGTGTATATATGTCAACATTACTTTCTCAATTCATCCCACTCTTACCTTCCCCATGGCCACAGTCCATTCTCTAGATCTGTGTCTCCATTCCTTCCCTGCAAATAGGTTCATCAGTGCTTTTCTAGATTCCATGAACTAATAAATGACATTTGTTTTTCTCTTTCTGACTTCACTCTATTTCACCCACCTCACTACAACTGACTCACATTCATTCCTTTTTAGGGCTGAGTATGCTGGTACTTTCTTGATTTTTATCCCAAAGCATCAGTTAGATCACAACTGTTATCTGGATGACATCAATTATAAAATATATCCTGATTTCAAAGATATTAAAATGTTGGGAAATGTCCACCCTAGAACAGATAACGGTAGTTTGAGGTCCCGAGAACAGATTTCATACATAAGGAGTCCATGTCCCAGCCAAAAAAACACCAATATTTTAGGCCTGACAATAAGCAATTACAAAAACTTTCTTTGGTGGGCTTCACATCAAAGGTTTCCTCCCCATATCAGATTTGATACAAAATCAATACACAATGCATTACCATCTCTGAAAGTTGTTGCAGACAAGGATTCAGGTCCCCCTGGATGGTGGTGCTGTTATACACATCTTCACCTCTATTTGGAAGTCTTCTTATGAGAAAAAATTAGAGGACAATTTTCTAGACCCTGACTCAGTACTTTCCCACTCCTAGCCTTTCCTTCTTCCTTTTCCCAGCCTCTGGGTCCTTAAGTCTGCAGGTGCCTTTTGTTCAGGGCTCCCTAAACAGTGAGACAACCCCCCATCTGTACTGATCTATCCGACCCTCAACAAGGCGGCCATTCCACAGGAAGAAGTGGAACAGAGGGAGTCTTTTAGTTCAGACCCTTGTCTATACAAATGCCGTTAGTGGTTAAAGACTTGACTCACTTTCATTTTGACCTGTTTAATGCAGTACTCCAACACTTGGCAGTTATCTCTCTCCAGCTCAGCTGAACTGTTCTCACTATTCAAGTCAAGCAGAATGCAGTAAAGCAATTTGAACTCAGAGCATGAGAACAGTCAGAGGTTCTTAAGAAGTCTGTCAGTCAGGATTTCCATTTGTCATTTTTGTGTGTACTCAAGCACATGTTGAACAACTGTTACTTGTTAAATACTGAGACGACTGAGTTGAGATGACTAGACATGACATGACATGAGTCAAATGAGAAACAATTCACAACACTATAGATTTTGGATAACAAAATATTTTGAGTCTATGAGTTCCAGGATGGGAGGAAGCACTATGAAGTACAGTAACCAAGGAAGATTTTGCAAAAGAAGTGTGACTTGAGTAGAGCACTGAACTAGTAAAGTCTGGGTGATTAGTGGGAAAAACATACAGATATTAATATATAAAACTCCCATTCTCAAAGAATATAGTTTTTCAAGTTTTTTTCAAAAAACATTTTTCATTGTTGTTGCCTCTGTAACACAACAAAATAATTTTCTCTGCAGAGCAACATGAAATAGGATGTATGATTATTTTTCAGAATTTGAACCTTAATTGTTTTAACCTCATTTTCCTTTAGTTTCTATTCCCCAAATTCAAACCAATGAATTGCCAAAAAATTAACTTTGAACATTTTCCTCCATAGTTGTTTAGCTAATCCATTATGTGGCTATTAATATGTAATTTGACCAGAGTTGCCAGCCAGTGGAGTGGAAAAAGACATCCTCCAAAAATGTATAGCCATTATAGCCTAAATCACTACATGTATAAATGCTATATTTAATAATAATAAATGCTATATATAAATGCTATATTTATAATTAAAATATATTCTATATAATATATAAAATATATATTTTAAAACAAATATATATGAATATATAAATAAAAATAAATGCTATATTTATATATAATAAGCATATACTAAATGCTTGTTAATAATTAAATTTTTGAGACAAAACTTGGCTTTGGAAATCTGGCTTCCTCCCAGCTTTTCAATTAAATTATTTATTAAACCTCACTTTCAACTCTTACCAACTTCAGAATAGGATGACATTATTTTCAAACCACAAATATTTCTTGAGCACTTTCTCAGAGCCAGGCTGAAGTCTCTGCCTTCCTAGAGCTTAGTCTAGACTTTAGAATTGCTAAAAACTCTTAGCCACTGTTGCTAAGAGTCTTAGCCACTAACCACATGTGGCTACTGAGCACTTGAAACAGTACAACTGAGAAATTGAATTTTTAAAATTTTATTTTACTTAATCTAAAGCTTGAGACTTGATTTGGCTATTGGAAACTTAAGTATATGTGAAACAACTTGAGTATGTGAATCTATATTGGGTATGTAAATCATAATTTACTATATTCAGTATAGTGTATAAAATCTAAACACTAAATATTTCCAATGAAAACAGCTTCCAAATTGAGATATGAGGTAATTATAAAATATATATTGGATTTCAAAGATTCAGTACAAAAATGTAAAATACCTTAATTTTTATACTGATTATATACTGATATGATATTTGGGATATATTGATCACATGTCTATCCCGTACCAGTGAGGCAGCAGTAAAGAATATACCTGCAAATGCAGGAGACTCAAGAGACGTGGGTTTGATCCCTGGGTTAGGAAGACCCCCTGAAGTAGAAAACAGCACCCCACTCCAGTACTCTTGCCTGGAAAATTCCATGGACAGAACCACCTGGTGGGCTACAGTCCACGGGATCGCAGAGTCAGACACGACTGAGCAACTGAGCATACACACAGCAGCTGGAGATGGGCTAGACTGGAGGTTCAGCAAACAGACTTTTGAGCCAGAATATCTGGGTTTAAAGCCCAACTCTGCCACTTGCTAGCCTCCTTACAGTTAGATGTGACTAAGTTCTCAACAGTGGAAGAGCAAAAGAGATCTATATGCCATTTCTTTGTCTAATTCATAAACATCTTCCTCTTGTCCACCTCTGCCCTCCCCTGGCCCCACTCTTTCCCTCTTCCTGGCTTGATGAAGAGAAGCAAAAAGTCCTTGGACACCATGTACCAAAGATAGTAGAGGCACACGACAGAAGCCTGGAGTCCTAAATACCTACCTTGCAGGAGCACCCTCCTTGGAAAGTTAGGCGAGCAAAAACCTACCTCCATCCTGTTAAGTCACTGAAGTTCTGGGGGTTTCTAAAAAGCAGCTAGTGTCATCCTAGTAGATAAAATCAGTGACTCAAAAGGCTAACAATAAACCAGTTCACAACTCTTGGTGTCATAATGAAGCAGTAAGATAACACCCCATCTATCCCTTGATTCCATCTCTTCTCCACCTCCTTGTATGACTCCCAGGTGAATTGCTGCCAAGACTGTGACTGGGTAGACATGTAAACAGATGAAGAAACAATGAAATAAATAACCAACAGACACATGAAAAGGTGCCTGACATCACTAACCATCAGGTAAACGTAAATTAAAACCACAGTATATGGCTAAAATTTTAAAGCTGGCAATAACAAATAATGGTAAGGATGTGAAGCAAATGGAACAATCTTCCTACAATGTTGGTAGCTTTAATAATAATAATTCAACTACTTTGGAAAACTCTTTTGCTGTTACTAAGAAAGCTAAACACATACCTATGATCCAGCAATTTCACTCCTAGGTACACACCTGTGAGAACTGAGAGCTGTGTTTACCAAAGACTTACAGAATATACTTAGGAGCTTTATTTACAATAGTGAAAAACGGGGAACAACTCATATGCCCATCAACAAGATATTAGAAAAACAATTTATAGTATATTCATATGACAGAACACCACACAATAAGAGAGAACTGATACACACAACACAGAGAAATCTCACTAATACTATGTTGAAAAAAACAACAAAAAAGAGAGCTTATGATTCCATTTATATAGAGTTCAGGAACAAACATAATTTATAGTTATAAAAATCATAATAGTGGTTACCTCTGGGCAAAGCAGTTGAATGCAAAGGGGCATGAGGGTAATAGAAATGTTACCCATTCTGATTCATGCAATGGTTTTAAGTATATGTAAATAAAAATTTAAGCCATACACTAAAGGTTTGTGCATTTTAAAATATGTAAATCATATTTCTAATAAAATGATTAAAAAGTTAACTTGTCCCAAAGCACACAAATATAAGATGCTGAGCTCAGGTTCAAACTTAAGTTAATCTTAGTCTTCTGACCTGAGTAGGGTTCACTTTCCCATCCAATACATAGAGAAATGAGAAAACTACAAGACCATTGTTACTTAGCTTAAATATGTCAGTAGCATCACTCTCACTACATAATTTATCCATAATATCTATATTATGATAAACTGTACTGATTTTTCAAGGCAGGCTTCAACAGTACACGAACCGTGAAATTCCAGATGTTCAAGCTGGATTCAGAAAAGGCAGAGGAACCAGAGATCAAATTGTCAACATCTATTGGATTATCAAAAAACCAAGAGAGTTTCAGAAAAACAACTACTTCTGCTTTATTGACTATGCCAAAGCCTTTGACTGTGTGGATCACAACAAACTGTGTAAAATTCTGAAAGAGATGGGAATACCAGACCATCTGACCTACCTCCTGAGAAATCTGTATGCAGGTCAAGAAGCAACATTTAGAACTGGACGTGGAACAACAGACTTGTTCCAAATCAGGAAGGGAGTATGTCAAGGATGTAGTTTGTCACCCTGCTTATTTAACTTATATGCAGAGTACATCATGCGAAACACTGGGCTGGATGAAGCACATGGTGAATCAACATTGCCAGAAGAAATATCAATAACCTCAGATATAGAGATGACACCACCCTTATGGCAGAAAGTGAAGAACTAAAGAACCTTTTGATGAAAGTGAAAGAGGAGAGTGGAAAAGTTGGCTTAAAACTCAACATTCAGAGAACTAAGATCATGGCATCTGGGCCCCATCACTTCATGGCAAATAGATGGGGAAACAGTGGGAACAGTGAGACACTTTACTTTCTTGGGCTCCAAATTCACTGCAGATGGAGAATGCAGCCATGAAATTAAAAGACACTTGCTCCTTGGAAGAAAAGCTATGATCAACCTAGACAGCATATTAAAAAGCAGAGATATTACTTTGCCAACAAAAGTCTGCCTAGTCAAAGCTATGGTTTTTCCAGTAGTCATGTATGGATGTGAGAGTTGCACCATAAAAAAAGCTGAGTGCCGAAGAATTGATGCTTTTGAACTGTGGTGTTGGAGAAGACTCTTGAGAGTCCCTTGGACTGCAAAGAGATCCAACCAGTCCATCCTAAAGGAAATCAGTCCTGACTATTCATTGGAAGGACTGATGCTGAAACTGAAACTCCAATACTCTGGCCACCTGACTCGAAGAACTGACTCATTTGAAAAGACTCTGATGCTGGCAAAGATAGAAGGCAGGAGGAGAAGGGGATGACAGCGGATGAGATGGTTGGATGAAATCACTGACTCAATGGACATGAGTTTGAATAAGCTCTGGGCGGTGGTGATGGACATGGAAGCCTGGCGTGCTGCAGTTCATGAGTTTGCAAAGAGTCAGACACAACTGAGTGACTGAACTGAACTGTACTGATTTTGGCACCAAAACATTCTATAGTTCAAATGATGGTTTTAATTTGTGGCACTACAGCACTAACAATTCTGTCTATAGAACTGAAACAAATTATTGAAATCAAACTTTCCACCATCCCATACAACTGGTAACACAGTAAGATAATCCACCTGAAGAACAAACATGGTAAGATAAAAGTGTCAGAACCTGCCATTTAACTAACACAAATACATTAGCTGATTAGCATCTGTAGATTATCATGAAAAATCTCAAGTGGTAGACCATCCTAAAACTGATGAAACAATTAATAGATGGAAGATATAGTGAGATGATAAATGGTCAATTAACAAGTGTCACTCATATATTTTGAACTGTGGTGTCACTCATGTGATATTTGTAAGCAACTCAAACACTATAGTTGGAAACGTGATCCCTGTTTCTCAGGAAACAACTATTTATTGATCATTGATATATCAGCTAATTCAATACAGTATGTCCCCTAATACAAACCTTCAAATTCTTAAATTTGAAGGATGCAAATATGCATTCCATCAATATCAGGCATGAGTGAACTGCAGCTTGCCCTCTGTTTCCTATTGCTGACGATCCTTCAGGTCTATCATTCCCCATCTCCTTTGCCTCTTCCAGTCAGTAACTCTTCTTGCTTGTTCACTCAGTGCCAGCTCCTGTATGCTAGCTTCTACACTATACTACTATACTCTTCAAGGTACTGTACTGTAAGACTAAAAATGTTTGTTTTTTAATGTTTTATTTGTGTGATAAGTATTACAAACCAATACAGTACAGTCCCCTGTAGCCAATTGTTCTGCCTGGGTACCTAGGCTAACTGTTGGATTTACAAGCAAATCAGACTTATGAATGTGCTCTTAGAACAGAATTTCTTTGTATGTAGGGGATTTTTTTATATTAGAATAAAATGAACATTAAAATATAAGGGCGCCAGCATACGGCTATGATACTCTGCATTCTTACATGGGGCTGCCTCTTTTAAAAGTATTTTATTGTAACTGCATGCACTGACTGTGTGGCATCTTTACTGGATGCACACTGAATGAAGAAACCTCCAGTTATTGTCTTTCTTTTATGTAAAAGCAAACTGAAGGATGAACCAGATCACTGATAGTGCTAGGTACCAGCCAAGTCACTGAATAAGACCAATGTCAAGGCTACTCCACCTAGTTCTTTACTGTGAAGCATCATACCCACTTTGTTATACAGGAGTGTCTCTTCCTATACATAAAAGTTTTTGAGTTATTTTTAACTGTTTTTCTATCTGTTGAGAATATATCCCTCACATGGTGAAACTCTGCCAAAACTAAAAAGAAAACTAGGTTAAATAGAGATAGCCAAGACTTCAGGGTAATAAATTCATATACACAGGAAAGAAAAAACTGGGCTTTGTTCCTGAATGCTGAAAAAGAATTCTACAAAAAAACACAATTCCAAATCCAGAAAACACTGATAAAGGGAAAAAAAAATTTTTTTCCAAGGAATTCTGACATGCAAAATCCCCCAGAGAAGTAGATTTCAATGCCCTACTATGACAATTTGGCAATTTCCTAAATTATAGCAAAACAATTAATGAAGCACTTAAAGGATTAACCTAAATTGCCAGACCCCAAACTCGACAAACCATTTGCTCACTTCAGTTTCAAACATCCTTAGTATTCCAGCACACATGCACCTTATTGTCCCTCCCCACAGTCCTCTCCTTACAAGAAATTCCTCAGGGAACTGTTTCTAAAGCAGGAGTCATTTAATCTTTGGTTCCCTGGCCTTTTTGCTGTGTCTATGGATGGATTTTACATAGGTAGAGAAATCTAAGCACACAACTAAGCACAACACAAATAAATCCCCTGAAACTTCAAGCAAAACTTGAGTCGAAAACCAACGTGATCTAAAGTGATTAAGAACCGAGATTCTAAAGGGAGAACCCTAGGAGTACAGCAGCGCCACCCCACCACGCAGGCACGCCCCACACTCACTTGGTTACGATCAGCGCGCAAGTTTTCAGCGGCAGGGACGCCCTCCTATCTGCTTATCCTAGTCCCTGGGATCCCAGGAAGCCAACCTCTGGCTCCGCCCCAGGGGGAAGGTTCCCGCCACCCCCACACCCTCAGTAGCTGTCATTCCCGGCAAAGCAAAGCACTGCCCTGGTTCCGGAAAAGAAGGACCACCAGCTCAGAGTTGCCTCTGGGACCAAGTCAGGATGCAGGCAAAGCTGCTTCCCAGCACCAGCAGCTTCAAGGTGACCACAGCCACACACAGCTGTCTGATCGCTCACATCTGTCTGACCCCAAGGCTGAGCTCTCTGCTGGTCGGACAGTAAAAGAGCACTTTTCCTCACCACCAGCATCGTGGGACATAATACAAGTCCCTTCTGGGCTTTTCCTAAGGAGGTATTAGGTTCCCGGTTCTGCGTGGGGCATGGCAGGGAAATCTAAAGCCGACACTGAACATAAGTGCCGACCACAGCATCAGGCACACTGGTGTGTGGCTAAAATTTTTAACACGGCCATTTTAAACATAGTTTAAAATCAATAAACAGTATATAAAACAAAATGAAATGCTCTCTTCTCCCCAGTTAGAGGACCAGTAGAGAGATTATAGGAACAGCACAAAATGTAAAGCCAGGAGTGTAAAGTGTAAAGAAGGGGTGAACTTCTGTCCAAAGCTGAAAAATTATCAACGCTGAAAAATTAAATCAGAAAACAATCACTACTCTACCCAAGACCCTAACAGACAGATGGGCTGGATGGGTCATGTACCCAGTATGAAATCAGGACCACTCTTCATCCTTACTCTCTACTAACATCACCATTATTCCCAAACCTTGATTTGTACAGCTGATGCCTGACATTCTACATTTTGAGCTTCTTTAGTTTGGGCCACAACCTTTGTCTCTGCAAAGCTTTAAAATGCAAAGAATTCAATGGAAGAAAATCTAAGCTTTATTATTCATATCTTAACCTATGCTTTTTCAGGTGGTACTAGTGGTTAACAATCCACGTCTCAATGCAGGAGACTGGAGAGACACAGATTCAATTCCAGTTGGGAAGATCCCCAGAGTAGGAAATGGCATCCCACTCCAGTATTCTTGCCTGGAAAATTACCTGGACAGAGGAACCGACGGGCTACAAAGTCCATGGAGATGCAGAGAGTTGGACATAACTGAGAAGTGACTAGGCACTCACTTGAGAGGAGACCTCAATGAACAGATAGAGGAGAGGTCACTAGACTCTAGCAGTTGGCAGGGAAGGCACAAAAATGAACAGATTACTGAATTTGACTAAAGCCAGCATTCTATATCGGAGAAGGCAATGGCACCTCACTCCAGTACTCTTGCCTGGAAAATCCCATGGGCAGAGGAGCCTGGTAGGCTGCAGTCCATGGGGTCTCGAAGAGTCGGACACGACTGAGTGACTTCACTTTCACTTTTCACTTTCATGCATTGGAGAGGAAATGGCAACCCACTCCAGTGTTCTTGCCCGGAGAATCCCAGGGACAGGGGAGCCTGGTGGGCTGCCGTCTACGGGGTCGCACAGAGTTAGACACAACTGAAGCAACTTAGCAGCAGCAGCAGCATTCTATATACCATAACAACTTAAAGTTGATAAAGGCTAAAGATTTCTGATGTCAAGCAGAGGAAAACACATGCTTAATGTAAAAAAAAAAAAAAAAGATTTCTCAGGTTAAATTCCAGGGATTAAACAAGCATCAGTGAAGTAGAAAATTCACTATTAAGCAACATTTGGAAAAACAAAAGAAAATAAGATTGCTATTGGAAATAAAATATAATTGCTAAAAAATAAAAGGATTTAAAGATAGTATTCTACCAAAAATAAGCAAAAAGATGAAAAAATAGATTAATTTTGCAGTTCTAGCATCTGATTAATATCAACAGGAGTTCCATGAAGAACAAAGAAAATCTAGGAAAAATTATCAAAGAAATACAATACACTCCCAGAGTCAGGAAAATATGATCTGCAGAGCACACCAAATACTCTAGAATTTAAAGGTCCCCTCATTATACAGTTTAAAAACATTAACCTCTTTGGTGATCTAGCTTCCAGACACTAACTTTGAACACAGAAAATAATATGATGAAAAGCACATATTTCTTCTCCAAAAAAGAGAAAGACAATCGAACTATAGGGTAAGCAAACTACTCTAAGAGTTTATCCAAAGTTAAAGCAAATTGGTCTGTGGAATATTTATAGTAATTGTCCCTAGAAACACAGAGGTGACAAAATTGGAAAAACAGTAAAGGAAAGATAATCAGACTATGTTAACTGGCCCACGCAGAGAACAAACTATATAATGTACACCCTATTGATTTTCAGTTTTAGAATCAACTTGTAGATATAACAAGGGAGCTGTTACAGAATGCAAATGTTAACTTTGGAAATGGAAATGTATAGTTTACAGATGTTGCAATGTAAAAACAGAAGTAGGGTGCCTTTATCATCTCACAAAGTATACTTCTAACTATATTAAAGTTACCAATTTTTTTCTTTTCTCTTTTTATCTACTATAAGATGATGGATGCTAACTAAACTTATTGTAGTAATCATTTCACAATACAGTATAAGTGAAACCATATGCTATATGCCCTCAGCTTACACAGTGGTATATATTAACTGCATCTCAATAGAACTGGAAAAAAGTTACCAAGGAAGGGAGAATGAGGTGAGTGGTCTTTACCATGCACAGTCAGTAGACTGTGGGATGTGGAACAGCAATTTAGAAAGGGAGAGGCAGCAGGACATTGCTCTATTATATAATCCTTCTACAGAATTTTATTTTCTAGTCATATGTGTATCTATCACTTTGGTATTTTTTAAAGTAAATTTTCAAATCTATACTCAGAAATAAGGAAAGTAAATGAACACTTGAAGATTTATAGTTGGTTTGTTATGATGGTAGGATTATGTGTGACTTTCTCTTTACAATTGTTTCAGTAATGTAACAAATTTCGGTAAATTTGATAAATCAAGCATGACTCAAAAAAGTTTTAAGGCAATCAGGCTATGACCAAGAAGCTCTTTGAGGAAATAAAAAAAGAAATGACCTATAAATTCTCTTTGTAAACAAAACTGGAAGAGACAATTAAGACATACAGACAAAACAACTAACGATGCAAACACTTTCATTTAGCCTTTCCCAGAAGTGAGATAACAGTATTAAGTTAAATATGTCCTATTTGTTTTTTTGCTTGCAGGATCTTAAGTGTCCCCAGTCAGGGATCAAACCTAGGTCATTGGCAGTGAAAGCACAGAATCCTAACCACTGGATTCCTAGGGAATTTCTGTTGCTTATTCTTTTAAACTAAACTTTTCGTTTTGAGTTGTCTGTTCTTTGTGTATTTGTTTAATAGTATTCCTACATACCCACATGTATAAATAACTATATGCTGATAATCCACTATAGTCATAGTGATATTTTTCCTTGTCTGTTTACCATTTTTATATAAGCAACTAAATCTATTGTGATCAAATCTGTTCATTGTTTCCCTCATGATTTCTGTCCTTTGAGCTTAATGTCAACTCTCATTCCCAAGTCAAAGGTTTAATATTTAACTGTATTTTTTTGTAGTTGTAATTTTTACATGTCACATAGGGCTGATTTTTAATATGGCATGGGGGTAGGCATCTAGTTATCCTAGCAGAATCTGTTGAATGTTCCATTCCTCTTTTAATTTGTGATGCCTCATTTATTAACCAAATTCCTATAACAAGACATACATGTTCAGGAAAAGCTGCTTTGGATATTTTAAGTGAATAATAACATACACTTGAAACTGATTATTTTTGTCCCCCTGTATTTACGTCTTACTTGTTTTATGTTAATATTTTGGTTCATCTGTTTAATGATTTATTAAGAATTTCTTACAATCTAGACACATAAGTTTTTTTCCCTTCTTCCCTCTTTTTTTAAAAAATTATTATTCTTTATTTTAATTGGAGGCTAATTACTTTACAATATTGTGGTGGTTTTTGCCATACATTCACATGAATCAGCCATGGGTGTACATGTGTTCCCCATCCTGACCCTCCCTCCCACCTCCCTCCCCATCCCATCCCTCAGGGTCATCCCAGTGCACCAGCCCTAAGCACCCTGTCTCATGCATCAAACCTGGACTGGCAATCTATTTCACATATGATAATATACATGTTTCAATGTTATTCTCTCAAAACATCCCACCCTTGCCTTCTCCCACAGAGTCCAAAAGTCTATTCTTTATATCTGTGTCTCTTTTGCTGTCTTGCATATAGGGTCATCATTACCATCTTTCTAAATCCATATATATGCATTAATATACTGTATTGGTATTTTTCTTTCTGACTTACTTCACTCTGTATAATAGGCTCCAGTTTCATCCACCTCATTAGAACTGATTCAAATGCATTCTTTTTAATAGCTGAGTAATATTCCATTGTATATATGTACCACAGCTTTCTTATCCATTCGTCTGCCGATGGACATCTAGGTTGCTTCCATGTTCTGGCTACTGTAAACAGTGCTGCGATGAACATTGGGGTACACGTAGACACAGTAAGTTTAAGATATGTAATGGTAAGTGAAAAAAAGTTTTCACCCTCAATATTAAAATATCAAAAAGTTAATTATGGCAAGAGTGGACAATACTGTTTCTGTTGATATAGTTTGAGCTCAAAGAATGATTTTCATTACTGCATCTGTGCATTAATGTATATTTTTGGATATTCAATTGATATAAGACTTTTCACTTCATTGATTTCACAAGACTCAAATAAAATTTCAAAATACAAGAGTTGAGAACTATAATCTATAACAAGAACAATTAAAAGTGCTGTTGGAAAACTTAGGGGGGAAAGAGTTTCATCCTTTATTTTTAAGGAGAAGTCTGTATATTATAAATACAAACAGTTGTATCATTGAGTACAGAGTTCACGTTGCAAACATTCAAGCATGTTCATCACATATCTGATGATATAAAATCAAAATTGCTTTTAAAAGCTTGTCTTTCACTGTTTCTATCATGAAAATCATGTCATTACATTTCAGTGACACACTGTTGTTTAAAGGCTCCTTTTAAGTAAAAATAGAACCCAATAATTTTTAACCAAAAGTGTATCCTATAATCCTGTTTGCTGTAGGATCAATAAACACTATACTAAGACATTGCATTTAGACATGAAATATGTCTAAAACCCTTGAAGAATACAATAGAAATAGGCAAGACATTTAGAATGCTTTAATCTTTCTGGTTAACACCATCTGTGTTAGTAACTGCAACGCTGTAACTTTTAGCATTTCAAATAACTAGTCAGTAAAGATTTTTTTTAAGGGTGGGAGTAAGAACAGAAGGATAGGAGATGCAAGGTTTTATACTTCTGTTTTAAAACCTCAAAAATCAAAACTACTTTCTTCTCTGCATCAAAACTGTACCACAAACTTGCAGGTTGTTTTCGTTTTAATCCCATGACTCATCATCTACTGGATTAGGAGCTTGCGATGAAGAAAACCCTGCTGTGTTCAAAGAGCTCTTGCCGTGGTAATTCTTAAAAAACAAACAAACAAACAAACAAACATTTAATTTTATGCACCATTAAAGTTACACTACCTAGTCTGAGAGCAAGGACTCAAGCTTTCTACCATTTCTTCCCCAAACAAAAAATTTCATTCTCACTGAATCCAATTCATTTGAAAAAAGGTCCAAATCAACCTAGGAAGTTTAAATTGCACAGAGTATTTAAAGAAAAAATGTAAGCCAATAGTTTCGGCAAATGGAAAGACAAATCTCTTCACTTCAATGAATAAGCATAAATACTTAATGACCAGTATGTCCATTGTTTCTGTATAAAAATTATGTTGCCTAGAAACTGACACAATAGAAAAGATATGCAATCACACTGCTATTATTTTCTTACTTAATAACGTGGTCAGAATTCAAAAAATAAAGAATTACTACAAAAATCTCAGAAGATACCAAATTAAAATTTAAAATGGGAAAGGAAGGTGTTTGAGCATAAATCTTAAATTCCTCCCCTTTAAGACCAAAACTATATATATACATAAAATGAGTTTGATCAAGCTCTGGGAGTTGTTAATAGACAGGGAAGCCTGGCGTGCTGCAGTCCATGGGGTTGCAAACAGTTGGACATGACTGAACTTAACTGATGGAGATATATATGAGGAGGACATTGTCATAAGGGTTAAATGTTACAAAAGATGTAAAATGGAAATGTATCACTAATTCTGAGCAGTATATTTTGAGGCAAAATATTTTCTGACATTAAAGATGATGTATGTTTGACAGGAAATATAGGTCAACCAAATATAATAAACTTGTTTGAGTTAAAAAAAAATATTTAGAGAAACATTAATCTTCCAGGCATGAAAATACTGGCTTAAGTTATTGTTATAGTTACTTCACAATATTAAGCACAACATTTATAAAGAGTAAATAACTAAAAGCCAATTTCTAAATTTTCCCCCTCAACTAACCTTTCTAGTATCAACTGATGCAAACACATTTCCTCTTGCACTACCACTGAAGCCAAGACCATATGTACTAAAGGCAATTTCTTCTAACCATGCAGGAACATCCTGTTGAGCCTTAAAAAAAAAATTAACTTCATAAACAACATGCATAAAGTATCAAAAGATTCACGTTTACTTTTCCTTCGAAAAAGCAAGAGAGTTCCAGAAAAACATCTACTTTTGCTTTATTGACTACACCAAAGCCTTTGATTGTGTAGATCACAACAAACTGGAAAATTCTTCAAGAGATGGGAATACCAGACAACCTGACCTGCCCCCTGAGAAATCTGTATGAAGGTCAAGAAGCAACAGTTAGTACTGGACATGGAACAACAGACTGGTTCCAAATAGGGAAAGGAGTATGTCAAGGCTGTATATCATCACCCTGCTTATTTAATTTATATGCAGAGTACATCATGCGAAATGCTGGGCTGGATGAAGCACAAGGTAGAATCAAGATTGCCCAGAGAACTATCAATAACCTGAGATATACAGATGACACCACCCTTATGGCAGAAAGCGAAGAACTAAAGAGCCTCTTGATGAAAGTGAAAGAAGAGAGTGAAGAAGTTGGCTTAAAGCTCAACATTCAGAAAACTAAGATCATGGCATACAGTCCCATCAATTCAGGGCAAACAGATGGGGAACCAATGGAAACAGTGAGAGACTTTATTTTTCTGGGCTCCAAAATCACTGCAGATGATGACTACAGCCATGAAATTAAAAGATGCTTGCTCCTTGGAAGAAAAGCTATGACCAACCTAGACAGCACATTAAAAAGCAGAGACATTATTTTGCCAACAAAGGTCTGTCTAGTCAAAGCTATGGTTTCTTCAGTAGTCATGTATGCATGTGAGAGTTGGACTTTAAAGAAAGCTGAGCACAGAAGAATTGATGTGTTTGAACTGTGATGTTGGAGAAGACTCTTGAAAGCCTCTTGGACTGCAAGGAGATATAACCAGTCAATCCTAAAGGAAATCAGTCCTGAATATTCATTGCAAGGACTTATGCTGAAGCTGAAGCTCCAATACTCTGGCCACCTGATGCAAAGAACTGACTCATTGGAAAAGACCCTGATGTTGGCAAAGATTGGAGGCAGGAGGAGAAGAGGACGAGAGAGGATGAGATGGTTGGATGGCATCACCAACTCGATGGACATGAGTTTAAGTAAGCTCTGGGAGTTGGTGATGGACAGGGAAGCCTGGCATACTGCAGTCCATGGGGTTGCAAAGAGTCAGACATGACTGAGCAACTGAACTGAACTGAAAATCCATACATATAAAATGTCTGCTTCCAATGACAAGGTAAGAACACTATCCATTCAGTTTTAAAAATTAAAAACTTACATCTGATAGCACTTTCACTAGAGGCTGTGCTAAATGGCTATCTGATTCCAGATCAAAAAAGGAAATAGCTCTGCCAGTATTTCCACAACGACCAGTACGCCCAATTCGATGAACATATTCATCAATGGTAGAAGGAAGATCAAAATTAATAACATGCTGAACATTTTCAATATCCAGCCCTCGGGCAGCTACTGAAGTAGCAACAAGAACAGGGCACTTTCCACAGCGGAAATCTCCAAGAGCTTGCTCTCTTTCTCTCTGTTCACGATCACTTGAAAGAAAACAAAGCATGTATTAGAACAGCCCTTAAGAAAATTATTAAAGAGATCCATTAAAGTTCAACGGATAGATTTCTTTTTAATAACATTAAAAAAGAATAGCAACAGTTAACATTAATGTCTACTTCTTACATACAAAGTATTATACTAATTTCTTTTAAGTCATCATTTAATTCTCACAATAATACTTTGAGGTTAGGATGATTAACCCCATTTGCAGATGAAGTAAGGTGACAGCTAATACCTACAGCCAAAATACAGACTCAAATATGACAAACATCAAATCTTACCCACTAATAAACTGTTTCTAGTTTTGATAAAACATACACAACTAGTTGATCAAATGCTTTCTCAAAAATTACTGATTTTTTTTAAAGTATAATCTCTGAATTCTATATATTCACTGATTAATATTTTAGATCTCCTAGTAAAGTGCCAATGAAGTTGTGTTAATATGACATTTTTGAGGACTCCAGTGAAAAGAATATCAAGCACTAGACAGATTTAGCTGAATAAACACCTAGATCTAAGGATCAGAGAGACTTTAAGTGAGATCGCTTGACAATCATGATGAGGAACTTAAGATACTTCTAACTCACCCATCCCTGGCACTTGGTTCTTATAAAAACTTAAAGATGAAGAATAATAGTTAGATCTTGAGATCCTAATTCCAGGATTTTTTACTAGTTAAATATACGAACATTTCTTAACAAATGACAAATAGAAGTTACCTCCTTATTAGGAAATCATAATAATCTACTCACCCATGAATACTTGTTGTTGATATTTTTTCTTGACAAAGAAAAGTGGCAATAAAATCTGCCTTTTTCTTAGTTTCAACAAAGACCATAGTTCTTTCATCACCTACAAGACAATGAAACATTCAAACTACAAAATCAGGAAAAGGAAAAAAAAGCACAGAGTGAGTAGGAAACTGTCTTATCCACCACTGTATTCCCAGCACCTAGACTCAGGCCTGATAGGTAAGAGCAATTCAAATATTTTCTGAGTGGATAAATGTCAAAGACAGAGAGACAAGGACTTTTTCCTACTTTATGACTGAAAAAACAAAAAAAAGAAAAGCAACCACTTGCCCTTTGCCTTCATAGGCCAACCAATAAGTAGAGACTTCAGTTCAGTTCAGTTGCTCAGTCGTATCCGACTCTTTGCGACCCCATGAATCACAGCACGCCAGGCCTCCCTGTCCATCACCAACTCCCAGAGTTCACTCAGACTCACGTCCATAGAGTCAGTGATGCCATCCAGCCATCTCATCCTCTGTCATCCCCTTCTCCTCCTGCCCCCAATCCCTCCCAGCAACAGAGTCTTTTCCAATGAGTCAACTCTGCACATGAGGTGGCCAAAGTACTGGAGTTTCAGCTTCAGCATCATTCCCTCCAAAGAAATCCCAGGGCTGATCTCCTTCAGAATGGACTGGTTGGATCTCCTTGCAGTCCAAGGGACTCTCAAGAGTCTTCTCCAACACCACAGTTCAAAAGCATCAATTCTTCAGCACGGAGCTTTCTTCACAGTCCAACTCTCACATCCATACATGACTACTGGAAAAACCATAGCCTTGACTAGATGGACCCTAGTCAGCAAAGTAATGTCTCTGCTTTTGAATATGCTATCTAGGTTGGTCATAATTTTCCTTCCAAGGAGTAAGCATCTTTTAATTTCATGGCTGCAATCAGGGAAAGATAAATGGTATCTACCCTCCAACTCTTAGCAGTTCCTGATTTGGCTCAGGCCCTTCATTTTCCTCTCTATAAATAAATGCCTTTGTTCTTCCCACGGTTATAGAATCTTTTATTCTACCTTGACTGCCAGAGGCATTCATAATAACTGCATTCAACCCAGGGCTGACAAACTCTACAATATTCTATGTTTCAACATTATCTCAATTCAAACCCTTTAATCCCCAAAGTATCTTATATATCTATCTATATATATAGATAGATATACAAGATATTATCTCAGGGTCTTAACACATTAAAGAATATTTACTTGTTAGCTTAGTTAATTGGTTTAAATACAAGCATGAGCCAGAGACTTTTCCACACCAAGAAATTTTCTATAAAATGTTAGAGAGGAAAGATAATAATCTATAGCCTGAATAGAAGTAACAAGGTGTTACTTTTCATAATCTCATTCCCCTGTGTCCCTATCAGCTGTCTCCATTAAATATTTAGCATCCAGTAGATGCCAGTATCTATTCTAGATACTGAAAACACAGCAAATAAAACAAAGCACCTATACTCATTGTGGAGAGGTAAATAACAAATATGATGCATTAAGTCTAAAAAAGAAAAAGTTTAGCAGAATAAAGGGCCAGATGGGTTTATGCACCCTCTGCAATTAGATGACATCTGAGGACAGATATTACTAAACAAGTGAACTATTCAGATATCTGAGGAAACAGCATTATAGGTCAGTGAAAGTGAAGTCGCTTCAGTCGTGTCCGACTCTGCGACCCCGTGAACTGTAGCCCATCAGGCTCCTCCTTCCATGGGATTCTCCAAGCAAGAATACTGGAGTGGGTTGCCATTTCCTTCTCCAGGGGATCTTCCTGACCCAGGGATCGAACCCAGGTCTCCCGCATTGCAGGTAGACGCTTCAACCTCTGACCCACCAGGGAAGCTCATTATAGGTCAGAGGTAAGAAAAAATATAAAGGTTCTAAGGTATAGGTTTTCTTTATGTGATCCCCCCCCCAAAAAAAAGAAAAGAGGTCCCCATCTGGTTTTTACATTCTAGGCAGAGGGAATATCAAGAACGAAGGCAATGAGGTAGGACCATGTCTAGTACATGTGGGGAAGAGTAATGAGCAAAGTGCAGCTAGAATAGGGTGAGCAATGGAGAGCAGCAGGATTTGGAGAGGGATGATGGAAGCCATTTCATGAAGTGCCCTGAAATCCACTGCAAGATCTTTACTTTGAGGAGGGAAGCCATTGGGTTTGGAGAAAAGAAGTAGATCTGATCTTTGTTTTAACTTAGCAACTGATGGGTTCTGAAATAGTTTGATGCTAGACAGAAACAAGAGGACTCTGCTGACAGATCAGATATGTACACCGGAGAAAGAAATCAAAAATGCCTCATATTTTTGTGTCTGAACAACTGGAGCGAGTGTTAGTCACTCAGTCATGTCCGATTGATTCTTGGTGACCCCATGGACTATAGCCCACCAGGCTCCTCTGTCCCTGGAATTCTCCAGGCAAGATACTGAATGGAACTTCCTAAGTGAGATAGTAGGACTGCAAGAAAGGAAGGTTTTAGAGGTGATATTTAATCTCAGATATCAGACAACAAGGTAGGAAATCAAGAGAATGTCTGATTCCTACAGTAATAAATGAGTTATATCCTTGAGACATAGTCATTTTATTAATGAGTAATGATTTTATGTTTTATCAAAAATTATCTTTCAACAGTTTTGGAGATCATCCATCAAGATGCCCAATGCCAAAACTGATTCATTTGATATAGTCAGGTACATAACACTACTATGCAACTTAAAGGCTTGATCTTATCTTTTCCTGGTTCCCCAGTGTGAATCCCAAAATGGTAATAAAAATTTAACTCCACTGACACTTTCTCTGTTTTTACCTCTACTAAAAATTTCGGATTTTTTTCTAGTTCAGGTAATAAGCTATAACCCTTCAGTGGCAGAGGTAATTAAAATTTAGTTTTATGATCAGACCATTTTGTGATCTTTGTAAATGGATTAATGAATTATAATTATTTATTCTGTGAGGTGAAAAATAATACAGAATTCATCTTGTCAGCTTATTTTGTCTATTAGTCCACTGTGAACTAAAATTAAGAATCTGAAAAGAATTCTAGCTCCGGTACCCAAATTGCAATTTTTTTCTATTTCTGTGTACGTTCTTCACCTATGGCTTAAGCGACAGAACTGAAGTTATCTTTATGTAGCTATAATTCAGAAAGGGGTTTATCTACCACTGTATATAATCATTATGTTAATACTCTATGGACAAGTATTAACAAACATAAGTCTCTTAAAGGAGCTCAATTCTGACTGGTTTACACAGACAAATTAGAGAATTTATAGAAATCCATAATTCTAAAAACTATGATTCTAAAAATTCCAGAAATCTAAAATTCCAAGAAAATAGAGAAACTGACTCATAATACTTTAACTATTGGAGAAGGAAATGGGAACCCACTCCAGTATTCTTGTCTGGAGAATCCCATGGACAGAGGAGCCTAGCAGGCTATGGTTCATAGGGTCGCAGAGTCGGACACAACTGAAGCAACTAAGCACACACTCCAACTGTATCAAATTAAAAACTCTTCCTATACCAACTAAGCAGAAATATTTTAAGATTCCAAGTTCTCATAAATTAAGTGAAACTTTTGATAAATAAGACTAACAATAACTTTGGTTTTAAAAATATGCATGTCCTTTCTCCAATTTATCAGTGTTAAGGAGAAAACAAACATATCTTATTTTACTTGGGTTTTTCTTAATGTATGAAGATTTGCCAATCAAATTAATATTCTCCATAATGTTTAAGTGTATGAAAATGTAAATCTGTGTTCAACTAAACTGACTATTCAACATTATCTACTGTTTTGCATACTGTCATCTAGAAGATAACTTCCAAGATCTTTGGCTTTAGGTTAAGGTAAAATAGCAGACTATACTGAGTTACTTAAATTGATAATCACTGAATATAGGATAGAATTTGCTTGTTATTTTTCATATATTATAGAGAGGCAATATCTTTGAGTCATAACAAGGAAGATACTCAACTTTGCTACTTTAAATGTAAAAGGATATGTATGGTGTAGAAAGTAGTATAGAAAGTTCATGAGTTCTGGTAGTCAGCCTCAATGTCTCTGTATGGTATCTCTCAACTATCCATCCCTGACTCTAGTGTCCTCTATGAAACAGAAGTGAACTTTGGTTAAAAGTAATAATTAACATAAGTGGTTGAGACTGTACTAGGAGTAATATTGACCAAGAAATATAAACTGTTTTCACATTTATTTTTCAAGGAAAGAAAAAGTAAAATTTCCCTAAGGTTGCAGCTCTCAAAATTTTGGTCTATGACTCTTTTAAACTCAAAAATTACCAACAATCCCAAAGAGTTTTAGCTACATGGGTTGTAACAACTAACATTTACCACCCTAAAAACTAAAACCAAAAAAATTTTAAATATTTACTGGAACATTCTGCATGTTAAGATAATTTCAGTATAATTATGAAAATTGTTTCTACCTCACAGACTCCTTGAGAGCATCTCAGGGACCCTGAGAAAGATTCATTTTGTCCTAAAGTGTCAGTTTGCTCCAGAATATGAAAAATGCACAATAAAAGATAAAACGTGGAAACTGAATTTTATACCAGTTTATAATATGTGAGTCTTTAAAAAAAAAAGCTATGTGCTTGTGTTAAGTCTCTTCAGTGGTGTCCTATTCTTTCGACACTATGAACGGTAGCCCACCAGGCTCCTCTATCTATGGGATTCTCCAGGCAAGAATCCTGGAATGGGCTGCCATGCCCTCTGCCAGGGGGCATCTACCTGACCTAGGGATCAAACCCACATCTCCTGTGTATCCTACATTGAAGGTATCCTGTGTACCACTGAGCCACCAGGAAAGCCACCCCCCCAACAAAAAAAAGGATGAAATGTGTTAAAATTTTAACAAATTCAATCAATTTGCATGGAACTATTTCCTGACTTGCTGTTTAATGCCTTTACTTACAATATGAAAGGTTCTTCTTTCTCTTCCTTATAATCAGCCTATATAGCAGAGAATCTTTTGACTTTATTATGTCTTTGGTTGTTTAAAGAGAAAAAGACCTTTATGAAAGAGCTAGTGTCTTTATAACCACATTACCGTCTACTCATTTTTAAATGCTTTGTCACTTCAATTAAATTACTATCTAAGAAGTAAGTAATCTTACACTAGTAAAATGTTCAACTCTCCTCTGACAACTTTTGATTTTGTTTTTTTAATATCAGACTATAAATTTAGACCTAACAGAAATGGAAGATACTAAGAAGAGGTGGCAAGAATACACAGAAGAACTGTACAAAAAAGATCTTCACAACCCAGATAATCACGATAGTGTGATCACTCACGTAGAGCCAGACATCCTGGAATGTGAAGTCAAGTGGGCCTTAGGGAAACATTACTACGAACAAAGCTAGTGGAGGTGATGGAACTCCAGTTGAGCTGTTTCAAATCCTGAAAGGTGATGCTGTGAAAGTGCTGCACTCAATATGCCAGCAAATTTGGAAAACTCAGCAGTAGCTACAGGACTGGAAAAGGTCAGTTTTCATTCCAATCCCAAAGAAAGGCAATGCCAAAGAATGCTCAAACTACCACACAATTGCACTCATCTCACACGCTAGTCAAGTAATGCTCAAAATTCTCCAAGACAGGCTGCAGCAGTACAGGAACCGTGAACTTCCAGATGTTCAAGCTGGTTTTAGAAAAGGCAGAGAAACCAGAGATCAAATTGCCAACATCCTCTGCATCATCGAAAAAGCAAGAGAGTTCCAGAAAAACATCTATTTCTGCTTTATTGACTATGCCAAAGCCTTTGACCGTGTGGATCAAAATAAACTGTGGAAAATTCTGAAAGACATGGGAATACCAGACCACCTGACCTGCCTCTTGAAAAACCTATATGCAGGTCAGGAAGCAACAGTTAGAACTGGACATGGAATAACAGACTGGTTCCAAATAGGAAAAGCAGTACATCAAGGCTGTATATTGTCACCCTGCTTATTTAACTTATATGCAGAGTACATCATGAGAAATGCTGGGCTAGAGGAAGCACAAGCTGGAATCAAGACTGCCAGGAGAAATATCAATAACCTCAGATATGCAGATGACACCACCCTTATGGCAGAAAGTGAAGAGGAACTAAAAAGCCTCTTGATGAAAGTTGAGTGTGAAAAAGTTGGCTTAAAGCTCAACATTCAGAAAACGAAGATCATGGCAGCTGGTCCCATCATTTCATGGCAAATAGATGGGGAAACAGTGGAAGCAGTGGCTGACTTTACTTTTCTGGGCTCCAAAATCACTGCAGATGGTGACTGCAGCCATGAAATTAAAAGATGGTTACTCCTTGGAAGGAAAATTATGACCAACATAGATAGCATATTAAAAAGCAGAGACATATCTTTGTCAACAAAGGTCTGTCTAGTCAAGGCTATGGTTTTTCCAGTGGTTATGTATGGATGTGAGAGTTAGACTATAAAGAAAGCTGAGCACCAAAGAATTGATGCTTTTGAACTGTGGTGTTGGAGAAGACTCTTGAGAGTCCCTGGGACTGCAAGGAGATCCAATCAGTCCTTCCTAAAGGAGATCAGTCCTGGGTGTTCACTGGAAGGAGTGATGTTGAAGCTGAAACTCCAATACTTTTGCCACCTGATGTGAAGAGCTGACTCACTGGAAAAGTCAGATTTTCCTGACTTTTCCTGATGCTGGGAAAGATTAAGGGCAGGAGGAGAAGGGGAAGACAGAGGATGAGATGCCTGGATGGCATCACCAACTCAATGGACATGGGTTTGGGTAGAATACGGAAGTTGGTAAGGGAGACCTGGTGTGCTGCGGCTCATGGGGTCACAAAGAGTAGGACACGACTGAACAACTAAACGGAACTGATAAATTTAGAAGGAAAAATCCACCTAAACTACTTCTGGGATTTCTCAAAGAAATCAGGGAAAAGACAGGCTTTTTATTTCACCATATAAAATAAAAGAGAGGCTAAAAATAATTAAGCTTGTATAGCATCTTATTACTTTTAGGAGTTGTGTGGTAAGAACTGTTTTATCAGAAGACATTAAGCTTTCCCTAGGTTGAAATGCATAGGTAAAATGTTATTCATACATTTCAAAACTGTTTATACTTTATGAGAAGTCCCTAGAATTATGTAAATTCTCTTGCTGTTCATAATATTTTTTTTAAACTTCAGGAGAAACACTGACAAAGACACTTATGAAACAACTCTAAACAGGTTTTCTGTATATTTCAGAGGCTTGGAGGTACACTGCTCCATACAACCAAATTTGTTTGTAGACTTATTCTTATTTTCAGCCTTCGTCAGATCTTCTGTATTTAACAATGATCACTAATAACTTAACCACAATCATTCTCTGTCCACTACAGACAGTTTCTGTTTTGTTTTGATGCTTGTCCAAAGACTTTCTATAAACCAGAGAATTTCTATCATCAGTGAAGAAGAACAGACTCCAAGTCTTGTGGGAAAGGACTGTTTCAGGCACTTCAAACTATTAATACCTCAAGGTAAAAGGCTGTAAACTGACATTCTGACAACTTGCAAAGATCACTGGACTGAGGATAATTTCTAAAACTGTTTATAGTCCAAAAGCAGATGGAATCTGCTGACAGATTCAATGAAACAAGAACCAATTACATTAAAAATCTGGGGAAATTTAGAAGAGAGGAATTCACTTAAATTTCTAGGTACTGTAAATGGTATATGAAAAGTATCTTAGACTTAGTTTCCTATTCTTCAGAGACCTTTACAACTTCAATCTCAGATTTCTTATGAAAACTATCTAGAAGTTAACTTTGTGACTTTCATAGTTGTTCAATACTGTACGGCTCTAGATTTGTGAAACAAACTTGAGAGGCCTTTGTTATGAAACAGTCTTGCTGCACCTATGAAAATAGGCCAAACATAATGAGACCAGCCTTTCTTTGATCAAGAGTAATCTGAGATTATTGTGACTATGTGGGAATACAGGTTGTCCGAAAAAACTGTTGAAGACTCTGAAATGAGCAAAGCTGATACTGACTAGCATACCCTTCAAGGTTGTCTGTACCTTTTACTACCTTTGTTTTATACCTCTACTGCAACTGAGAGCAGTGAAAATGATTATCGTTAAAAATACAAATGAAAATCTTCCCTCAAATGTAATAGATTATTACACTTTGTGGACACTGATCAATTTTGCATCTATTTATAAATTCATCTTAGTCTTCCTGATATCCTACACATAAATGCGTTCTTTGAATTCTCCTCTGAACTGGCTATAACATCTTACTAGTTTCCTTTGTAATTAATGAGCTCAATAAAATCTTTTACAGCTATTCATTTAAAATTATGAAAAAGGCAGTTGGTATACCACTATGAAATAATGAAACCTTTACATTTTAAAAGCAGAAGAGGAAAGCTACCAGATTTAAGTTAATGATTAGAAAAAGAGAACAATTTATATGAACAAAAATATGTAAAATATGATATACAGCATAACATTTCTATGCAAAGTAAAAAGAAACCAAGAATAATAAATTATGAACTACAAAACATTTAACCTTTCAAATAATACAGAAGTATACCAACAGTGCTTACATGCTGATCTCAAAGGTTTCCCAAAGAGAAACCAGCACTTTTTAAACACTATCTTCAGCAGAATTATTCTCAAACTTCATTCCATAAATTCATATATAAAAAGTCTTAAGATAATTATACTAGAAATTTGCTCTAACTTCAGCAAAACCATGTATTACTTATCTCCTGTTGCATTTGGAACTTCAATTTATACTGGGCAAGTTATTTGAAATCTCTGTATTTCAGTGCCCTCAACTTTAAAATGAGGGTAACAAACCCCACTCTCAGAGGTTGTTTTGAGAATTAAATGAGTGAACACATGTAAAATAATCAGAATAGTATATGGCCCACAACAATTACTATTTTTATTTTGCATGCAACAGTACATGCTATGAAACATATCATGAAGTAAAACTAATAACATTTTTCAAACTCAAGATTAATATTTGGTTTTTAAAAGTTTTTTTTATATAAAACTCAGAAAAAACTGAAGACTAGAAGCCTTTCAAAAGCATTTCTAAATCAACTTCTTCTTATTGTTGGAAATTAGACAGCTTCTTGCCTTTTTATTCCCCATTCCTAACACTGACTTCAAACTGAAACAGGCACTTAAAATGGAGGATGAGGAGAAAGGATCCATATGATACATTTAGCCTGTGAGGCGACAAAAAATATTAAAATGGCCATATTATAAAATTTTATTTCTAGGAATAAACTAAAGCTATCTCAATCAAACAAAGAAATACAACTTTCCACAAAAACTGGCTTTTTTGAAGGGAGGGATAGAGCTTCTCATTAACATTGTAAGGAATAGAATTAGACCTTTAAAGTCCCTTCTAGCTCCAAAATTCTTTGAATATATGAATACAGGAAGCCTTAGAGAGCAAAAACTAGGAATCAGAAATACAACAAAGATCTTACTTTTAGTGGAGTAAATGGAGCTTGATGTAAAAATATGTTACTAATCCTTTCTATTTTCTAAAACAGGAACATATATATTTTTGCTGGAATAGTTTTTGGTCAAGCATTGTTAAAGTCTCAAACTCTTCCTATTTTTTTTTAACATTTATGGAGGAGAAAGGACTATACTGCTATATAATTTACCAGAAAAATCAAATCATAAGAAAAAGAACTTTAGAGGAAGAAGAAACAGTGAAAACTTACTTAACTCATGCCAAATAATGCTTAAAGTCATTTCTAAAAGTAATTTTAAAAAAAATCAAAATCATGACAAAAGATAATCAACATAAGATACCTATGTTTCGTAGAATTTCAACAAGTTTTTCTCTTTTTGAGTACTGGCCAACTTGAAGAATGGTCTGCTGAACATCTCTACATGCTCCACCCACTTGTCCAACAGCAACAAACAAATAATTCGACTTTAAAAACTCCCCAGCCAACCTTGAAAGACAAAAGAGTATTCCTTAACTTATTCTCTTCCATTAATACTAATAATATTCACTGAATTCCTGCAAGTGTTACTTCAACATTTATAAGCCAGATTATAACAGTCATAATAAGAGATGGTAGATATTACATCATCCAAGTATCACTTTCAAATATCATTGTAAAATGTTAGCATTTTGCAAAACACTTATTATGAATGAAAAAGTCTGTGTCAAATGATGGGTAATTTCAAGTGGAGCCCTGACCACACGAAACTATATAAATGTGTATACAACAAAAGTATGCTAAACTATCAGACTACAACAAGCAGGAATTTTTAAATTAAAGATTAAAATGCAAACCTACAGCAAAAATTCTGTTCTTCATTCAATGCCTTCATATATGTTATTTATAAGAGTTGTTTCCTGAAAATATGAGCTGTTAAATTAGTATATTCTAAATGAACTATAATATTCTGAGCAAACCAGATCTTAAGTCAATGCTTTTCACATCATGACAAACATAGAAAATGATAGTATCTGTAGGGCATAACTGGTGAAAAAAATGAGACCAGGTGAACAGACTAGGGGCTAGGCCACACCAAGCTGCAGATGGTCTCCCCAAGGTTTGAGGGTATCAGCATCCGGACACTCACACAACTCACAGACAACATATAATGAAGAAGCCCTGCTTTAGATCACAGAAACATGAGGTGGGGAGAAGGGGAATTGCCAATTACAGCGAAAGTTTGGGAGGAAAAAAGAGGAGGTCATGGAGCAGTCCTCCTCTCTCCTACATAGCAATCTCTTACTTTCTAGTCATTTCCTAGCATATCAAGAAAATAGTTCAAACTCCGCATATCTAGAATCTTAATAAATTACTGCTTCTTTTTCTTCATCTGCTCTCTTATCATAAAAGAAAAACTTCTTGTTCATACATTACTTCTAGAGTAAAGAACCCTTTCATCCAGGCACAAACCTTGACATTATCTAAAATTCTTAATTATCAATCATCCTTTACACTCATTAAAATATACATTGAGTGCCTCATGTGAGGCATATGTGGTATAAGGTACTGTGTGTATAAAGATGAATATGATGATCTCTGCCTGTGTTCCTCATATCAAACTGCATAAATATAGCTATATAAAAGCAATTACTATAATTTAAAAATATTTTATTGGTTTAATATTTACATATTTTAATTATTTAATGCTTTACTATAGTAAGCTAGTGCTACAATATTTAACACCGATTGAACCTTACTATATTACAAGAAAACTGAAAAGTGTTTTAAATAGGTTCTTTCACAAGATAGAGGGTTCCTTTATAAGACTGGCAGGAAATGGATGAAATGATGTCTATTAAGAGTCTTCAAGTTTAAACCTTGATCTAAGGAAGCAGCAAGCAAGAACATGAAATAGTGATGACTAAGGAAAAGCACTCTATGCAGAAGGAAAGAAGAAATAAGGATAAATAATGAAGAGGAACAGAATTTGGCTTGCGTAGCCAATAGAAAATACTCTAAATAAGCCAGAAAAACATCATTACAAGGAATAAAGTGGCAAATGAGGCAAAAATTGTCATGTAGAAAAGCATTTAAAAGTTGGTTAGTCTGTGGAAATGAAAAGACATGGGAGAATTTATTTTAAATACATGGTGATAAAGATCAGACTTAGTTTTGCAATTTTAACAGCCCAAAAGTCAAACTATAGACATATTAGAAAGCTACTATCAATGAGCAGAGGGGAACTGAAAAGGACCTAAAATAATGGTAAACAGAGAAGAAACTAACAAATTTGCAATATTTTAGAGATAACTGCCAAGTTGAATACTTTTGAATGGCGAAGTTAAAGGAATATGAGGGAGGAATCAACATGCTTTGGTTTCAAAAGACCTTGATGCCAACAAGGAAAACTGGAAAGAAAAAAAGAGGGAGTTGAAGATGAGGTCCAATTTTGTACCTGATGAACATGAGTTACTCGTAATTCATCTAAGACGAAAAATAACCCTGAAGAGTTAAATCTAAAAGTCTGAAGCTGAGGAGAAGGATTAAGCATACAAGTAATAATCAGGCTGTTTGTTTTTTGATATTAGCTTATACAAGTTAACACATTAACTTACACAAGTTCTTCATGTATTTTGAATATTAACCCCTCATTGAACATACTGTTTACAAATATCTTCTCCCAATCAGTATACTGTTTTTGGGTTTCTTCATGATCTCTTTCATAGTGTTAAGATGAACAACCCAATTTTTTTAAATGGGCAGAGGTCCTGAATAGACATTTTCCCAAAGAAGACATACAGATGGCCAATAGGCATATGAAAAGATGCTCAATAACACTAATCATCAGGGAAAGGCAAATCAAAACTACTATGAGATATCACTGCACACCTGTCAGAATGGCTATTATCAAAAAGACAAGAAATAACAAGGGCTGGCAAGATGTGGAGAAAAGAGAATCCACATGCACTGATGGTGGGAGTGTAAACTGGTACAGCCACTACAGAAAACAGAATGGGCATTTTTCTAAAAATTCAAAATAAAACTACCATAGGAAGCAATTCCACTATTGAGTAAATATCTGAAGAAAATGAAATCACTAAAATGAAAAGATACATGTATCCTAATGTTCATAGCAGCATTATTTACAATAGACAAGATATAAAAACAACCTAAGTTTCCATCAACAGATGAATGGATAAAGAAGATGTGGTATGTACACACACACACACACACACACACACACACACACACACAATGGAATATTACTCAGCCATAGAAAATAATGAAATTTTGCCATCTTCAATAACATGGATGAATCTGGAGGTAATTATATTTAGTAAAAGAAGTCAGAAAAAAGCAAATAGTGTACATTTTCACTTATAAGTGGAATCTAAAAAATAAAACAAAGGAACAAATATAACAAAACAAACAGACTCAGATATTGAGAATAAACCAATGGTCACCAAAAGGGAGGGGGCCAGGAGAGTAGTAAAAGAGGTAAAGAGGACTGAGTTACAAACTACTAGGTATAAAATAAGTAAGTTACAAAGACAGAATGTACAGCATAAGGAACATACTTAACATTTTATAACTTTGTATGGAATATATTCTATAAAATATTAAATTACTAAGTTGTACACTTGAAACTAATATAATATTGTAAGTCAACTATACTTCAATCAAAAAATTACAGGTAATAAGTTTGGGAGAACATACAGGTAGAAATGCAAGCCAAGGATATGGATGCTACAATGGTTTGCAGAATATGCAGAATGCGAAAAATGGACTTCAGATGGAATAATAGGCAATTTGTAACATTTAAAAGCAGACAGTAAAGCAATCATTTAGTAGGAACCAAAGATCTTTATGGAGTATATGGGTCTGGGAACCAAGGGATCCAAACTAGAGTGGCCCATTTACCATCATTCCCAGTGACCCACATGGGAAATTGTGCTTACTGCACCTACTACAAGTATTGGAGGTCTTGGTTTCCAAAGGGGCTTCCCTGGTGGTTCAGAGGATAAAGCGTCTGCCTGCAATGCATGAGACCCGGGTTCGATTCTTGGGTCAGGAAGATCCCGTGGAGAAGGAAATGGCTACCCACTCTAGTAACCCTGCCTGGAAAATCCGATGGACGGAGAAACCTGGTAGGCTACAGTCCATGGGGTCGCAGAGAGTCAGACACGACTGAGCAACTTCACTTAACAGTTCCACCAGAGAAAACAGGAGTTTTACTGAACTGTATAAGTACTTCAGGTTCCCTGTTGCCCAGGGATTAGCAGGCAGAAAGAAGAGTCACCATTCTAGCAGGAATATGTCATGCTAACCTCAGAACTCACAGACCACACAGTGTATTTATGATACTCAAATATCTGTCAACAATTAGCACATAAATTTCCTAACACAAGTGCAATTCCCCCAAGCTCTGTAATTTGGGGTCAAAGAGGGGGCACCACCATAAAAATAATTTCATTTAGTAAGCACTTATTAAATCCTAGCTAGGTGCTACGTGCTCTCATTTTTTTCTCCCTCACACAACCACCTACACTCTCATAAAATGTGATACTAATGCAAAGCCAGGAATTAAGGTAAGAAACAAGGAAAAATACAGTAAACTTTTTAGAAATACTTTTACTTTTAAACTATGTTATAATCCTAAATTTTTTTTAAAAGTAAATCTCTCAAGAATAAGATATTCACATTGGCTCTCCTGCTGTAAAAGCATTTTAGTACATAGCAGCTACTTCTGAGAAGAAAAAGTTTACCTTTGAATTTCTTCTGGAAAAGTGGCACTGAACATAAGGGTCTGACGCTGTTCCTTTGACGGCATTCCTGGGCAGGAAATTAACTTTTTCATCTCTGGTCCAAAACCCATATCCAGCATGCGATCAGCTTCATCCAAAACTAAGTATTTGACTTGTCTGAGACCAATCTTTTAAGATATTTTCAAGGGTTAGAGCAAAGAATGCATACTAGTTAGTATAGTAGTTGATATATTAAATGAAAATATTCTCATCAAGCCTAACTATTAATATATTTTCTAAGATGAAGATTAGAAATCAATGCATACAATGATGAGACCACTGTTATGGTTAAGTAATAGTACTAATGTTCATTTCAGTTCTCAATTTTGTCTTATGTTATAAAACATTTCATAAAACTGAAAGAAATTAAAACATTTAGATCAGTATTACACAATAGACCTTTCTGTAATTACTTAAAAATTCTATATCTTCACTATTAGCCAGTAGCCATATGCAGCTTTTAAGCACTTGAAATGTAGTTAGCGTGCCTTGAAAAATGAATTTTTAATTTTATATCAGTTAAAATGTAAATATCCACATGTAGCTAGTGACTACTGTATTGGACAGCACATATCTAGACTGCATTATCTGATAAAGTCAGGCTATTCAATGTAAGAAATAAAATTTCTTAATAGCATGACATTATCAAATGGCCTATAACTGACAAATTTATTTTTAACTCCTTTAAACCCTTAATAAATCCCTGATTCTCTAATCACTCAGGAACAACTGGGAAACTTTTCTTACCTATCATGAATACTTAGTGCTAAAAACAGAAGCACATATTTGCAAAAAGAAAACAAGTGATTTTGTTACTCCATGGAAGATGGGAAACAAGGTGGGAAATCAAGGTGAATTTCTCTGGATATTCTTAATAAGTAAAGAAAAATTCCTTTCTGCAGAAAGAGCATATTTTTAATAATCCCTTTAGAGAACAGTCTTAAAAAAGCAAAGCAAGGTCATGAAAGTGAACTGAAAATACTGATACAGAGATGTAATGATGTGGTATATGAATACTGAAAATAAATAGCCCTAAAATCTCTCTCCAAAGAGAGAAACTTAATAATCCTGGATAATATCACTCTCACACTTAAAACAGGAGACAAAATTACTGATGCCACAAAGGTTTTCTTCCAGGGAAAAAAAAAAAAAGATTTCCTCAAGACATATATGAGACTAGAAAAAATTATTGATTTCATTTTTCTCCCAGTGTAGTCGGTCTAGGATATGGATTCTGGAATCAGATCCAGATTCTAACCCTATCACTTACTAGAGCTAATTTAGAGATTAGAATAAATTACATAATCTCACTAAAAGTTTGTTTCCCAAGTATAAAATGAAAAATACTATTTACCTATTTGTATTAAGATTTATATAAGAAAGCATTCAAGGAATCAAATGGGAGCCTAATATACAAATGGTGCTGTAATGAACATACATGTCTTTACACAAGTTTCTCTCTTTCCCAAACAAAACAATTACTAGTCAATCTCACAACTTTGTTATCCCTCTAGAGCCTACCTTTTCTTTGCCTATGATATCCATCAGTCTCCCAGGAGTAGCACATAATATATTACAGCCTTGTACTATTTGTCGAATTGAATGCCCCAACTGGGTTCCCCCATATGTGACAACTGCTCTTACACAAGTCCTATTGACAATAAAAATAAGTGTCATTTTCTAGTTGCTTGAAAATTAGTCATTTGTTTTTAATGAGATATAAAATGAAATCCATAAAGAAAGAGCTAATATATTCAACATTCTTTTACAATTCATCCCAGAAAGTTGAAAAGCTGCAGGAAAAAAATACTTGCAACCTGTCTTGATAGAGCTCTTCAAAAACAATGATAAACACAACCGACACCCACACAACGGGCCAATAACATGAACAAATGTTCATTAAAAATACAAATGGTTTTTAAACACTTTAAGTTCAATATTACTTTTAAAAGCAAAAAAGCAAAACAAATGAAGTCTAACAAAATTTTCCCTCAAGTGTGATAATGCCATGTTAGCCAGTGTAGGGAAATTGGCACTCTGGGGGATAAACTGATACAATTCCTTTCACAATTTTAGTCTCTATTAAAATTTTAAAACTTATTTTTCTCAATAAATTCACATATAGGATTTTCCCTTCAGGTATGTCCCCACAAATGGGTAAAGATGACTGTGTAATATATTCACTGCTAACATGATTTTTAGTATCAAAAGACTGAAAACTATCTAGCTGTCTAACAATAAAAAACAGAATTATAGGCCTTCCTTACAAAAGAACTGAGCATCTATAAAGAGGAGTACAGTTCTATGGTAAGTGTTAGCTCCAACATATACCATTTTTTTTAAAAAAAGGGTGGCAACCAAGCTTAGTATGCTAAGATTTGTTGAGAGGAGAATTAAAGTGTGTACATATGCACCAGCTCTTTCTATACTATTTCACATAAAACTGGTAATAGTGTGTAAACTTTGAAGAGGAGGATTAAAGATAATTAGATACTTCTCAGTTTTTTGCCACAAAAATGTTCCAACAAATATCCACATACTAATACACATTTTGTGCATACATATTATTTGAAATATCATTATTTTTTTTAAAACTTTTATCTTTTACTTGATTTAAAAGCTCGAAGAGCAACACAGTATAAACACTGAAATAAACACTGGTATAAGCAATGTACATCTACTTCTTACAAAAGATCTGTCAAGCTTGACATTAAAAAAATTTTAATTTTTCTCCTCTAATTTCAAATAAACTGATTTATACAAAATAAAAGGTGAAGGTTCTAGATAGAAAGCTCTAAAGAACTGTATAGAAAAACACTAATATACCAACAGATAAATGGGTAGACAGCAAATGAATAATTCACAGGGAAAATGTACAAAGCATTCAAAAAGTAGTGCAACCTCTCAATAACCAAATAAATGGAAACATGAAGATGGTTGTAGTGATTTAAAAATACATACACAAAATCTTCAATATGCCTTCCTTCCTAAATATAGATCCTAACTCCCTTCCTCCAAAGATGTGTGCAAGGCTGGCTTCATAGGTATATAGCCTGTGCAGTCATACAGAGTCCTATGCTTAAAAAAGACCTGAGCCTGGTTTAATATTCTATTTGCTGCTTTAAAATTCATCATAATTTTTAAACAAAGGACCTTGTATTTTCATTTTGGGCTAGTTCTCGCAAATTATATAGCCAGTCCTGAGTACGAGCTAGACTTAGTGACCTGCTTAGTAATGAACAGAATATAGCAAAAGTGACTGCAACTGTCTTACAAAAGTCACAGAAACCTCCTCCTTGCTCTTTCTCACTGACCTTTCAATCTAAGTGAAGCTGGCTGTCATTTCCTAGAGACAACCATTCTTACAGAGAAATCCAACAAAGCCAGATGACTGTAATTCTAAATGACATCTTGTCTGCAACCTCATGATATGCCAAGTCAGAAACACCCAGCTAAAGTGTTCCTCAATTCCTAACCCTCGGAAACTGTAAGATAATAATATGTATTGTTTTGAGCAACTAGGTTTTAAGGTAAGCAGCAACAGATAACTAATATAATACCAAATAGTGGCAAAGTGTATAGTGAAGTTGAAGTTAACATTTTCAAATACTGCTAGCAGAATGCAAACTTTAAAATAACTTCATATTCTTTAACATTAAATCTATAAAAATCTACTCTAACAAAATACTTAAAAGTAGAAAAAGTTTATAAACAAGTTGTTCATTAAAGCAAGAACTGCTTTTATTTATAGTAGCCCCAAATTAGAAACAACTTAAATCTCCCAAATAGAGAAATAAAATACAAACACATGGACAATCTTACAGTCATTAAAAATTAGGTCCGATTGCTAAATAAGCAGTTATCCATTTTACGAAGTTATGTGTTAAGGAAACATTAACACATAGAAAATTATAATAGAAAATTATTAGGAACACCATAAACTCATTTTTAAACATATACTTAAAAACTACCAGAAAACACATGAATATTACACTGTCTTATTGTTCTACTTCTATCATCATCTAATTTTTAATAAGCATTTTAAAAAATAGATTCTATAAACAAGATTATGAAAAAGTTAACTTCAGTCAAGTAACACCAAATTAAATTATATGACTGCATTCTTATTCATGTACTGAGTTTTTCCCAAAATAAATACAATAATTCTCTAAAGAAAGACTTGTGAGTGGCATTCCAGATGTACTTACCCAAAAGAAAATTTTCTGGCTTCCAAATAGATTTGATTGATCAACTCTCGAGTTGGTGCTACAATAATACACTCTGGTTCCTGAAGTTCTTTAAAACGACTGGCAGTTATTCCATCACGCATCATATGAGCCAAAATTGGCAAGAGAAAAGCTGCCTAGAAGTTAAATTGCATAACTTACAAATTTATAGGGCATCATCCTTTTCCCTATGGGAACCTATTCCTCGTCTTTATATGCTTTAGCTTCTTTCATCTTTTTGATAAATTTAAAATGACAAAGGGAAATTTTTATTTCAATGAGTTTCTAACATTTTGGTCGTCATGCTCATATTATACAATATAAAATGTTTGATAAAGTTAATCTATCTTATGAAACTATCTTTTGTGCTTTAAAAAAAAAAACACAACCAAAGATTCTAAATAAACAAACATTAACTTATTTTGAGAGGTTAACGAGGAATGTAGCATTTATTCTAAATGATTCCTTTTGAGGTAGAAATAAAATCAGAATGCATGACAAAAGCGGTCCACAAAGCAGAGCAAAAACTGGGAAAGCATTCATTTGGATTACTAAACTTATCATCCTTGTAAAAGTTACATATGGAAAGAGTAACTTTGTGCTACAGTTTTCTTATTAAATAAGACACTAAAATCTACCACCAAATCCACATTTAAGTCACACATTAGCTGCTATACTGTACAGCTTATTTTCACTTATTTTCCTTTCAGCTCTACTATGGAGGATTTTTAAGACTAATATATAGTATGAGGCAAGACTATGATCCTGGAAATGACAGTCTTTAATGCTCATCTTATGGAACCCTATTTAATTCACAAATCTCACAGTTTAGTCCTAAGACCAGCTTGGTCCCATCAGAGTTCTTTTAGAATTAGCATAACCAGAGGTCACTTCATACTAAGGACCAGGTACTGTACATAGGGAGAAGGCGATGGCACCCCACTCCAGTACTCTTGCCTGGAAAATCCCATGGACAGAGGAGCCTGGTGGGCTGTAGTTCATGGGGTCGCAAAGAGTCGAACTGAGGGACTTCACTTTCACTTTTCACTTTCATGCAATGGAGAAGGAAATGGCAACCCACTCCAGTGTTCTTGCCTGGAGAACCCCAGGGACGGAGGAGCCTGGTGGGCTGCCATCTATGGGGTCGCACAGAGTCGGACACGACTGAAGCGACTTAGCACTGTACATAGACAACAACAGTACATACAGCTATTTCTCATTCTCTTGACTCCAAAACTGTATCAGCTATCACACTGTTATTGTTAGTCACTAAGTTGTGTCCAACTCTTTTTGACCCCATGGACTACAGTACATCAGGCTCCTTTAACTATCTCCCGGAGTTTGCTCAAACTTATGTCCATTGAGTTGGTGATGCCATCCAACCATCTCATCCTCTGTCGCCCCCTTCTCCTCCTGCCTTAATCTTTCCCAGCATCAGGGTCTTTTCCAATGAGGTGGCTCTTTGCATCAGGTAGCCGAAGTATTGGCGCATCAGCATCAGTCCTTCCAGTGAATATTCACGGCAAATTTCTTTTAGGATTGATTGCTTTGATCTCTGTGCTGTCCAAAGCACTCTCAAGAGCCTCCTCCAGCACCACAGTTTGAAAGCATCAATTCTTTGGCTTTCAGCCTTCTTTAAGGCTCTCACATCCATACATGACTATTGGAAAAACCTTACCTTTGACTGTAAGGACCTTTGTAAGCAAAGTGGTAAATTTCTGCTTTTTAATATGCTGTCTAGGTTTGTCACCGCTTTTCTTCCAAGGAGGAAGTATCTTTTAATTTCGTGGCTGCAGTCACCATCCACAGTGATTTTGGAGCCCAAGAAAATAAAATCTGTCACTGTTTCCACTTTTTGTTTCCCATCTATTTGCCATGAAGTGACAGGGAAAACTTTACATTACATAAATTATTTTTTCCCTTGTTCTTATAATCAAAGGTCTTATAACCTTTGGTGCTTTGACTCTCAGTTGTTTTGTTTTAAATATTATGTCCCACAGAAGGAGCTGAATATACTTAGAGATTAAACATCTATGAACTGCAAAACATTACTCTAGAAATAGTTAAAAATTCTTTGTTCAAAAGTACACAAACTTCAATAAAACCAGAAATCAGAGGCAAAAACATGAGTATTTATGACAGTTCACTAAAATCATCTACTTAGGAAGAACCAAAGATCAAAAGTGACAGTTTGAATACTGGGCAAAATATATGTAGGGAAGTGACTTACAGTCTTTCCAGAGCCTGTCTGAGCACAAGCCATCAAATCTCGTCCTCCTTGTACAATAGGAATACTGTATTTTTGCACAGGAGTAAGCTTAGTATAACCAGCTTTAGCAATGTTGTTATTCAGTGTCTGACAAAGATTAGCTTCTTCAAAAGTCTAAAAAAAACAGGGGGCAGTGGTTAAATTCCACTAGTCATTCCATACACTAGTCATTCCATAAACATACTCCATTTGAATTAGTTTCAAGTTGTTAATTCTACTTTATGTAATACATATGCCCCCATTCAAAAGTAATATCTAGAACCTGTATGTGATTACTTGATAGAATTAAGGAATATTACATATAGAAAATGGCTCTAAAAACTTGTTCAGCCCCCTTAAAACCTGTGAGATACAAATAACTCTGATCAATAAAAATGGTTCATTATCAACAGGGGACTCTGGGATCCCCCATTCCTTAGAAAAATCACTCCCCTAAGATGCACTTTCTCACATACGTAGAAAGCAGAAATACTGAATCTTTATGAAAAGTATCCTTTTTAATAAATTTAAATCAAGTTTCCATCCTAGTTTGAGGAGGTGGGGAGGAAATATAGTACCCTCCCTTTCAACACAGCAATTAATTCTAATGTAGATGTTAGATATGATTCTAAATTTCCAACCTAAGACATTAAATACTAAAGATGAAATTTTTGTATTCTTTAATATCAACTTAAAGAAATGTATCAATTTTTTAAAAAACAAAGTTTGCCTCACAGTCATTACAGAAACAATTATTGCACTGACCAGAATTGCTGGTGGTGGATCATGTCCAGATACTTCTACAAGAATAGTATCATATTTGTCAAAGTTTATGCCTGTCTGATAATGTGCAAAGATGGAGTCCTCATCTTCAGGTGGAGGAGGTGGTATGTAGGTCACTTTTGGTCCTTAGAATTTAAAAGAAAATTTACATTATAAGGACTAGAATAAAAACAAGAGGGAAAACAGACAAAAACCAACAAACTCAAATTTAAAACAACATGCAAATTCCTGGGCTTCCCTGGTGGCTCACTGGAAAAGAATCCACCTGCCAAATCAGGAAACACAAGTTCACTCCCTGCCACAGGAAAATCTCACATGCCACAGAGCAACTAAGCCCATGCGCAGCCTGTGCTCTAGAGCCCAGGAGCTGCAACTACTGAGCCTACGTATCACAACTACTGAAGCCCGTGCACCTTAGAGCCCATGCTCTGCAGCAAGAAAAGCCACCACAATGAGAAGACCGCAACTAGAGAGCCCTCACTCTCCGCAACTAGAGAAAAGTCTATGTAGCAACGAAGACCCAGAACAGCCAAAAGTAAATAAATAAAATTACAAAAAAGTTCCCAATGTTTACCATTAAAGTTTTTACTTCAAACTTTTAAAGTTATCTCTTTAAATATTCTGCATTCGTATTAAAATGTAATATACATTTCTGTGGATCACACAAAAATTAATATACCTTGAGTGTCACCACTTTCTCCTCCTTCAGCTTCTGACTTCCAAGAATCTTAAAAGGAATCAAGCCAAAAAAAGACAAACGTTTTTTAAAAATTGAGGGGTAAAACAATACTCACTATAAAAATCAAATACCTTATCTAAAGTAAAACTTACTCTTTCCAGAGCCTGTAATTACTTCTTCATTTAAACCTTTGTAACCACCTATTAAAGAAATACACAGTGACAGTCAGTCAATATACAAGACTATGTCTATCTTTATTTTTGTTGCTTGTCTTCAAAGAGAAAAAGTTCTAAACATGGATGGTCCTCTCAAACAAATAATACTTGAGACAAGTTAAATAGAATCCTGAATATTTTAAGTTCCCTTAGCATTTAAAATGCTGACTTTATGCAGGTTACAATGTTATATATTAGTATCTTCTTGTTTAAGCTGTTATGTCTCTTTCCTATTCCTATATTCCTCATTAAAGGAATATATTTTCTAACAGGAACTAAAAGACCATCTCTGTTGAAATGTCCCCCCTATAACCTATAGGTTCTATGATTTGCTAGGACTCAGAATACAGTCATAACTATGGCTGTGACTTACTACACAGAAAAGATATGGAGCAAAATGAGCAAAGGAAAAAAGGGTATGGAGAAAAGCCCAGAGAAGACCAAGTGCAAGATTTCAAGAGTCACTCCCACTGGTGTCAAGTTGTGACAACATGCTGAAAATGTTTACCAGAGTAATCAATTAGAGATTCAATATCCAGGAGGGGCTGATAAAGCAGGCAGGAACCTTCTGCCTGGCATGTACCAAATTTCCCAACTCCCAGAAGAAAAGTGGGTATTCATTATAAACCACATTGTTTTATAAATCATTTAGGTACAGTGGACCACTCACACTGGTTAAGGGTGTTGAAACCCCTCCCAAAATCCAAGTTCCCAGAAGTCAGAGAAGGGTCTTGTAAGAAGGACTTTCCAAGAAGAGCAGTCAGGCCTATCATGTTAACTCTTTTCCACACACTACCTTTCTGGTTTCTAGACAAGGAGTCATTGATTGTGCCACTTTCAGGTAGTATCACAAAAATAATAAGGACTGCATTAGATTTGAAAGGCTGCTGCTGCTGCTGCTAAGTCACTTCAGTCATGTCCGACTCTGTGCGACCCCATAGGTGGCAGCCCACCAGGCTCCCCCATCCCTGGGATTCTCCAGGGAAGAACACGAGTGGGCTGCCATTTCCTTCTCCAGTGCATGAAAGTGAAAAGTGAAAGTGAAGTCGCTCAGTCGCGTCCGACTCTTCGCAACCCCATGGACTGCAGCCTACCAGGCTCCTCTGTCCATGGGATTTTCCAGGCAAGGGTACTTATATAGCATTTTTATACGTGCACTCTCTAATTTTCTTGTCCTGTATGTCCACAGGTCTTCAAACCCCTTTTCAAATAAGATCTAAGAATTTGTATAAAATATGGTTTAGCCATTAATAATCTTTTTCTATAATGAAGAAACCAAGAACTTGAAGGAGTGAAGCAGGGAAAAGTGGTTCAAGGGAGTTGCCACTCTGAATGCTCTCAGACTAATAACAATCTCAGAATTTTTCAGAGATATTAAACAAGCTTTATTGTTTTACCAGTCTGGAAAATATTTTAACTTTTATATGAAATTTAAGCATTTTTAACTCTGAGATTTTTTTAGTAATAAAAAATTATCTATACTGAATTTTATTTATCCCCTACACCAAGCTAATTATCTAATAAGAAAGATCATTTTATTTTTTTATAATAATTTCAATTATTTTATTTATATATCAAGAAAATGTCAAAAATTACCTAATGAATATGCAATCAACTTCACTTGAGTAAACAAATATTCATCAAACAATTATACTTAGTTAATTGCATTTCTTTAAACCTTTAAACTGCATTTGTAAATTTAATACATTCCGTTTTAAACACTTTAAATGCTTGACCTTATAAGCAAAACCTTTCCAAGCTTTCAGTTCTCTTAAATATTGCAACAATTTTATAAGTCAAAGTCAACCACAAATTTTTGTTTGAAAACTGTATGGTTATGTCTCAGATTCTGTAAAATGCTAAATTCTCTAAAACTGCAAACAGAAGTTTTTAAAAATGCATTACCTAAATTGACATAATATTCAATTTATTTAAATAAAACCACTCATTTTAAAACAATGAGAATTATTTAAGCATTTCTAAAGGTGTAGAATAAATTATGTGAGGCATTATGTTACAATTCTGGTTCAGAGGCAGATGTTCGTAGAGAAAGTTGAAGTTGTTAAGGCCTTGGAATTGTAGCAGGGAGAGTAAAGATATATCACGGATGGTGAAAGTAAGACCATGTAAAATGTCTTACAATCAGAATTTTTCTTTGATTTAAAAGGAAAGGAGTAAACAGAAGCATATGAAAACCCTGGCTCCTCCAAGATCATAGGGCAGTTGATTTTTCTGTATTAATCTGTAAATGTCAAAACAATTTTAAAAATGAACAGTTACTTGTGTTTGTAATAGAACTTTCTCTGAAATGTTCTAGATGGTGACGGTATATAGGAGATCAGGAGTCCAAAACAGAGTGCATTCACAGACTTTTTGCAAAACGTTAAACATTTTTCAACAGAAAGAAAATGAAACAAATCCTCTGAGAAAACGATACACTTTAGAGTGTTATTATGTTGCTAATGAGATCAAGGTGTTTCTCAAGTCTCTATCAACTATACCAAAATGTTTCATATACTGAATCAAGGTGATTGGGAAATAATGGCTATAAATTTACTGAGCTATATTTAAATATTCATGTTTTCTTTTCATAGTAAGAAAAATTATTTTAATATAAGATTCTGTAAACATAGATTATATCTCAGTCTTTAACATTTACATGGTAACTCCCATTTTATGGTTATATTACTTATTAAGCAGTTATTTATTGATGACTTTTAGGTGATTTTCAGTTTTCACTTATCATAAATGAAACTTCAGTGAACATCCTTTTACATGTATTGAGCATATATACCTATAGTATATAATGGAATTGTTGGATTAAAGAGTAGTAGTAAACAACTGGCTTTCCCTGGAGAAGGAAATGGAAACCCACTCCAGTATTCTTGCCTGGAAAATCCCATGGACAGACGAGCCTGGTGGGCTATAGTCCACAGGGTTGCAAGAGTCAGACACAAACACAGCAACTAAACAACAAAAGTAAACAACTTCTCCAAACTGGCCGTGCAAATGTATATTCCTCGAAGTGTGTATAAAAGCAGCAACAGTTACCTTTAACTTCAAAAATTAAACTTGGATTACAGTCATTTTAACCACTAACAGGTAAACCAAATAAGAACTCACCTCGTCCACTTCCACTACCACTCCTGCTTTGGAAAGTGTCACCATTATCTGTAAGGCATTGTTTTAAGAATATTTAGAGAAAACACAGCTCCTCTTCAAGCACATAAAACATATAGCTATTTCTTTTCAAATACTGAGTAATTTCTCAGGATTCCTAGACCCTTAACCCACCCATCTCCTAATACTATATTTAACTAAAACCTTTTTCTCATTTGAACATTTTGTTTAAACACTTCATTTTTTTAGGGCAATTTCACGTTCACAGAAACATTAAGGGGAAAATACAGAGACTTCCCAGATATTTCCAGTCCTCACACCTGCATATTCCCGACCTCCCCACAATCAACACTCCCCACAAGAGAGGTATTTTGTTACAAGAGGTATTTGTTGATAAACCTATACTGGCACAACATAACCACCCAAAGTCCATGGTTTACATTACAGCTCACTCATGGTACTATACAGTGTTTTTTATGTTTGCAAAAATGTATCAAGGCATGTCTCCATCATTATAGTATCATACAAAGTAACTTCACTACCCTAAAAATTCTCAATGCTTTGTCTGTTCATCTCTTCCCTGAATCCCTAGCAACCACTCATTTTTTTCCACCCCTCTTCTTCTAGTTTTGCCTTTTCTAGAATGTCATACAGAGCTGGAATCATACAGTATATGGGCTTTTCAGATTGGCTTCTTTCACTCAGTAGCACATATTTAGAGCTTCCCCTGTGGCTCAGCAGTAAAGAATCTGCCTGCAATGCAGGAGTCACAGGATATGCAGGTTCAATCCCTGGTTCGGCAAGATTCCCTGGAGGAGGGCATGGCAACCCACTACAGTATTCCTGCCTAGAGAATCCCATGGACAGAGGAGCCTGGTGAGCTATAGTCCATGGGTTTGCAAAGAATCTGACACAACTGAAGTGACTTAGCATGCACACAGTATGCATTTTAGGCTCCTCCATGTCTTTTCAGGCTTGATAGCTCATTTCTTTTTAATACCACAGTTGATTTAACTACTGTTAAACATTTTCATCAACAGAATGTTTTTTTTTTCACTTTCTCCTCAAATCCCCTCAGAATCCTTTCTTTGAAAACAAAGGAAACTTCATTTTCCTTCTTCTAACTAAAAGTATAATTTATATCTAATAATAATTAACTGGTAGATAAGGAAGAAGGAATAATTCAGAGTACAAATTTTATGAGGGAGGGAAAACTGTCTACATTCTTTTTCCCTACAAATCTAAAAAAGCAGCGACAATCATAAGCCAATCTAATATACTTAAAAATATATATTAGGTTCAATAATCCTAAAGCTAAAAGCAAATGTAAATGACTAATATTCAGTAATAAATTTTATTTCTCACCTGCACCACTTAATGCTGATCTTCTAGAACCAAAAATGCCACCAGAGCGCTGGGTCCCCTCATCTTGTTCATAATTGCTATCTAGATTTCCAGATAAAAAATTTAGATTATGTTACTTTTTAAAACTTTTAAATCATGCAGTAAACAGAAAAAAATCAATTTATGGTACCAGAAGTTAAAAAGATGCAAGATAAAATAATTTAAATTTAACAGGAATCATAGTGTTTTTGAAGTATCACACAGAAGGATTTTTCCATAAATTATTTCCTTCAATTATAAATTACTTTCTCAAAATTTTATTAAAATTATCTTATAAAAGTAGTCAGAGCTAATACTACACCAAAATATGATATAGGCAAATTAAATTACCTTTGAAAAACAGCACTGTTACTGTCCCTCAAAATTTCACATTACATAATCTTACTGCTTATTCTCCAGAATTTCATCGCTTGGTACCCACTGTACTCAAATCAAACTTTATCGGTCTTAAACAGCAACCCACTGGATCTCTTCACTTTTTAAAAAGTGACAGTTCACTAATCTGCTACACATCTATTAAATCATTAAATCTTTTACGTTTTTAGTTTTACTATTCTGTTCTCCTCAGAGAGACATGCATTCCAAAAGTGACTTCAGGAGACAATATCTTAGCACCAAGGAAAGACGACTGGAAAAATTTAGGTAGAAAGCCACACTGGTATAAGAAGGTATAATGGGAGGCTGAGTCATGAGAATGCCACTTATTTGTAAGGTCAGCCATTTTATCAAAGCTCTGAAATGCTTCACGGCATGTAATATTAAAGAACTGCATCACACAAACTGTTAGAAAGATTCACATATTCTCATTTAATCTATAAGGAATTACATGTGTCTATTTTTACATAGCATAAGTGATTATATACCAGCCACTATACTAAACCATTCCCATATAGTCATAACAATCTTATATGTGATAGGTGTTATTTTTAATCATTTCTTTAATAAATGAAGCACAATATTCACAATCCACTACTAACTTGGACTTCCTAAACCAAATCCTCCACGGCAACCTCGGAAACTACCTCTTCCACCTCTTCTGGACGATCCTGAAGCTTCTGAATCATTTCCGTCTTGATAACCTATAATATTAAAACACAAACACAAAAACGACACAAAAACCAACAAAGCAATCTTGGGGACATGGTGGCCAAGTTAATTTAAGCCTTGCATAATTCAATGACTTTAATATTTTAAGCCATCAACAGATAGTTACTAAAAAGAAATGCTGTATTTGACCTATAAATGATCAACTTTACCAGTAAATAGACAAAAGCTATGTTTAAAAAAAAAAAAAAATCCACTATTTGCTTTGCGAACAAAACCTAAAAGTGACTAGAAAGAAAAAGTGACACCTATAAACACTGTGGTGTTGGAGAAGACTCTTCAGAGTCCCTTGGACTGCAAGGAGATCAAACCAGTGAATCCTAAAGCAAATAATTCCTGACTATTCATTGGAAGGACTGATGCTGAAGCTGTAACTCCAATACTTTGGCCACCTGATGTGAAGAACTGACTCGGAAAAGACCCTGATGCTGGGAAAGATTGAAGGTGGGAGGAGAAGGGAACGACAGAGGATGAGATGGTTGGATGGCATCACCAACTCAAGGGACATGAGTTTGAACAAGCTATGGGTGTTGGTGATGGACAGGGAAGCCTGGTGTGCTGCAGTCCACAGGGTCGCAGAGAGCCTGAGTGACTGAAATGAACTGAATGTCCTGAAAATATCAATTAATTCTTAACTGTTCTAATATGTCATTTAGGACCTCTGTTGCCTTACTGATTTTCTGTCTGGAAGATTTGTGTATACAAATGACCAAGATACACATGGAGAGCTGCTCAACATCACAGTCATCAGGAAATGCAAATCAAAATCACAATGATACAAGGATATGTTGTGCAATACAGAGGATACAGCCAACGTTTCATAAAAACTATAAATGGAGTATAACCTTTAAAAGGTATGAATCACTATGTTTTGATACTTTTAATTTACAAAATATTATACATCAACTATATGTCAATTATAAAAAATGATAATGAGATACCACTTTATATCCATTAGAATGACTACAGTCAAAAAGACAAACACTAACAAGTGTCACCAAAAGAAATGTACTTGAATGTTCAGAGCAGCAGTTTCAGAACAGTCCAAAACTGTACAAAATCCAAGTACCCATCATTAGCAGAACAGGAGAACAAAAGAACACTATATAGCAATAATGATCTTCAACTGCAACCAACAATAAGACAATCTCACAATTACATTAAGAGGAAGCTAGACACAAAAATACACTATGTGATTCCATTTATATTAAGTACAAAATTTTTAAAAATTTATGCTGCTAGAAGTCGGAATAGAGATTAACTGGAAGGGCAGTGCTAATGACTAAAAATGAGCATGAAAGGGGTTTTTGAGGATCTAGTAATTTCTACTCCTGATCTGCATGCTTGGGAAAACAGAGAACCCAGGTGTTTTCAGTTACTGAAAAATCACTGAGCTGTATACATTCATGACATATGCACCTACCGGTTCCTGTATGACATCATACTTCAACATAAACTTAGATACAGTTCTATTTATTTACACACTGAGTGACCACCGTGTCACACACAAATTTTCTACCTTCAAATGTATACATCTAAAGAAAATAACAATCAGGGACACCCTACTAGACAACCTACACTAGTCAATAAACCAGGATCAAGCACAAAGAGCTGCAACTGGCTTTTCACTGCTTCACTTAAATATGAATTAATATGATTTAAAGAAAACTGAATAGTAAGAAAGATAATCACTGTTCTGCAGAAAACCAAAAAAATTAAGTAAGAGCTATGTTTTAGGAACATTAGTGTCAAAACTGCTTGTTAAAGGGGGAAGGAAAGCAATGTTGAAAGAGGAGTCTGTTTCTTAACTAAATGTCCACCCCATCATTGCAGGAACCCCTGCAATTGCCATTAAAGACTCAGCTTACGAGACAAATAAGCCATCCCTCATTCACCACCAAATTCCTACACCCACCTCACAACTCAACCAAGGCTATAGTGAAATCCACAGCAAGTCTCAGCTTCACTAGGAAGGCCTGCTACTCAATGATCTATTCAATGAGCCAATCATCTCTAATAGGCAAGGGAAAAGTATATCTCCAAGTTACAGCAAAAACTATGATGTATCTGATGTATCTAGTGCAGCTCCAAACACTAAAGTTCTATCATAAATATATTTTCACATTTGTAGCAATTTTATAAGCTCACTGTGGTCTTTCGTGGATATTGTTGCTATTTTAACATGTCTGCCTATAGATAATCCAGAACTGAGCACTTTTATACCATCTCACCTCAAGTAGAGGCAGGATTAGCAAGTATGGTAATTAATCTACAATTTCTCCCTTCCCCCATATCTCCGATGTTCCTACTCAGAGACAAAGACATTCCAGTTATCTATACTGTGACTGACCAAGATTCACACAGTCCCACCTTTCGTACTTCATAGAATACTCTGGTGGTCTTAGGAAAAGACAAATCCAGTGACATCAGAAAGCAGGAGAGACACCTACTGAATATTAACTCAAATATTAACAGCATAAAGGAATGCCAAAGTATTTTTCTTGAAAGGTTTTCACCACCAAAATTTTTCTTTCAGCTCTTCCAAAATCAATTTTTCAGTTTAATTTCTGTCTTAAGTACAAGTTGTTCCAAAACATGGTCCTTACCGCCTCTCTTGGAAAACCCTCTGTTCCGTGTTTGATTATCTTCACAGTCATTACTAGACTCTTGAATAAAAATTTAACATGTGAATAGCATCTAAATAATTATTGAAGTAGTACTGTCACAAGAGAAATTACTGAGAAAAATATATTCATAAACTAACATATGAGCAAAATTTTAAATTTTAAAATAACTATAACAACAAAATACAAACACATTATTCAGTCAATTCTTTTTAAAAATCACCTAATATACCTAAATACTAAATGTTAAGCATGTATCTGTCAAGTTCTGAGCACAGCCAAAAAATAAGAATTTCATAAATGTCATGAAACAGTTTCAGAAATATCTGAACAGCTGAGTAGTCAAATGGATCTCAGAAATGCATAACTATTATATTTATAATGTCATCATTATTTCTGTAAATTGTCTTTCTTAATAAACCTGAGACATTAGTGTTTTTTTTAACATATGCAAACTTTCCCCCATCCATCCTAATGGAAGCATTTGGGGATATCCTGGCTTTCTGTTCTTAGTGACATTATTAACTAACATTACCAGAGTTTCTACATAGTAGTATGAGGACCACTACATTGAAGGATGACTAAAAAATATCAGGAAAGTTGGTTACAAATAAATTATTAGAACCCACCCTAGAGAGATTCATTTTGAATGTGCAGAGTGACATCAAGGAATGAACAATTTTTCTAAATTAAAAAATTATACATTATTGATATAACTTTCAGTAATAACTTTAAGCTTTCTAGAAGATTCCAATAAAGCCATATTTGGAAAATATCAAGATGGTTTCAAGGAATCTTTGTACATATCACTAACATTTAGTACTCGAAAACTTTAGGTCCCAGTGATGACATATGTGGCTAAACAGATTAAAAGCTATCAGTTGTTTATGTACAAAAGTACTAATCTACTCAATTAATATTGATTTATAATAAACAATGGCCCACAGCTCTTGTTGCAGGCTCCTATTTGAGCTGACATCAACAATTGACAATATTCCTGAAGAGTCATTTAATATCAAGACCACCTTCTCGGAAGCAAGATTTCATACAAGGGGGTTGAAGAGGAAAAAGAATTCTGGAAAGATTCTTAGAATAATCTAGAATAATGGAATTATTATTTGATGATATAATAATTCATCATCATCTGGAATAATGATGATGGTAGCATTTATTGTCATATAGGAAAGAAAACCCACCTCACATAACCTTTGGCCAACTGTTCTCCTAAAACAAACTTACAGTTATTTTGACCACACTGGGAATTAAAATAGGCTAATGACAACTAAGGTCCGTCTAGTCAAGGCTATGGTTTTTCCAGTAGTCATGTATGGATGTGAGAGTTGAACTGTGAAGAAGGCTGAGCGCCGAAGGATTGATGCTTTTGAACTGTGGTGTTAGAGAAGACTCTTGAGAGTCCCTCGGACTGCAAGGAGATCCAATCAGTCCATTCTGAAGGAGATCAACCCTGGGATTTCTTTGGAAGGAATGATGCTAAAGCTGAAACTCCAGTACTTTGGCCACCTCATGTGAAGAGTTGACTCATTGGAAAAGACTCTGATGCTGGGAGGGATTGGGGGCAGGAGAAGAAGGGGACGACAGAGGATGAGATGGCTGGATGGCATCACTGACTCAATGGACGCGAGTCTGTGTGAACTCTGGGAGTTGGTGATGGACAGGGAGGCCTGGCGTGCTGCAATTCATGGGGTCGCAAAGAGTCGGACACGACTGAGCAACTGAACTGAACGACATTAGAAGAAGTTGGGTGAGGAGTACAATTACATCAGAGGCAAGCTGAAAGAAATCTTCTGTACTATTTTTGAAACTTTGAGTCAAATGATTTCAAAATAAAAAGTTATTTAAAAAGAAATAATCTCTGTAGAGTTAAAAATAAACTTAAGCACAAACAAAAATGAGATAATGATCCCAAGATGAGTTATAATCTATTATAGAAAAATAATGTAATAATAACACATAAAACTTAGTATCCATCTGACACTCTTCTAAATGACTTCTATTTTAACTTTTTAAATCTTCACAAGAACCTTATAAGGTGGGTAATATCCTCAATTTATAAACAGAGAAAAAGAAATATAAAGTTAAACATGCTTTTTTAAGATAATACAACTGACAGGAAGAGAAGGATCTGGGTCTCAAATCCCAGGTGTCTGATTCTAAAATCTGAGCTTATTGCTATACTGGACCAGCTAAGGGACAAAAGATACAGGAAAAATAACCACAAAATATACTATGTATCTGTGTGCAGAGAAGTTATAAAGACTCCATAGATCAGTGGGTACCAAGTGAAAGAGGCATCAGAGTCAGCAAGGAGGCTTTTAAATACAGGATCCAGGGCCTCACTCAAATCTCCTCAATCAGGTTCTCTTGGAAAGTATTATTAATTATTGTAGTTTATCTTCTGCTAACAATACTCTATTCTCACCATTTTCTGTATTCCTCCAAACCAGTGTCAGGACCTTTACATAAATGTCTTTGTTCAGCAGTGATCCAGTCTCATGAATCCTTTTCCACTGGAAATACTTATTTGAGTCTGAATAAGGACCTACATGGGCTTCCCTGGTGGCTCAGAGGGTAAAGCGTCTGCCTGCAATGCAGGAGACCCCGGGTTCGATTCCTGGGTCAGGAAGATCCCCTGGAGAAGGAAATGGCAACCCACTCTAGTACCCTTGCCTGGAAAATCTCATGGATGGAGAAGCCTGGTAGGCTATAGTCCATGGGGTTGCAAAGAGTTGGACACGACTGAGCAACTTCACTTAAGGACCTACATGCCCCAAATTGTACTTATATATGAAAGTGAAATTTTGCTTCCTGACTTTTCTACTATCTTCTTTTTCTTAATGTAACACAGCATTCAAAAGTTGTACTTCATAGACTAGTTAAGATAGATGACAACAGCCCAGATTAGGAAGGCTGAATTCTTGGTTAACGCTCTGCCTATACTGCTTTGGTCACAGAGTCGGACACAACTGAGTGACTGAACTGAACTGAATTGATACTGCTTTGAGGCTTCCCTGGTGGCTCAGCTGGTAAAGAATCCACCTGCAATGCGGAAGACCTGGGTTGGGAAGATCCTCTGGAGAAGGGAATGGCTACCCACTCCAGTATTCTGGCCAGGAGAATTCATGGATGAAGCACAAGCTGGAATCAAGATAGCTGGGAGAAATATCAATAACCTCAGATATGCAGAGGACACCACCCTTATGGCAGAAAGCCAAGAGGAACTAAAGAGCCTCTTGATGAAAGTGAAAGAGAGTGAAAAACCTGGCTTAAAATTCAACTTTCAAAAAATGAAGATCATGGTATCTGGTCCCATCACTTCATGGCAAATAGGTGGGGAAACAATGGAAACAGCAACAGACTTTATTTTCTTGGGCTCCAAAATCACTGCAGATGGTGATTGCAGCCATAAAATTAAAAGACGCCTGCCCCTTGGAAGAAAAGCTATGACCAACCTAGACAGCATTAAAAAGCAGAGACATTACCTTGCCGACAAAGGTCCATCTAGTCAAAGCTATGGTTTCTCCACTAGTCATGTATGAATATGAGTTGGACCATAAAGAAAGCATAAAGAAAGCTGAGTGCCAAAGAACTGATGCTTTTGAACTGTGGTATTGGAGAAGACCCTTGAGAGTCCCTTGGACTACAAGGAGACCAAACTAGTCAATCCTAAAGGAAGTCAATTCTGAATGTTCATTGGAAGGACTGATGCTGAAGCTGAAGCTCCAATACTTTGGCCACCTGATGCAAAGAACTGACTCATTAGAAGACCCTGATGCTGAGAAAGATTGAAGGCAGGAGGAGAAGGGGACAAGAGAGGATGAGATGGTTGGATAGCATCACCGACTGGATGGAAATGAGTTTTAGCAAGCTCTGGGAGTTGCTGATGGACAGGGAAGCCCAGCATGCTGCAGTGCATGGGGTCACAAAGAGTCGGACACGACTGAGCAACTGAAATGATAGTTGCTTTATAAAACCATGTTTAAATAAATCAGAGCTGGAACAGACTAAGATACTTAATTTTATTTTCTCCTTAACATGTATTCTAGACACTAAATTCTTAAGTCACTACAAAAAACAGTGAACTTACCTCTCCAGAAACCAGAGCTATCACCTTCTTCAAACTTGTTATTTGAAAAACCTACACGAAACATAAAATTAAACTTGCAAATTTCTGAAAACAATTACCTGAATCAAATGACCAAAAACCAATTTCTTCTGCAGAAGAAAGAGAAACAGAGAAACACACACCTTACAGGGACTGATAGTTATGATGTCCCTTTAAAATTGTATAAATCGCATACAACTATATATATAAACAGTGAATGAGAATGCATATACACTGTATGACAACTTCTGCCTTGTGTCAATTTATTAAGATTAAAATACCAGCCAATCTTATATTACCTGAAATGTTACATATTCCTCCACATGTACATGAGTGAAACATGGGTATGCATGTGCGTATCTCACTATAACCACTATGTACTTTTTATTCAAAATATCAAATTTTTATGAATTTTATAAATTATACTCTCATCTGCTGGAGGACAACTAAATTATAATCCAATATCATATCCTTTTTCCCTTCTCAGTATCAAGGAGATTCTGCCAACTTCTGTTTATAAAATTTTAAAAACAATCTTTCACCAAAGTCTGCTTTCAAATTTCTCATTTAATAAAACCTTGTGTCTAGATCTATGCATCTCTGGAACATATAGATGTAGCTCTAAAATTCACTTTAAAAACATCCATCAGTAATATTTCATACATTTTTAAAAATATGAGTCTTAATAAAATGATCTTTACTGAAGTGATACTCAGGGTACCTCAGTAACTACAAGTTACTTAGATAATGTAACTTAAAATTAAATGTCAATATGCAATGTCTATCAATCATGATCTAATTTAAATAATAAAATATATTAAATTACAGCTTCAGTAGTACAGAGACTAATCAATTACTCTTTGACAGACATTAAAGTGTCTACATATCAAGTCATTTAACATCTCAGGCTCAACAAAATCTCATGTCCCAGCATTAAACTCCAGAGACATTTAATATACAATTAGCATATAAAAAAGTAAGTATCCATATATAGAGGCCCGCCATATATGGCCTCTATATATGAATGGATAACACTTTTTCCTTAAGCAGATATATAATTTCAAAGTAAAGATAGTCCCTACAAAAAGATTATATATAACAAAACAGATTTTTTGGTTATTTTATTCATTTAAATATTTGCAATCTTTGAAGTTGGTTCAGAAAAGGATTATACTCTACTGCCCTCTACAACTGCCCCTTCCCCTCCATACACCTTTCCCAGAAAAGTCAAGTGCTCAGTCTCCAAAATGCTTGAGAAGTCTTCCATCTACGTACTATTGGTTTTGATCTTAAACTCTATGTAAGTTCTACTTTATAGTTTTTAAATTTTTTTAGAAACAAAATGCAAATTCAAAACTTCTGCTGGTTCTTTTGGAGAAGGAAATGGCAACCCATTCCAGTATTCTTGCCTGGAGAATCCCATGGACAGAGAATCCCATGCCAGAGAATCCCCCTGGCAGGCTACAGTCCACGGGGTCGCAAGAGTCAGACACAACTTAGTGACTAAACCACCACCACCGGTTCTTTGTTCAAGTAAAGATGGAAACTCAGGTTCACCCCGGAAGTGTAAGATAGATCACTTGTTGCAGGAGCAGGGCAAGGAAATCATGAGTAGAGGAGAAAAGACGTGGGGTTCCCCTGTGGGGTAAATCAATTTGACGAGATGCTGCAGCAAGTAGCACGGCTATTAAAAAGGAAACCAACCAAGAGAACTAAACAGAATAGCAAACATATCCAAAGCAGCATAAAGTTTTGCTCTAAACTATGTTTACGAAAGTGAAAGCACTCCTTTGCGATCTCCATAAATTCTTGGGGAAGGAACACACTTCCTATGCATGTTAAAAGGAAACAGAATTCAAAGACTATAACGTGTCACTTAAGTTTCAATGGAAAGACATCATAAGCAGATTACCTCTGTTTCCAAAACTCTTTCCAACTCCAAAACCACCCACTGTGGACGTATTCTCTCTTTTATTAGACTCACCAGGATCTGAAAAAGTTCAGATACAATTAAAAATTTTTAAAGTATAAAATCAAGTGTGTCATCAATAACTAGGAATTAAATGAATCTGTGTGGTAAGGGAACTTACAAGGATGAGGAGAGAGTGTTACAGGAACTTATAAAATTAAAATATACCTGCAACTTCTTTTTTAAAAATTCTTACATTATACCAAACTAAAAACATAAATATACTACTGCTGAAATACAGCTCTCAACTAGTTGCTATTTTACTAGAGAACTTTAACCAAGAAATTCAACTCTACAATTGAACTCTATTCAACTCTGATCTTCTATATATTGAAACCTCACCCTGATAGATCCAGCTATTTACATTATACCTCTATGTGAAAGTCACTGCTAATGAAAACTCTATACTCTTGTCCTGTAATTATTCATTTTTTTAAAAAACATTTACTATTTATTTGGCTGCACCAAGTCTTAGTTGCATCATGAAAACTCTTAGTTGCAGCATGTGGGATCTAGTTCCCTGACCAAGGATCAAACCAGGGCCACTGGTATCGGCATAGAGTCTTAAGTCACTGGACCACCAGGGAAGTCCCGATTCATTTTTCTAGTACTTAAATCACTCTCAATCTACTTTTTAAAATTAGAATTAAGAAGGAGCTATATAATAATGAAAAAATGCTAAGAATACCACTTCCCTTTATCTCCCACTCCTTTATAGCATTTCCCTGTATCAACCGTCTTAGTTTTATATCCCACTATACAACTCTGGACTTCCCTGGTGGCTCAGACGGTAAAGCATCTATCTACAATGCGGGAGACCTGGGTTCGATCCCTGGGTTGGGAAGTTCCCTGGAGAAGGGAAAGGCAACCCACTCCAGTTCTCTTGCCTAGAAAATCCCATGGAGGGAGGAACCTGGTGTCCATGGGGTCGCAAAGGACACAACTGAGCGACTTCACTATCGTGCAACTCTGAACACCCAACATTTTAATTCATAAAACAACTTCCCATCCTCCAATCTGTGAACTTCTAATATGTTCTATTTCCTAAATGTTATTCCTTCAGCATGACATTCCTTGCTTTCCTATTTTTCCTAGCAAAATTCTTTTCACTCTTCAAAAGCCTGATTCAAAACCCACCTCTTCTGTGAAGTCCTCCTTCAGTCCTCCAACTGTAATCAATTCATCAATCACATTCCCACAGCATACTATGTGTATCTCTTTTTAAGCAATACTTCTTTGCATGTGCTTCTCTACCACTAAATTAAGAATTTTGAGGGCAGAGTTTCTATGTCAAGCAGCACAGTTATTTAAAACAAACTTAAAGCACCCAAAACATCATAAATAGCCACTTTAAATTATCACTAGGATAATTATCATTATCTTGTGATTTTCACAAATTGTCTTCCCTACATCTGTAATATCCTAATACAGAGGAGCTAAGAGATCTGTGAAACTCCTAATGCCACATGTAAAACTGTGTATATGCAACTATCAGTATTTTTATCATATTCTAAAAAAGCATGTGATTCAGGAAGTTAAGGCTTTTTAGGCCATACTTCACAGAAGATAAAAAGCTAGTCAATATATATGTTAGGTAATTAAAAGTCAATTTTAGAACCACATTACTAAATATATCCAAGTTGTGAGAAAAATACCATAGATATTGAAACGAACTAGAATGTTAAACTGAATCATTTAGGAAAGGTGTGGTTCTTCTATAAATTACCAGGATTATATGCAGTATTAAAGATAACTTTTTTCTTAAGTATTATCAGAGTACAATTAATTTACAATTTTGTGTTAGTTTCAGGTATACAAAGTGATTCAGTTTACATATACATATATTCATTCTTTTTCAGATTTTTCAAAACTTTTTAAAGTATCAATATTCAGAGAGTTTTGATCAGAAATTTAATGTATTTAAATCTACAACATAACAATTCATAGTAAAATCTCAGTGATGGTTTTCTCATTTTAAAAGGCTCTATTCAACAATGTTTAGAAGTCTGCATCAAAAAATATCATTCTAAATTAGGATTTTAAAATATATCCAAACATTAACTAGTTCCCTGAGTGTCATATTAAGGTATTTGTTACTTCTTAGTAGTAGCAAACAAACTTCACACTTGAATCTCTAAGCACAACTACATGGTCCAAAATATTAATGCCTCTTACTTAATAAGCAGGCTTAAAAATAAAAATATATATATGCATCTTCAACAAATTTCATTAGTAGAAGAAATACGTCAAAACATAAAATTCACACTTACGTTAACTCTATCTTAAAAAATTAAGTTTTCCAAGTAGCAAATGAAATACCATATACCAACTTTTAGTTGCCAATGAATAAAAATATATAGAAATACCAAAGTTTTTCAAAAAGTAACATTTAATATATTGAAGAAGAAGTGTCATGTATATTTAAAACTATTAACCCTAGCTTACGGCATCCCATAAGAGAAATTTATTTAAAAATCCATATGACCATTTAAGGTTCTAATAATATTTTGTTGCACTATACTAAAATGCAGTGCAGAATATTTTCAGCATTTTAATAACAAATCTAAAAATGGAATGGAGGGAAATATTTTGCTGGGTCATTATCTGTCAAATCTAGTGCTGACTGCTCTAAAAGTGATAATAAAAATTTTGAATTTTGGGAAAACAACCTCTTAATACTAGCGAGCTAACAGAACTGTTTCACATACTGCCTTTTCTTGAAAAACATAAAACTTAAGAAAGAGGTCCTTCATATTCTAGTTTCTGGAGTTTCTCTCATTCCTTCCATGCCAATTGGCAACAAAAACCATCAACACATTAAGCAGCAGCTCTGGGAAGCAACTCTCTAATCAATCTACCCATCTAATCAATTCAACTATTTCCTACTATCTTAAAAAGTAAAAGAGTGAAAAGAATACTGGTATTAAAAAAAAATTCATCATCCCAACACAGTCTACTGTACACTAAGTTATATCAGATTTACCTTGCACTAATCTGCCTCTTGAAAAACCTATATGCAGGTCAGGAAGCAACAGTTAGAACTGGACGTGGAACAACAGGCTAGTTCCAAACAGGAAAAGGAGTATGTCAAGGCTGTATACTGTCACCCTGCTTTTTTAACTTATATGCAGAGTACATCATGAGAAACGCCAGGCTGGAAGTAGCACAAGCTGGAATCAAGATTGCCAGGAGAAATATCAATAACCTCAGATATGCACATGATACCACCCTTATGGTAGAAAGTGAAGAGGAACTAAAAAGCCTCTTGATGAAAGTGAAAGAGGACAGTGAAAAGTTGGCTTAAAGCTCAACATTCAGAAAACGAAGATCATGGCATCTGGTCCCATCACTTCATGGGAAATAGATGGGGAAACAGTGGAAACAGTGTCAGACTTTATTTTGGGGGGCTCCAAAATCACTGCAGATGGTGATTGCAGCCATGAAATTAAAAGACACTTACTCCTTGGAAGAAAAGTTATGACCAACCTAGAGAGCGTATTGAAAAGCAGAGACATTACTTTGCCAACAAAGGTCCATCTAGTCAAGGCTATAGTTTTTCCAGTGGTCATGTATGGATGTGAGAGTTGGACTGTGAAGAAAGCTGAGCGCCGAAGAATTGATGCTTTTGAACTGTGGTGTTGGAGAAGATTCTTGAGAGTCCCTTGGACTGCAAGGTGATCCAACCAGTCCATCCTAAAGGAGATCAGTCCTGGGTGTTCTTTGGAAGGACTGATGCTGAAGCTGAAACTCCAGTACTTTGGCCACCTAATGCAAAGAGTTGACTCATTGGAAAAGACCCTGATGCTGGGAGGGATTGGGGGCAGGAGGAGAAGGGGATGACAGAGGATGAGATGGCTGGATGGCATCACTGACTCAATGGACATGAGTTTGGGTAAACTCCAGGAGTTGGTGATGGACAGGGAGGCCTGGCGTGCTGCAATTCTCAGGGTTGCAAAGAGTCAGGACACAACTGAGTGACTGAACTGAACTGAAACAGCCATAAAAGCCTCTATTCATTCCACTATTCACCTATTATAATAGATGGTTAAAAAAAGATACTTACCTCTGTTTCCCAAACTCCTCCCAGAGGCAAATCCACTTCTCATGAAATGATCTCTTCGAGATGATCCATCACCCATTTCTAAAGTAAATAACATTTGAACCAAGTCAAAATAACAAAAAAGTATCCTGGTGGTAAGCAAGCTTTAAACCATTTAAATGTGCCATGCACATGGCACAGGAGGAATTTTACACAGCAATAAGAAAGATGAGTAGACTAGTAGAAAAGGGCTACTCTTGGTGATAATTAAAGATACTGAAAATCAAAAGAAGAATATAACTTTTCCCAACCATGACTGACTTCCTGGAACAGTTTGCTAATACAAATCTAGCAGAAGACCTAAATGGGCTTTCCTCATAGCTAAGTTGGTAAAGAATCTGCCTGCAATGCAGGAGACCCAGGTTAGATCTCTGGGTTGGGAAGATCCTCTGAAGAAAGAAATGGCAACCTATTCCAGTATTCTTGCCTGGAGAATACCATGGACAGAGGAGACTGGCAGGCTACAGCCCATGGGGTTCCAAGAGTTGGACATGACTTAGTGACTAAACCACCACCAGAAGACCAGACATTTCTCCAAAGAAGACATAGAGATTGCCAACAAACACATGAAAAGATGCTCAACATCACTAATTATTAGAGAAATGCCAATCAAAAGCACAATGAGGTATCACCTCACACAAGTCAGGATGGCCAACATCAAAAAGTCCACAAACAACAAATGCTGGAGAGTGTGTGGAGAAAAGAGACCCTCTTACACTGTTGGTGGGAAGGTTAAATTGATACAGGCACTATGGAGAACAATATGGAGGTTCCTGCTGCTGCTAAATCGTTTCAGTCGTGTCCGACTCTGTGCAACCCCATAGACGGCAGCCCACCAGGCTCTGCCATCCCTGGGATTCTCCAGGCAAGAACACTGGAGTGGGTTGCCATTGCCTTCTCCAATGCATGAAAGTGAAAAGTGAAAGTGAAGTCACTCAGTAAGTGTCTGACTCTTTGTAACCCCATGAACTGCAGCCTACTAGGCTCCTCTGTCCATGGGATTTTCCAGGCAAGAGTACTGTAGTGGGTTGCCATTGCCTTCTCCAACGGAGGTTCCTAAAAACTACTAAAAACATAAGGACCGTATGACCCAGCAATCTCAACACTGGGCATATACCCAGAGAAAAACATAATTCATAAGGACACATGTACCCCAATGTTCACTGCAGCACTATTTACAAAAGCCAGGACAGGGAAGCAAGCAAAATTTCCATCAACAGAGGAAATGAATAAAGATGTGGTACACACAGACAATGGAATATTACTCGGCCATAAAAAGGAATGAAATTGGGTCACTTGTAGAGACATGGATGTACCTAGAGACTGTCATAGAGAATGAAGAAAGTCATAAAAACAAGTATCATATATTAATGCATAAATGTGGAATATAGAAAAATAGTATGGATGAACGTATTTGCAAAGCAGAAATAGAGTCACAGACATAGAAAACAAATATATAGATACCAAGAGGCAGGCGGTGGGGGGAAGGATGAACTGGAAGACTGGGATTCATGTATATATACTATTGGTGCTATGTGTAAAATAGGTAACTAAAGAAAATCCTACTGTATAGCACAGGGAACTCATTGCTCTATGGAAAGGAAATCCAAACAAGTGGAAATATATATATAACTGGTTCACTTTGCTGTACAATAGAAAATAACATAACATTGTAAAGCAACTATATTCCAATAAATATTTTTTTTAATACCAAGACTAGTCAAGGACATAGGGAAACAAACACGAATCATATACAATATTGAAACTATAAACTAGATCAATCTTGATCCTAGTTTTAAAAGAAAATACTTTTTGAAAATATACTATTATAATTTTTCCTGTGGATACACTCACATGGTAACACAGATACACATAAAAATGTTTTGATAAGCACTGTCTATAACAGCCAAGAAAAACTGTCAAAGGAGAACAGATAAATTACAATCATCCACAGAACACTGTAAACATTCACAGAACTAAAAACATTAAACAACTGACATTCTTCAATAGAATGTTCATAAAAACCGACCACATAGAAGGCCAAAATGTAAATTCAACAATTTCAAAAATCAGTATCACATACACAAAATTCTCTAATTGCAATGCAATCAAATTAAAAGTTGCTAGAAGACAAATACTGTATATTTTTGCTTATATGTGGAATCTAAAAAATAAAACAAGTCAACTGATATACAAAAACAGAAAAGATGAACAGATATAGAAAATGAAGTAGTGGTTTGCCACATGGGAGAAGGGTGAGGGAGGTATGAAATAGTTGAAGGGGAGGTAAGAGGTACAAACTACTAGTTATAAATAGCTACAGGGATGTAATATACAGCACAAGGAATATGGTCAATATTTTATACTAACTCTGTATGGGGTATAATCTATAAAAATAGCAAATCACTATAATATACTGAAAATTAATATGACAGTATAACTCAATTATACAATTTTAAAATTCTCTTACATTTGGAAATAAATTTTAAAACACTTCTATACAAAACAATTCAAAGCAGAAAAATTACAATGGAACTTTAGAAATACTTAGAATTGTATGATAATGATATATATCAGAAATTAAATTTTTATACAATAAGAACTGAATATTATTAGATAAACATCCATCTCAACTAGTAAGCACATTAGAAAAACAACAAAATAAATCACATAAAAATAAAGGAGAAAAAAAGTGGTAAGAGCAGCCCTCCCTGGTGCCTCAGTGGTGAAGAATTCACCAATACAGGAGACACAGATTCAATCCCTGGTTCAGGAAGATCCCACATGAGGTGGGACAACTAAGCCTGTGTGCCACAACTACTGAGCCTGTGCTCTAGAGCCCATGAGTTGCAACTACTGAAGCCCATGCATCAAGAGCCTGTGGTCCACAACAAGAGAAACCACTGGAATGAGAAGCCCATGCACAGCAACTAGAGAGTAGCCCCCACTCACCACAAGTGGAGAATGCCTGTGCAGAGCAATTAAGACCCAGTACAGCCGTAAATAAATAAAAACAAATAAATCTTTTAAAAAATGTTAACAACAAAAAATAATGCAATAGGAAACAAAATATAATAGTGGCTCAATAAAGACAAAACCTAGTTCTTTTAAGAAAGCAACGAGACACTCCAAGACAAAGGACTGAAAGTGCAGAGATGGAAAAAGGTATTTCATGCAAGTGAAAATGACAATAAAGTGGGGGATGCAACACTCATATAAACAAAACAGTTATCAAAAAAAAAGCCATAAAAAGGCTAAAGAAAGACACTACATAATGATAAAAGAATCAATACATGAAGAGGATATTACATTCAATGACACATATGCACTCAATATAGGAGCATCTAAATTTATATAAATATATACATATTTATTTATAGATATAAATTTTTATATTTAAAATTATATTTAAATATTTCAAATACTTATATATAAGTATATAAAAATATTATATTCTTTGCAGACAAACATGGAGAACTCTATACAGCCAGCAAAAACAAGATCAGGAGCTGACTGTGGCTCAGATCATAAACTCATTATTGCCAAATTCAGACTGAAACTGAAAAAAGCAGGGAAAACCACTAGATTCTTCAGGTATGACCTAAATAAAATCTCTTATGATCATAGAGTGGAAGTGAGAAATACATTCAAGGGATTAGATCTAACAGAGTGCCTGAAGAACTATGGATGGAGGTTCCTGACATAGTACAAAGGGCAGTGATCAAGACCATCCTCAAGAAAAAGAAATGCAAAAAGGCAAAATGGCTGTCTTAGGAGGCCTTACAAATAGCTGAGAAAAGAAGAGAAGTGAAAGGAAAAGGAGAAAAGGAAAGACATACCCATTTGAATGCAGAGTTCCAAAGAACAGCACAGAGAGATAAGAAAGCCTTCCTCAGTGATCAGTGCAAAGAAAAAGAGGAAAACAATGGAATGGGAAAGACTAGAGATCTCTTCAAGAAAATGAGTGACACTAAAGGAACACTTCATGCAAAGATGGGCACAATAAAGGACAGAAGTGGTATGGACCTAATAGAAGCAGAGATATTAAGAAGAGGTGGCAAATACACAGAACAATACAAAAAAGATCTTCATGACACAGATAACCATGATGGTGTGATCACTCACCTAGAGCCAGACATCCTGGAATGTGAAGTCAAGTGGGCCTTAGGAAGCATCACTATGAACAAAGATAGTGGAGGTGATGGAATTCAAATTAAGCTATTTCAAATCCTAAAAGATGATGCTGTTAAAGTACTGCACTCAGCATGCCAGCATATTTTGAAGACTCAGCAGTGGCCATAGGACTGGAAAAGGTCAGTTTTAATTCCAATCCATAAGAAAGGCAATGCCAAAGAATGTTCAAACTACTGCACAACTGCACTCATCTCACAGGCTAGCAAAGTAATGCTCAAAATCCTCCAAGCCAAGCTTCAACAGTACATGAACCGTGAACTTACAGATGTTCAAGCTGGATTTAGAAAAGGCAGAGGAACCCAAGATCAAATTGCCAATATTCACTGGATCACTGAAAAAGCATGTGAGTTCGGGAAAAATATCTACTTCTGCTTTATTGACTATGCCAAACCCTTTGACTGTGTAGATCTCAACAAACTATGGAAAATTCTTAATGAGATGGGAATACCAAACCACCTGACCTGTCTCCTGTGAAATCTGTATGCAGGCCAAGAAGCAACAATTAGAACTGGACATAGAACAAGACTGGTTCCAAATAGGAAAAGGAGTACATCAAGGCTGTATGTTGTCACCCTGCTTATTTAACTTATATGCAGAGCATATCATGCAAAATGCCAGGCTGGATGAAGCACAAGCTGTAATCAAGATTGCCAGGAGAAATATCAATAACCTCAGACATGCAGATGACACCACGGTTATGGCAGGAAGCGAAGAACTAAAGAGCCTCTTGATGAGAGTGAAAGAGGAGAGTGGAAAAGGTGGCTTAAAATTCAATATTCAGAAAACAAAGATCATGGCATCCAGTCCCATCACTTCACGGCAAATAGATGGGGAAATAACTGAAACATTAACAGACTTTATTTTGGGGGGCTCCAAAATGAAGGCAGATGGTGACTGCAGCCATGAAATTAAAAGACACTTGCTCCTTGGAAAAAAAGCTATGACCAACCTAGACAGCATATTAAAAAGCAGAGACATTACTTTGCCAGCAAAAGTCCGTCTAGTCAAAACCATGCTTTTTCCAGCAGTCATGTATGGATGTGATAATTGGGCTATAAAGAAAGCTGAGTGCTGTAGAACTGATGCTTTTGAACTATGGTTTTGGAGAAGAGACTCTTCAGAGTCCCTTGGACTGCAAGGAGATCCAACCTGTCAATCCAAATGGAAATCATTCCTGAATATTCATTGGAAGGACTGATGCTGAAGCTGAAACTCCAATACTTTGGCCACTTGATGCGAAGAACTGACATTTGAAAAGATCCTGATGCTGGGAAAGATTGAAGATGGGAGGAGAAGGGTATGACAGAGGAAGAGATGGTTGGATGGCATCACCAATCGATGGACATGAATTTGAGTAAGCTCTGGGAGTTGATGATAGACAGGGAAGCCTGGTGTGCTGCAGTCCGTGGGGTCGCAAAGAGTCAGACACAACTCAGCAACTGAAATGAACTGAAATACAGAAAACAAATACTAACAGACCTAAGGAGAGAAATGGATCAGAATACAGTAATAGAGGAGACTTTAACACCTCACTGACATCAGTAGACAAATCTTCCAGACAGAAAATCAGTAAGGCAACAGAGATCCTAAATGACATATTGGAACAGTCAGACTTAATTGATATTTTCAGGACATTCAGTTCAGTTGCTCAGACTCTTTGTGACCCCATGGACTGCAGCACATCAGGCTTCCCTGTCCATCACCAACTCCCGGAGCTTACTCAATCACATGTTCATCAAGTCAGTGATACCATCCAACCATCTTATCCTCTGTCACACCCCCCTCCTCCCACCTTCAATCTTTCCCAGCATCAGGGTCTTTTCAAATGAGTCAGTTCTTCACATCAGGTGGCCTAAGTACTGGAGCTTCTGCTTCAGCATCAGTCCTTCCAATTAATATTCAGGTTTGATCTCCTTGCAGTCCAAGGGACTCTCAAAAGTTCTCCAACATCACACTTCAAAAGCATCAGCCCTTGGCACTAAGCTTTATGGTCCAACTCTCACATCCATACCTGACTACTGGAAAAACCATAGCTCTGACTAGACGGACCTTTGCTGGCAAAGTAATGTCTCTGCTTTTTAATATGCTGTCTAGGTTGGTCATAACTTTCCTTCCAAGGAGCAAGCGTCTTTTAACTCATGGCTTCAGTCACCATCTGCAGTGATTTTTGGAGCCCCCCAAAATAAAGTCTCTCACTGTTTCCATTGTTTCCCCATCTATTTGCCATGAAGTGATGGGACTGGGTGCCATGATCTTAGTTTTCTGAATGTTGAACTTCAAACCAACTTTTCCACTCTCCTCTTTCACTTTCATCAAGAGGCTCTTTAGTTCTTTGCTTTCTGCCATTAGGTCGTGTCATCTGCATATCTGAGGTTATTGATATTTCTCCTGGCAATCTTGATTCCAGCTTGTGCTTCATCCAGCCTGCCATTTTGCATGATGTAACTCTGCATATAAGTTAAATAAGCAGGGTGACAATATTCAGCCTTGACGAACTCCTTTCCTGATTTGGAACCAGTCACATTACACCCCCAAAATAAACATACTACACATTCTTTTCAATTACACATAAAACATTCTCTAGGTTAGACCCATTCTAGGCCACCTCATGAGAAGAGCTGACTCATTGGAAAAGACTCTGATGCTGGGAGGGATTGGGGGCAGGAGGAGAAGGGGATGACAGAGGATGAGATGGCTGGATGGCGTCACTGACTCGATGGATGCGAGTTTGAGTGAACTCTGGGAGTTGGTGATGGACAGTGAGCCCTGGCGTGCTGCAATTCATGGGACTGCAAAGAGTAAGGACACGACTGAGCGACTGAACTGAAATGAAAGATACAAAGTAAGCCTCAACAAATTTTAGAGGACAGAAATTATTTTAAGCATCTCTTCTGACTACAATGGCATGAAGTCAGAAATCAACCACAGAGAAACAAGAAAAAAAGTGACTATTCAGAGACTAAACAAGATGCTACTTAAGAAAAAAAAAAAGGATCAATGAGATCAAAGAGGAAATTTTAAAAATACCTTGAGACAAATGACAATGAAAACATAACCATATACAAAATCTATGGGATGCAGGAAAAGCAGTCCTTTGAGGGAAGTGTATAGTGATACAGGCCTTCCTCACAAAACAAGGAAAACTCTCAAACAAGTAACCTAACCTGTTACCTAAAGAATTAGAAACAGAAGAACAAACAAAAACTAAAGTCAGAAGGAGGAGGGAGTCATTAAAGATCAAAGAGGAAATAAATTAAAATAGAGATTAAGAAATAGAAAAAAATCAATAAAACCGAGACCTGGTTTTTTGAAATGACAAACAAAATCCACAATCTCTGGCCAGGCTCACCAAGAACAAGAGAGAGAGAGAGAGAGAGAACAGAAATAAAACAAGAAATGAAAAGGGGATAAATACCAACCAATACTGCAGAAATACAAAAAACCATAAGAGAATACTATGGACAATTATATGCCAATAAATTAAACAACCTAGAAGAAATGGACAAGTTTTTAGAAACATACAGCCTACCAAAACTGAAGCAAGAAGAAACAGATAATCTGAACAGACTGATCACTAGAAGTAAAATAGAAACTGTAATTTTAAAACTCCTGCAACAAAAAGGAGCACATTTGAGCCAATTCTAATGAGGTGGATGAACCTAGGGCCTATTATAATGAGTGAAGTAAGTTTGACAGAAAAAAACAAATATTTTATACTAATGCATATACATGGAATCTAGAAAGATGGTACTGTGAAATCATTTGGGGCAGCAATGAAGACACAGACATAGAGAACAGATTTATGGACATGGATATGGGGAGGAAGGAGAGGGTGGGATGTATGGAGAGAGTAACATGGAAACTTATATTACCATTATGTAAAATAGACAGTCAACAGGAATTTGCTGTATGACTCAGGGAACTCAAACTGGGGCTCTGTAACTACCTAGAGGGGTAGGATTGGGAGGAAGGTGGGAGGGAGGTTCAAATGCGAGGGGACATATGTATACCTATGGCTGATTCATGCTGATGTTGGGCAGAAACCAATACAATTCTATAAAGCAATTATCCTTCAATTAAAAACTAAATTTAAAATTTTTTTAAATATAAGGACCAAAATATTACTAAAAAAAAAAAAAGAAATTTCCCTACAAACAAATGTTAAGAACTGGATGGCACAAATGGAAAATTGTACCAAACATACAAAGAAAAACTTGAACCAATCCTTCTCAAATTCTTCCATAAGACTGAAAAGAACACTCCCAAAGTGATTCTATGACATCACCATCACCTTGGTACCAGGCAAAGACATTACCAAAAAAGAAAATTACAGACCAGTACCTCTGGTGAATATAGATGCAAAAATTGTGAAGGAAGTATTAGCAAATCAAATCCAACAACACATAAAAAGTCATACACCATGATCAAGCTGGATTCATCACAGGGTCAAAAGAATGGTTCAATACATACACCATACTGACAAAAGACAAAAACCACATGATCATCTCAATGGATGCAGAAAAAGCATTTGATACAATTCAATACTCATTCATGATAAAAACTCTTACCAAAGTGGACATGGAAGGAACGTATCCAAGCATAATAAAAGCTATTTATGACAAACCCACAGCCAACATAGTATTCAAAAGCAAAAAGCTGAAAGCCTTCCTACTAAAATCTAAAACAAGTATGCCCCCCCCCGCAAAATAAATAAAAATGAAGTATGCCCACTCTCACCATTTCCATTCAACATAGTATTGGAAGTCCTAGCCACAGCAACGAGATAAGAAAAATAAAAGATGCCCAAACTGGAAAGGAAGAGGTAATACTGTCATTACATGCAAATGGCATGATAATATATATAGAAAACCCTAAAAACTCCACACAAAAACTACTAGAACTGATAAAATCAGCAAAGTAGCAGGATACAAGATTACCATATAGAAATCCATTGCATTTTTTAACACTTACAAGGAAATATCAGAAAGGGAAAATTAATTAAAATTCTTTTAAAAATCACATTAAAAACTCCTAAAAGAGAAGAAAGGCAAAACATTCTCTGAAATAAATCTTACCCAATGTTCTCCTAGGTTACTCTCCCAAGGCAACAGAAATAAAAACAAAAACAAGCAAATGGGACCTAATCAAAACTTATAGGCTTTTGCACACCAAAGGAAACCGTAAAAAAAAAAAAATTAGAAGACACACTACAGACTGAGAGAAAGTATCTGCCAATGATAGGACCAACAAGTGATTAATTTCAAAAATGTACAAAGAGCTCATACAAACAGCTCAATAACAACAACAACAAAAAAACCAAACAGCCCAATTACAAAATGGGCTGAACACCTAAACAAACATTTCTCCAAAGATGACATACAGATAGCCAACAGACACAGGAAAAGATGCTCAACACCGCTAACTATCAGAGAAATGCAAATCAAAACTACAATGAGGCATAACCTCATATCAGTCAGAATGGCTGTCACTAAAAGGTCCTGAAAATAAATCACTATGTTGGCTGGGTTTGTCATAAAATAATAAATCCTGAAGAGAGTGTAGAGAAAAAGGAACCCTCCTACACTATTGGTGGGAATGTAAACTGGTGCAGCCACTATGGAAAACCTCCATACGTTACAGAGGTTCCTTAGTATTGTAAGTTATTATATGATCTGGCAATCTCACTCCTCGGCATATATCCAGAGAAAACTCTAATTTGAAAAGATACATACACCCCATGCACCCCAATGTTAACAGCAGCACTATTTACAATAACCAAGACATGGAAGAAATCTAAATGCCCATCAACAGAGGAAAGGACAAAGAATACGTGTACACACACACACACACACAGTGGAATACTGCTCAGTCATTAAAAAAAGACAAATAATGCCATTTGAAGCAAAATGGGTAGACCCAGAGAATAACATATTAAGTGAAGCAAGTCAGAAAAATGAAGACAAATATCATATATCACTTACATCTGAAATCTAAAAAAAAGACAAACAGCAAAGTTCTGATTCACCAAAACTGACTCAAGAAAACAAAAACAGAAGGTTTGTTTTTGTTTCCCTACAGAAAGGGAACCAGTACTCAAATCTCTGTATCATACCTATTTAAATGTAGTTTCACAGGTGAGTTCTATCAAACTCTTAAAGAACAAATCATTCCAACATTATACAATTCTACCAGAAAATAGAAAGAGGAATTATTCCCCGATTCATTCCACAAGGCCATAGTAATTATTATACGACAAGACAGAAGAAAATTAAACCTCTTTTACTCATGAGTAGATATAAAATCTCAAAAATACATATTAGCAAATCAATCCCAATAGTAAACTGAACAGGTACAACAGTATGACCAAGTTGAGTTTATTCCAGTATGCAAGGGTGTTTACCATCAGACATCTAAAAAGGTAATTAATTAACAACATTAACAGATTAAAAAAGTAATTATCTCCACAGATTAAACTACATAATACAATTCAACACCATTCATAACCTAAAACATATATTTAGCAAACAGGGGAAAATAAGAGATGTTCATGGTAGCTTTGCTCGTAACAACAAAAAAGGAAACAACTCAAATGTGCATTAAAGAAAGAATTCAAATATGTGGTACAGTCACACAACAGAGTTTTGCATATATTGTGTTCTATACTGTATTCAGTTCAGTTCAGTCACTCAGCCGTGTCCAACTCTTTGCGACCCCATGAATCGCAGCACGCCAGGCCTCCCTGTCCATCACCAACTCCTAGAGTTCACTCAGACTCACGTCCATAGAGTCAGTGGTGACATCCAGCCATCTCATCCTCTGTCATCCCCTTCTCTTCCTGCCCCCAATCCCTCCCAGCATCAGAGTCTTTTCCAATGAGTCAACTCTTCGCATGAGGTGGCCAAAGTACTGGAGTTTCAGCTTCAGCACCATTCCCTCCAAAGAAATCCCAGGGCTGATCTCCTTCAGAATGGACTGGTTGGATCTCCCTGCAGTCCAAGGGACTCTCAAGAGTCTTCTCCAACACCACAGTTCAAAAGCATCAATTCTTTGGCACTCAGCTTTCTTCACAGTCCAACTCTTACATCCATACATGACCACAGGAAAAACCATAGCCTTGACTAGACGGACCTTTGTTGGCAAAGTAATGTCTCTGCTTTTCAATATGCTATCTAGGTTGGTCATAATTTTCCTTCCAAGGAGTAAGCATCTTTTAATTTCATGGCTGCAATCACCATCTGCAGTGATTTTGGTGTCCAAAAAAAAAAAAGTCTGACACTGTTTCCACTGTTTCCCCATCTATTTCCCATGAAGTGATGGGACCAGATGCCATGATCTTCGTTTTCTGAATGTTGAGCTTTAAGCCATTCTCCACTTTCACTTTCATCAAGAGGCTTTTTAGTTCCTCTTCACTTTCTGCCATAAGGGTGGTATCATGTGCATATCTGAGATTACTGATATTTCTCCCAGCAATCTTGATTCCAGCTTGTGCTTCTTCCAGCCCAGCATTTCTCATGATGTATTCTGCATATAAGTTAAATAAGTACGGTGAAAATATACAGCCTTGACGTACTCCTTTTCCTACTTGGAACCAGTCTGTTGTTCCATGTCCAGTTCTAACTGTTGCTTCCTGACCTGCATATAGGTTTCTCAAGAGGCAGGTCAGGTGGTCTGGTATTCCCATCTCTTTCAGAATTTTCCACAGTTTACTGTGATCCACACAGTCAAAGGCTTTGGCATAGCCAATAAAGCAGAAATAGATGTTTTTCTGGAACTCTCTTGCTTTTTCGATGATCCAGCAGATGTTAGCAATTTCTTCTCTGGTTGCTCTGCCTTTTCTAAAACCAGCTTGAACATCTGGAAGTTCATGGTTCCTATACTGCTGAAGCCTGGCTTGGAGAATTTTGAGCATTACTTTACTAGCGTGTGAGATGAGTGCAATGGTGCAGTAGTTTGAGCATTCTTTGGCATTGCCTTTCTTTGGGATTGGAATGAAAACTGATCTTTTCCAGTCCTGTGGCCACTGCTGAGTTTTCCACATTTGCTGGCATATTGAGTGCAGCACTTTCAGAGCATCATCTTTCAGGATTTGAAACAGCTCAACTGGAATGCCATCACCTCCACTAGTTTTGTTTGTAGTGATGCTTCCTAAGGCCCACTTGACTTCACATTCCAGAATGTCTGGCACTAGGTGAGTGATCACACCATCGTGATTATCTTGGTCGCAAAGATCTTTTTTGTGCAGTTCTTCTGTGTATTCTTGCCACCTCTTCTTAATATCTTCTGCTTCTGTTAGGTCCATACCATTTCTGTCCTTTATCGAGCCCATCTTTGCATGAAATGTTCCCTTGGTATCTCTAATTTTCTTGAAGAGATCTCTAGTTTTTCCCATTCTGTTCTTTTCCTCTATTTCTTTGCATTGATCGCTGAGGAAGGTTTTGTTATCTCTCCTTGCTATTCTTTGGAACTCTGCATTCAGATGCTTATATCTTTCTTTTTCTCCTTTGCTTTTCACGCCTCTTCTTTTCACAGCTATTTGTAAAGCCTCCCCAGACAGCCATTTTGCTTTTATGCATTTCTTTTCCATGGGGATGGTCTTGATCCCTGTCTCCTGTACAATGTCGCAAACCTCCGTCCATAATTCATCAGGCACTCTATCTATCAGATCTAGCCCCTTAAATCTATTTCTTACTTCAACTGTATAGTCATACTGTATTACATAGTATTCACACAACAGTTCAGTTCAGTCGCTCAGTCGTATCCGACTCTTTGCGACCCCATGAATTGTAGCACGCCAGGCCTCCCTGTCCATCACCAACTCCCGGAGTTCACTCAGACTCACGTCCATAGAGTCAGTGATGCCATCCAGCCGTCTCAATCTCATCCTCTGTCATCCCCTTCTCCTCCTGCTCCCAATCCCTCCGGGCATCAGTATCTTTTCCAATGAGTCAACTCTTCGCATGAGGTGGCCAAAGTACTGGAGTTTCAGCTTCAGCATCATTCCCTCCAAAGAAATCCCAGGGCTGATCTCCTTGCAGTCCAAGGGACTCTCAAGAGTCTTCTCCAACACCACAGTTCAAAAGCATCAATTCTTTGGCACTCAGCTTTCTTCACAGTCCAACTCTTACATCCATACATGACCACAGGAAAAACCATAACCTTGACTAGACGGACCTTTGTTGGAAAAGTAATGTCTCTGCTTTTCAATATGCTATCTAGGTTGGTCATAACTTTCCTTCCAAGGAGTAAGCATCTTTTAATTTCATGGCTGCAGTCACCATCTGCAGTGATTTTGGAGCCCCCAAAAAATAAAAGTCTGACACTGTTTCCACTGTTTCCCCATCTATTTCCCATGAAGTGATGCCATGATCTTCATTTTCTGAATGTTGAGCTTTAAGCCAACTTTTTCACTCTCCACTTTCACTTTCATCAAGAGGCTTTTTAGTTCCTCTTCACTTTCTGCCATAAGGGTGGTATCATCTGCATATCTGAGGTTATTGATATTTCTCCCAGCAATCTTGATTCCAGCTTGTGCTTCTTCCAGCCCAGTGTTTCTCATGATGTAATTATAAATGAACTACAATAACTGGCAATACAGATGAACCTGGTAGTCTGGCAAAAACCACCATTATTGTAAAGTAATTAGATTCCAATTAAAATAAATAATAAAAAAAAAAAAGAATCTGCCTTCCAATGGAGGGGACACAGGTTCGATCCTTAGTTGGGGAACTAAGATCCCACCATGCCACAGGGCAACTAAGCTACTGAGCCTACACGCCTCAACTAGAAAGAAGCTCACACACTGCAACAGAGCAGACTCAGACAAATAAGTAATTTTTTAAAAAAAAGAAAGAAATCTAAAATATCAGAATCAACAGACTTAACAAAACAGAGTTTAACAAAAGTGGTTAAACCCTGAAGTCAAGATTTCAGATTATTTTCTTTCTTTTCACCACTACATTTAAGTTTTTTCATTTTTTTGCAATAAGAATATTTAGATAGTAACTTAGGATAGCATTCATTGCCCTGGTATGTATTTCTATAATATGAAAATCTATTTGAATGAAAAAGAAACCAATTAAAAAAGAGATACCAAAGTACTTGTTATTCAGAAGGTAAACAGGCGAACTATATTTTTATTATTGATTTTACTTCATTAGTCTGAACGTTCAAGATCTAATGCTAAAAGAAGTCCACGTTTTTAGCTGGTGGCCATTTCAATCTTATTGATGACTTCACTACAAAGTAATGTTACACCTTAATATACTATAGATTCAAACTTTCATTCCTTCATGAAAGTTATCTTTGACACCTCACAGAACAAGGTTTCTTCTGATTACACAATGATCTATGCATATAGATATGTTAAGTTTAGACTACTTTCACCCAATTTTCTTCTTTGAATACTTCAAGTACATACACATACACATGGTTATTAGCCTTTTGCTGGGGTTTCAGCAGGCAGGAATTTCATAAACTTTTGAGAATCAGGATATTCTATATTAAACTGCTGCATTTAAAAGTTTACAAAAGCTAAGTGTATCTTGACAATAACAAAAGCATTTCGTCTAAACTTCACTTCCTTCTATCAAGAGGATTACTCTGAACTTAAGGTGAACATGGGAATTAAATCTGCTTTAACCTGATGAACTCTCTCAACACCCCCACTCCAGCTTTTACATTTTATAAACTACCTCTCCACAGGTTTTTTCACATTAGGACAGGGCTTCAGTAAGCCAGTAGCTCCCTTAACTATAAAAATGTTTTACTTCATTCACAAATTTTTGATGAGAGAAATGAAACTACTTGGTATCACCAGGCCCTCTTTCTTACATTAGTTGCTGTTTTAGTTGCAAAGTCATATCCGACTCTTTTGCAACTCCAGGCTCCTCTATCCATGGGATTCCCCTGGCAAGAATAGTGGAGCGGGTTGCCATTTCCTTCTCCAGAGGATTTTCCTGACTAGGGATTGAACACACCTCTCTTGCATTAGGCAGGTGGATTCTGTACCACTGAGCCACCAAGAAAGCCCCTCTCTTGCATGAGAGTAAGACTTAAAAGAAGTAGTTACTCAAGGTCACAGAGACTCATAGAAAATTCATAGTAACTTAAATTCATAGAAAGTAAACAATGGTTGCCAACAGCTAAGGAGAGGAGTGATTGTTGAGTTATTGCTTACTAGGTTTGAAATTTCAGTTTGGGAAGGTGAAAAAGTCTCAGAGGTAGACGGTGGTCAGGCTGCATAACAACATGAAGATACTTAATATCACTGAACAGTACATTTAAAAATGGTTTACAGTAAATTTTGTTGCTATATGTATTTTTTAACTGAAAAAATACTAGAAGTAGCATATCAGCCTGCTGGGAACTTAAAATCAAAGACTACTGTCATGAGTTTAATTTTCTAGCCCAGGTCCTACCACTTTCAGCTATCTTCTCAACTTCATAAAAAATGTAGGCGAACAAGATGGAGACAAGTGATAGGGGAAAAACAACAGCTCCCTTATTTTGATTTGTTTCTCTTATTTGCCGAGGACCTCCCTAAGTTAGTTTTCAGATCCCAAAGAGGCTCATATTATCTTTTTTTAAATATTTTACTTTTTTAATTAACTTAATTGGAGGCTAAGTACAATATTGTGGTGGGTTTTGCCATACACTGACATCAATCAGCCATGGGTGTACAAGTGTCCCCCTGTTCCAAACCCTCCTCCCATGTACCTCCCCATCCCATCCCTCTGGGTTGTCCCAGTGCACCATCTGTGAGTGCCCTGTTTCATGCATTGAAGTTGGACTGGTCATCTATTTCACATATAGTAATATACATGTTTCAATGCTATTCTCTTAAAATCATCCCACCCTCGCCTTCTCCCACAGAGTCCAAAAGCCTGTACTTTATATTTGTCTCTTTTGTTGTCTTGCATATAGGGTCACTGTTACCATCTTTCTAAATTAAACCATATATATGCGTTAATATACTGTATTGGTGATTTTCCTTCTGACTTACTTCACTCTGTATAGGCTCCAGTTTCATCCACCTCATTAGAACTCAAATATGTTCTTTTTATAGCTGAGTAATATTCCATTGTGTATACGTATCACAACTTTCCTATCCATTCATCTGCAGATGGACATCTAGGTTGCCTCCATGTCCTAGCTACTGTAAACCGAGTTCCAATGAACACTGGGGTACATGTGTCTCTTTCAGTTCTGGTTTCCTCAGTGTGTATGCCCAACAGTGGGACTGCTGGGTCATATGGCAGTTCTATTTCCAGTTTTTTAAGGACTCTCTACACTGTTTTCCATAGCGGCTGTACTAGTTTGCATTCCCACCAACAGTGTAAGAGAGTTCCTTTTCTCCACACCTTCTCCAGCATTTATTGTTCATAGACTTTTTGATAGCAGCCATTCTGAGCAGCGTGAGATAGTACCTCATTGTGGTTTTGAATTGCGTTTCTCTGATAAGTGATGCTGAGCAGCTTTTCATGTATTTGTTAGCCATCCGTATGTCTTCTTTGGAGAAATGTCTGTTTAGTTCTTTGGTCCATTTTTTGACTGGGTCATTTATTTTTCTGGTATTGAGCTGCTTGTATATTTTTAAGATTAACTGTCAATTGCTTTGTTTGCTATTATTTTCTCCCATTTTGAAGGCTGTCTTTTCAACTTGCTTATAGTTTCCTTTGTTGTACAAAAGCTTTTCAGTTTAATTAGGTCCCATTTGTTTATTTTTGCTTTTATTTTCATTACTCTGGGAGGTGGGTCATAGAGGATCATGCTGTGATTTATGTCAGAGAGTGTTCTGCCTATGTTTTCCTCTAGGAGTTTTATAGTTTCTGGTTTTACATTTAGATCTTTAATTTATTTTGAGTTTATTTTTGTGTATGGTGTTAGGTGTTCTAGTTTCATTCTTTTACAGGTGGTTGACCAGTGTTCCCAGCACCACCTGTTAAAGAGATTGTCTTTTCTCCATTATATATTTTTGTCTCCTTTGTCAAAGATAAGGTGTCCACAGGTGCATGGATTTATCTCTGGGCTTTCTATTTTGTTCCATTGATCTATATTTCTGTTTTTGTGCCAGTACCATACTGTCTTGACAACTGTAGCTCTATAGTATAGTCTGAAATCAGGCAGGTTGATTCCTCCAGTTCCATTCTTTCTCAAGATTGTTTTGGCTATTTGAAGTTTTTTGTGTTTCCATACAAATTGTGAGATTAATTATTCTAGTTCTGTGAGAAATGTTATTGGCAGCTTGATAGGGATTGTATTGAATCTATAGATAGCTTTGGGTAGTATACTCATTTTCACTATGTTGATTCTTCTAATCCACGAACATGGTATATGTCTCCATCTATTTGTGTCATCTTTGATTTCTTTCATCAGTGTTTTACAGTTTTCTAAATATAGGTCTTTTGTTTCCTGAGGTCAATTTATTCCTAAGTATTTTATTCTTTTTGACATAATGGTGAATGGGATTGTTTCCTTAATTTCTATATCTATTTTCTCATTGTTAGTGTATAGGAAATCCAAGGGATTTATGTGTATTAATTTGATATAAGTTTGATTTAAATAGTTGCTACCCTGACAGGTCGCCATCACTGTAACCTGCTTCAACACCTGAGTCTACTCTCCTACTGCCTTATATCAGGAATCCTGATATCAGGAATTCCCATAGCAGCCTGAAAGCCAAACATGCAACTTCCAGGCTGGGCAAAAGTTTTACAGCAAACCCACTAAATCAAAGATACACTCTGTAATACTACACTCTTTCTTCTCTCCCTTCCTTTAATTGTTAAGAGGCTCCCAACCCAAAATATTCAAGCCAGAATGCCTCACTGCTGCTGCTGCTAAGTCGCTTCAGTTGTGTCCGACTCTGTGCGACCCCACAGATAGCAGCCCACCAGGATCCCCCGTCCCTGGGATTCTCCAGGCAAGAACACTGGAGTGGGTTGCCATTTCCTTTTCTAATGCATGAAAGTGAAAAGTGAAAGTGAAGTCGCTCAGTCATGTCTGACTCTTAGCGACCCCAGAGACACCAGCCTACCAGGCTCCTCTGCCCATGGGATTTTCCAGGCAAGAGTACTGGAGTGGGTTGCCATTGCCTTCTCCGGAATGTCTCACTAGAAAATTAAAAAACTTCCTTGACAAGGTATCTACCAGTCTGCTTCTCATCCATTGGATGAAGCCCTTAACCTAAAAACAGTTCTGCATTTTTGCCTTAACACATACCTGACGATGAAGCCGGAGTCCTGTTAAAAGTGTCTCCATTTGCTCCAGAAGAATACCTATCCTGTAAGAAAAAAGAAAAGATTAGTTTTCTACTTTGAATAATAAAAATGAGTATAACAACTGGGTTTTGTCCAGAACAAAACAATTAAAGGATGTAAGATTTCCTGGGTCACTGCATGTTCCTTTATTAACTACTCTAAAACACCTTCACTTTAAAATTGTATGTATAGCATACTAATATAGTACTTAAAACAATGGTCAGAAAACTATAGCCACAAGCCAAATCTGGTGGGTCACCAGTTTTTAGAAATAAAGTTTTATTGGAAAAAAGCCATCCTCAACTCATTTAGGTATGTAACAGGCTGCTTCTTCTCAAACAAGTTTCTGATGCTAAAGGCAAAAATTTTGAACAGAGCTCTGAAACTCTTCAAAATCAAATTCGATAATTTAAGCACAAAAAGTGACCTAAAGTTTACAGGTAACACTTCAATTAACTGACTGAATTAGAAAAATCAATTTTTTTGTCAAATAAGTTTCTTTAAATAAACCTAAAACTGGAGGGAGTGCACCAAGGTAGGTATTAACATTTTCAGGTAACACTTTTGCTCCAAAGTTTCTTTCACAAAATACACTGACTTTAAAAAAAGCTCTTGCCCAGTGGTTGTCAGTGGTGGGGCAGGGATGGGGGGAGTAGGCCTTTGGACAGGAGTCCACCCTTCCTCACCCTACACCCTTGGTTCCCAGAATCCAAAATAAAGCAAACTTTCCTTTCCACAAAAAAAAAAACAACACAAAACCCACCTTTATAAAGCTCAAAAGACATTCAATTATTTTTCTAACTTACTAAAAACATACAATAAAATCCTTGAAATGGCTTGAGATTTTGGTAACTGCTACAGTAAAAAGTTCCAATTTATGATTACCATAGATGATAAGACAAACAAGAAAAGTAATCCGGCTTTCCCGATTTAAAGTGAAACACTGAAGACTTTCTCTTTTCTAGTATCCAAAATACTACTGGATGAATAGAGACCCCCAAAAGGTTAGTTTTATAAGTGTTACAACACTCAGTTTCATATAACTGATAAAAAGTAATGAAACACCCTGGTACCAAACAACTGAAAAATTATTACCAAACAATCTTCAGAAGATGGAATTTAACATCCCACATACACTCTAAGGTAAATTTAGAAAAAAAAAAAATTTTTTTTCAATAGAATTCATCTTTCATCATAAAAATCCTTAACATTTTTCATACCTTAAAAATAATTTCCAGCTACTGCATCATTTCTCTGCTCCATTGTAGGCAAAAAATTTTGTCTACATTTGCTGCCTCTATTTTCTCACATTCCATATTTCCTTCAAGCTGCTCTTGCTAGCCTCCATCCTCACCTCTGCACTCAAAAAGCTTATAATAAGCATATTGTGTAATAAAATTACTTCTTTTAAGCTTCATACTGCCAGAGCTCTCAGCAGCATTTGAAACAACAGGCTATCTACTTCCCTCTCTGGCTTAGGGAACACATACTTCCCAGGTTTTCCTCTTGCCCCATGGCCACTCCCTCCACAGTCTCCTTTGCCAACTCCCCAGTTAACATACTTTTGAAGTCAAAGTGCCCCACAGTTCATGGCAGAGCTCTCTAAGTCTGTTTTATTCCATCCAACTTTACCCACTCTCACAGATTTAAATCCTATTAAAATAGATAAATCCCAAATTTGTACCTACAGCTCTGATTCCTCTCCTAAGCAACAACTACTGACTAATATCCTAACTTAAATCTTTTCTTAGGCATCTGAAACTGAACACTGCAAATACAGAATTCTTGATTTTTTTCTCTCCCAAAATGGTTCATCTTCCACATATTTCCCATTTCAGTAAAGAGCACCATCATCCATCTACTTGCTTCAATAAAAAAACTTAGCATCACTCTCTCTTGCGTTCCCCATATCCAGCCCATCTAGTCCTATCAACTATATGTCCACCTCTATCTCCAGGGTCCTGCCCCTTTCTTCCTTTTCTCTTTCCTTCTCAGATTTCATTTTCTACAAATCTTGCCTTATCTTACTATGGTTTAGCCATACTAGATATTTGTTGTTACTCAGTCACTCAGTCATGTCTGACTCTTTGCAACCCCATCGACTGCAGCACTACAGGCATCCCTGTCCTTTACCATCTTCCAGAGGTTGTTCAAAGTCACGTCCATTGAGTTACATGATGCCATCCAACCATCTCATCCTTTGTCATCCCCTTCTCCTCCTGCCATCAGTCTTTCCCAGCATCAGGGTATTTTCTAATGAGTCTGCTCTTCAAATCAGGTAGCCAAAATAGTCAGGACTGATTTCCTTTAGGATTGACAGGTTTGATCTCCTAGCAGTCCAAGGGACTCTCAAGAGTCTTCTCCAACATCACAGTTCAAAAGGATCAATCCTTGGCACTCAGCCTTCTTTATGGTCCAACTATCACATCCATACATGACTATTCAAAAACCATAGCTTAGTCTAGATGGACCTTTGTTGACAAAGTAATGTCTCCACTTTTTAATATGCTGTCTAGGATGGTCATAGCTTTTCTTCCAAGGAACAAGCATCTTTTAATTTCATGGCTGCAGTCACCACCTGCAGTGATTCTAGAACCCAGAAAAATGGTCTCTCACTGTTTCCATTGATTCCCCATCTATTTGTCATGAAGTGATGAGACCAGATGCCATGACCTTCATTTTTTTTAATGTTAAATTTAAAGCCAGCCTTTTCACTCTCCTCATTCACTTTCATCAAGAGGCTCTTTAGTTCCTCTTTGCTTTCGACCATAGGGCTGATATCATCTGCAAATCTGAGGTTATTGATATTTCTCCCAGGAATCTCGATTCCAGCTTGTGCTACATTCAGCCTGGCATTTCACATGATGTACTCTACGTATACGTTAAATAAGCAGGGTGACAATATACAGCCTTGAGGTACTCCTTTCCCAATTTGAAACCAAACCACTGTTTCATGTCCGGTTCTAACTGTTGCTTCTGGCCTTGCATACAGGTTTCTCAGGAGGCAGGTAAGGTGGTCTGGTATTCCCATCTCTTTAAGAATTTTACACAGTTTGAAGTGATCCACATAGTCAAAAGCTTTAGCGTAGTCAATGAAGCAGGTGGTTTTTTTTTTACTTCTCTTGCTTTTGCTATGATCCAAAGGATGTTGGCAATTTGATCTCTGGTTCCTCTGCCTTTTCTAAATCCAGCTTGAACACCTGAAAGTTCTCGGTTTATGCTGAAGCCTAGCTTTGAAAATTCTGAGCATTACTCTGCATGATATGAGTGCAACTGTGTGGTAGTTTGAACATTCTTTGTCATTGCCTTTCTTTGGGAATGGAATGAAAACTGACCTTTTTCAGTCCTGTGGCCACTGCTGAGTTTTCCAAATTTGCTGGTATATTCAGTGCAGCACTTTTACAGCATCATCTTTTAGGATTTGAAATAGCTCTATACTAGCTATAGGAGATTGAATAATGTCCACTCAATGATATCAAGCCCTAATTTCTGAAATGCGTGTTATATTATTTTTTTAAAAAAAGTTTTAACCAATATAACTAAAAATTTTGAAATGAAGAGATTAACCTGGATTATCCAAGTAGGCCCTAAATGTCATCACAAGTGTCCTTATGAAAGGCCAAGGGTATTAACACAAACACAGAGAAGGCCAAGTGAAGACAACAGAAAGAGATGCAGCCACAAGCCAAGGCTGCCTATAACCACCAGCAGTTGGAAGAAGTATGGATTCTCTCCAAGAGCCTACTGAAGGAAAATAGCACTGCTGAGACCATGGTTTCTAACTTCTGGCCTCCAGAACTATAAGAGAAATTTTTCTGTTACTGTAAGCTATCTGAGTCTGAGTGAACTCCGGGAGATGGTGATGAACAGGGAGATCTGGCGTGCTGCGATTCATGGGGTCGCAAAGAGTCAGATACGACTGAGCGACTGAACTGAACTGAACTGAAAGCTATCTAGTTTGTGATAATTGGTTACAGCATCTATAGGCAACTAATACATTGTACTTCTTTCTGTTGTCCTGATACCGGAAGTTTGTTCCCTCTTCAGGATCTTTGCACATCATGTGTTATTGGGACTCTTTCAGGTTTCCGGCTCATGAGTCATAGTCTCAAGAAATATTTTCCTCTCCATATGATCTAAATCTACCCATATCAATTTTCTTCCTCTCTCCCTCACACACAGAGAGTTTCCTGATTCTTTTATTACTATTATTATTAAATTATTATTTAATACTTTTCACTGTTAGTATGTGATTTTTAATGTGCTTATTCTGCCTCCTCCAGTAAAATACAACATCCATACCAGCAAGCCCCTTATCTATCATGTTCACCACTAACTCCAGCATCTAATAAGGCTCAAAAAAACTTGTTGAATGAGTCTTAGGTCTTAACATTACCTATTTTTAGAACACTTAGCTATAAAACTTTTATAACCTCTTTACTCATCCAAGTGAACCAATTTAGAAATTTTAAAACAACATTATTTCAAACACTATAAATTTCAAAATAATAATTGTGAATGGACTAATTATCTTAAGCAGTTTCCACTTTAATCACAAGAGTATATGCCTTCTGAAATACACCAGAAAAAAGGCAAAAAGATCAGATAGAAGAGATGAGTGTGTAGATTCATCGGTCATTTAATAACAAATATTACAACTAGCAAGCAAACCCAGTATCCTGTTACAGTCATCACGCTCATCCATTTCATCTCTCACCCCAACAAGTGTGCACGCAATGTGCAAATGCCTAACCATTTCTGGACTACTGTAACTGCGAGATTACCAAATATTTCTCAACCTCACATTTTTTTATTATTCTATCCCCGCATGGTACACTCACTTCAAAAACTAGCATTGGGAAGTTCTAAAAACTACCAGAAGAGCAACCTGTTAGTTCAAAATTATATAAGCTTGTGTTAATACTAAATCTCCTTAGAAGGATCCTTAGAAGCATTCAGAAAAGGTTTATCACATAATAAGAACCTCCTGAATAGCAAAGGGAATTCTATTCAATACTGTGTATAGATCTATACAAGAATAGAAGATTAAAAAACAATGAATATATGTATATGTATAACTGACCTATTTTGCTGTACAGCAGAAACACAACATTGTAAATCAACCATACTCCCAATTTTTTAAATTAAGAAAAGGCTGATCACAGATCTTATTACCAATCCAAGATGATCTCACAGCCAATACAAACTGAACAAAAGGGAAACCCAGTCACTTCTTGAAACAGAAACGCAATTAGACCAACCAATCAAATGGTGCTTTAAAAGAAAACAGGCTAAAGAAAAGACCTCAGATTTCTCCTACATAAAAATGTCATGTGCTCATCCTTAGCTTCAACACAGCTTATTCAACGAAGACAAGCAAACAAAGCCACTGAATGCATCATGTTCCTTCAAGTCAAGTAGGTCAAATTACTAACTGCACATCTAGCACCAGGTGTTAAGTTTGTGGACAAATGCAAAAAATTTACTACAAATTGGCCCCACACAGATATGTACTAAGAATCCTAAGGTAGAAATATTAACATAATTAATACTCAATCAGTATGACCAATATCAAGAAACAAAGTATGTTACTGAATAGCACAAAGACTCCCAAAAGGTAAATCTGGAAGCCTGACAGTTGACCATTCTCAATTTCAGACACCCTTTGCAATAACCATGCACAACATGCTACAGTGCAGTATACCGTTCGAATAATACTTAATTAAGACAAAATCTCAGAGTAAGAAAAAGTAAAAATTAGACAAGTCTAAATGGAAGAACATCTGTACCTGTGAGTTAAACTGTGTTATTAGAAAAAATCTACCAAGAATCTGGGAAAAAAAGAACCATAAAAAATTATTTGACCAAGTAATTCCATTTTTGAAAAAATACTCCCAAATTAAATAATGAACTGTAGATATTCATGACAATACTACAGAGCAAAGATAACACTTTAATTTCTACCAACAGAAAATCAAATATGTTATGGTAGTTATTGGAGAAGGCAACAGCACCCCACTCCAGTACTCTTGCCTGGAAAATCCCATGGATGGAGGAGCCTGGTAGGCTGCAGTCCATGGGGTTGCCAAGAGTCGGACAGGACTGACCGACTTTACTTTCACTTTTCACTTTCATACTTTGGAGAAGGAAATGGCAGCCCACTCCAGTATTCTTGCCTGGAGAATCCCAGGGATGGGGGAGCCTGGTGGGCTGCCGTCTATGGGGTCGCACAGAGTCGGACACAACTGAAGTGACTTAGCAGTATGGTAGTTCTAGTCCATTAAATACTATATAACCATAAAAAATTATTTTTAGGAAGTCAGTAATATGGAATAGCTAGTGCTGAAGAATGAAAAAGCTGAAATCAAACACTACTATTATGTACAATCATTACAATCCATATAAAAATGTGTTTGGGAAATATATAAGAAAATTTACTAAAACCTCAACAGAGCATTTGTGCTAGTGAGCAAGACTGTTCGGTAATGTTTCTCCTCTTTTAGTCTTACAATATTTTATGATATTGTAACATAAAGAAGACTATAAAAAGATAACATACAAAAAAATGTTATTTCTAAAATAAGTCCCAAAGCAAGAAACATGATAAACTCAGATTAACATCTTAGGTATTTTAATCTAAACTTTATATGCAAACAGACCAAATTCAAGACAGACAAAGAATTAAATTTTAAGTTTTGGGGTAAATTAAGAATTTCTACTAAGACATCACTTGAAATAGAAAGTGTCAGAATTGACTAACATAAATACAAACTGGAAATCCTAAAAGGAAAACAAACTGACTTTTGGAGACATTTTCAAGTAGATAACATTTACGTAAAAGCAATCCATTAAATACACTGTCTTCCAAAGTAGACTCTGTTCACCATCTTAAAGTCAAAACTAAAATCCAAAAACCCACTCCACAACCCCCTCATCTAAATTACAGTTTAACTCTTCAAAAGCTATTGAGGGAAAAGATCTGCAGTTTTGTACATCTGAAGATCAAACTGATGTTACCATCTGAACCAGCCTAATGTTTTCATCTTGAGAGCCCTGCTTGTATAAAACCAATTTTCAGAATTCAAATTGCCACCCAAAAACGAAATTTTATTTTTCCATTTTCTATATAACTGGATCTCAGAGACATTCAACGGCATTAACACAAGCTTGCTTTCACCCACAATAAGTTCTAAATCACTGAGATTTAAATTAAGTTGCTAATAATATTATACCCGTTTTAGGTTTTAATTATTAAATTATGTCAGACTGTTTTCTTCTATTTGAGGCTTAGCATGCTTCATCATTCCCTATAAGACAGTTAATAACAATCACATGGAGAAGCACAGCATGCTTCTCACCGCAGATGAACTTTCTCACCATAGAGATTTTCAACTTTAATAGAATCTGTAGCAGTCAATAACTACAAACTTTAAATTTTATTACCTTCTCAAATACAGGAACATAGGAAGACATATGAGGTTTGATTATTTCTGCTTCCCAATCTTCATCTTCCATGGTGGCTTCCAGTTCAGTTTTTATAAAAATACAAACATGCACATTTAGGCTCAGTCAGAATCAGAGATCAGAGTTGTACCTTTAAAAGCATAAATCATCTTTTCACACATATACCTCCAAACTACACAATTAACTGTTGTTCCTCCCCAAAACTTTTTGCAAAAAGGGCAATTAAAGTTTTGTTTCTTACCGAGAAATACCATTTATATTCATCCTTTTGGCTCAGACAGTAAAGAATCCGCCTGCAATGCGGGAGACCTGGATTCGATCCCTGGGTTGGGAAGATCCCCTGGAGAAGGGAATGGCTACCCACTCCAGTATTCTGGCCTGGAGAATTCCATGGACTGTATCGTCCATGGGGTCCCAAAGAGTCGGACACTACTGAGCAACTTTCAATTTTTAACCTTAAATAATTAGTTGAACCATTTATCTAATCACTCTAGCAATCACCATGTCCCGGTGAAGTTTAGGCTTTTCCCCAAAATCTGCTGATAGAATTTATTTTCTCACTGAAGGGTTCCCAATACGTCTTACTGAATATTAAGGGGGAGGGGAAATTTTTCAGATACTACTCAAGGTTTCTCCCTTCAAAACTGGGTACGACGTTTCGCGTGGGGTTTATTTAGTTTCTTTGACGGGAGAGGGGGAGACTGACCAGGGATCAAGGCCTTGAAGTTTGGCAGGGAAGGAAGGGGTGATTAGTGGCCCGAATGTCTCCAACAAACAACTAGCTTCGCGAAAGAGAGTGTATACACGAGTAGTTCTACAATCATCCGTGTTCAGAGAGTCTTTTTCTCTGAACACGAATGGTGTAGTACCAGGTAGTCAAAAATGCTCCTTCGCCTTTCCTGCAGGCCTCAACTCCAGATTTCGGACACGCACCATGCTACTGGACTCTCCGGCAGGAAGCAGAAAGACCCCAACCCCTACCCACACCAACAGTTCTTCACTTGGCCCGAAGTCCAGCTACTACTAGGAAGCCCAGAGTGTTGGGACAAAACCCGTACTGGGAAAAGAGCCGGCGGCCCACTCACCTCTCCGCAGCTTGCTCTCCCGGGGTCCTCACAGGCGCTGACGCGGCTTAAACGGCTGCACGTGCAGGACGCAGACTGCGTCTGGTGCGCTGATCCAACAACAAATGGCACCAGGCGACGAGCTCCATCAGCCAATCAGCGTCAGGCAGCCATGTCGTCCCGCCCCCATCTCCCGCCTCTCCTACCCTACGCGTTCGCGTTCGAGGCCGCCCTCCGCTGACCCATTACGTTCCGGACGGAATGGCCCGTTAGGCCTCGGGGTACAAGGCTGACCGTGGGTCACTTTCTCTGGATGCTTGTGCGAGGTCCTCAATCTGGAGAGGCTATAGAATTTTCCTATGTAAGCACTGCAAGTCAAAGTTTAAACTAGAAGAGGAATAAAACATCCTCCTACCTACCTCTTTAAGCTTTCTCTCCTTTTTTGCCTACTGCAGTCCCTGGCAGTTGGCCTCTATTTCTGAGGTGCTTGCTTCACATCCAGGGGGTTCCCAGGTACCACAAAGTACGGCTGAGGCCGGGGGCGGTGGTGTATTTATTTTTCTTCCCAGACCGAAGGATGAAACTGTCACGCCGATACCTAGGAGGCTGTGAAGCCAGTAACTTGCTTACAGAGCTAGAGGTCGAATTCTTTGGGCACCCTCTGATCCAGAAAGAAGTAAATTGTGCTGGTGAAGGTCGTTCATTTGATTTGTGACCCACCTGTTTATAGCCTTACTTACTGACCAAACCTAAGGGTGTCCGAAGGTACTTCGGACTTCCACTCATCAACCAGTTAGTGTTTGTTCTGTCCCACAAAAAGTCAGGGAAATCTTTTCATATTTTCCCATCCCTCCAAAAGGCATAACAACAGTTCGCTGGAAAAAATACCATTTTTATTTTTGTCTTTATTTTCATCATTTTCCATGCTCTGAATCTTTTAATAAATTCCTAAATAGTTCAGAAATGTAAGTCCCAACACAGGCTGACACTCAGGCATAGAGGCTGAGGTACTTTATGGAACACTTTATACTTTCCAGCTCTAGAACCGTCATTATTGGTCTCTTTAATTAAAAATACTTATTTTCTTTGAATCCTTAAAAAGGATTTATTTAGTTAGCATCAAATTTTGTCAGACTATTATCAAGGTGAATTATCTTTAAAAGATTACATTTAACAAAAGTGAAACCAGAATATTTTTTATAATTTTTATTTTTTCATTTTTAATAATTTCTATTTTTAAACAAAATTTTTACATCATACTCTTGAGGCATCTTATACTTTCAACTGTATATCTATGGGGGAGAGCTACCAACACTCTTTCTGATGCTCTGAATTTGTACAGTTTCCTCTAATGTATTTTTACTCACTTTGAATTGAATGTTCTTTCAACATTTTTTATGTTGTGGGAAAATATGTATTAAGTGAAAATAACAAAATATGAAATTGTATAGATAGAATGATAACCAACTAGATTTTTTATTTTAGGAATGGAAAGCTTGGAAATATTTTCTAAAATGAGCATTTATTTTTAAAAACACTTGGCAAACATTCTCTGCTATTAATTCTAGAAGAAATTTTTGTGCTTTCAGGTATTGCAATGAAATAGTTCTTTATGAAACACTCAATATAATCTTTGAGAGCTCCTGGTTAAGAAAAAGTGCATTCTGATGATAACTAAAGTTCAGTATTGAGTAAAGGATAAACAATGGATAAAAATCATGCAATTCAAAAATTGAACATAAACAGTGGAAAAAGACAAGCACTGTTTAGTAAACACTTACTCCTTAATGGGTGTCCCAAGAAAGTCACTTCAGTCATGTCCGACTCTGTGCGACCCCATAGATGGCAGCTCACCAGGCTCCCCCGTCCCTGGGATTCTCCAGGCAAGAACACTGGAGTGGGTTGCCATTTCCTTCTCCAATGCATGAAAGTGAAAAGTGAAAGTAAATTTGCTCAGTCCTATCCGACTCTTAGCGACCCAATGGACTGCAGCCTACCAGGCTCCTCCATCCATGTGATTTTCCAGGCAAGAGTATTCTATTTTCTTGTTCTCACTAACAGATCCTAAGTTACTGGTGGTAATAAATCACAATGTATAGAAAAGGCATGGATTCATTCATTAGTTAAATAGGCTTTAAATGAGCACCTACTGTATGCCAGGTATTATGCTAAATGTTCCAGGTAAAATTAGCTTCTCAAGGAACATTCTAGTGACAAGAATGGCAATGACCAATGGAATTTAAACCTTAACATTCTTATCTCAAAAGATTCCCTGGAAAGCTTATGTAATGTTTCTCCAAATTCCCTGCTGCTGCTGCTGCTAAGTCGCTTCAGTCGTGTCCGACTCTGTGTGACCCCATGGACGGCAGCCCACCAGGCTCCCCCATCCTTGGGATTCTCCAGGCAAGAACACTGGAGTGGGTTGCCAGTTCCTTCTCCACCAAATTCCCTAAATCTCCTATAATAAGGTAGGAGAAGAGTTTCCTCAAAGCTGTCTCTCAGTTTGGAATCAATGTAGTTAGTTCAAAGTAATGCATATAAAGATGACTGATATAGATTTTATGTTCTTAGCATTCTCTCCACATTATTCAAGTAGTGATTTTTTAATTGATGTGTACTGTGCCTTGCACCATGTCAAGTCTATTAAAAATTCTTTTAATCTACCAGTAGTACATGGGGCTTTCCTGGTGGTTCAGTGGTAAAGAACCTGCTTGCCAATGCGGGAGACATAGGTTCAATTCCTGGGTCCAAAGACTTCCTGGAGAAAGAAATGGCAACCCACTCCAGTACTCTTGCCTGGGAAATCCCATGGACAGAGGAGCCTGGTGGGCTACAGTCTATGGTGTCACTAAAGAGTCAGACACGACTTACTGACTGAACAACAACAAACAGTACAAAAATGTATTACCTCACGTGGGGGAGAATTAGATGTTCATCGTTAAGTATTATAAATATTTGAGAATATTTATATTATGTGCATAACCATACAATAGGCTAAAAAAAATTAAATACTGCAGGTTGGAGCCCTATAAATCAACACAAAAACGAGGTGGAGTGGGTTATAATGTCTCAGACAGTTAGCACATCTTGTACTAGTGAAACATCTAAGGAAGAAAGCAACTTGGACAGGGGTTTTCAGCATACCAAGCAGGGTTCAGAGAGGCCAAAATAACTGTATTTTTCAAGTAATGGCTAAGGCAGTGTTTATGAATGTGTGGTACTCATACCACTGATTTTAGGCAACTCAGACAATTTTCAGTTTGATAGTCATTTTAGTGTTTTTATTTAATATCTTAGTATATATTAGATACATTAATCAGTGCGTATGTTGATAATGAACCCTGTTAGAGAAGCTTCGAGGTAACAGGCACCCTCTTACATCACTGTTGGGGATGTTCCATGGCCTAAACCTTGAGGGAAGGGAATTTGACAACATCTAGCAAAATCACATGTGCATTTACCCCTGGATCCTATAATCCTACTTCTAAAATTTATCTCAAAGATACACTAACAAAAATATAAAAGGACAAATCTGTTGTTCATTTGCTCAATTGTGTCCAACTCTGCAACCCCATGGACTGCTGCACGCCAGGCTTCCTTGTCCTTCACCATCTCCTGGAGCTTGCTCAAACTCATGTCCATTGAATCAATGATGCCATCCAACTATCACATCCTCTGTCATCTCTTTCTCCTCTTGCCTTCCATCTTTCCCAGCATCAGGGTTTTTTCTAATGAGTCAGCTCTTCATGTCAGGTAGCCAAAGTATTGGACCCTCAGTTCAGCATCAGTCCTTCTAATGAATATTCAGGATTGATTTCATTTAGGATTGACTGGTTTGATCTCCTTGAAGCCCAAGGGACTCTCAAAAGTCTTCTCCAACACCACAATTCAAAAGCATGAATTCTTTGGCATTCAGCTTCTTTATAGTCCAACTCTCACATCCATACATGACTACTGGAAAAACCAAAGCTTTGACTAGATGGACCTTTGTCAGCAAAGTAATGTGTCTGCTTTTTAATACACTGTCTAGGTTTGTCATGGAGAAGGCAATGGCAACCCACTCCAGTACTCTTGCCTGGCAAATCCCATGGACCCAGCAGCCTAGTAGGCTGCAGTCCATGGGGTTGCTAGGAGTCAGACATGACTGAGCAACTTCACTTTCACTTTTCACTTTCATGCATTGAAGAAGGAAATGGCAGCCCACTCCAGTGTTCTTGCCTGGAGAATCCAAGGGACGGGGGAGCCTGGTGGGCTGCCGTCTTTGGGGCTGCACAGAGTCGGACACGACTGAAGCGACTTAGCAGCAGCAGCAGGTTTGTCATAACTTTTCTTCCAAGGAGCAAGCGTCTTTTAATTTCATGGCTGCATTCACCATCTTAGGTGATCTTGGAGCCTCCCAAAATAAAGTCTGTCACTGTTTCCACAAAGTTATTAATGGCAAAACTAAAAGTTAACCAGAAATAAGCCAAAAATCCCTCAATAGCAGACCGAAACATCCACCCATGTAGTTGAAGGGGCAGAAAACTTTTCCCTTCTTGCTTTGTAGACTTTTTGGCTGGCCCAATAATTAAGCTGACATTAAACAAAAGGAGAAAAACAATTTTAATTTCATACATACAGGAGTCACATAAAAATATGAGACTCAAAGAAGTGACCAGGGGTTTTCTTGGTGGCTCAGTATCAATATAATGTCCTTCCAGTGCATATTCAGGGTTTATTAACTTTAGGATTGACTGGTTTGATCTCTTTGCAGTCCAAGGGACTCTCATAGTCTCCTCTAGCACCACAATTTGAAAGCATCAATTCTTTGGTGCTCAGCTTTCTTTATGGTCCAACTCTCACATCCCTACATGATTACTGGAAAAACCATAGTTTTCTACTATATAGACCTTTTTGGCAAACTGATGTCTCTGCTTTTTTAAATATGCTGTCTAGGTTGGTCACAGCTTTTCTTCCAAGGAGCAAGTGTCTTTTGATTTCATGGCTGCAGCCAGTGTCTGCAGTGATTTTGGAGCCAAAGAAAAATATCTGGCACTATTTCTATTTTTTCCCCATCTATTTGCCATGAAGTGATGGGAACAGATGCTGTGATCTTTGATTTTTGAATGTTACATCTTAAGCCAGCCTTCTCACTCTCTTCTTTCACGCTCCTCAAGAAGTTCTTTAGTTCCTCTTCACTTTTTGCTATTAGGGTGGTACCATCTGCATATTTGAGGTTGTTGATATTTCTCCAGGCAATCTTGGTTCTAGTTTATGAGTCATCCAACCTGACGTTTCACATGATGTACTCTGCACAGAAGTTAAATAAGCAGGATGACAATATAATCCTTGATACTGACATACTCAATTTTGAACCAGTCTTTTGTTCCATGTCCAGTTCTAACTGTTGCTTCTTGTCCTGCATACAGGTTTCTCAGGAGACAGGTAAGGTGATCTGTTATTCCCATCTCTTTAAGAATTTTCCAGTTTGTTGTGATCCACACAGTCAAAGGCTTTAGTGTAGTCAAGTATGTTAGGTCAAGCATGCTGGCTTATATCTAAAGAGATATATCTGCTTATATATTTTTTAATGGAAGGATAAGCCAAAAATTATAAAATGACTAAGAGAGAATAGGTTGAGAAGGAGAAGAATGTCAGACTTCTCTAAATGAGTGGATTTGAAACCATGTGATTGTTATACAAAATTATAAAACTAAATCAAATCAAAATTTAAAAAGGCAATCTTTAAAGTTAATGCAAAAAAACAAATGCACTTAAATGTGTATTTAGTTAGTGGCTTAACCACACAGAAATGTATTTCAAATGCTTTAAAATATAGTAATTTGACCATATGTCCCTAGTGAGATATATCATAAGGCAAACAATACTGCATAAAATCCACCAATTCTGTAGTTCATATTGTCAGTAATAAACTGGTACATAATTAAGTTACTATTGTTTAAGAAGTAAGATTTTTCAGTGTGAGAGACAAGAAATTGGAAAAGAAAAGCAGAGGTTAAGAAATAACCCTATACTCTCAAATTTGAACTAGAAATATCAGTATGAACTCATGATATATATCTCCTTAAAAAATAAAAATAAAAAATTTACAACACAAAGACTTCCTTACTCTGCCCACTGAAAAAACTTAGCAACTATGACAAACCCATCAGCAGTACACGTGCTAGCACATAGACTAATGTTGACTTGAAACAAAAACACTGCTAAATATTTCTCCAGCAAAGATTTGTTTATTCAGGATCAGAAGAGAACTGCAGTTTGGGGTCGGCAGCCATCCCAAACCACATGCAAGCCCTGGCATGGCAAAGGAAGAACACTTTTACAGAGAGGAGAAAGGCTTGTCAAAGTACCTGCCCAATAAGATGGGTTCCTCATAGCTCTAGAGGAGTTCCCCAGGTAGGGATAACCACTTCTAAAAAGACTTTAGCCACAGAAGAGGTAGTCTGTCTTCAAGGAAAGTCTTCAGTCCAGTGCACAAACATAAAGATCATGACTAAAACAAACAGCTCATGGCTTTTCACTGAGACCTTGTCAGGAAAGAAGTCTTTCCTCTTCCTGTTGGGTTCTATTATCATCACAGGTTACAAGAGCTCCCCCTTCTGGTCTCCCAACTCTACTTAACTGAGGTTTCTGTTCATTAATTTTTTACATCTTCCCCTTTTGATCAGGATTTTTCTCTGAAAGCATTGCTGATCAAGAGTCAGGGTTTCTAGTTTTAACAGTTTTTTGTCCCTCAGTGTCACAAAGGACCATTACTGGGCCTAGTGTCTCACATTAGATTGGAAACCCATTAATGCCACATTTGAATAACAAGGAGGGGAAGGAGGGAAGCCGGTCAAGCACTTTTTATCTAAAGTGCTGTTATCAAAATCATTACATCGGAGATCTTCTGAAGTATTATGCCATCATCAAAGGTTTGGCAACAAACTTCCAACAGGCCTGGTCTACATATCTAGGGAAAGTTGTCTCATCAGATATCATCTGCTTCAATTCTGGAAAATCTTCACTTTCATGTCACCAGATGACGTGCAGTTTCAGTCAGGGCTTGGTGCTTTCTTTAGGTGTAGCTCAGGAATCCAAGAGTCTATTTCTTTGGAGTCTGGAGGCACAAAGGTTGTTTGGAGTACTCAATAAAGGGCTTTCCAACAAGATTGGAGAGAGTTCTTCTGGATGTATCTTTTCTAACAGACAAAATCTCCAAGTTGCAAGTCGTGACACTTAGGGTCTTTGTCCCCCAAGGGTGCCATTTGAAAAGACTGATCTACCAAAACATGGTTGTTTTTAATAGAAGCCATTAAGCATTTGCAATACTGGAGTTCCTCTCCTTTTATCACTTGTGCATCAAAAGAAGCAGGAGCCAAGTTCATTGGATATACTGTGACTATATCTAAGAGTTTATAAATTCCAAAAGGAATGGATGTAAGATTTAGAGGAATCATAGCAAGGCTTTAGGCCTCTGTGAATTTTGCCAATTGAATTTTAACAACACCCTTCGTGTGTTAGACTAAACCAGAGGACTAAGGATGGTAAGCACAGTGAAAGTGATATAAAGCCAGCCAAACAGCACAGACTTGTCAAAGTACCTGGCCAATAAGATGGGCTCCTCATAGTTCTAGAAGAGTTCCCCAGGTAGGGGTGATCTTTTTCAAAAGGACTTTAACCACAGAAGTAGTAGTCTGTCTTCAAAGAAAGGCTTCATTCAGTCCAGTGTGAAAACATATAAACCATGTCTAAAACATACTTATATGCATTAGATGGAGGAACTTGTATGAAATCCACTTGCCAGACCTCAGATGGTCCACAATGCAATTTAAATCGTCCAGGATGCAATACAAACCAGCTTCCCAGGTTTATACTTTGAACAAGTGAGACAAGTGAGGTAGGCACTTTTTGCAGCCTTGTTAATGTTTCCCCACCAGTATTGATTCATGAAGGCTATTATTTTGTCAGTATACTAATCGTTTAATTCATATATAGTAGTGAAGAGTGGGAATTTTACACTCTTCAGCAGGACTGGATTATTATTTGGTCCAAAACACAATTTTTAAAAAAACAACACTTAAAATTTTACTTCCACTGGAAGAAGGAAGCCATGTTGTTTCCACATTCTGAAATCATGAACTACTCCAAAAACATGTCTACTAACAGTATAAATATTGGCAGTTTTGTCCTTGCCTAAAGTACAAGCCCATGTAAGAGCATATAACTTAGTGTATTGGGCTGAAGTAGTTATGGATAAAGATGCTGCCTCAACAACATCAATAAGAGTTGTTACAGCATACCCAACACAATAATTTCCATTGTCACCTTTCAAATAAGAACCATCAGTGAATCATGAGAAAGAAATATTACACAGTGGAATTTCCTTTAGATCATTATAAGAATTCAGGAGGTGATCCATCAGCATTAAGCAGTCATGAGGTACTTGATGAGTGACAGAGAGAAGAGAAATAATCAGGCTAAGGTTGTTACAAGGTAAAAGAGTTATGTGAAGGACAGTTAACCAAAGTACTTCATTGGAGTTGAGGCAGCTGTCTGAGGAACGTTGAGTGTGATGGGAATTCTGCTGTGTGTGTGTGCTTAGTCGTGTCCAACTCTTTGTAGCTCCATGGACTACAGCCCCCCCGCCAGGCTCCTCTGTCCATGAAACTTTCGACACAAGAATACTGGAGTGGTGGTCACTTCCTACTTTAGGGGCTCTTCTCGACCTAGAGACTGAACCTCCATCTCTTGCATCTCCTGTACTGGCAAGCAGATTCTTTACAACTAGTGCCACCTGGAAGCCCTGAGCTTCTGCCGCCTCAGCGGATATGCATAATTTTGTAACAATCTAAACACTAAAAGATGATGCTGTGAAAGTGCCAATATGCCAGCAAATTTGGAAAACTCAGCAGTGGGCACAGGACTGGAAAAGGTCAGCTTTCATTCCAATACAAAAAAAAGGCAATGCCAAAGAATGCTCAAACTACCGCACAATTGCACTCATCTCACATGCTAGTAAACACGGCAACATCTGTCAGATGCCATGTGAACCAGCTTGAGATACTTCACAGTTTTAACATTAGATCAAGCTAATTCTTTTGGCTAACATCACATCTTTGGAAAATTGAGTTTGCAACAGTTGCTATGATCTCCAGTAAGTGTCATGCAAAATCCAGTGTGGGAGAGGACATGAAGATAGTGATGTCCCATCTGATTTCCAGGTTTGTGAAGTTACACAGTGCCCAATAGGTATACACACCCAATTAGTAAGCAATTGTGGTTCTTTAAGAATAAAATAAAATAGTTTTCTTTCAATTTACATATCTATTTAAATGGTTAAAATTGTTAGGGCATAAAAACATATTAACTTATTTGGACCTAACTACTTAGTAAATGGAAATAAGGACACTGAGAAAAATTTACTCAGACACTAAAGGTGACACGAACCTCTGATCTAGCAGATAATCATCAATGGCTGCTGCTGCTAAGTCACTTCAGTCGTGTCCGACTCTGTTCCACCCCATAGACGGCAGCCCACAAGGCTCCCATGTCCCTGGGATTCTCCAGGCAAGAACACTGGAGTGGGTTGCTATTTCCTTCTCCAATGCATGAAAGTGAAAAGTGAAAGTGAAGTCGCTCAGTCATGTCCAACTCTTAGAGACCCCATGGACTGCAGCCTACTAGGCTCCTCCATCCATGGGGTTTTCCAGGCAAGAGTACTGTAGTGGGTTGCCATTGCCTTCTCCGTATCAAAGAATGGTGAAAAGCTAAAGGAGAATTTTGAAAGAGAAAATATTTGAGCCCACTGAGTAGTTTAATATCGCAAATGAGACTTCCAGAAATGTGCTTCCTAATATGATAGGAAGTACACAATACCACTTATAAAGAATTGATTTTAAAAATCAAGCTTAAATATGATCAAGCTTCTAGACTTAACTGCCATTGTTCAGTTGCTAAGTCATGTCTGACTCCTTGTGACCCCATATACTGCAGCATGCCAGGCTCCTTTGTCCTCCACTGTCTCCCAGAGTTTGCTCAAACTCATGTCCACTGAGTAGGTGATGCTGTCTAGTAACAATCTCATTCTCTGCTGCCCTCTTCTCCTTTTGCCTTCAATCTTTCCCAGCATCAGGGTCTTTTTCAAGGAGATTTAACTACCAGTCAACTAATTCTATAAAGTCTGCCTTCTTTGTTGCATGATCACTCCATTCAATTAGCTTGGTGGTCAACTAGTAATTTAGCAGAGATGTCTTTATTAAATGCCTAGAAGCAAAAAATAAAAATAAACAATCAAGGTTCAAAAAAACTCTTCCAGTGCTTGCCAATTAGTTGTGTCATTGGGGCACTCCTTCAATGCTTAGTTAGATACTTTACAGTTCTGCAGTAGTCTTCACTTCCTCCTTGCACCAACTCTAAAAGACAACCAGAAGTGAGAGCTTAGGTTGACAGGGTCTTCTCAGGTCTTTTCTGAGTATGTGTCTAGACCAAGGCAGGCATGTGGCCTTCTAGATTTCCCAGAATAAGAGGAAGCTTTTCAAAACCCTTATTCCCCAAGTATCTGCTCCCCCAGCCTCTTCCTTCCCAGGCTTTTGGCCTGCTTATTGTTTGTCTCATCTGTTATACTGTACCCTTATGGCAGTGGCTAATATATTTTAAATCCTTTTGACAAACACTGCCTAGGAAGCTAGCTGCCTCAGTCCTGGGGAGGCTCCAGGACAGCCTTGAGCCAAACCTTTAGGGAACCACCAGATAGGTCAAAACACACAATTACAACTCTTTTTCTCTTTTTCTTTTTTTTGCCCTCATAGCACTGCCTGTGGGATCTTAGCTCCTTTACCAGCAATTGAACAAGGGCTCTCAGAAGTAAAAGCAGGGACTCCTTAGCACTGGACTGCCGTGGAATCCTTTAGATTCAGGTCTGTGTTGCCCTCTGTGTTACCGTCAACCTAAACCAGGAAAGTGGGCTGCTGTCTTCAAGGCCACTGACAAGCTGAAGATGATCATGGAGCTCTCTTGCCAAAATTTAGCAGTGTCTCCTTAAGTGTTCCCCTGGTTGCTGTAATTTTTTTTAATTAGATTCCAGAGTACCCAAAAAAGTTGATTCTGACAGTTTTGCCAGCTTATTCATTGCTTTTATGGGAGGGACAATTTTCAAGTTCCCTATTCAGCTATCTTTTCTGATGTCATTCTATACCATTTCCTTTTACACTTCTCAGCCTTGCCTAAAAATATTTTCTCAGCTTGAAAAGCAGAGAAAAAAGAACATTTTGCTATCACTGGAGTTATCAAAAGAAATTACTGTTGATCTGAAGAATGTAATGTTGAACTAAAGAGCAATTGCAAAAGTTTTTAAGTAAGGATACCATTAATAAAATAACTTTTATCTACCTTAAAGGCAAGGAGGGCATGGCAACCCACTCCAGTATTCTTGCCCAGAGGATCTTATGGTCAGGGAAGCCTGGCGGGCTACAGTCCATAGGGTCACAAAGAATCAGACGCTATTGAAGTGACTTAGCATGCACCTTAAAGGCAACGTTCATCACATCACCTGCTTGTATTTGTCAAACCCTCAATTTCCAGCTCTTCTGCTGCTTAATAGTTGTTGTGCCTTGGGTAACTCACTTAAATTCTCTAGGATGGCTTCCTTATTTGTAAAATAGGGGTAATATACACTTCTAGAATCATGGTAAAGACTTACAGAGATATTGAATGTGAGGGTACAGTGGATAATGATCCAACTGTCAACGCAGGAGACACAGGTTCAATCCCTGGTCAGGGAAGATTCCACATGCTGCAGAGCAACTAAGCCCATGCACCACAACTTCTGAGCCCAAGTGCCACAAATACTGAAGCCAGAGCACCTACAGCCTGTCCTCCACAACAAGAGAAGCCACCTGCAATGAAAAGCCTCTGCAATGAAGAGTAGCCCTGCACTCCACAACTAGAGAAAGCCCGCACAGCAACAAAGATCCAGCACAGCCAAAAATAATAAAAGAAAATATTTTTAAAAGATATTTTGCATGTAAAATGCTTGGCACTCAATATTAGATATTTGTTAAATTTGGGTTATTTCATTTTCCATTAACATATTACATTGTTGTATTTATCCTGGTTGTTTTGCTTCCCAAAAAAAAAAAAAGTCACTGGCTTCCTGTATAAGAAGAGCTTAGGTATCACCACATGCTTTTCAGAAGGCTTACCTTAAGCTGACTTTTAATAACAAGCACATTAATTTTACTTAGTTGTATGTTTATTTGGGGTGGCTCTGGGAGAAACTGTTAGGGATGGGGAGAGGGTGCTTAAAATCCTCCCAAATCCCCTTTCCGGCTAGTGAGTAATTTGCCAACACGTTAAAAATTAAAAAAAAAAAAAAAAAGCCTAAGTGTTTAGACAAGGAAGGAAAAGTGCCAATCCAACAATTTTCTTTTTTCAAACCAGCTTCCCTTGGTATCCATCGGGTTCAAGCACGTGATGAGAGTACAGAGCATCAGCCAGAACATCCTGAGATGAGAGACAGTGGGAAGTCTGCCCTAGATGGAAATATCACATCAGCCCTTTCTCAGTGGCCACCGGGTGGTACCGACTGCAGCAGATCGCGTCCCTCCGCTTCAACGCCTTAAGGGCCTGGGACAGACAACAGACTCCAGCGCGGACGTCAGGCGGCTGGGGGAAGCGATTTGCCTACCCGGGCCGCCAGTCTTTCTGAAGCCGAAGCCCAAGCAAAAGCCGAAGCTGAAGAGGGAGGGTTGGGCTCTGCGGCGGGAGGCGTGTTGGTTGTCGCAGAGCTCTCTGGGAGTTGTAGTCCGCGACGGCGGGAGGTTTGACTGCGGCTGCCGGCTTGGTGCTCTTAGAACTCCATCCCCCGCCGGCCCCCGCGACCTAGGCCTTTGCTTTTTCCTGTCCAGGGGACAAGAAGCCTCGCTGTGGCAAGTTGAGAAGCTTGGGGAAGTGGTGTCCTCCTTCCCGCCAAACGCTCTGAGCTTCTGGGCTTGGCCTGCTCAGGTAGAGCACGTTGCGGGTTTTGCAAACTCACCTCCGGGGAAGTAGCGGAGGGAACAGGGGAGAAGCGGCCTGAACGACTGAGCTTGCATCGGAGCGGGCTGTCACCCGGGGAAGTTCTTTGGTGAAACGCGCCGGAACGGTGGCTTCTTGCGGGAGCGGTGAGGCCAAAGCTGGGGCCCGTGGAGTCCTGTCCGGAGGGGCGGCGCGCGCTCCTGCAGGGTTCGGGTGCGAGCAAAGCAGGGGACTCAGTCCGTGGCTGGGAGAACTCGAGGGGCTGTGGGAGTCGTGTCTGCCGGGGCCTTAAGGAAAAGGCATGGTTACAGTGGGTGAACACCCAGGTGAGAGGAGGGAGGCGGAGAATTGGCAGAATTATAGGAATGGGAGTAGGAGAGAGCTAGAGAGGGGAGGTGGAGGGGGAAACCTCTTTGATGCCTTGATGCGGTCCTAACCTCAGATGGCGGGGGCGAGGGGTGGGGAGTGAGGGCTAGACCAGTAAGTCCTTGTCACTCTTCTCCCCAGCCCCCACCCCCGGCTCGATTGTGAGAGCTAGTGCCCTGATAGTAGGTGGCTTGACATCTTCCTGTCTTAGAATAACAGCTAGAAGGGGTCTTTGAGAGTTGCTATCAAGTGCGCTGAGACTTTCCAGATGAGGAAAGTCAGGCCCACCGAGGTGAAGAAACTGACTCGCTCACCACCAGACAACCAGTTATTGACCAGCTGGACTGAAACCTAATTTTCATGACTCTCAAGCCTTGCCTTAATCTATTGCTGCGATCAGTAGATTAGCAAACTCTAACCTGTTCCCCCTTCTTTTATCTTTTTACTCTGGCATATGCAAGGTAACCAGGCAACCCCTGAAGGGAAAGAAAGGCTTTAAACTCCAATGCGTGAGTGCAAAGTCTGCTTCGGTCGTTTCAGACTTTGCGACCCTATGGGCCGTAACCTGCCAGGCTCCTCTCTCCATGGGATTCTGCAGGCAAGAATACTGGAGTGGGTTGTCATGCCCTTCCCTCTCTTGCATTGGCCGGCGGGTTCCTTACCTCTAGGGCCACCTGGGAAGCCGTTAAACTTTTAAATAGTTTAAAGAAACCTTGTTTTAACTTAAACAAAATCTCCTTGCATCACAAACATCTACAAACTTCATGTTAAGATGACAGATCGGTAGCAAACTAAAAATGTAACCAATAGATTCTTTGACTGGAAGAAAATAAATAAAGTTCACCTTTCCCATTGTGTGCCCACTAGAGCTCTGAGAACCTTTAGCCTTAGATTTCTTCTCTCAGTCTTAAGTGCTGCATATCTCAGTTACATACATAAAAGTAGTTGCTGTTCATTGTGATTCTCATATACCCTGAATAGTTACAATAAAGGATAAACAGCATAGGAGGATGGGAATGCATGAATTACAAATTAAAATAATGATTTATAGTATTTTTTTTTAAGGACATATGACCATAAAAGTAAAAAAAAAAAAAAATCATTAAGAGGTTAAAAATCTCTACCAGGTCAGCATTTTATAATACACTTAAATTTAAGTCCTTTGCCAGTATTCTTTCTTTCTTCCTCCCTAAACATAACTTTAGAGCATTTATAATAGCATTCCCTATTGTGGAAGGAGAGGTTCTTTGGTGCTACTGCATTGTTTTAACTGGTAATTTCTTTATTAAACCACATTCTCTTCCAGCACTGTCAGATTTACACCTCTTGAAGGATTTGTTGATCCAACTGTCACATTAGAATTTAAATATTATAGCTTCTGTCAGTTGACCATTAAGCAATTCATAAGGAAGAGGTTTGGATAAGTCCATACTGGACTTCATAGAAGTTATAGACTTACAATACATAGAAGAACATACATATACATAACAAAACTGCTTTTACCTGGCTGCCTTTTTAATGATATGATTCCATTTGCTTTTTTTTTTTTAATATTTATTTATTTATTTGGCTGCATCAGGTCTTAATTGCGGCATGTGGAATCTAATTCCATGACCAGGGATTGAACCCAGGCCTCTTGCATTGGGAACACAGATTCTTAGCCACTGGACCAACGGTAAAGTCCCCCATCTGCTTTTATATTGGCATGCTGGATAAGTGTGTAAACTATGACCAAACTTGGCCCACTGCCAAATGTATTTATTTTTTATGTAGTTTTACTGGAATACAGCCATGCTTACTCATTTATATATTGTCTTTTGTGCTACAAGGCAAAGTTGAATAGTTGTACAGACTGTATGGCTGGCAAGGCCTAAAATATTTACTATCTGGCCATTTACAGAAAAAAAAAAATTATCAACCCCCAGCCTGGTAAACTGAATATAAATGTACTATCTAAAACTCTACCATATGCATAAGTATTAGTTAATAGTAATTCTCACTCATAAATACTTATATGGTGGTTTCATAATCCATTTCTTTGGGCAAAAGCCAGTGCATGTTATTGCAGATTATTGCTAGCATCTTGGCATATATATTGAGTTGGCCAGTATATTTGGTTGTTTTATGTAAGGTGCTGTAGTAGTGCTCTGTTGTTTTTAACTTCATTTGAAACAGTTCTGTTAAGATTGTATTGTAACAGCTGTCATATCATGTGCATTAAAAAAGAATTCATCAAAATTGGTGAATTTTTGTGTAGCTTTTTTAATATTGAAGATGGAAGGAAAAAAGCAACATTTTTGGCATTTTATGCTTTATTATTTCAAGAAAGGTAAAAAGGCAACTGAAACACAAGAAGAGACTTGTGCAGTGTGTAGGAAGGTGGCATGACTGATCAAATGTGACAAAAAATGGTTTGTGGTTTGTACTGGAAATTTCTTTCTTTATTTATGGCTGCGCTAGGTCTTTGTTGCTGTGTGGGCTTTCCTGTAGTTGCAGAGAGGAGGGGCTACTGTCTAGTTCCAGTGCATGGGCTTCTCACTGCGGTGCTTCTCTTGTTGTGGAACACAGGCTCTAGGGGGCACGGGCTTCAGTAGTTGTGGCACATGGGCTCAGTGGTTGTGCCTCCCACCTTTAGAGCACAGTCTTAGTAGTTGTGGCACACGAACTTAGTTGCCCAGTGGCACAGGAACGCTTCCCAGACCAGGGGTTAAACCTGTGTCCCCTGCATTGGCAGGTGGCCTGTTTAATCATTGAGCCATCAAGGAAGTACGGTACTGGAGATTTCTTGTTGGATGATGTTCTACGGTCAGGTAGACCAGTTGAAGTTGAGAGTGATCAAATCGAGACACTAATTGAGAACAGTCAACTTTCTATCTTGAGGGAAATAGCCAACATACTCAGAATATCCAAATCAAGCATTGAAAATCATTTGCACCAGCTTGGTTGTGTTAATTGCTTTGATGTTTGGGTTACATGTTAGTTAAGCAAAAAAACCTTGACCATATTTCTACATTCAATTCTCTATTTAATGAAAATTCCATTTTTAAAACAAATTGTGATGGACGATAAAAATTGGATACCATACAGTAATGTGGAATGGAAGAGATCATGGGGCAAGTGAAATGAACTACCACCAACCACACCAAAGGTTGATCTCCATTCAGAGGACATGATGTGTATATGGTGGGATCGGAAGGGAGGTCTCTACTATGAGCTCCTTCTGGAAAACAGAACTATTAATTCCAGCAAGTACTGCTCCCCATTTGACCAACTGAAAGCGGCACTCAAAGAAAAGAATCTGGTATTAGTCAACAGAAAACACATAGTCTTCCATCAAGATAATGCAAGACTGCATATTTCTCTGATGACCAGCCAAAAACTGTTACAGCTTGGCTGGGAAGGTCTGATTCATCCACGGTATTCACCAGACACTGCATCTTCAGATTTCCCTTTATTTCAGTCCTTCCAAAATTCTCTTAATGGAAAATTTTCAATTCCCTGGAAGATTGTAAGAAGCACCTGAAACAGTTTCTTGCTCAAAAAGATAAAAAGTTTTGGGAAGATGGAATTGTAAAATTGCCTGAAAAATGTCAGAAGGTAGTGGAAAAAAATGGTGAATGCTGTTGTTCAGTCACTAAGTTGTGTCCCACTGTTTGCAACCCTGTGGACCCCTGGACAGCAGCATGCCAGGCATCCCTGTTCTTCACTATTTCCTGGAGTTTCCTCAAGCTCATGTCCATTGAGTCTGTGATGCCATCTAACTATCTCATCCTCTGCTGCCCCTTCTCCTCCTGCCTTCAGACTTTCCCAGCAACAGGGTCTTTTTCACGATGAGTCAGCTCTTTGCATCAGGTGGCAGAGTATTGGAGCTTCAGCTTCGGCATCAGTCCTTTCAATGAATGTTCAGGGTTGATTTCCTTTAGGATTGACTGGTTTGATCTCCTTCCTGTCCAACGGACTCTCAAGAGTGTTCTGCAGCACCTCAATTGAAAGCATCAGTTCATCGGTGCTCAGCCTTATCTATGATCCAACTCTCACATCTGTACGTGACTATTGTAAAGACCATAGCTTTGACTGTATGGACGTTTGTTGGCAAAATGATGTCCCTGCTTTTTAATATGCTGTCTAGGTTTGTCATAGCTTTCCTTTCAAGGAACAAACATCTTAATTTTGTGGCTGCAATCACAGTCCATGGTGATTTTGCAGCCCAAGGAAATAAAATCTGCCGCTGCATCTACTTTTTCCCCATCTACTTGCCATGAAGTGATGAGACCAGATGCCATGATCTTCGTTTTTTGAATGTTGAGTTTTAAGCCAGCTTTTTCATTTCCTTTTCACCTTCCTCAAGTGACTCTTTAGTTCCTCTTCACTTTCTGTTATTAGAGTAGTTTCATCTGCAATTGGTGAATATGTTGTTCAATAAAGTTCTTGGTGAAAATGATGAAAAATGTGTCTTCTGTTTTTGCTTTAAAACTGCAGGAACTTTTTGGCCAACCCAGTACTGTAAATTTGCTTTCTCAAAGAATTGTGAAAGGAAGTTTCTGAACCTGGAGTGGAAAGGACTGACATTCTTTGAAATATGGTGATGCTCACAGTTAGTACCTTTTAAAAGACGTTACAGAAGCTTCCTTTTGTTGTTCCCTATGTTCTTTTTATAGAGATAATGTTTCAGCATAGGTATTAGCAAGCAAGTTATTAATAAGCTGTTTTTGTCTTGAGACCCCATACTAAAACCAGTCTTAAATGATTAGGGGCTCATTATTAAATGATTTATCTTTGACATTAATCTTGCATCTGGGACTTTGTTTTAAAGGTCAGAGGACTGAATGAAATAGAAGTGAGTATGTCTGTTTATGTCATTTTGTGTATTTAATTTCCTGTATTAGTGTTAGTCTATGACAAAAATAATACTTTGGAATATTTAACAGTTTAGTCAATCATTGATAGCACTATCCTGTGTTACCATCTAAGTAATATTAGCTATGAAACTCCAGTTCACCTCTCAACCTAATTCATCAGATTTTAAGATATCTTATAGTTCTCATCAAGACTTTCAAAAAAGATATTAAATTTCCTTTGAGACAGCTTTCTGGGGGAATTTAAAGTTGAGGCAACTGAAAATTATCAATTTTCTTATAATTCTTCATATTTTTTTGAATATTATAAACCTCTGAAAGGCACTGGGATCTTTTAATTTGAACTTTGAACTCATTCATGATTTATTTTAAATCATTGAAATAATCAGTCCTTCATATTTTCCTCAACCATGATTACTACTTTTTGTTAAGGCTGACTGAAATTTAAGAACCTTTCTAGATTTTCCTCTTTTCTGATTTCCTAACATTCAATAATCAGTGAAAGTATCATCTCTGGGAGTTAAAGGAATCCTGTTTGTAAATTCAGCCACATCCTAGTTTAGTTTAGGAACCAATACAGTGGAGAGCATTGGTTAGCAAAGTAAGTCAGAAGTGTAACCCTGTATTTCCACCATTGTTTAAGCAGGTAACTTTTTTCCCTACTCTGACTTGGTTATTAACTTTTCCTCTGTTTCACTGCTGCTAGAAGGATTATTGCTGCCTAAGGAAATACCTAGGGCTTCTCTGGTGACTCAGACAGTAAATATTCTGCCTGCAATGCAGGAGACTCAGGTTGGATCCTGGATTGGGGTGATCCTCTGGAGGAGAAAACGGCTACCTACTCCAGTATTCTTGCCTGGAGAATTCCATGGGCAGAGGAACCTGGTGAGCTATAGTACATGGGGTCACAAAGAGTCAGATATAGTAAGGAAATGCCTAGGGTTTCCCTGGTAGCTCAGATAGTAAAGAATCTGCCTTCAACATAAGAGACCTAAGTTCAATCCCTGGATTGGGATGATCCTGTGGAGAAGAGAATGGCTACCCACTCCAGTATTCTTGCCTGGAGAATTCCATGGACAGAGAAGCCTGGTGAGCTATAGTCCATGGGGTCACAAAGAGTCAGATATGATTGAGTGACTAACACCTACTTACTTACTAAGGAAATATCTAGAGTTTCCCTGGTGGCTCAGTGGTTACGAATCCGCCTGCCAATGTAGGAGACCCAGGTTCAGCCCCTTGGTCAGGAAGATCCCTTGGAGAAGGAAATAATTAACCACTCCAGTATTCTTGTCTGGGAAATCCCATGAGCAGAGGAGCCTAATGGACTACTGTCCATTGGGTCACAAAAAAGTCAGACACAACTTAGCAACTAAACAACAAAGTGTTCCATTGTACATATACATCTTCTTTATCCATTCATTCATCTGTTGATGGACATGGGTTGCTTCCATGTCTTAGCAGTTATAAGGACTGCTGCTCTAACCATTGGGGTACCTGTATCTTTTTGAATTAACATTTTCTTTTTTTTTTTTTCTGGATATATACCCAGAAGTGGAATTGATGAGTTATATGGTAGTTCTTTTTTAGTTTTTCTGAGAAATAGCCATACTGTTTTCCACAGTGGTTGCACCAATTTACATTCCCACCAACAGTGTATAAGGGTTCCCATATCCACATACTCACCAAGACTTGTTATTTCTTACCTTTTTGATGATAACCTTTCTAATGGGTGTGAGGTGATATCTAATTGTGGTTTATTTCCCTGATGATTAATGATATTGAGCATCTTTTCCTGTGCTTGTTGGCTATCTGTATGACTTCTTTATAAAATGTCTATTCAGGTCTTCCGCCCATTTTTAAATTGGGTTATTTGGTTTTTTCATTGAGTTGTATGAGCTGTTTATATATTTTGAATTTTGACCCCTTATCAGTCATACCATTAGCAAATATTTTCTCCCATTTAGTACACTGTCTGTTTTGTCACTGGTTTCCTTCGTGTTCTGCAAAAGCTTTCAAGTCTGATTAGGTCATATTTATTTTTGCTTTTATTTCCTTTGCTTTAGCATTTGTTGTTCAGTTGCTCATCCATGTCCAACTCTTTGTGACCCCATGGACTGCAGCACGCCAAGCTTCCCCATCCTTCACCATCTCCCCGAGTTTGCGCAAACTCATGTCCATTGATTCAGTGATGCCATCCAGCCATCTTGTCCTCTGTCATCCCCTTCTCCTTGCTTTAGCATACAGATAAAAAAAATACTGTGATTTATGTTAGCATGTTCTGCTTATGTTTTCCTCTAGGAGTTTTATAGTTTTCAGTCTTATATTAGGTCTTTAATCCATTTTGAGTTTATTTTTGTATTTGGTGTGAGAAAATGTTCTAATTTCATTCTTTTACATGTAGTTGTCCAGTTTTCTGAGCACCACTTTTTGAAAAAACTCTTTTCTCCATTGTATATTCTTGCCCTCTTTGTCATAGATTAGTTGACTATAAGTGCATGGGTGTATTTCTGTGCTTTCTATCCTGTTTATTTGATCTATTCGTCTGTTTTTGTGCCTATGTCATAGTTTTGATTTTTATTATTATTTGTTCTTGTAGCTTTGTAGTATAGTCTCATGTCAAAGAAAGAACATTATTCTTTTAACTCTGTTCTCTTTCTCAAGATTATTTTGGCTATTCAGGGTCTTTTGTATTTCCATACAAATTTTAAAATTATTTTTCTCTAGTTCTGTGAGAAAGGCCCTTGGTATTTTAATAGTGATTGCATTGAATCTGTGGATTGCCTTGGGTAGTATGGTCATTTTAGCAGTATTAATTCTAACCCATGAACATGGTACATCTTTTCATCTATTTGTGTCATTTTCAATTTCTTTTATCAGTGTATTGTAGTTTTCCAAGTACAGGTCTTTTGCCTCCTTAGATAAGTTCACTTCTAGGTTTTTTAGTCTTTTTTGATGCAGTGGTACATGGACTTATTTTCTTAATTTCTCTTTTGAGTAATTCATTATTAGTGTGTAGAATTAACAACAGATTTCTGTATATTAATTTTGTATACTGCAGCTTTACTGAATTCATCAATGATATCTGGTGGTTTTCTGGTGGCAGTGTAGGGTTTTCTGTATATAATGGAACTTCCTTTATAGGTTATTATCCTTTTTCCCTTTGCTACCTTTAACATTTTTTCTTTGTGATTCACTTCTGACAGTTTTTTGTTGTTATTTTTTATGGAGTTATTGGGTTTTCATTGCTGCATGGGCTTTCTCTAGCTGCAGCGGGCATGAACTACTCTCTAGTTGTGGTACAAGGGCTTCTTATCACTGTGGCATGCATGCCTGGGCACGTGGCCTTCAGTGGTTGTGGATCCCAGAATAGAGCACAGTCTCAATAGTTGTGGCCCACGAGCTTAGTAGCTCTTTGGCATGTGGGATCTTCCGGGATCAGGGATGGAACCCATGCCTCGTGCATTGGCAGACGGATTCTTTACCACTGAGCCACCAGGGAAGCCCCTTTTGACTGTTTTAATATAAAGCGTCTTAGAGATCTTTTTGCATTGAGGTAATTAGGTGTTCTCCTAGCTTCATAGCCTTGTATATCCAGTTCTTACCACAGGCTTGGGAAATTCTCAGCTATTATTTCTTTAAATAAACTCTGTCCCCTTCTCTCTTTTCTGGGATACCCAATGTCCTAATGTTGTCCTTCCTAAAAGAGTCAGTCAGGTCTTATAGAATTTTCTGATGTAAAAAAATATCTTATTTCTCTTCCTCTCCTACTGGTATTATTTCTAGATTTCTGTCTTCAGGCCTGCCGATTCTGTCTTTTATCCAGTCTGCTCTATTTCCATTGCTTTGTAATTCATTCTTCATTTCATTTACTGAATTCTTCAGCTCTAGAATTTTCATTTCTTTCTATTTTTAGAGTTTAAATCTCTTTGTTAAAGTATTTCTGTTTTTATAAAGAATCTTTGTTAAAGTATTCTGTTCATTAATTTTATTCCTAAGCTCATTGAATCTGCCTTTCTGAGTTTTCTTGTAGTTTGTTGAGTTTCTTCCTGACAAATATTTTGAATCTGTTTCAGTTAGGTCACAACATTTCATTACTTTACATTTATTTTCTGGAGAATTGTCATTTTGTAGTGCAGTGTTACTATGGTTCATGGTGCCTGATGAGCTGTTTCTCCACAGATAAATTTCAAGTGGCAAACACCTTTTTTTGCTTGATTATAACAGATTCAATAGATTAGAAATTAGAGGCCTTTCTTCTGTTTTCCAGCAAATGGTGCACAATCTTTTGGTTTCTCTTACATGAACTACCTGTAGTTATATTTGAATCTTCACTCTCGATCCTCCATCACCTCTGTTAGCAGTGTTACCCTGGGCACTCATTTTTGCGTCTTGTGCCTCCCAGGTTGTCGGTGCCTTGCCTTCTGCTATAGCTGGGATGGTGGTCTCTTACGTCATATCCAGGGTCTCCTGAATTACAGGCTCTGCCGTTGCAGGGGGAGGGAGAAGAGAGAGAAGAGCCAGAATTGCAGGGCACCTATGCTGGGTGCAGTGTTGTAAGGTTCTCTGTCTTGACCTCTGTGTTCGTGGCGCCTGCTGAGGCAAGAGTCGTGTGCCCACCTCCCCTGCTGCCAGCGAGTCTTTTGGGGCTGCAGTCTCGGCTGCTAGAGCTGGAGGGCTAGGATTACAGGCACCACCACCACTCTTCTCTTGATTTCTCCCTCCCTCAGTTCCTTCCTCTTCTATATATTCTATTTAGTCTGCTCACTCTTAGATGTACAGATGTGTGGAACTCTCCAGCATCCTAGTGTATTGGGTGGAGGCAGTTTTGTTGTGTTATAGATGTTTTACTGGTTGTACTTTGAAGGGAAAAGATAAAGGTAGCTTTTTATTCCACCATGTTGCCAGCATCCTCTCTTCAACTTTTAAAAACATCCATTGAGTTTTAAATTTTGGCTATTATGTTTTGTTTTATTATTTTTTTCTTTGTTGTTATTTATCGGTGCCTAAGCGTTCACTCTGGTTCTTTTCAAACATGCTGTTACTTTTTAAAAATATCCACTTTTTCCTTTATTTGTTTAAAGGTAGGAAGCATAATTGTTTTATAATCTTATTCTGATAATAAGAATGTGGTTGAAACCTTTGTGAAACTATTTCTGCTGTTGCTTCTGGTTCTCACTAATAGCATTTTGTTTCTTTATATGCTGGTTTATTTTTGACAGTGTACTGTTCATTGTTCTTGAAAAATTGTTTGCAAGTCTTTTTTGAGGGCTAGGATCAATGTTTTCTGTATCCTCAAAGAAAAGATTTACCTTTGCTTCAGCCAGTTACCTATAAGCTTTACCAAGCAAATAACCTGAAATTATGTTCACAGCTTTAAGTGTTCTTTGATCACCTTGCAAATCCATGAGGTACAGTTTGTAGTATATAATATTTCCCTCTACACAGACACACACACAGACACATACAGACACACACACAGGCTATGGTCAGTGTCAAGAAAACTTGTTTGTGATTCTCTTGTGAGGGAGTGAGGCACTTTTCAGCTCAGTTCAGTTCAGTCGTTCAGTCATGTCCACCTCTTTGCGACCCCATGCACTGTAGCACGCCAGGTCTCCCTTTCCATCACCAATTCCCGAAGTTTACCTAAACTCATGTCCATTGAGTCAGTGATGCCATCCAACCATCTCATCCTTTGTCGTCCCCTTCTCCTCCTGCCTTCAATCTTTCCCAGCATCAGGGTCTTTTACAGTGAGTCAGCTCTTTGCATCAGGTGGCCAAAGTACTGGAGTTTCAGCTTCAACATCAGTCCTTCCTGTGAACACCCAGGACTGATCTCCTTTAGGATGGACTGGTTGGATCTCCTTGCAGTCCAAGGGACTCTCAAGAGTCTTCTCCAACACCACAGTTCAAAAGCATCAATTCTTCAGCGCTCAGCTTTCTTTACAGTCCAACTCTCACATCCATACATGACTACTGGAAAAACCATAGCCTTGACTAGATAGACCTTTGTTGGCAAAGTAATGTCTCTGCTTTTTAATATGCTCTCTAGGTTGGTCATAACTTTCCTTCCAAGGAGTAAGGATCTTTTAATTTCATGACTGCAGTCACCATCTGCAGTGATTCTGAAACCCAAGAAAATAAACTCAGCCACTGTTTCCCTATCTATTTGCCATGAAGTGATGGGACCGGATGCCATGATCTTCGTTTTCTGAATGTTGAGCTTTAAGCCAACTTTTTCACTCTCCTCTTTCACTTTCATCAAGAGGCTCTTTAGTTCCTCTTCACTTTCTGCCATAAGGGTGGTGTCATCTGCATATCTGAGGTTATTGATATTTCTCCGGGCAATCTTGATTCTAGCTTGTGCTTCATCCAGCCCAGCATTTCTCACGATGTGCATATAAGTTAAATAAGCAAGGTGATAATATACAGCCTTGATGTACTCCTTTTCCTATTTGGAACCAGTCTGTTGTTCCATGTCTAGTTCTGTTGCTTCCTGACCTGCATACAGATTTCTCAAGAGGCAGGTCAGGTGGTCTGGTATTCCCATCTCTTGAATAATTTTCCAGTTTACTGTGATCCACACAGTAAAAGGCTTTGGCATAGTCAATAAAGCAGAAATAGATGTTTTTCTGGAACTTTCTTGTTTCCTCAATGATCCAGCTGGATGTTGGCAATTTGATCTCTGGCTCTTCTGCCTTTTCTAAAACCAGCTTGAACATCTAGAAGTTCACGGTTCACATATTGTTGAAGCCTGACTTGGTGAATTTTGAGCATTACTTTGCTAGCATGTGAGTTGAGTGCAATTGTGCAGTATTTTGAACATTCTTTGGCATTACCTTTCTTTGGGATTTCTTCCTGTTAACTCCTAATCTAATAGTGAAGCGCTCTGTAGTCACAGCTGTATGGGAAGTAGGGATAGGGGGTGATTTCTTACTATACTCATTCCTTATTTTGGATGAATTTGGGGGGTTGTCTTTTATTTCCCTACTATTCCACAAGATCTTGAAAACCCCAGCACAGTTTCTCCTGGCACAGCAAATACCTTCAGAACGGAGCCAACTTGTTTGAGCTACTTACTTTCTAGGTTCTTTAATTTCACCTACAAATGGCCTGCATTTCCTTACTATTTTCAAAAAAATTTTTTTAGTATTTTATCTAGTATTTTCAGTTGTTTTCTGCAGGAAAATGAACCCAAATAGCCTAATCTGTTTTATTACTGGGAATGGATTGCCTTGCTTCTTTTTTTATTAAGCTGAAAAATAAGTAGTAACTCCTTTTCAACTTAGCAAGTTTCTGGTAATGTATTTTAGACATATAGCTCATTAAGATATCTTCAGCAAATTCCTGTGTTTTTTTATTTCTTACACATGCAAATGTATTACCTATCAGTAGTAAAATAGTTCTTATATTAAACTTTAAATTATTTCTCTTTTCTGATTTATTACAGGACTGACTTCTTTAGTACTTAGAGTCTGAGAAAAATGGCAAATATGGATAGTGATTCTAGGCATCTTCTCATCCCTGAGGGAGATCATGAAGTAAATCCTGGACCTATGAATATCCAGTTTGATTCATCAGATATAAGATCTAAAAGGTAAGTGTTTAAAATAAAACATTTATTTCATAATTAAGACTTTTAGTTATTAAAATAGAAGTCATTATAACCAAATATATAGAGATTTTATTATAAAATATCTAATTTCTTACAGGCTCTGTATGTTTGTATATAAAGGGGAATATATATGAATACATTTTCTCACTTATATTTGACTTTTTAGACTAAACTCCCTATCTATCTCTGTCAGGGAAGGCTGAGGTAAGTTTTATGAAGTAATATGCATGTAACTCATTTTAACAAGTACATATTGATTGTCTGATCTGTGCAACGTATTACGCAAAGTCAGGCTTTCCCAAGTGGCTCAATGTTAAAGAAACCACCTGCCAGTGTAGGAGATGTAGGTTCGATCCCTGGGTCGGGAAGATCTCCTAGAGGAGGAAATGGCAACCCACTCAAGTATTCTTGCCTGGAGAATTCCATGGACAGAGGATCCTGATGGGCTACAGTCCGTGGGGTTGCAAAGAGTTGGACATGACTGAGCAACTGAGCACAAGTATGGGAAGTGCTGGGAATAGAACAGTAAAAATAATTCATAATCTTTACCTTCTTTGAGTTTAAATTCCAGCAGATAGTTTAAGATAATTAGAGTTTAAAATTTATTTCATTTCTTACCTTGACAATCCAAAAGAATCCACTGAAAAATTATTATAAATGCAATTTATAATAACAATTTATAAAAAACAATTCAGTAAAGTGGTTGTTTACAAAATAGGCAAAAATCAATTGCATTCTAATAAGAAAATGTAATGGAGGAAAAGATAAAATATATAGGAATAGCCTTAAGAATGTGCAAAATCTATATGAGAGAAACTCTAAAATACTAAAATAACAGCACATTGTTTATTCAAATCTGAGACGCTGATTAAAAGTTGTACTAATTTTGGTTGTTCTTTTTTTTTTAATATAAAACTAACATAAAGTGCTGCCCATAACTCTGATGCAACAATTTCTTAGAACTTAGAATTTTATTTTTGTACTTCCTAGAATTCTAGTGCAATTACAAAATTGAAAATATAAACAAAATATATCGGTTAAGATATTACAAATCTGATTCTTCACATAGTCTGGTTCTTCTGAATCGCTTTTTGACTTGCAGTCATCAAAAATCATTATTTTTTCCTGCTCACACAAAATTGTCCTTATTACCATTAAGAGCATTGATAGTGTAGTATTTCTTGAAAGAATTTTCTTCCAAATCACTGACACTTTTTAGTTTTGATGCTTGTACTTGCCTGATCTTACCAGAAGGTGTCACAGAAAGCTTTCTAACAACACTATGGCTCATATTTATTCCTTGCTGCTGCTAAGTCGCTTCAGTCATGTCCGACTCTGTGCGACCTCATAGACGGCAGCTCACCAGGCTCCCCCGTCCCTGGGATTCTCCAGGCAAGAACACTGGAGTGGGTTGCCATTTTCTTCTCCAACGCATTAAAGTGAAAAGTGAATGGTCTCTAAATGGTTTGATCATTGGAATGACCACAGATGACCTGTCATGCCACCAGGAGCAGTTACTTTCATGACTGCCACCTGGCTGACAGTGATTAAAAGATGTCCTGGATTATTAGATGCATCCATATTTTAGAAAGGACTAAATGTGTATTTTAGAGTTAATAAGATATTACATGTAACAAAAAGGGATATTCTGTTCTTAGTAGGGAAGACTCTAAAATACAGTGTCATGCTCTTTAAATTTTAACCCACAAAATTAATGTGATCTGCCCCTCACCAAAAAAAATGCCAGCAACCAATGCCAAAGTTTACATGGCCCAGCAGTTTCACTTCTAAACATTAATGTGCAATGTCAAATAGTATATGTACAGAGTTGTTTGATGCCCTGTTTCTTTATAATAGCAAAAGATTGAAAACAACAAAAATGTCTTTTCTTACAGGACTGTATAAATTATGGTGCCTTGATACAATGGAATATTTTTCACCCATTAAAAAGAAGGAAGTGACTTTATTACATATCAAAATGGAACAAATCTTCAACTTATTTTGTTAAATGAAAAAAGTCAAGTGCAGAGCAGTCAGTGTATATAGTATACTGCCATTTGGGTAAAGACATTAACAAGTTATATATAATGCAAATATATAGAAATGAGTCCAGGGGAGTAAATAGGAAACTGTAAGAGTGTTGTCTCCTCAGAAAGAAACTGAGTGCTTTAAGTGGGACATGTGGCAGTTACTGTTAGGTAAATGCCTAACTATTCAACAACCCCATCTATTCCTTGAACTTCTATTTTCCAGTTTTCTCAAACTCCGTTTCCTCTTCCATTTCTCCCAGGATCTAGGGCTTTCTTACTCATCTCTGTGTGCCAGTTTTTCTCAGGGAATTCACTCAAAAATCCCCTCTAGACAATGCTTTGTAAATTATACTTTTTCTTCCTCCCCTTATTCACTATTACTTATCTAACCTATTCGTGCACAGCTCTATTGTCTGTTTAACATGATGATGGCAAAAAATGCTAATTTTGTTAAGGCTGTAAGCAGTTTCCAATCCAGGAGATGAAAGAGGATTGGTTTAAACTATTCTTGATAATCCTGTTTCCATTTTCCAGATACTTAATTTTTTAGTCTTTTTTAGCAGCTTGAGCTGTATGAAATTTATCACATGAGAAATGTATCATTGTCATTTAAAGTGGCCATCAGAGAAGATAATGAAATGAATCTTATAATTTTCACTTGTATGTTTCAGTATCAGTGAATAGAAGGACTAATGAATGCTGATTAAATGCTCAGAACTTTCTTGAAACCTCTGAATTCTATGATAAATAATTGACCACTGTGACGATAGAACATAGGTCTTTAAAGTGCATTCCACTGTAATAGGTTGGCAGGAGTTCAAACAGTTCTCTGAGTATTTAACCATTTAGATTAAATGGAAGTATATTTTCTATAATGAAATTTGTCAAAATAAGAGGGAATCAACTATTTTCAATCATAGGATAACTGTCTAGGTAAGCATGTTTTAAGGAAGGCAAATTTTTATGAGTTTAGCAGTATTGAATGCTAATTTTCTTGTGAAATAATTTCAGGAACTTATTTGATAAGGGGAAAAAACAGGAATATCTCAAAATAATGTTATTTTGTGGGTAAAACAATATTTGTGTAAAATGTGGGTTATTACATAAATCTCAGATATACTGTATTTTTTAATTTATTAACTTTGAAAAAATTAGTGTTAATTTAGCCTTATCTTCACGTTTGTGAAATGATGAAGTATCGTTTATACTTTTTTCTAGTATCAGTTCAGTTCAGTTCAGTCGCTCAGTCATGTCCGACTCTTTGGGACCCCATGAATCGCAGCACACCAGGCCTCCCTGTCCATCACCAACTCCCGGAGTTCACTCAGACTCACGTCCATCGAGTCAGTGATGCCATCCAGCCATCTCATCCTCTGTCGTCCCCTTCTCCTCCTGCCCCCAATCCCTCCCAGCATTAGAGTCTTTTCCAATGAGTCAACTCTTCGCATCAGGTGGCCAAAGTACACATTGCAGTAAATACAAAGGAGTTAAAATAGCATTTATCCTTGTGCTACCTAAAATCATCTTTCATATAGCCACATTTGGGAAACTGTCTTCAGCTGTTAGAATATAAAAAATAACATTTGATACTTTTAGATTGCTTATTCTTAGTTTAATATGTGGTGGACTCTGTCTCTTCCACTAGGTGGCAATCAAAATCATGTTCCAGTTCAAACATAAAAATTTTAAGAAATGTTTGGGACTGAAAGTTTGTTGGACCTGCTTATCATTTTGGTGGACTGGGGATTAGACTTAGGTAGATGAAGGAGCTTGTCACTGTAGAGGAACCATACATGTCACAAGCATTTGGATCATTTGGAGAATTTTTGCAAATTACACAATTCCACATTTCTCTCTGCATGCCTCCCCTCACCTCCCTTATTAGTTTTTCTTCTGGTTTGGGGTAAAGAATGTGGATAGGGGGACAGAGAGGTTTAGAAATCTCTTATACTGTATTTGATATATGCCATTGGCAGTCACTGGCCTTAAGAGTTTGTTTTGCTGCTTTTCCCAGACTTTCTGGTAACCGGATATTAGAGCTGGTATTCAGGATTGCTTCATGCTCTGTTGCTGCTCTGGGATTATAACCTTTGGGAGTTGACCCTCCCAGCCAGCCTGAAACCAAGTTGGGATTTGAACTTCCCTTTTTCAGTTTTCTCAAACTCTGTTTCCTCTTCCATTTCTCCCAGGACCTAGGGCTTTCTTACTCATCTCTGTGTGCCCAGTTTTTCTCAGGGAATTCACTCAAAAATTCCCTCTAGACAATACTTTGTAAATTATACTTTTTTTCCTCCCCTTATTGACTAATGCTTATTTATCCTATTGGTGCCAGCTCTGTTGTCTGTTTAATGTTATGATGGCAAGCAATATGATGTGTCAAAGACCCAGTCTATTACTTTTTCATGACTATTTGCATTTTAATAAGGAGAATTCTAGAAATATAAAAGCCTAACCTAATCACTTTCATGCACTGGAGAAGGAAATGGCAACCCACTCCAGTGTTCTTGCCTGGAGAATCCCAGGGACGGGAGAGCCTGGTGGGCTGCTGTCTCTAGGGTCGCACAGCGTCGGACACGACTGAAGCAACTTAGCAGCAGCAGCAGCAGCAACCTAAGGATTAGATTTTTCTAATAACATTTCAAGTACTCTGGTAAGCCAGTGAGGTAGAGGTAGATACTTAAAATAGGCAGTATTCTGGGTGCCCTTCAAAGATACCAAGCATGCTTATGGCCCTTATTTTTTTTAAGTATTTATTTGTCTGCCCATGTGCAAACTGGCCTCTCTTACTGTCATCTGTCATTAATACTGTAACTAAATAGCAACCTGAATTGACTCTTTTTGTTATCTGTGGTCCGAGAGAGAGAAAGAGCAAGTGAGCGAGAGCGAGCAAGCACATAACAAAGTGAAGAGTTTACCTATTAACGTGTCCTAGGCCAACAACAGTGATTGGAAATGATTATTTGATTATTGAGGCTCAGTTGTTTAATAGTTGGGGATTTATACAGATCTAGTAAAGTAGTGTTTCCAGGAGTGTTGGTTTCCAGAGCTGTGTAATTGGATTTTGAGGAACTTGCCATCTATGTTAAATAGGCAGGACCAGGGCCCTTGACCATGTATCAGTGCCCTGGAGCTGAGGACCAGTTTTCTGGTTGTATATCTTTTGTTCCCTTCCCTCTCCTTCCTCCTTTCTCCTTTCTTCTTTTCTCTCCCTCTTTTGTCTTCTTCTCTCCCCTCTCTTCTCCCTACTTTCCACCATTATTTTTCTCCAGTAGAACTCTTTTTGCTAAATGCTTAAAGAGGGCAATCCTGGCCTTGGGTTTAGAGATGCTTTAAGTCTAGCTATGGACTTTGTTAGAATGGTATCTTATTTCTAGTTTCATTGGAACCTTTTTATTCTCTCCAGTTCATAGGTTCTTTTACTTCTGCCAGTCTTTCCAGAATGTCTTTGTTTGCATAACTATCCTTTTGCATTTATATTTGCTTTCCTGAGGTGCTTCCATTTCTTTTCCCTAGATCTGTCTGTCTTATCTGATTTTGCTGTTTCTTCCCTTGCCTGCAAACTAGTTCTTTATTTTCTTCCCTTTCTTCCTCCCTCATTAACATTATTTGGACAAATCTGAAGAAAGAGGGAGCCTAATAATGGAGTGTGACTGGTGCTTGTTAGGGCTAGTCAATCAAGTGTGTTTTGTTGGGAGGAAAGGGTATGAAGAGTTGGCCTAGCATTTTTCTGTCTACTCAGTTCTACTTAGTGTTATAACACCTCCAAGTATATAGTTGAAAAGGATTTTAGTGTGTCAACCAAAAAAAAAGTGTAGTGGGCTGCAAATAAGAAAAGAGTTTATGGCAGGGGCCGGTTTCTTAAAATTATAATTCAGGAGACACAGATTTGGGTAATCCTGAAAGAGTGTTCTGAGAAAAAGAGTCAGGGGCTTATAAAGACAGAAAGCGATGAGAATGTTAAAACTAGCCTGGAAAGAACTGATATCCTTAAGGAATCACGAGTTGTTATAGGATAGGGGTCCTAGATGTAAATTACTGTTTATTTTAGGGTAAGGGTCTGATAAGTATCTTGAGTTTCTGGCAGATGTTCTAAATAACTTGCTTATCAGGTCAAAAGGTCAGACTCCATCCAGGCTGAGACGTGCATAACTCATACTTCCTTAATAGCTTCCCGACTGCCTTTCAGATAACTCTCAGCAATACCAACTCCATTTGGATTTTCCTTTCATAAGTAATTATATCATTACTGCAAAAGTGATGAAACCCATTGCAAACTCATTCAATTTTCTTATTAAAGAAAATTAAAACTCCTTTTAACCAACAGACAAAATCAAATATTTGAAATTGGAGGCTCATGAAATTTAGGGATCTTGTCAAAATCCTAATGGATGACTGTAGCCCAAAGATAAGGAATTAATATAAAAGTAACATACTGAGATTATGTATCTTTGTCTTGTCTGTTATGTTTTAGTCTTAATCTCAAATTGTCTCCAGAAGTCTACTATATAATTTTCCTATGGCTTCTTGTTTTAAGATTTCATCTTGCAATCTATTCTGTATTCCTTTGTCCCCAAGTATAGTTTCTAAGGGCTTTTAAATATTAAGAGATAAGTGAATGCCTCAACATTTCAAGCTAAGAAATACTTTTCTATAAAGTGACATAGAAAATTACTTTGGTGCTATGCTTATTTTAAAAAGTTTGATTCATTTGCAACAACATCACACTTCCTCATTTTTTCTATTTCAGTTAGCTTATAATTTAACTTGGCATGTATCACTACTTCAATTAACATTAATTCTCTTTTATCAGATTCATATCTGACTTGTTATTTATTCTAACACTAGTTTTTATATCTACCAATGCCTCTGATTTTTTATTTTATTATACTTCTTCCACAGAGTGGCTTCTAATCTCTTAAATCCTGGCTTATTTATTATATGTAGCCATTGGTCTTCATCCTGTCTTTGTTGTTATGCCCTAGCTCTTATATATTGTTATTACTTTAGTATGTTATTTTCATTTTGTTTCTCCTTTATTATAGTTGGCTCAGAGGATAAGTGTCTCCCTACAATGTGGGAGACCTGGGTTCGATTCCTGGGTTGGGAAGATCCTCTGGAGAAGGAAATGGCAACCCACTCCAGTACTCTTGCCTGAAAAATCCCATGGACGGAGAAGCCTGGTAGGCTACGGTCCATGGGATCACAAAGAGTCAGACACGACTGAGCAACTTCACTTCACTTATTATAGTTAGAGAATAATTTTTATAAATATTTTCTATTTTATTTCAGCATTATTGAGGCATAATTGGCCTGTTTTATTAAGGCTAGTAAATTTGGGTGTTAAAAATAATTGCTTAAAAAGAGGGCATGATCCTTAAACATTGCTAGTGGAATTGAAACATGATATAGCCACTCATTGGTCCTTCCAGTTTTACTGAGATATAATGGACATCCAGCACTTTATAAGTTTAAGCTGTACACCATAATGATTTGACTTACATCATGAAATGATTATCACAATAAGTTTAGTATACATCCATCATCTCATGTAGATACAAAAATTTAAAAACAGAAACAAATATTTTTCCTTATAATGAGAACTCTTAGGATTTATTCTCTTAACAACTTTCATATATAACATACAGCAGTATTAACTGTATTTATCATGTTGTACATTATATTCCTAGTACGTATTTACTTTGTAACTGAAAGTTTATAATCGTTTTCACTGCCTGTCTTCTTCCATCCTCACCTCTACCTGCCTCTGGTATAGTCTTTATTTCTATTCAGTCTTTATATCTATGAATTTGTTTTTGAAGTATAATTGACCTGTAACACAGTTCGTTCCTCTTATACAACATAGTGATTTGACATTTCTGTGCATTTTAAAATGATCACTTCAATAAGCTTAGTTATGATCTGTCACCATACAAAGATACTACACTGACTTTGTTTCCCATACCATTCATTTCATACCCATGACTTCTTTTGCAGCTAGTATAGCCACTTTTGACAACAGTGTGATAATTCCTAGAAATGTTAAGTATAGGATTATCATTTGACTTAACAATTCTACACCTAGGTATATACTCAAGAGAATTGAAACATATGTCCAAACAAATATAAAGAAATGTCCATAACATTTATAATAGCCCAAAGTGGAAGCAATCCAAATATCCACCAGTTGATATATGTATAAACCAAATGTAGTATATCCGTACAACATAATATTATTTGACCATAAAAAGGATTAAAGTGTCAATATATGCTACAATATGTATGAACCTTGAAAACATGTTATATAAAAGAGGCCACACAAAAAAAGACATATATGATTCAATTTATATGAACTGTCTAAATTAGGTAAAGGCAATAGAGACAGAAAGCAGATTAATGGTTGCAGATGCTGGCGAGAGGGAATAATGGAACTTCTTTTTGGAGTGATGAAAAGTTCTAAAGTTGATTATGGTGGGACTTCCCTGGCAGTCCAGTGGTTAAGACTCCACACTTCCACTGCAGGGGGCGAAAGTGGTACCCCTAATGGGAGAACTAAGATCCCACATTCCACATGGCATAGCCAAAAAACAAAAAATTGGTTTTGGTGCTTGAGGGACAACTCCATGAATGTTCTAAAAACTATTGAATGACACATTTAAATGGGTAAATTTTACAGTATGTGAATTAATATTTTAATAATCTATCATTTTTAATAAAGTATTTTTATTTTATTTATTTTTAAACTCTTTGGCCATGTCATGCAGCATGTGGGATCTTAATTCCCAGCCAGGAATCAAACCCATGCTCCCTGCAATGGAAATGTGGAGTCTTAGCTACTAGACCTACTAGACAGACTGCCAGGGAAGTCTTGTTAATCTGTTACTTTTTTTTTAGTTAAAGAGGGCAAAGGAGATTTTTGCTTATGACAAGGGCAGACTAAGGAATTTGGACCAACCAACTGCTGAGAATAACTAGAAAAACTTACCCCCTCCCCAATTTTTTTAATGTGCCTACAGACATAGGAGAACTGATAAGACAAGAACAGTAGGATCTAGATCTCGAAGAAGGAGGGCACCAAGAAAGGGAAGTGCAGCATTTCCTCAAGAGTATCTGCCAATTCTAGTTTAAGTTTATTAGCTGAGAAGCTATTAAATTGACAGAGCTTTTGACAGCTTTACAAGGCTACAGGGAGAAAAATTGGAATACAGTGCTCACTAAAAGTAGGCAGGCCCCGTGCAAACTTCAAGTTGAAAAGCCTAGAAATATGAATGAACTGGAAATAGAATGGTCTTCTTTCAGAGACTGTAGCTCAACTTTAACTCATCTCAGTTCCTAAAATTGAATTAAGGTAATCTAGGTCTGCTAAGTATCTTAAATTGGCTCCCCAAAGCAAATGTATATCCTTTCTAAAGAAAATAATATTATTCTAAGGCTTCAACTAATTTATACTATTTTCTGTATACTAAAATTCCATTAAGTACAATGCCAGGTACTTAAATGCCAGGCAGAGAGGATAAACCAACATGATTAGAAATTAGAGACTTGATTCGCAATAAAGACTGACATGGTCCAGATGATGGAGTTACCAGAAACAGACTTTTAAAGACTATGTTAATATGTTCAAGAAAACTGAAATAAGATTGAGAATTTTGGCACTGGCTAAAAATATAAAAAAGAACCAAACTCATAGAAAATGTTTGCTGAATAAAAAAAGGGCCCAGATGGAAAATCTGGGACCAAAAGACAGAAAACAGTAACCTAATGTAAGAAATCAGTCAATGATGAAAACAAATCAAGGCAAGGATGTAGAGTAGGAGTGATTATGCAGTACTAGAGTAAGTGTAAATTAGTATAATCACTTTGCAAGAGAGTTTGTAATTATCTGCTAGCATTTAGTATACACTATTTGTAATCAATGGAAACATTTCACCAAGAGACATGTACACAAATATAGATTATAAGTTATTCATAAGAGTGCCAAACTGGAAACAACCTGGATACCCACCATACAGCTATGGTTAAATAAATCATATTTTAATGTAATGGAATATTATACATTTATAAAAATGAACAATCTACAGCTGCAAACAAGAATATGGATGAACCTCAGAAAGATAATGTTGGTGAAAGAAGCTAAACAGAAAACACACATTGTGTGATTACACTTTATGTAAAGCTCAAAAGCAAGTAAAACTGAGTGCAGAGTGCATGTATGTAGGTCTATACTTATCTGAAAATATACTAGAATGTTAACTGATTATTTCTAATGGGTGATTTTTATTTTGTTATATAACATCTGTATTATCCTCAATATAAACAGTGTACTACTTTTATTAAAAAAAAAGCTTATCCAGAAAATATAGCATTCCTATAGTTTAGGATAAAAATAGTATATACAAAATGAAAAACCCATTTTCTTACAGTGTTTAAATCAACTGTACTTCTATAGGATGATAAATTTATCTTTTTTTCTCTTAAGAGTAGATTTTGTTTTGTTCTTGTATAGAGAAGGTTCTGGAAAAAGACAAAAGCATAAAGAAACATATACCCATCACACAGAGGCAAGTGTTGTTAAAGCATTTTAGTATATTTTCTCCTATCCTTTTCAGTGATTTTTTAATGAGATCATATGCTATATACAGTTTTAATTTTTTTAACTTTTTCAATTAAAATTTTTATTACATGCTGTTGTTACTTCTGCAAAATATCCTTAGTTGTCTGCCTGTTGACCTGTTTTTTCTCCTTCTCTGCTTCTGTCCCTTGCTCTCTACTTCCTTCCTTCCTTTGTTTTGTTCTTCTTTCCCTTCCTTTTGTCAGTAAACATTCACGAAGCTCCTTTTGGTGCTAGACACTCTGGGGAAGGAGATAGACACTCAGCAAAAGTAAAAGAGGTTATAAATATTTGATATGTATTTATATATGTATATTATATATGTATATAAACACACACATATGTATATATACACACACACATATGTATAGACACGCATATATGTTTTTTCAACTCAGTACTCATTTTTAATTAGAAAAAAGTACTGATTTAACCCCATCCTGATCCAGCATTACCAAGAACCCATGGGATCATATCCCAGCAAATAACTATGCTATAGGGTCTGGCTAAGTTCAGCAAAGAGTAGAATGAGGTCATCTGTGGTACTAATGGATAGGTGCTTTGGAGGTTTCTGTGCAGGCATTTCTTTAAGAACATTCATTGGTCAAGTGCAGAAGTCAGCAAACTTTTTTTCTGTAAGGGGCCAGGTAGTAAATATTTTAGGGTTTGTGGGCATATGCACTCAGTTTTTGGAATGAAAACAGCCATAGACAACACATAACTGCATGGGGCTTGCTGTGTTCTGATAAAACTTTATTGATAAAAACAGACCATGGGCCAGACTTGTCCTATCTGGCTGTAACTACCAACCTCTGGTCTGCAAGGAGGGCCTGGACTTAGGTACAAGCAACTGTAGGGACTGGTACTTCTGTTGCTGTGACCCCTAGGATACCTCTTGCCTTGCTTCTGGAGAAGTTAAAAAAGTAAGGTCCACTTACCTTAATTTCTCTCCACCCTCACAGTTGCTTCTAATAGTTGTTCTAATCAAAAGAGCCTTTTGCATAATAAAACAGTCTCCAGCTTCTCCCTGAACCTCAGGCCTCTGCAGCAAATCTAGAGGTCTTTGGCAAGGTCATCTAAGGGTTTTAGCTGCCATAAATTCTAGGGATTATGACTGAGGCTAAGAATGATAAGTAAGGAGAAAGTACCAGATTTCAAGAAATTGTAAAAGGTTTTATAATAAAAATTATCCTTAAGGATCATTGAAATGCCCCAAAAAGCTATAATCATTTTTCCATATTAAGAATTATTTCCAAATATCATTTTACATAAATGCATATTACTTAAATATATCATAATTTAACAGTGTTTAACTATTAAGCTGTTCACAATTTTAATTATTTTAAATAATGCTTTGCTTAGCAGCTTTCTACATGCCATATTTATACCATATTTTGCTTTCTTCTAGTAGAGTCTCAAAAGTATAATTATTAGAATAAAAGGATGTAAAGCACAATTAAGGTTTTTTTATGTATTACTATATAGCCAAATTGTTATCTAGAAAGGCTGTGCAACTTTATACTCCTACCATCTATGCGTGGAAGTTCCTGTGTCAGAATCCCCTTTCTAGCACTGTTTATTTTCTTATTCACTAAATTGTTTATAAAACTTTCCTATATGTAAAATTAGTTGATAAGAGCCAGTTGGCAGCAGATTTCATGTTGGACTGTTGCCTTTTATCAGACTGTTCAGTTATTTTGGGAGTGGTTTGCTAAGTTATATGGCATACAACCAACAGTGGATTCTGGTCAGGCTACTACAGTGTTTGCCATTTGGGTTGAAGGCCAGTTTGTGTAGACCATTTGTTGCTAGTGTCTTTCTAGTGGCGAAGCAGAAGTTCTCTTAGCTGCTTTACCTTTTTTTTTTTTTTTTTTTATCTTGTTTGGCTCCACCAGGTTTTAGTTGAATCATGCAAGATCTTCACTTGTGGCATCCAAACTTCTAGTTGCAAGTGTGTGGGATCCCACACATGTAGTTCCCTGATCAGAGATCAAACCCCCTGCATTGGGAACATGCAGCCCTTAGCCACTGGATCCCCAGGGAAGTCCCCCATTTATCTTTCTTGAGGTTCATGATAAAGATTTCTAAAGCTTGATAAGTAGTTGTTGTTGTTGTTCATTTGCTAAGTTGTGTCTGACTCTTTGGAACCCCATGAACTGTAGTACACCAGGCTTCCCTGTCCTTCACTATGTCCTGGAGTTTGTTTAAATTCATGTCCATTGAGTCGGCGATGCCTTCCAACCATCTATCTCATCGTCTGTTGCCTCCTTCTGCCTTGAATCTTTCCCAGCATCAGGATCTTTTCCAATGAGTCGGCTCTTTGCATCAGGTGGCCAAAGTATTGGAGCTTCAGCATCGGTCCTTCCAATGACTATTCAGGGTTGATTTCTTTTAGGATTGACTGGTTTGATCTCCTTAGTATTCCTTTCTTAAATTATGGGAGAGGAATAAGAGCAAGGCTCTTTCTCTGGTAATCTGTTTAAAGAGTAGATGAATATTTTGTGTTTTCAGTCTCTAGGTAACAAGGTAATGAAGAAAGCAATTCTAGTGTTCATCTGAAGAATCATAAGTATATATCAAAAATAAGACTTGTCTCAATATATATACTTACTGAAGTATTTCATTACATTTCCAGCTTTTGAGGAAATTTTAGTTAAAATGCTGGCCTGGCAATTTTCTTTTCCCCTGCTTTTTTTCTTTTTTATTGGGGAGTAATTAGGCTTTGAAACTAGAAATTTCATTTCTCTTCCAGAAATTCTTTTGGTAGATTTGTGTAAGAAGGAGAGTAATAATTGATGTGACATTGAAGGTTGAAGCCTAGAATATCTATAATTTATATTATTACTTATTTATAATTAATATAAATAATTATAACTAAGTATATAATTAAGTATATCTTAGTTATAATTTATAATTAAGACAAATTCTTTTCTTCCAAAAATTAATAATACTCTTACTTTATTGCAGTTAAAGAAATTGAGACAATTTGGGACTTATTTTGGCATTCTGATAAAACAAGTGAAAGGAAGAACTGCTTGGAGAGTGTGCCCTCTTGGGAATTTTTCCCACATTCCTAATCTTACTTTGTAGAATGTCACTTATGGTGTTGTGTTGGAACTGCCTTTTCTAGGTAGAAAATAGGATGGGGTGGTGGTGGTGGTAGTGTTTTATATCAACCTAGAGAAAAACAAAAGAACTGTTATGTTTGTATATACTTACAGGTGCTTCTAGCATCTTAACTTTGTTGAAAGTTCTTGATGTTTATTTATATAATTCTTTTGGCCTCATTTCAGTGCTGATGCTAACATCAAAACAAACAAAAAAAAAAACCTTACATTTATGTTATTGATCATTTTGTAGCCATGAAAGAAGAGATTGTTTGTTTTCAGCACAGTCGAATTAAAACAATTTATGGGTTTTTAAAAACCAAAATTTGAAAGCATGAATTGCACTGAAAGAATGTGTAAATTCATTCTTAGCAGCATCTGTGTATATATGTACTTCTTTTTTTTTCCTTTTTGTTTCATTTTCTTTTTTATTTTTTTTGTATGTGTACTTCTGTATTATGTATATTATAAAACACAAAAATAGAAATTTAAAAATTATGTAATGATCTTGATAGAATTAACTTTGAAGAAGTAAAAGTCACTCAATTGTATCTGACTCTTTGTGACCCCATGAATATACAGTCCATGGAATTCTCCAGGCCAGAATACTGAGTGGGTAGCCTTTCCCTTCTCCAGGGGATCTTCCCAACCCAGGGATTGAACTCAGGTCTTCTGCATTGCAGGCAGATTCTTTACCAGCTGAGCCCCAAGAGAAGCCCAGCATGCTAGAGTGGGTAGCTTATCCCTTCTCCAGTGGCTCTCCTCGACCCAGGAATCAAACCGGGGTCTCCTGCATTGCAGGCAGATTCTTTACCAACTGAAGCTATCAGGGAATCCCAGTAGAATTAACTTTAAATTTTATTTAACAATACATTAAAACTTTTATTTTACTTTATAATATTAACAATAACAATAGAATATGCTTTATTATTTTTGAAAATCTTATAACACCTTGCCACAATAGTAATTCAAGATAATTTGAAATTAATTTCTGCTCATCCTACAATAATATATGGAAGTTTTTGTTGAAATTTGCCTGGTAAATTTTTATCCTTCTCAATATGACTCAATCATATTTAGTGACTGCTGTGCTAATTTGTGTATTCTGGTATTCCTTGTTATTAATATTTTTAAAACCCCAAATACTCCTATTTTTACTGGTTTAATACTGTTAACTTGGAAACAACCAGTAGCATTGTTCACCTTTCTTGGTTCTCTCTCCAGTCTACCCTCCCACCTCTCCTCTCCAGAAATAAAATTAAAAAAAAATACACTGGTTTAGAGAGAGCCTTCAGAAAGTAGCTAATCTCTTGCCTGAGGGGAAGGAGAAATTAACAGAATCATCCTTCTCAGGCTAACTGGAATTAAAATCAAAACTGTTACAAGCCAGTAGCTTCTTGGCCAGAATGGAGGAGCTACCTCACTGGTCTGAAAGTATATTAGGGGGGAGCTAAATACTTCAGGGGTATCCATTTGGAAGGTACTCTGATGAGAAGGATACAAAGGAGAAAGAATCATTAGATATACGCAGATCTAATAATTTGCATTGGAATTATAACTTTATAAAGTTTTTATACTGTTTTATCCAAAATATAAATTTTCATGTTTGAAATAAATTGAATGTTTAATGTCACTGACTTTTAGCCATCTTATACTCTGAATACTTTTTAGTGAAGATATTAGTATTAATACCTAGTATTAAATAAATACCTAGATACTGGTATTGTCATTTGCTTTATTATTACAATTTTTACTTTGATTTTTTTGTGTGGTTAATAACATGTTCAAAGACCATTTACATTATTTGGAAGTTCTTAAACATTAGAAAAATTTTAATCCGCATCTATAAAATTGCAGTTTTGAGTTTTATTGGTGACAGACATTATTTTCAACAATAAAATCATGTAATAATGGAAACATTTTTAAACATCCATTATCAGAATATTTTCTGTATAATGTGTGTTTTTTAAAAAGCAACTGCTTTTTCAGGGACTTCCCTGACAGACCAGTGGTTAAAACTCCAAGATTTCAATACAGGGTACACAGGTTCGATCCCTGATCAGGGAACCAGAATCCCAAATGTCACTCAGAATGGCAATAAATTAATTTTCAAAAAGCAACTTCTTTCTCAGTCATTGTTACAATATCTTTACTTTGAAGGGAGACAGATTAGGTATGTGGGGAGTTATTTTAGTTTTGGATACCTTCTGGGTACCTATGTAGCATACTGTTGACAGCCACAAGTCATCATAGAAGAGGTCAACAAATTTGGAACAGTTGTCTTGTTACAGAAAAAAGGTAGCTAATTCATACTTAAGTTTAATAAATCTTTAAGATATTTTGCCACAAGATAACCAGCAAATTTCTATATGGTACACAAGAATTTTTGGGTCCCTCTTGATCTCATTAATGAATTTTGAAAGAATATGTTACTTTAAGATCTATTTTTAAAGTTCTTTTTATCATATGTTATATACAGTATACAGGAAAGTATATGGTACATATGTACAATTTAAAAATTCATAAAGCCCACACCCATCCAACCAACAGTGAGGTCTAGAAATTAGCTGCATGGCAGCTGTTTTGAAGCTATTTTGAAGGTGTGTGTCTTTCACCAAACACATCCCTCTGCCTCCCTATAGGTAGTCACTCTCATGACATTTATGTGATCATCTTCCTGCTTTTCTTTATTATCTATTGTCTATGTATCCCTAAATACTGAATTCAATTTTACCTGTTTCTGCATCTCATGTAAATGGGATCCTACTCTGTATATTCTTTTGTGACTTTTGTTGAGCATTATAGTTTTCATCCAAGTGGTACATAACTACTTTCATTGCCAGTAGTTTCAAGCATTTTATTCTGTAGGTATCTGCAGTTTATTTATTCATTCTACTTTCGAACATTTGGGATATTTCCACTGTGGGACTTTTACAAAGAATGACATTATTGTATGTGTCTCCTGGTATATATATACGAGAACTCTTCTAGGATATATCCCTGGGGGTAAATTTGATGAGTAGTAGTGTATATGTACATTCAACTTCAGCTTCCCAGGTGGCTCAGAGGTTAAAGCATCCGCCTGTAATGCGGGAGACCTGGGTCTGATCCCTGGGTCAGGAAGATCCCCTGGAGAAGGAAATGGCAACCCACTCCAGTATTCTTGCCTGGAGAATCCCATGGACGGAGGATCCTGGTGGGCTACAGTCCACCAGGTCACAAAGAGTCAGACACGACTGAGTGACTTCATGTTCACTTTCACTTTCATATTCAACTTCACTAGATAGTGCCAGACTATTTTCCACAGGGGTTATACCAGCTTCTATTCCCAGTAGAGTTTCCATTGTTCTACCTCCTACTAGTACTTGATATTGTGAGATTGCTAAATTTTCACCATTCTGATCAACATATTATACTGTGTCATTGTATTTTTTCCATGAGATGGAAGTTGGTAAAATGTTATTAATGATAACCAGTTGTGGGATTATAGGTGATTTTTCTGTTTTTTATGCTTTTAAAGCATTTTCCTATAGTATTTACACTTACCTCTTCAGCTACCACTTCATTGCTCTCATTCCTCTTTACAGAAAACTCCTTGCAAGGATTATTTGTACTCACCATACCAAATTTTTCTCTTGAACCCAGTTCATCCAGGATTTTGCTCTAACTACTCCGCCAAAACTGCTCACATGCAGGTTACCAGTGGTCGTTTCATAGACTAGTCCTCATCTCATTTGACTTAGCAGTAGTCACAATCATTTGACACAATCGTTCTCTAACTCTGAAAAGTCTTTAATTTGCTTGAGGATACCATACTAAATTGATTTTCTTTTAGGTTGCTGCTTCTCATTTTTTATAGCTTTTGATACTTTGATTATTCCCTCCATCATTTCTCCCCCAGGTATTTATTAAAAAATTTTTTTTAAACTAAAGAAAAGTTTAAAATGTTATCTTCATGATTTTTGATTTTTTCTGATTATAAAAGCAATATAGGTTTTGATGATCATACTGTGGTTATATAAGATGTCATCATTGGGGGTTTACCCGCATGAAGTGTATATGGGAAATCTTTGTAGTATTTTTTCCAACTTCTATATTTCTAAAGTGATTTCAAAATGCATTTATTCACTGTATTTTATTGGGCTCCTATGATATGCCAGGTACTGCCTGAGAATAGAGTAGTGACCAAATTGACAAAAATCCCTGCTCTCATGAAGCTTTTATTTATTAGAGGTAATCAGTAGTAAATAAAAAGTGCATATTATGCTAGATAGTATAAATGCTAGAGAGAAAATGTAAGGCAGAAAAGCAGAGATGGTGTATAAGAAATGACAGGGATGGAGAAGAGAGGTTGAAATTTTAGGTAGGGTGACAAGGATAACCAAATGTCTCATTGAGAAAGGGGACTTTGAGGAAGGACTTGAAAGAAGAAGCAAGCCATGAAAATATTTAGGAGAAAGGCCTTCAGAGCCTTTGTTTAAAGTAATAATGAAGATCCTAAAGTAGATACATGCTTTCAGTGTGTCAGGAATCATGAGGAGGGTACGGGGGTTAGTGTGGTACACAAATCCTAGAGGTGGGGTGGGAGAAGGGTAGCAGAGAGCGGTTATGATATGTGAATCAGGAGTTCAGGCTGGAGATAATAGTTGGAGTGCCATCAGCATGCACATTACGTTTGAAGTTATAGGACTAAATGAGTCCACCAAGAGACCGAGTATAGACAGAGAAGAGAAAATGGATTAAACTCTGGATTACCCTGACATTTAAGGATTAGGGGTTTGAGAAGGAATCAACTAAGAAGACTGAGAATTTGTCCCTTTAGGATTATGTCTATTGGCATGTGAAGTCCTCCAGGTACTAACCCAGGTTTCCCTCATCTCTTACTACTTCTCTTCTTACTACTTGTGGTTTTAAAACATTTATCCTGCTCCCTTTCTGGGTTCTTTCTACATACTTTTCCATTCTTTAAAGCACAATTTTTTTTTCTTTTCCTCATCCTTGATTAACTCCTTTGTATCTTTTCAGATTCACTTCAACAATAGTTTTCTTGTGGTCTGCCAGACATGATTTAGTTTCCCCTTCTATGTACTCTGTGGGCTTCCCTGGTAGCTCAGACGGTACAGCGTCTGCCTACAATGCGGGAGACCCAGGTTCGATCCCTGGGTCGGGAAGATCCCCTGGAGAAGGGAATGGCAACCCACTCCAGTACTCCTGCCTGGAAAATCCCATGGACTGAGGAGCCTGGTAGGCTACAGTCCATGGGGTCGCAAAGAGTCGGACACGACTGAGCGACTGCACTTCACTTCACTTCTGTGTACTCTGCACGTACGCAACATCACACAACCTTTTTGCTCCTATTATTGCTCATAATCACTTTCTCTCTTTTTCTATTTTTCCTCTTTGAACTGAAATTGCTTGCTTACCTATCTTTTCCAGTAGACCATGATACTTGATGCTCTATGTCCTGTTGATCATTTAACACAGTGCTTAATACTTTGTTGGCTCTTAAACAATATTTCATAAACTAGAGAACCAATAAAGTAATTAACCCTAATAAAAAGAGAAGAGCTTATATAGGCTCAACCTTTGGAGATGTTTTGCCAAAAATTTTACTTTCCTTTTAGGCTCAAAGGATTTGTTAACAAAGAAACCACTCATCACACCCAATTTCAATAGTTAATAGGGGATTATTTGACTTAATTTCAACATACAGTCATTAAAAGAAGAGAAATAGAAACAATAGAGAAAAGTAGAAGCATATACAGCACCAAATTAGGCCAACCAACCTCCAGACTTAAACAGTGCTGGGAAGTCCCTCATTAACAGCAATCTGGAGTCCCAGTTGGGAAAAGGTCCCAGGCAGTGCATCCAACCACGAGTGAGACTTCAGATTGCAGTTTCAAGGGCTCCACTTATAATTCCAGACACAAAAATGCAGCTCTGACTTTTTTTTAACTTTTACAATGCTGTTTGTTTCACCTCGGGAGTCACAGAATTTTGCTAGACCCCAGGGTATTGGCCAGACCTGCAGGGGCTCAAGAATTTTGAAACCCGCTCTCTTATCTAAAGTGCTGCCTGACTTGCAGTGCTTGCAGGCAGGCATGGAATCCGGGCAGTACCCAGGCAGGTCAGAAGCAGGTCAGAGACCTGCTCTCCTGCTTCTGAAGTCTGAACAAGACTTCCTCCATTTTAATTTCCCTAATAGGAGACATTGAGTAAAGTTGGAGCATAGGGAAGAGTTTTTGTGAAAATGTTATTTAGGCATCAGGGGAAGCAAGAAATGTGTCTGCAAGCCAGAAATTACCAATATTTTTCTTGTAGCTGTAAATATCGAGGCACAATGGCTTGATTAACTTCTTTTCTGTCTTCTTTATGCAAACCTGCCCAGCAGACACAGTGTTTTACCAAACAGGTAGAAACAAGTACAGTGGGTTCATTATTTTGAATGTTTATTTGCATGGGATTTTTGTGAATACTTGATTCTCTTTTCATTTTCTAACAGTTGCAATTTGGTAAGTGTTTGAGAATTTCATCTTCCATAGAGATGTGAATAAAGAAATAGTTTTAAATCAAGAGTCTTCATTTTGAGAATGAACCTTCTTAAGAGTCATGGAATTGTTAGTAAATTTCAGAGAAGCGTAACTGGTCAGTAGAAGGGTGGAGACAGATTTAAAAGCCAAAAATTTTTAAGGAATTTAAGGAGTGGAACCTAGAAAAGGTGTTAGGTAGAAATAAGGTTTCTTTGTTTATAAGTATATTAAATGAAAATACAAGGTTTTGAGTCACATTTTTAAAATTTTGCTGAATGTTAAAAGCATTTTTTTTCTGTAGCATGACCATAAATATTTTTAAGGTGAGATAAACATAACTTGTGTGTGAAATATTATAATTTCTTTCCAGTGTGACACAGTTGAGCTGTATTTCAAATGAGAAGTACCATTGATGGGGAGCATTCATGTAAAACTGTGTTCAAAAGAAAGAGTTTCAAAAAATGTTTTATTCTGAATATTCTCTGTATAGTTTCAATTTTAAAAGTGTTTTCAAATCCAACAAAAGTTCAATTTAGAAATATAATTCATATTTTTTTGCTTTCTCAGATAAAGCTAAAAGCATATGTTTCTAATAATTCAGTTAAAATATGCTGAGTTGTATATTTTTAAAGAGAATCTGCATTGAAAAGATTCCAAAATATTTGTTTGAACAGGCACTCAGCATCTTGATGAAAACTGTTGAAAAAGAAAAACTTTCAGAGTCATTCTGCTCTCTGAGTACCCAAGCCAACTAAACTGGTACAGTTAACACTTCTGTAAGAGGCCAGGAGGCAAGAAATTGGAACACTTCCTGGACTACTTTTCAACAGGCCTTCGAGCCAACTTAGTGCTTGATATTCAATATTAATACCATTGAATTTTCAGAGTAATAAGCTATGAGTAGAACATCCTCATCTCTATCAATGTCATATTTATTAATCTCTGTTAGTTATCATTGATTAGCTTAAAGCTCTGCTTTATGTTGGCATTAAAGCTGTAGTTTGTTTTTTAATTTTGTGGGATATCATTCTTACAAAACAAGAAGGGAATGTCCTGTAGAATGTGACCCCTCACTGTCTCCCAGACATATATGTTTTTATATTGCTTTTTTAAATACTACTGAGTGCTACAGTAGAGATGTAAATTATTTAGAACACCTAATGCCTTCAAAAGAGTGGTAATTATCTCAGGCTACCAAATTTATAAGTAGGGATAGTTTATTGGGCCTCTGACTCTTTTGTGTATCCCCTTGAGATTTATTGGCATCACTGATTTCATTTAGCAAATATATGCTTACTATAGATAATATATCATATTGATCTCTATATCTACTTATTTGCTCTAGGAAATGCTCTTAGATGTTTTTTGAATTGAACTAGAAAGTACCCACCATATTTAGGTGCTATGGTGGAGAGTAAATAATAAACAAACGATTCAAAGATACTGTATGCTAACTAGAGCTGCTAAGTCGCTTCAGTCGTGTCCGACTCTGTGCGACCCCATGGACGGCAGCTTACCAGGCTCCCTCGTCCCTGGGATTCTCCAGGCAAGAACACTGGAGTGGGTTGCTAGTTCCTTCTCCAATGCATGAAAGTGAAAAGTGAAAGTGAAGTTGCTCAGTTGTGTCCGACTCTTAGCGACCCCATGGACTGCAGCCTACCAGGCTCCTCCGTCCATGGGATTTTCCAGGCAAGAGTACTGGAAATGGGATGCCATTGCCTTCTCCTATGCTAACTAGAGAGACTAGGCTAAATTTAACTTCTCTAATATTACAGAGTTATTTGGAAAAACTGCATAAACTAAAATTCCAGTCACTTGGTTTTTCAAGTGCTTCCCACAAGATTAGATTAACAGTCTCCAAAAATGGTTATCATACTTTAAGAAATTTTAAGCTTATTTCAGAACTATAAATGTAGAAGACTTACCAGGAACCAGTGATAAATCTCTTGGCTTTTTTCCCCCTTTATTATTTTGGATCTGTGTACAAGCTGAAATAGCAAATTATATACAGTTTGGGAGACAGTTCATTTGTAACTTCAAGGGATCTGAGGAATACAGTCATTTCATGCACCCCTGCAGATCTTTCCATTTAAAGTAGTTTATTGCTGGAAAGAAAGCAAATGGAGGGAGTTTCAGTAAGGAACTGAATGGGTTAATGACTGAACATGATGATTGAAAACCAGAATCTATGGTTGATTGGGACACAGTTATAAGGAGAAAGCATTGCATATAAATAGTAATGTAATGGTATGTTACTGAAATCTAAGAAAAGTAGAATGAGACAAAATAGTGTCTTGATGTTCCATTTGATAGTACTTTGGATAAGTTTCATAAGGGAGATGGTTGAGATCACTAATCCTTAGTACATGAACCAAGAAATAGGAATTGCGTTTATCATAGGAAGTAATTTTGGCCCATAAAGGAGTAGAGACTCTTTAATAGAGGAATGTTTTTGTCTGTAATCTCTCTGATTCAATGCCAAACGTTTTTCAGAGAATATTCAAAGCTGTGCCTAAGTTTCATTGTTGAAAACTGACAGCTGCTATATTTCTTTTTGATAACTGATTGAAGCTCTTTCTGTTATGTCTCCTCTGTTGCTAAATTCCTTAAGTTTAAAAAAGTGTGTTTAAAGTAAGAACTTTATGAAACAAAGCTTTATTCTGTAGATTGGATAATACTTCTTTTGTGACATTTTCTTTTCCCACCAAAAGTGAGAAGTGAATGCCTTGCCTTGGTACATCCCATTTCTAATGGAGGACAAGAAGTCATTTTCTTCAATGGCTGACTTCCAGAATTTCTGCCTGAACGTTCTTTGTCAAGTGTATATTCCCTTCTCTAGGCCCTTCTATATAGAGCCCACAAACATCGTCAGTGTGAATGATGTCATTCAGAGGGTTAGCGACCATGCCTCTGCCATGAACAAGAGGATTCATTACTACAGCCGGCTCTCTGCTCCTGCAGACAGGGCACTGGTAAGGGGCAAAGCATTGCTGATTGTCTAAGGTTAAGTTGAAGTGAACAGTGAACATAAGTCAGGGCAACTCCCAGTGGTTGAACTTTTTGCTGGCCATATTCCAAGGATGGCATCATGGAAAGTCAAAGATACTAATTAATACATCTTACATCTCAGACTAGTTCATTCTTATTAGCCGGGCATAGAGAAATTTGAAACAATCTCTTTATGTTTACAACAGCCTAGAGATGTGTTAGACTGAATTCTGCTAATCCATAATCATAAAATCTTTGAGAAGGAGGAACTGTTGAAGTAGTTTAGATCATTGATTAATAAAATAAATAATAAGTTGTGCTTAGTCTATTCAATTTTTAAGTTTGTAGCTATAAGGGGAAAATGTTTTGAGAAATTTTCTACAGGAATGAGAAACTGAAATTTATACATACCTTTCACAAATATATATATTATAGATTAAAAACAAGAGTCAAAGAGCAGCTATTAAAGATTTTAAGCTTTGCAGTCCACCTACTGTCGCATATTCTTTTCTGATTAAAAACAAGAGTCAAAGAGCAGCTATTAAAGATTTTAAGCTTTGCAGTCCACCTACTATCGCATATTCTTTTCTGCTTTTGTTTTTGAATCATTTAAAATGTAAAAACTGCCCATAGGAAGAGACTGTAAAAAATCAGATTGAAGGCTAGATCTTCTTATTAAATCTGTATTATTATCTTAGGTTCAAAGCTATATAAGTAATTTCATGCTTATAAAAATTACCACATATGAGATGTTCAGAAATTTGAAAGTTTAAAGAAGAATGAAACATTTTGAGAAAAAAATGATTTTTATAGGTGATAAAAAGGGAGAAGGGAATTCAACATTCTAGATGTTTACAAGGGGCAAGGACTGAGCTAGTCACTTGAGCACATTAGGCCTTGTGAAGTCCTAAGATGTCCTTTTGTGTAGTCAAGGTAGGAACTTTCAAAATATTCTGGGTGGGATCATTTGTTTCCTCCAATGTTTTCACTTTTTCTTACTCTAGGTCTTTACATTAGTAGTTATGGTAAAGTCTTAGTGCCATATCAGAATTATCTAAGCCCTCTGGGGAGTAGAAGTCTAGTTCAGACCTCCTAGAGGCTGTTTTCTCAGAAGCAAACTTCAGAGATACCAGCTGAGCCAGTCTAAGTCTGAGTGTATGTTGTTTGCCTGGAAATTGTCAGCACTGTACACCAAGTTGAATCCCTTTTAACTGACAATGAGATGAGTCTAGTGAATCAAAGTATATAAACAGTGGTCTAAAATTAATATGATATGACCATTTTTAATGATTGTGTGTATACATCCATGCTCATTTTCTGAGAATCCCAAAATTATTTTTCTCAAAAGATTTTTAAAGGAAGAGAAATATGAAACCACAGGTGTCAGGTCTTTGCAGAGTTATAACTTTTTATTTTGGATAATTTCCCCACTTACCTGAATATTTTTATTCTGAATTGGTGAAGGGTAGTAAATCATTTGACTGCCAACATCTCCCAGATGCTTGCTAATAAATATGTGGCCTGCACAGGCCAGCATCACTGAGAGCATGTTAAAAAGGCAGACACTCAGCCCTTAGTCCAGATCTACTGAATCAAAATCTGTATTTTAACAAATTTTCTGCGTGAATCACAAAAATATTCAAGTTTGAAAAGCACTGTCCTAGGCCCACCGACAGAGTGTGGGATCCAGTCTCCCAGTTTCTCTATATCTCCTAATAATTTCTTATCCTCTAGCTTTTTAATCCTATCCCTGATAACTTTAGATTTTCACTTTTTCTGAACTTGCTCTGGTAGATACCATAGTTTATCTCCTGCCTGATACAGACATGGTCCTGCCCCTTTTTTCTTTTACTCCATAGTAGAAGACAGCAGAGCTCAGAGCCTAGAGGACTGAGGGTAAAGAGAAGGCAGCAGACTTATTTCTATATATGCTTTTGTAATATATTATAGAAATAATTGTTTACAAAGCCACAGGCATGGCATTCAAGACATTCTTTTCCCACAAGGCACCAAAAATTGTATGCATAAAAAGAGAAGGATTTGATATTCTTTCTTTTTGCACCAGTTCGTATCCTGTCTCCCTACTGAAGCCTAATATTCTGTCACTTTCTTGAGGTCTTTCCCAACTATTCCAGTCCCCATTATTGTTTTTATTATTGTTGTCATTTCTGTGTTCCAGAATTGAACACTTACTTTTTATTCTTATAGCCTTATATAATTGTTTTATATGTTTTCTAACTGAAATTTAAACTTCTTGAAGTTAGGAGCCATATATTATTTTTTCTTGAACGCTAAACCTAGCATTGTACCTAGCACAAAGTTGTAGATTTATGTAGTAAGTACTGATACAAAAGATTCTTGCTTTATACCAGTCAGTTCTTATGTCTTTAATATTATATATAAGGACTGCATATTCTCAAAGGACAATTCTCAGTGAGATGGTCAGAATTCCATCAGGAAACCGTATTTCTTTTAACTCCCAGAATAGGGAGGTAGAAAGAAATGTGTCGGGGTCAAGTGGGAGCTATGTGTGAGAAATATATACATATTTAATTGTTCTTTTCCTGTGTGTTTTCAACCTCTCTCTATTGGTTCCATCTCTACTGTTTACATTTCCTGTCTTTAAGAATCTTTGTCTTGCCTTTTCCTTAAGCCATTTTCAGTTCAGTTCAGTCGCTCAGTTGTGTCCAGCAATTTGCGACCCCATGAATCGCAGCACGCCAGGCCTCCCTGTCCATCACCAACTCCCGGAGTTCACTCAGACTCACGTCCATCTAGTCGGTGATGCTATCCAGCCATCTCATCCTCTGTCGTCCCCTTCTCCTCCTGCCCCCAATCCCTCCCAGCATCAGAGTCTTTTCCAATGAGTCAACCCTTCGCATGAGGTGGCCACTTTAGCTTACCTTTTTCTTCTACTACCAAAGCATTTAAAAGAAAAATAGTCTATGTTTTTTATTCTTTTCTTTCCCTTCTTAGGAATTCAATGACCACTTGAGTCTTAAAATTCTCCTCACTTAAAGCCCAATCCCTTCCATCCAGAATTACTTAATTTCAGTCTTTGTGGCTCTTCTTCCTCCTGTCTCTTAAAAGTAAAGAGAAAAATACTTTGACGATTGCATATTCTAAGAATTCATTCTCATTTGAGATGAACAGTTTATTATTTATAGTATTTAAACTCTTACTCCTTTAGATCTTACTATATTTAAAAAGTAATTTTTATGTTTTAATCGGGTACACACTGTTTATTTGTTCCTGATAGTTGGAAATGTGTCTGTAGTCAGGTACTTTATTGTATAGGAAATATCCTGTGTTGAACATTTACTGGTTCTAACATTTCTTTACTTTTTTTTTTAACCAGATTGCCCCAGATCATGTAGTTCCAGCTCCAGAAGAGTGCTATGTCTATAGCCCATTGGGTTCTGCTTATAAACTTCAATGTTACACTGAAGGATATGGTAAAAACACCAGTTTAGTAACCATGTGAGTTAAACTACTTTTTGGAGCATAACTTAAATTATGTGTAAATAAAAATTACTGATTATTTTAATTTTTGTCTTAATTAAAATATTTGAAGAGTCAAACTTTATGTTTTACTACTATTACTCTGCTTTCAGTTTTATGATTTGGAATACCATGCTGGGAACATCTATACTAAGTATTCCTTGGGGCATAAAACAGGTAATATAATTTTCAGCACACTTTGTATTAGAATTTTTTTTCTTTGTATTGTAAGTTTTATAAGTTTAAATAAGTCTATATAAAATTATTAAAGAAATAGATTATTATATTTAGTTTTACATTAGCTGTCAGATTTTTATGATAATTGTTTAGGGTAACTTAATATGGTTGCATATTAATTTATTCTGACATGATATATGTTGTTCTATATTTTTATTTTTTTAAACAGGCTGGGTTTACTACTGGAATGTGTGTCATCATGCTGATGGGCCTTCTAACACTTTATTGCTGCTACAGAGTAGTGAAATCAAGATCTATGATATGTAAGAATTTACCATTGTAAAAATAAATGAATGATGTGGATATTAATAAGAATTGATGTTGAGGTGGATCACTGATGTGTGATAACACACATTTCACAAGTGTGTTAACTATTTTCTGCCTAAAGGTTTATTTCTCGTAATTCATAGCATTTGGCAGAACTGATATGGTAATAAATTTAGTGGCTTCCTTTGAAATTCTGAGAGGCTTGTTCTTTGCAGAATGCATTTACTTTGGTGCTAATTTCCTCAGAAGAATAATTTAAAAAGTCAGATTTTAAAAATAAGATCTTTGCCAGAACTAAATTGAGAATTTTATGATTCTTATCAGTTAATTGTGACTCATTTTGACCTATCCCTACCAAAAGATCTAGATATTGGCATCTCCTAAAAGTGAAAATTGTAAATATGAAAATGTGAGCAATGAGTCCTTTATAATCAATTCTCAAAGTTGTACCAGCATGTCCACTCATTTCTATAAATTCTAGATCAGGGATATACCTTTTTAGATTGTTTTAAAGTAGTTGAGGACCTAAATAGATGAACATTATTTCAGTCAGTCTCAGCAAATGAGAATCAACAAACCAGGCTCTGCCTCCAGTTTTTTGGTCTCTACTAAGCAGTGGTATGTTTTTCTTAATTGTATTATTTCCTCATATCCCTTTCCCATTTATCCACAAGCCCCTTGGTGCTCTTATAGATCTCCTAAATTCTTTATATGAAGTAGGCAATTAACCCTTTATTGTGTCTTGTCAGTTTCTCTCGTATTCAGTATTTGAAATGGCTTTTGTATCATATTAGTTTGTTTATATCTGGCTATCTTTTCCATTGTAGTTTCTATTTCTTCAGTTGATAGAAAAGGACAGTCTTTCAGTTTCTATTTTTATATTGTCATCTAAATTTTCAGTTATTTTTAAAATTCTTCAAATTAATTTTCTGAAATTTTTAATTGAAGTATAGTCAATATACAATATTAAATGTACAGGTGTACAATACAGTGATTCACAATTTTTAAAGATTATATTCCATTTATAGTTATTATAAAATATTTTCCATATTCCTCATATTATACAGTAGATCCTTGTAGCTTATTTTATACATAATAGTTCATTCCTCTTAATCCTTCACTCCTCTATTGCCCTTCCCCACTTCCTTCATTGTCTGAAATTTTAATTGGCATATTATATAAACTATGACTCAAGAAAACATTTCTCTATATTATTATTAAGCATGCCAAATATTGGATATTGTCTTCTATCCCATATTGATGATTTTTTTCTAGCCTTGGTTATCACTTGCTGTTATTAGTTACCTTAATCTACTTCTCAGAATCTACCTACATTGCAGAAGATCTGGGTTCGATTCCTGGGTTGGGAAGATCCCCTGGAGAAGGAAATTGGCAACCCACTCCAGTGTTCTTGGCTGGAGAATCCCATGGACTGTAGCCTGCCAGGCTCCTCTGTCCAAGGGGTCGCAGGAGTCGGACACGACTTAGTGATTAAACCACTGCCACCACCACGTCTCAGATTATCTGTACTATTTCATTGGCCTACACTTCTTATATGTTTGTTCTAAAATTTTTTGTTTTGTTTTTGTTTTTTTATTGACATATAGTTGATTTACAATGCTGTGATGACCTGCCATATCTAATGTTTTAATTACTGTTATTTCATAAGATGGTCTAATGCCTGGTGGTAAAATACCCATAATCTTTTGCTAAATATTTTGAATCAATTTAGAGAATATAAATTTATGAATATGGAATATATAATTGACATCTAATTTTATTTTCCCCTTTTATATTTTATCTAGCATCAGTGGATACCACTACCTGGGAGTATCCAGATGTCTGCAGATATTATTTTGGCTCCTTTGGGCAGTGGTCAAGTCTTCTTTTCTCCTTGGTATCTCTCATTGGAGCAATGATAGTGTATTGGGTGCTTATGTCTAATTTTCTTTTTAATACTGGAAAATTTATTTTTAGTAAGTATCCATATCATATGCTTTAGCATAATTATTTTCAAATATAATAACTACTATACTGTTTTGGTTTCAGTCTTAAATTCTAGACTTGGAATTAATGAAGTAAAAAGTAATATTTATGATTCTAGGAGATATACTTGGTTCAATTTGTTTTCTATGGTTTCTATGTTGATTACAAATATAAAATGTATGTTAATTTCCCAAACCTTATTTTTGGGTGAATATATTCCTTCAGATTCTCTAATTAACATAAAATATTTCTAAGTTCCAAAAGATGTTTTAAGCATTGTTTGCATCTCCTAGGAATGAATTTTTTTCCTGCTTAAGTAATGGTATCCATTTAGAAAACATGATCTCAATCTATACTCACTCTCTACCTCAACTAATATAGTTATTATATATAATAGAATATATAATATTATTATTATATCATAATAAATACTATTTTCTTTTTTATATGGAATTTGCATTCATTAAAATATACACATCTTGGCCATATAATTTTGGCAAATGGATACATCCATGTAACTCACACCTCCTTCATGAAACATTTCCATCTTCCCAGAAAGTAGTGATGTATTTTTCTATTATAAAAAAATTCAGATCGTTTGTTGCCATTAAAAGAGAACCTAGTTCATTTTTTACTATTTATCTTGAATCTCACAAATGTGTTGAATTCTTATTGCTTATAATTTTGTAAATTCACTTGGATTTTCTATTTAGATAGTTGTGTCATTCATGAATATGAAAACTTCTTCCTCTCTAGTTATTATTTTTTGAATGATTCATATATATATGCATACATCTGTATTTAGTATATACATTCAAACATATATAGGACTTCCCAGGTGACACTGGTAAAGAACCTATCTGCCAATGCAGGAGACATAAGAGATGTGGGTTCGATCCGTGGGTCAGGAAAATACCCTGGAGTAGGGCATGGTACCCCTCCAGTACTTTTGCTTGGACAATGACCATGGATAGTGAAAGCTGGTGGCCTACAGTCCTTATGTTGCAAAAGAGGCACACATGACTTCAGTTCAGTCACTCAGTCACGTCCGACTTTGCAGCCCCATGGACTGCAGCACGCCAGGCCTCCCAGTCCATCACCAAGTCCCAGAGTTCACTCAAACTCATGTCCATTGAGTCAGTGAGGCCATCCAACCATCTCATCCTCTGTTGTCCCCTTCTCCTCCTGCCTTCAATCTTTCCCAGCATCAGGGTCTTTTCAAATGAGTCAGTTCTTGGCATCAGGTGGCCAAAGTATTAGAGTTTCAGCTTCAACATTAGTCCTTCCAACGAACACTCAGGACTGATCTGCTTTAGGATGGACTGGTTTGATCTCCTTGCAGTCCGAGAGACTCTCAAGAGTATTCTAAAACACCACAGTTCAAAAGCATCAATTCTTTGGCACTCAGCTTTCTTTATAGTCCAACTCTCACATCCATACATGACTACTGGAGAAACCATAATCTTGACTAGATGGACCTTTGTTGGCAAAATAATGTCTCTGCTTTTTAATATGCTGTCTAGGTTGGTCATAACTTTCCTTCCAAGGAGTAAGCATCTTTTAATTTCATGGCTGCATTCACCATCTGCAGTGATTTTGGAGCCCAAAAAAATAAAGTCAGCCACTGTTTCCCCATCTATTTGCCATGAAATGCTGGGAGCGGATGCCATGATCTTCGTTCTGAATGTTGGACTTTAAGCCAACTTTTTCACCCTCCTCTTTCACTTTCATCAAGAGACTCTTTAGTTCTTCTTCACTTTCTGCCATAAGGGTGGTGTCATCTGCACATCTGAGGTTATTGATATTTCTCCTGGCAATCTTGATTCCAGCTTGTGCTTCATCCAGCCCAGCATTTCTCATGATGTACTCTGCATAGAAGTTAAATAAGCAGGGTGACAATATACAGCCTTGACGTACTCCTTTTCCTATTTGGAACCAGTCTGTTGTTCCATGTCCAGTTCTAACTGTTGCTTCCTGACCTGCATACGGATTTCTCCAGAGGCAGGTCAGGTGGTCTGGTATTCCTATCTCTTGAAGAACTTTCCACAGTTTATTGTGATCCACACAGTCAAAGGTTTTGCATTGTTAATAAAGCAGAAATAGATGTTTTTCTGGAACTCTCTTGCTTTTTCCATGGTCCAGCGGATGTTGGCAATTTGATCTCTGGTTCCTCTGCCTTTTCTAAAACCAGCTTGAACATCTGGAAATTCACGGTTCACATATTGCTGAAGCTTGGCTTGGAGAATTTTGAGCATTACTTTGCTAGCGTGTGAGATGAGTGCAATTGTGCAGTAGTTTGATCTTTCTTTGGCATTGCCTTTCTTTGGGATTGAAATGAAAACTGACCTTTTCCAGCCCTGTGGCCATTGCTGAATTTTCCAAATTTGCTGGCATATTGAGTGTAGCACTTTCACAGCATCATCTGTTAGGATTTGAAATAACTCAACTGGAATTCGATCATCTCCACTAGCTTTGTTCTTAGTGATGCTTTCTAAGGCCCATTTGACTTCATATTCCAGGATGTCTGGCTCTAGGTGAGTGATCACACCATCATGATTATCTGGGTCATGAAGATCTTTTTTGTGCAGTTCTTCTGTGTATTCTTGCCACCTCTTCTTAATATCTTCTGCTTCTGTTAGGTCCATACCATTTCTGTCCTTTATTGAGCCCATCTTTGCATGAATTGTTCCCTTGGTATCTCTAATTTTCTTGAAGAGATCTCTAGTCTTTCCCACTCTATTTTTTTTTTTTTTCTATTTCTTTGCACTGAACACTGATGAAGGCTTTCTTATCACTCCTTGCTATTCTTTGGAACTCTGCATTCAGATGCTTCTATCTTTCCTTTTCTCCTTTGCTTTTCGCTTCTCTTTTCACGGCTATTTGTAAGGCCTCCTCAGCTAACCATTTTGCTTTTTTGCATTTCTTTTTCTTGGGATGATCTTGATCCCTGTCTCCTGTACAATGTCACAAACCTCTGTCCATAGTTCATCAGGCAGCCTGTCTATCAGATCTAGTCCCTTAAATCTATTTCTCACTTCCACTGTATAATTGTAAGGAATTTGATTTAGGTCATACCTGAATGGTCTAGTGGTTTTCCCTACTTTGTTCAATTTAAGTCTGAATTTGGCAATAAGGAGTTCATGATCTGAGCCACGGTCAGTTCCCAGTCTTGTTTTTGCTGACTGTATAGAGCGTCTCCATGTTTGGCTGCAGAGGGTGTTTGCTATGACCAGTGTGTTCTCTTGGCAAAATTCTATTATCCTTTGCCCTTCTTCATTTTGTACTCCAGGGCCAAATTTGCCTGTTACTCCAGGTGTTTCTTGACTTCCTTGGCAACGAAATAACAACAGATGACCATAACTGGCTTAAAATAAGAGAAATTTATTCTCTCACAGTCCTAGAAACTATAAGTCTGAAATCAAAGTGTCTGTAGGGCCTTTGAAGCCTTTAGGGAAGAACCCTTCCTTTTTCTTCCTAGTTTCTGATAATCAGCTGCTACCAGTCCTTGGCATCCCTTGACTTTAGTAATATTTCTCCAACCTCACCCTCTGTCTTCACATGGCCATCTTCCCCCAGTGTCTCTATGTCCAAAAATCTCCTGTTCTTATTAAAGACACCCATCATTGAATTTAGGGTGTACCCTAATCCAGTACAACCTAACCTTAGCTTGATTATGTCTGCACAGACTCTGTTTCCAAATAAGGTCCATTCTGTGTTTCCTGGTGGACATGGATTTGGGAGAATTCTATTCAACCTAGTATACTTGGTATCAGGGTTTTTACTAGCCTTATGTAAATCTTTGGCATCAGGAATTATGTAATTATGTAAAGATCCATAACTTCCTATCTTGAATCACTAATAACCCATGGAGATGTTATAAAAACCTAAGCATAGATTACTTCTTTTTTTCTATCTTGAGACACATATAATGGAGATGAATAATTCACATATATAACTTACTTTATGACCTTAAAATCTAATCTAGCTTTTTTTATCATCTTATTTAAGTTTTACATCACTTTCTTTAATGCTTACTAAGGTTATGAAAGGCTAACATCAAACAGAATAAAGTAAATTCCCTCAGGCAAATAAAAAACATATTTTTACCCATTCTCTCATTTACTGTAGAATGATATGAATGCCCAGGTATCTGCATTAGCTTTTTATTTTGCTGCTACTTTTAGTAAAACTTAGTGGGACCTGTGATCAATAATTACTATATAGCTTTCACTTTATAAAAGCTGTTCTATATTTTGTCAAAACTTTAAGTGATTTTTTCAGATAAATTCAGGTGTCTTGAGTAGTGGCTTTCCACCTTTTGCAGGTTTTAGAACCTTACTATATAAAATATAACTACTTACATAAATCAGTGTGAGTATAGGATAAGAAATTGTGCACATTATCTTTATTCCAGGACTTTTAACTTCAGCCTTCTGGGTGGTTTTTTTGTTTTGTTTTGTTTTTAAAACCTTCACTCATAAAAATTTTCCACCATGAGACTATGACACCAATGACATCATTCCTATAAAGCAGAGAAAGCTGAAGAAGGTGAAGTTATGTTAATAATGAAGTAGTCTTTGTTCTGTGTATTAAATAATATTACCACGGATTAGATCTTAAAAGATTTTTATAGATGAAGAAAATTTAGAGGGTGATTGATTTAATATCTTCCACTCAGTATTAAATTATGCTTTCCTCATAATTTTTAGATTTTATTCATCACATTAATGACACAGACTCTATACCGAGTACCAATGATAGCAACCCTGGTAAGTAGTTTGGAGTTGAAAGTTTGCCTTGTTTCTTTATTCATCACCTTTTTTCAAAAAAGATATAAGGTAGAACCTACAAATTTATTTTAGGTATATGACCAGCATAAAATCATTAGGTTAACTAAGCCACTATTAAATTGTTGATAACCAGTAAGGTAAAAAAAGAACAGCTCCACAAAAGTTTGTGTTAATGTAAGCTAAACAATATTTAGTTCATGTTATACAGTTCACAGTTATAGCTCACATCCACAGTATCCATATTTGCTTATGATCAACAAATATTTTCAAGTACCTCTATCACTGCTGATTGTTTTAGAAGTCTAGGACCTTTGTTCTCAGTTCGTTAATTTAGTTTTAAACATTGATCATATTAGTTAGTAATATTTAAGATATATAAATTGTTTACTAAACTTCCTAATAATGAACCAAGGCTAGGAAATATGGACAAATAAATTGAAGATTTGCACCCCCCCAAAAAAATCAATTTCTTAGAAAAGTTTATTTTAATTAATTTATTAAAAATAAACATTTGGGGACTTCCCTGGTGGTCCAGTGGCTAAGACTCCATGTTCCCTGTGCAGGGGGCCTGGGTTTGATCCCTGGGCAGGGAACTAAGATTCCATATGCTGCAACTAAGACCTAGTGCAGCAAAATAAATACATTAAATAGATAAAGAAAATTAAAAAATAATAAATGTTTGTAGCCTCGGTGTTTATCCAGTATGGGAGTCATAGGAAAAATGAATAGAAAAGCTAATATAACCTGAGTAACAGCATAACTAACATCACCTAAAGCTTTTATGTGTTTAGGTTTCAGAGATACTGAATTGATATTTTGATGGAGGTACACATTGATCACTAAGAGGACAATTCATTCAATGCATATTTATTAAATCTGTTATGTGTCAGAAACTGTTCTAGGCTCTGGGGTATAATGGACAGACAAGAGTTTCTCTTGTGAAGTATACATGCCAATGTTTGCTGTTCAGTGTCTTACTTTACCCCTTAATTAAGTTAATTAATCTGTCTTTTGTTAACGCTAGAAAATGAGTGAAGTACCAGCATTATTTCTGTGAATGCACATACATACACACATACTTTTCGTTAATTATACTAAAATGTATTCATATAATTCAAACACATACCTCCTGAACCCTGTTCCTTACCTCAGAATTTTCAAAAGCCCAAGAAACATACTGGTTTTAAAATTGAAATTCATTTACTGTAGCTACTCTGATATCAGTTGATGAAACTGGTGTATTACTATCTAGTAGGATTTCTTGAGTAGAGAGTCAGTTCATTGTTGAGTTCATGAATATTAGAATTACACTAATAATTTGGAGAGCATTATCAGCAAAGTCAGTTTACTTTGCATAGTGATATCTTATGTTGATAGTAGCACTTCTTAATTCTTTGGTTTATTTTAAACAAAGTATTGAATAGAGTATCAAGCAATCCATTTCAGTAAATATTAGAAATTACAGCAGACATTATTGGATACTTACTGTGTGCAAGCATTGTTCTAAATATTTTACAGCAACTTCATAAGGTAGTACTGTTCTCTTCATTTTCTATAGCGCTTCCCTGGTAGCTCAGCTGATAAAGAATCTGCTTGCAGTGCAGGAGACCCTGGTTCAATTCCTGAATTGGGACAGTCCCCCAGAAAAGGGATAGGCTACCCATTCCAGTATTCTTGGGCTTCCCAAGGCACAGAGAATTTAGTGACTTGTGTGTAGAGTGACAGAGTGAAGACTCTTTATTCAATCAGTTTACTTCCATAACCTGTATTCTTTACCACTCTAGTTGATTAGCACAGGAAAAATTCAAGTTAATTTACTTTTGTCCAGAGCATAGAAGGAAAAAAATACAGGTTAAAAGTGCTGACTAAGAAAACTGTTTGGCTTTGTGGCATGCCAAATAACAGATAGAGAATAAAATTGTTGCTCAGCATTTTTTTACAGCATTAAACATTCTTTATAAACAGCTGATTATTAGCAAAAGTACTATTATGAACTTAGAAGCACAGTGAGAATGATCTGTATTCTCTCTGCAAACAGAAGAAACTGCCACTTGTAGATCAGTGGTAGGAAAAATAAATTTTATTCACTTCCCAGTTCTCTGGATATCATCTGGGCTTTCAGCTGCTCTAAGGCCTGAGAAACATCCAGGACAGTTACTCTGGATTGCTGGGATTCAAGATTCTTAAGCTGTAAGCAATTATTAGATTTTGGCAGTACCATAGCAATGTTTCAATGGTGTCCGCTTTTTATTCCAGACCCGTCAATTTTGCTTATTGTTAGAAGAAACCTGTTCTCTGGACTTTGGGTTATTAGCAAAACGAACAATTACCTTGAATGATGTGTCTTATATGATTGTAATAATAAGATCAAATGTCATCCAACCTGATATTTTCTCTCTGGCAGTGGGACAGAAGGATAGTTGGTAGAATAATTTTATCGTTTCCAGTAGAAAGTAGAAATCAAGGCTATACCTCAAAACTTTCTAACATTCTACCTTTAATTATTGATAGGTAAGAGTTTTCTGACTATAACTACATATAAAATAGATAAACCACAAGGACCTACTATATAACACAGAAAAGTATATTCAATATCTTGTAATAACCTATAGTGGAAAAGAATCTGAAAAATAATACCTGAATCACTATGTTGTATACCTGAAACTAACACAACATTATAAATCAACTATACTTCAAAGTTTTTAAATAAATAATTTAAAAATTTGGAAAGACTCCACATATATCTAAACATAACCCTCTATTTTTTTTCCCAAAAAGGAGAAACTTAATATTCAAGGTAAAACTTAAGGTTGGTAGAGCAAGTGTAAGTCTCATTGTTCTTCTTTGTTGCCTCCTCTGATCCGTTGCTTCCTTGTTGCAGTGATTTGTCCAAGTGCCAGGAGCAGTGGCCATCCTGATAACAGCTCTATGGTTTTCTACGCCAGTGACTCAGAACTCCAACAGTTTGAAAAGTGGTGGAATAAGTCCAAGACAGTGCCCTTTTACCTCATAGGGCTCCTTCTGCCACTGCTTAATTTCAAATCTCCTTCATTTTTTTCAAAATTTAACATCCTAGGTAAGCCAAGACACTCTGTTATAGAGCCTCTGTATAGTAGAATACGTGCTGAATTCTGTGGGAATATGGTCTGACCAGCCAAATAGTTACCTTCCAGGCCTGTTCATCTGTGTTTAATTTCTTCACACGTATATTGCGCTACTTTTTGCTTTTCTTGATGAAGTTTGGCACAGAAAAAAATAGAGATGGCAATCTCAAGCCCAAGTCCCTTTTAAAGATGAGTTACTGGGATTTCCATTCTATCCTTACTGAACAACTATTCCTCATTTCCACTACAACTACTGGCAGTAGAAAGATTTCAGCAGGAGAAATCCAAAGTGAATATTATAGGAATTCTCAGTTCTAAAGTTTGGAAATGTTAGAACTTACTAAGGGAGATTATGGAATATTTTTTTCCTACAGATTCTATTTAAGAGTATAAACAAGAATTATCACTTTTTAAAAAATATAAATTTATTTTAATTGGAGGCTAATTACTTTACAACATTGTATTGTTTTTGCCATACATCAACATGAATCTGCCATGGGTGTACACGTGTTCCCCATCCTGAACCCCCCTTTCACCTCCCTCCCCATACCATCCCTCTGGGTCATCCCAGTGCACCAGCCCCGAGCATGCAGCATCATGCATTAAACCTGGACTGGCAATTCATTTCACATATGATATTATGCTTGTTTCAACGCCATTCTCCCAAATCATCCCACCCTCGCCCTCTCCCACAGAGTCCAAAAGACTGTTCTATACATCTGTGTCTCTTTTGCTGTCTCACATACAGGGTTATCGTTACCATCTTTCTAAATTCCATATATATGCATTAGTATACTGTATTGGTGTTTTTCTTGCTGGCTTACTTCACTCTGTATAATAGGCTCCAGTTTCATCCACCTCATTAGAACTGATTCAAATGTATTCTTTTTAATGGCTGAGTAATACTCCATTGTGTATATGTACCACAGCTTTCTTATCCATTCATCTGCTGATGGGCATCTAGGTTGCTTCCATGTCCTGGCTATTATAAACAGTGCTGCGATGAACACTGGGGTACACGTGTCTCTTTCAATTCTGGTTTCCTCGGTGTGTATGCCCAGCAGTGGGATTGCTGGGTCATAAGGCAGTTCTATTTGCAGTTTTTTAAGGAATCTCCACACTGTTCTCCATAGTGGCTGTACTAGTTTGCATTCCCACCAACAGTGTAAGAGGGTTCCCTTTTCTCCACACCCTCTCCAGCATTTATTTCTTGTAGACTTTTGGATCATAGCCATTCTGACTGGTGTGAAATGGTACCTCATTGTGGTTTTGATTTGCATTTCTCTGATAATGAGTGATGTTGAGCATCTTTTCATGTGTTTGTTAGCCATCCGTATGTCTTCTTTGGAGAAATGTCTGTTTAGTTCTTTGGCCCAGTTTTTGGTTGGATCATTTATTTTTCTGGAACTGAGCTGTAGGAGTTGCTTGTATATTTTTGAGATTAGTTGTTTGTCAGTTGCTTCATTTGCTATTATTTTCTCCCATTCCGAAGGCTGTCTTTTCACCTTGCTTATAGTTTCCTTTGTTGTGCAGAAGCTTTTAATTTTAATTAGGTCCCATTTGTTTATTTTTTCTTTCATTGCCAATATTCTGGGAGGTGGGTCATAGAGGATCCTGCTGTGATTTATGTCAGAGAGTGTTTTGCCTACATTCTCCTCTAGGAGTTTTATAGTTTCTGGTCTTACATTTAGATCGTTAATCCATTTTGAGTTTATCTTTGTGTATGGTATTAGAAAGTGTTCTAGTTTCATTCTTTTACAAGTGGTTGACCTGTTTTCCCAGCACCACTTGTTAAAGAGATTGTCTTTTCTCCATTGTATATTCTTACCTCCTTTGTCAAAGATAAGGTGTCCATAGGTGTGTGAGTATCTCTGGGCTTTCTATTTTGTTCCATTGATCTATATTTCTGTCTTTGTGCCAGTACCATACTGTCTTGATGACTGTGGCTTTGTAGTAGAGCCTGAAGTCAATCAGGTTGATTCCTCCAGTTCCATTCTTCATTCTCAAGATTGCTTTGGCTATTCGAGGTTTTTTGTATTTCCATACTAATTGTGAAATTATTTGTTCTAGCTCTGTGAAAAATACTGTTGGTGGCTTGATAGGGATTGCATTGAATCTATAGATTGCTTTGGGTAGTATACTCATTTTCACTATATTGATTCTTCCAATCCATGAACATGGTATATTCTCCATCTATTAGTGTCCTCTTTGATTTCTTTCACCAGTGTTTTATAGTTTTCTATATATAGGTCTTTTGTTTTGGAGAAGGAAATGGCAACCACTCCAATATTCTTGCCTGGAGAATCCCATGGACGGAGGAGCTTGGTGGGCTACAGTCCATGGGTCGCAAAGAGTTGGACATGACTGATTGACTTCACTTTCACTTTCACTTTGTTTCTTTAGGTAGATATATTCCTAAGTATTTTATTCTTTTCGTTGCAATGGTGAATGGAATTGTTTCCTTAATTTCTCTCTCTATTTTCTCATTATTAGTGTATAGGAATGCAAGGGATTTCTGTATGTTGATTTTGTATCCTGCAACTTTACTATATTCATTGATTAGCTCTAGTAATTTTCTGGTGGAGTCTTCAGGGTTTTCTATGTAGAGGATCATGTCATCTGCAAACAGTGAGAGTCTTACTTCTTTTCCAATTTGGATTCCTTTTATTTCTTTTTCTGCTCTGATTGCTGTGGCCAAAACTTCCAGAACTATGTTGAATAGTAGTGGTGCAAGTGGGCACCCTTGTATTGTTCCTGACTTTAGGGGAAATGCTTTCAAATTTTCACCATTGAGGATAATGTTTGCTGTGGGTTTGTCATATATAGCTTTTATTATGTTGAGGTATGTTCTTTCTATTCCTGCTTTCTGGAGAGGTTTTTTTTTTTTTTATCATAAATGGATGTTGAATTTTGTCAAAGGCTTTCTCTGCATCTATTGAGATAATCATATGGTTTTTATTTTTCAATTTGTTAATGTGGTGTATTACATTGATTGATTTGCAGATATTGAAGAATCCTTGCATCCGTGGGATAAAGCCCACTTGGTCCTGGTGTATGATCTTTTTAATGTGTTGTTGGCTTCTGATTGCTAGAATTTTGTTAAGGATTTTTGCATCTATGTTCATCAGTGATATTGGCCTGTAGTTTTCTTTTTTTGTGGCATCTTTGTCGGGTTTTGGTATTAGGGTGATGGTGGCCTCATAGAATGAGTTTGGAAGTTTACCTTCCTCTGCAATTTTCTGGAAGAGTTTGAGTAGGATAGGTGTTAGCTCGTCTCTAAATTTTTGGTAGAATTCAGCTGTGAAGCCATCTGGACCTGGGCTTTTGTTTGCTGGAAGATTTCTGATTACAGTTTCAATTTCCGTGCTTGTGATGGGTCTGTTAAGATTTTCTATTTCTTCCTGGTTCAGTTTTGGAAAGTTGTACTTTTCTAAGAATTTGTCCATTTCTTCCACGTTGTCCATTTTATTGGCATATAATTGCTGATAGTAGTCTCTTATGATCCTTTGTATTTCTGTGTTATCTGTTGTGATCACTCCATTTTCATTTCTAATTTTATTGATTTGATTTTTCTCTCTTTGTTTTTGATGAGTCTGGCAAATGGTTTGTCAATTTTATTTATCCTTTCAAAGAACCAGCTTTTTTGGCTTTGTTGATTTTTGCTATGGTCTCTTTTGTTTCTTTTGTATTTATTTCTGCCCTAATTTTTAAGATTTCTTTCCTTCTACTAACCCTGGGATTCTTCATTTCTTCCTTTCCTAGTTGCTTTAGGTGTAGTTAGGTTATTTATTTGACTTTTTTCTTGTTTCTTGAGGTATGCCTGTATTGCAACTTATCGCCTCCCCTGTCCCTGCCTCTGGGTGTTCTGGGTGTACAACCAGCACACCTTCTCAGGCAGATGTTGACCGTCCAGAATTCCAAGAAGTCTTGGTTAGCAACGAATCCTGCTCGCAGTTTGGTAGATAATGCCTCTCTGGGGCCACAATTGCCCCCTTCCGGCTCTGGCTGCCCTCGCCTGCCTGTCACCGGAGGGGGATGGGCTGGCCTGCAGTGGGCTAGCTCTGCTCAGTCCTTTGTTCTGTGAGTGGGCCTGACGGTGTCTTAGGTTAGGGCTTTTTGCGTAGCTCTAGTCAGTCCTTTGCTTTGTGAGTGGGCCTGGCAGCATCTTAGGTTATGGTTTTTCCGTGTGGTATCTATACCACACTCTGGTTTGCTATCCCAAGTTAGTTCCCTCAGATTGCCCTTGGGGCATTCAGGCCTGGTCCTTCCTCTAAGCAATGCAGCCTGCACATCCCTGCCCAGCCCCCGCAAGCTAGTGGTGGATGCAGGCGTCTATGCTGTTTCTCCACTGGGGGAGTTACCATTGGGCACGTAATCTGTGGGTTTTAATTATTTATTTATTTTTCCTACCAGTTATGTTGCCCTCTGTGGTTCCAAGGCTCACCACAGACTCGGCAGTGAAAGTGTTTCCTGGTGTTTGGAAACTTCTCTCTTTGTTAAGACTCCCTTCCTAGGACAGAGCTCTGTCCCTACCTCTTTTGTCTCTCTTTTTATCTTTTATATTTTTTCCTACTTCCTTTCGAAGACAATGGGCTGCTTTTCTGGGTGCCTGATGTCCTCTGCCGGCATTCAGCAGTTGTTTTGTGGAATTTACTCAGTGTTCAAATGTTCTTTTGATGAATTTGTGGGGGAGAAAGTGGTCTCCCTGTCCTATTCCTTCGCCATCTTAGGACTGACCCCATCACTTGACTTTGAACCTCAAATATTGTTCTCTAGCTGAAGCGCCTTAGGCTTATTCTGGTTTTTCTCTGTTCCTAAGTGCTCTTTCTTTCTTTTCAACACTAACTTTAAAGGAACAGACTTTTTTTTGTGAGACCTGTTTTTCAGAAATTTCTGAAATCACTGAAGAAATTTCATAAAAGGAACCCCTACGAAAGCTCAGATCTGGTTAACTAAAGACAAGCTGCTACTGCTAAGCCACTTTAGTCATGTCCGACTCTGTGCGACCCCATGGACGGCAGCCCACCAAGCTCCCCTGTCCCTGGGATTCTCCAGGCAAGAACACTGGAGTGGGTTGCCATTTCCTTCTCCAGTGTGTGAAAGTGAAAGTGAAGTTGCTCAGTAGCGTCTGACTCTTCGCGACCCCATGGACTGCAGCCTACCAGGCTCCTCCGTCCATGGGATTTTTGGCAAGAGTACTGGAGTGGGGTGCCACTGCCTTCTCCGAACTAAAGACAAGGGTATCATTCAAAAAGAACTGTTAACCCAAATAGATAATAGGATTTCACCTTCTCCCTGTAGATATGGTCTCTTGGTAGGCAGACTAGAGTATGAAAAAGTTAGATTACATCAAAGAGATGGCTTTTGGGGTTTTCAAAAGACCAAAGAAGGAAATAAGGATATTTCTCTATACCTTAGCTTCATAACAAAATTCACCATGAGACTACAACAGACACACACAGAAAATGAAGAGTTGTGGTTATATAAGCTTCAGCCTCTTGTATGCATCCTTTCTAAATCAGCTAACCTCCAAACCCACAGTAGAGCTTATAGAGCTCATTTGTGGTTTCCTGATTTGCTGGCCAACTTTCCTATGGAACAGATCTTTAAAAGTTAGCTTGTGAACTTACCAAAGAACTTGCTCAATTGGGCAAAACAATCACTAGGCTTCTAACCAGGTTAAATTATTCTCCACCTCCTTAAGATATTTTGTTTTTGCCCTTTCTTTTGGCAAAACTTTCTCTTTTAAAACTACATATTTCTTCTTTAGAGAAATCAGAATCTAATTCCTCTAAAAACCATCCTGGATCTCTTGACTCTGCTCAATAGTGACTGGACTTAATTCCTTAAATCCTCTAGCTTCCAGACTACTAAAAAATCCTGAAATTCTGAATGCCCACTTTACCCTGCATAAAGTAGGTGTTCACTGTACACACAGTGAATGGAATCTGAAATCTTTCCTTGGAGCGAGTAGTACTATGCAACCAAAATTTCATCTAGATTCTAGATCAGATTGTCCATGGACTGTTTGACTTACTACCATTCTCAAATAAGTTTATGATCCACATTTACTACTTCTCTTTCTTTACTTTCTACTATCTTACACTAAATATTTTGACAGATTTTCCCAACTTGTTGGCTGTCTCTAACTTTTAATACAGAGAATAAGAGTCAGGGACTTCCCAGGGGTCCAGTGGTTAAGACTTCGTGCTTCCAATTCAGGGAGTGCAGGTTCTATCCCTTGTTGGGGAACGAAGATCCCACATGCCGCACGGACAAATTAGAAAAAAGTCAGTTTTGTATTTTGTTTTTTTCCTAAATAACCTTGCAATCTTATAATAAACTCTCTACATATATCAGAACCTAAATTCAGCTCATGACTTCTTAGGCCTACTACATAGCTTTGTTTTCTGATATCTTCCAGAGTTTGTTTCTGTTCTTTAGATCTTCAGTTCAGTTCAGTCGCTCAGTCATATCCAACTCTTTACCTGGGCATAAATACTAACGCTAATTTTCCAAAGTTTGCTGAAAGTGTAGAAACAAAATTTGATTTTGAAATAGTCTGTAAAACAAAGATAATTAATGGTTTCTGAATTTTTCCTTGCAGGCACAGTGTCTGTTCTCTACTTGATTTTTCTTGTCACTTGGAAGGCTATTCGCTTGGGATTTCATTTGGAGTTTCATTGGTTTACACCAACAGAATTTTTTGTCCCAGGTGAGCTATTTCAGCCAAGTAAAGAATTAATGAATTACAATAATGTGATCTTTAGTTAACTATTATTAGCTATTGTTACTATAAAACAAATAATCATAGCTTTTATGATGAGTACTTTTTATTAATGCTGTTAAGCTAAAACCAGAAATACAGTTGAAATTACTATGGTTTTCTTGCAGTTGGGGATAACCAGGACCCTTTGTCATTTCTACTTGGGAGTTAAAAGTCATAGTGCAATTGAAAAATCAAGAACTCATTCTCTAGACGTCTCTGAGAAGGCATAACCCTAGAATTTTAGAGACTTAGAACATAGTAATAAATATATCTGGATAATACTAGTAATTGTAGGTCATCTGCTTGGTGGTTCTATGGTGGGTAATACCACATGACCCAGGTCTGCTGCAGCCAGAGCCCCTATCCCTGTGGCAGGCCACTGCTGACTCGTGCCTCCACAGGAGACACTCAAACACTCAAAGGCAGGTCTGGCTCAGTCTCTGTGGGACCTCTGGGTCCTGGTGCACACACAGTTGGAAGCATCTTGGGTGGGTAGGGGGTTTGATTCTAAATACAGTTTCGCCCCTCCTGCCATTTTGTTGGGGCTTTTCCTTTGCCCTTGGACTTGGGTATATCTTTTTTTGGTGGGATCCAACATTCTCCTGTCAATAGTAGTTCAGCAGCAAGTTGCAATTTTGGAGTTCTTGCAAGAGATGAGCACACGTTCTTCTACTCCTCCATCTTGTTGCAGAATGATTATACCAAAGAAATTCTTGCAGTGTTAAGAAAGTTTTAGGACCCCTACAGATTTCCCAACTTGAGGTTTGGGCAAAGGGACTGAGAACCCCCAGGCAATTTGACTTTGGAGACAGCGGGTTTGATTACAGAACTTCCACAGGACTGGGGGAACAGATTCTTGGAGGGCACAAACAAAACCTTGTGAACACCAGGGCCAGGAAAAAGGAGCATTGTGCCCACAAGAGACTGAGTCAGACTTGCCTTTGAGTGTCCAGGAGTCTCGGGCCAAACAACAGAGATGGAACACAGCTCCACCCATCAAAAGAAAATAGGATTAAAGATTTCCTGAGCATGGCCCCACCCATTAGAATAAGAACCAGTTTCCTCCACAGTCAGTCTCTCCCATCAGGAAGCTTCTATAAGTGTCTTATCCTTTTTCATCAGAGGGCAGACAGAATGAAAACCATAGTCACAGAAAACTAAGCAAACTGATCACATGGACCACAGCCTTGTCTAACTCAATGAAACTATGAGCCATGCCGTGTAGGGCCACCCAAGACAGATGGGTCACTATGGATAGTTCTGACAAAAAGTTGTCCACTGGAGAAGGGAATGGCAAACCACTTCAGTATTCTCGCCTTGAGAACCCCATGAACAGTATGAAAAGGCAAAAAGATATGTCACTGAAAGATGAACTCCCCAGGTCGGTAGGTGCCCAATATGCTACTGGAGAAGAGTGAAGAAATAACTCCAGAAAGAATGAAGAGATGGAGCCAAGCAAAAACAACGCCCAGTTGTGGATGTGACTAGGATGGAAAAAGTCTGATGCTGTAAAGAACAATATTACATGGGAACCTAGAATGTTAGATCCATGAATCAAGGTAAATTGGAAGTGGTCAAACAGGAGATGGCAAGAGTGAACATCGACATTTTAGGACTCAGTGAACTAAAATGGACTGGAATGGGAGAATTTAACTCAGATGACCATTATATCTGCTACTGTGGCCAAGAATCCCTTAGAAGAAATGGAGTAGCCCTCATAGTCAACAGAAGAGTCCAAAGTGCAGTACTTGGGTGAAATCTCAAAATGACAGAATGATCTCTGTTTGATTCCAAGGTAAATAATTCAATATCATAGTAATCCAAGTCTATGCCCCGACCACTAATGCTGAAGAAGCTGAAGTTGAATGGTTCTATGAAGACCTACAAGACCTTTTAGAACTAACACCAAAAAAGGATGTCCTCTTTATCATAGGGGACTGGAATGCATAGGAAGTCAGGAGATACCTCGAGTAACAGGCAAGTTTGGCCTTGGAGTACAAAATGAAGCAGGGCAAAGGCTAACAGAGTTTTGCCAAGAGAACTCTCTGGTCATAGTAAACACCCTCTTCCCAACAACACAAGAGACAACTCTGCACATGGACATCACCAGATGGTCAATACCAAAATCAGATTATATTCTTTGCAACCAAAGATGGAGAAGCTCTATACAGTCAGCAGAAACAAGTCCAGGAGCTGACTGTGGCTCAGATCATGAACTCCTTATTGCAAAATTCAGAGTTAAATGGAAGAAAGTAGGGAAATTCACTAGTTCATTCAGGCATGACCTAAAGTCAAATCCCTTATACAGTACCTGACACAGTATACTAGACACAGTACCTGAAGAACTTGGTGACCAAGACCATCCCCATGAAAAAGAAATGCAAAATGGTTAGCTGAGGAGGCCTTACAAATAGCTGAGAAAAGAAGAGAAGCTAAAGGCAAAGGGGAAAAGGAAAGATATACCCATCTGAATGCAGAGTTAATAGCAAGGAGAAATAAGAAAGCCTTCCTCAGTGATTCAATGCAAAGAAATAGAGGAAAACAAAGAATGGGAACACTAGAGATCTCTTCAGGAAAATTAGAGATACCAAGGGAACATTTCATGGAAAGATGGGCACAATAAAGGAAAGAAACAGTATGGACCTAACCAAAGCTGAAGATATTAAGAAAAGGTAGCAAGAATGCATAGAATAACTATATAAAAATAGTTTTTTAAAAAGTCTTAATGACCCAGATAACCACAATGGTGTGATCACTCACCTAGAGCCAGACATCCTGGAATGTGAAGTCAAATGGGCCTTAGGAAGCATCACTAGGAACAAAGTGGAGGTGATGGAATTCCAGTTGACTATTTCAAATCCTAACAGATGATGCTGTGAAAGTGCTACATTCAATATGCCAGCAAATTGGAAAACTCAGCAGTGGTCACAGGACTGGAAAAGGTCAGTTTTCATTCCAATCCCAAAGAAAGGCTATGCCAAAGAATGTTCAAACTACCACACAATTGTACTCATCTCACATGTTTGCAAAGTAATGCTCCAAATTCTCCAAGCCAGGCTTCAACAGTATGTGAACCAAGAGCTTCCAGACGTTCAAGCTGGTTTTAGAAAAGGCAGAAGAGCCAGAGATCAAATTGCCAACATTTGCTGGATCATTGAAAAAGCAAGAGAGTTCTAGAAAAGCATCTACTTCTGCTTTATTGACTACACCAAAGCCTTTGACTGTGTGGATCACAACAACTGTGGAAAATTCTTCAAGAGATGGGAATACCAGACCACCTGAGCTGCCTCCTGAGAAATCTGTGTGCAGGTCAAGAAGGAACAATTAGAACTGGACATGGTACAACAGACTAGTTCCATATTGGGAAAGGAATACGTCAAGGCTGTATATTGTCATTCTGCTTATTTAACTTATATATAGAGTACATCATGCAAAATACTGGGCTGGATGAAGCACAAGCTGGAATCAAGATTGCCGGAAGAAATAACAGTAACCTCAGATATGCAGATAACACCACCCTTATGGCAGAAACCAAAGAGTAACTAAAGAGCCTCTTGATGAAGGTAAAAAAGGAAAGGGAAAAAGTTGGCTTAAAACTCAACATTCAGAAAATTAAGATCATGGCATCCAGTCCCATCACTTCATGGCAAATAGATGGGGAAACAATGGAAACAGTGACAGACTTTTTTGGGGGGGCTCCAAAATCACTGCAGATGGTGACTGCAGCCATGAAATCAAAAGATACTTGCTCCTTGGAAGAAAAGCCATGACCAACCTAAAGCAGAGACATTACTTTGCCAACAAAGGACCGTTTAGTCAAGGCTATGGTTTTTCCAGTAGTCATGTATGGATGTGAGTGTTGGACCATAAAGAAAGCTGCATGCTGAAGAATTGTTGCTTTTGAACTGTGGTGTTTTAGAAGACTCTGGAGAGACCCTTTGACTGCAAGGAGATCAATCAATCCTAAAGGAAATCAAACCTGAATATTCATTGGAAGGGCTGATGCTGAAGCTGAAGCTCCAATACTTTGTCCACCTGATGTGATGAATTGACTCATTGGAAAAGGCCTTGATGCTGGGAGAGATTGAAGGCAGGAGGAAAAAGGGATGACAGAGGATGAGGTGGTTGGATGGCATCACCTACTCAATTGACATGAGTTTGAGCACACTCCAAGAGTTGGTGATGGACAGGGAAGCCTGGCGTACTGCATTCCATGAGGTCGCAAAGACTCGCACGTGACTGAGTGACTGAACTGAACTAAATGCTGGTAATTAACATCATTGTTCCCTTTATGGGTTTCTTCTTTTAATGTTGATGTTTTTCAGACTAATTAAGATGGTGATTATTAAGTGTTCTTTTCCTCCTTTTTTTTTTTACCCCATAGCAGTTTTTTATTTCACCCAAATTTAGAGTATTTTGAACATGATAGAAGGGCATCCAAGGATCAAACCCAGGTGTCCCACATTGCAGGCAGGATTCTTTACCGTCTGAGCCACCAGGGAAGCCCAAGAATACTGGAGTGGGTAGCTTAACCCTTCTCCAGGGAATCCTCCAACCCAGGAATCGAACTCAGGTCTTCTACATTGCAGGCAGATTCTTTATCAGCTGAGCTACCAGGGAAGTCCAAAGCAATGAATTGATAATGCTAAATGAGGAGACAGACTAGAAAATAGAAGTGGCTATTATGCTTATATCTTAAAAACTGATAAGGAGAAAGAAATTAGTACAAAATCCTGTTTTGGTTTAGAAAGACTGCTTTCCTTACATTCTTCAACTGTTGATTCTGGCAGTGCAGATTTCAAGTCTTTATTCAATTTCTCAGGTTTGTCTCTAAAGACTACAATTAGGGTTGTCTTCCTTTGTTTCATTTATTACAACATTCTTGAGTTTTCCAGGTGTGCTGAGTTGGTGATCATTGGAAGTCATTGTGTTACCATGGTTACTTATTTTTAGTTCATCTGGCTGCATCAACTTTAATTTTTTAAATTTCTATTAGAAGCCCACAAAGACTAAAAAGTCAGTTTAAATTCAGAATAAAGGAAGCACTGCGCTTGAAAGGCATCCTTCTCTCACAGATTATATTTAAAATTGGATAGTGGTAAAAATGGCAACTTTAAGTTACTTCTTCCACTGATTAATAAAAATAGTCTATTTTCTAAAAGTAGATTCATGATGATTTATATTTAGACTTAGTGATAAAAGTTCCTGCTAATAATAGAACATTGGAGATAAATATGAAAGAAAGGGAGAATATTAATAGTTATTTAGAAGAAGGAAAAGAGAAACATTTAAGTAGTTATCAAGCCATTTATTTCACTTTGCTTCATTTCTAAATGATATGAAAGGAGACTAAAAGGAGTTTTTATAAATGTTTATGGCTCTGAGACTTACTGTTATTGAATTTTTCAATAAAGAAAATATGTCATAAATCTTTCTCAGTAAAGGCTGATTAAAAATCAGAGAATTTGGAGGGTGTGAATCTTTACTGTCCTGATGAAGAATTCTCATAAACTTCTGGGTCTAATTGAATCTTTATGTACTCTTGTTTCTAAAAATTCATTTTTCAGTTCAGTAAGTAGATCCCATCACCCTTCTTCCCAGGTAATTGGAAAAATGACAAGAAAAACCTGCTCATGTATTTCATTCTATCCTTTCCTGCCTACTCAGGGACTTTACTTTTTGCTGTTATCCTTTCTTTTTTAATCATGCGTTATCAGATTTTTCCTACTGAACTATTCCTACTAGTATACAAACATGTTTCCCAGTCTAAAAACAAAAACTCGTATAACCCCATTCCCTGTAACTGTTACTTCTTCTGAAAGAAAAACTTTGTAAGAGTTGTCTGTGCTGTCTCCACTTCTTCCATTTTGCCTTGGACTCACTTCTGTTAGGCTTTTGCTCCAGTCACTCCATGCCTGATGACCAATGACTTCATCTTTCCAAACCCCATGACCAAATCCCATACTTCTTCTTACTCAACCTATAAGCAGCATTGGGCACATTTGGCCACGTCTTCCATCTTAAAACACTTTATTTACTTAACTTCTAAAACCCTATTCTCTCTTGACTCTTCTACATAACTGTTCCTTTTCTTATCTCTGACCTCTAAATGATAGTCATCTGGTTTAGACACAAACTCCCCTTCTCTCTACCTTTATTCCCTAAATAATGTCATCTAGTCACCTAGCTTTATATGTTGTCATCATAGATGATGACCAATCCCAATTTTTTTATCTCTAGCTCAGATCTCTCTACTGAAATCCATACTCACGTATCTAGCTGCTTCTTCTTGGATGTCCACTTTGTATTCTTAATTTACAAAAATCCAATAACTGTTTTCTCCCTCATCCACCCCCTCCCACCAGCCTGCTTAACCTGCTCTTCTCCTAGGCTTCTCATTCTCAGAAAATGGTAACCCCAGTTTACCACTTGACTGGACCAAACACTTAGGAGTCATACTTGACTGTTCTTTTTTTCCACTTCCCCTCACCAATATCTGCACAACTGACCTTCTACTTTCAAAATAAATTGAGAATCTGACTATTTCTTATCATTTCTACCAAAAAAGAACTATGTTAAGCTCCTACTCTCTCAGCCAGATTATTGAAGTAGCCTCATAACTAGCCTCACTGTTACCACTTTGTCTCCTTCTCCATAGTCTGTTCCACACCTAGCAGATAGAGTTTATTTTTAAAACATAACCTTCAAAAGCCTCTAGTGGTTTCCCATCTTATTCAGAATAGAGGCAAGTCCAGACCACCTGACCGGCCTCTTGAGAAATCTGTATGCAGGTCAGGAAGTAACAGTTAGAACTGCACATGGAACAACAGACTGGTTCCAAATAGGAAAAGGAGTACGTCAAGGCTGTATATTGTCACCCTGCTTATTTAACTTCTATGCAGAGTACATCATGAGAAACGCTGGGCTGGAGGAAGCACAAGCTGCAATCAAGATTGCCGGGAGAAATATTAATAACCTCAGATATGCAGATAACACCACTCTTATGGCAGAAAGTGAAGAAGAACTAAAAAGCCTCTTGATGAAAGTGAAAGAGGAGAGTGAAAAAGTTGGCTTGAAGCTCAACATTCAGAAAACGAAGATCATGGCATCCAGTCCCATCACTTCATGGGAAATAGATGAGGAAACAGTGTCAGACTTTATTTTTTTTTGGGCTCCAAAATCACTGCAGATGGTGATTGCAGCCATGAAATTAAAAGACGCTTACTCCTTGGAAGAAAAGTTATGACCAACCTAGATAGCATATTCAAAAGCAGAGACATTACTTTGCCAACTAAGGTCCATCTAGTCAAGGCTATGGTTTTTCCTGTGGTCATGTATGGATGTGAGAGTTGGACTGTGAAGAAGGCTGAACGCTGAAGAATTGATGCTTTTGAATTGTGGTGTTGCAGAAGACTCTTGAGAGTCCCTTGGACTGCAAGGAGATCCAACCAATCCATTCTGAAGGAGATCAACCTGGGATTTCTTTGGAAGGAATGATGCTAAAGCTGAAACTCCAGTACTTTGGCCACCTCATGTGAAGAGTTGACTTATTGGAAAAGATTCTGATGCTGGGAGGGATTGGGGGCAGGAGGAGAAGGGGATGACAGAGGATGAGATGGTTGGATGGCATCACTGACTCGATGGATGTGAGTCTGAGTGAACTCTGGGAGTTGGTGATGGACAGGGAGGCCTGGCGTGCTGTGATTCATGGGGCACAAAGAGTTGGACAGGACTGAGCGACTGAACTGAACTGATAGGCCCTGTTGAATGTGACTCCTGGCTTTCTCTCTGATTTCTTTCCCTATTACTTTCCCACTCATTCAGTCTACTCCAACAACACTGCCTTCCTTGCTGCTCTCCTAAATTGCCAAGCACACTCCTAGCTCAGAGTCTTTGTACTCAGTATTCCCTGTACGTAAAATGTCCTTTTTCTCAGGTTTCTACATGATTGGTATTGTTAGAGAGGTTTTCCCTGACTTTGTACCAACTCTCACACCTTCTTGTTCTTTGTTTTCTTTAGAACTGTCATCACTACCAAATCTTATAGGCAAGTATCCCAGGTTATCTAAATGTTAAATTCCTGATTCTGACTGGTTGGAGTATTGAGGCATATTCGTTATTCTAATCAACTTTGCTCCCGAGTTTCAGATAGAAAGTAGCAGACATTAAGATAACAAGAGACTTACCTAAAAATGTTTCTGAATCTGTTTGGTTCTTGAATTTGGAAAGTTCAGATGTTATGAAATATCTGTGTTTATTTTTTTTACCTGGGTATCTAGAATGTTCGCTCTCTGAGAAATATTCTTTGTTTTTTTTATGCTTCTCTATTACTATTGTATCCCCAAGATCTATGATACTTCTAGCATATAGTGAGTGCTCAAATAACTGAGAAAATGGGTTTATATCTACTCCTTCCCAACACCCATTAAAACAATATTTTAAAAAATGTAAAAAACAAGCACAAAGAAACTCTCCAGAAGAGACAATAGCAAACGAGAGACAGCAACAGATTTTTAGAAGCTAGAAAGCTGGTACGTGGTTGGTAATTGACAGCAAAGCAGAGAAAGCTGAAATGTAAATACCTGTAGAGAGGGGGGCAATGTGAATGACACAATCCTTGAAAGCCTCAGTATTTGGAGACATTTGGGAACTCTGAAAGCAAAGATAAGGAGAAGGGCTTAAAATGGGAGAATTCCTTGAAAGTTTATATCAGTAATAATTAGATATAATCCATCCCCCTTCCCTTTTCAATCTAGCAGGAGATGGAAGAAACTAAATCAGGTACTCTCTGGACTTCGGTTTGCCAAGGTCAACAGAAGGGTAGGAATAAGACTCAGTTCTGAAAATGGGTTAAGTGAAAGCATATGTGCTGAATGGTGAGGCCAAACCCCACCTCCTACCCCTCCAATTCTCTTTTCTTTACACCTTGCCTCTCAGAATGCTGATAGCATAGGAAAATAGAGGGTTCTCCTCAGGAGAAACCAATAAGCCCAAGAAGACCTGGAGTCTCGGATATTTGGGTTCTATCAAAGAAATGGCAGGTACCTTGTTTGTCTCAGATCATTTAGATGTCTACTAAGTATGCTTTTTTTTTTTAGTGCTTCACTTTTACATATTAATATAACTGAAGACCACTAGATACCTGTGGAAAACCTCTTACATAAAAATAAAACAAAAAAGATAAAAAAGGAACCTAAAGGGAAAATAATGAGTGAACAAAAGCAACATTCTAAAAAATTACATCCTCAAAGTGACAAAGACAATGATTTCCGTGAAACAATATTTGAATACCATTGGAAATAAAATATGAATAGAAATTAAGAATTCAAAGGAAATTTGGAAGATAAAGCTAACCTTCTCAAAAGACTAGACAATGTAGATGGATGGATGGATAGATGGATGGATGGATGATTGGAAGGAAGGAAGGAAAAATATAGGACAGAAAAGATGAGGAAATAGAGAATTAATCTAGGTGGTCCAGTATCCAACTGAAAATAGTGCCATAGAGAAGAGAGAACGTGGTGAGGAAATTATCAAAGAAATTATGTAAGAAATTTCCTCAGAACTGAAGAACATAAGGCCCCAAAACATTGTGAATAAGACCCACACCAAAGCATATCATTATGAAATTTCACAACACCAGGGATAAAGAGAAGAGCTTTCAGGGACTAAGAACAAGTCTGTACAAAAGGTCTGGAATCAGAATAGTATCAGACTTTTTAACAACAACTCTGAAAGAAAAAGACAATAGAAGGTCATCAAAGGTTGCAGAATAAATTATTTTGACCTAAAATCCTAAAGCCCACTATACTCTCATCCAACTGTTAGAGTATATAATAAAGGTATTTTTGGAAAGTCTCACAAAATTTTACCTTCCATGCACTCTTTCTCAGGAAAATACTGCAAAATATGCTTCACCAAAAAGAAGTAGAGTATCAAGAAATTCCCAGAATGATGGTGAAGGGAAATCCTAGGAAACAGCTGTGCAACAGGCGTAGGGAGCAGCCAGCCCAGATTTCAGCAGGTAGACAGATGGCTCCAAGAGGCATTTTTTCAAAGAAAAAAAATAATAAAATGGAAAATGTTATTTGATGTGTTATATAGATAGAGTGGAGTTTTTCCATTCTTTTGGAGAATTTAGGGAAGAATTAGTGTTAACTAGAAAATTAGGCAACTAAGAAGGAAAAAAGTCAATTATGACTTCCAATAAAACAGGTCAATACAAGTATTTTATATAAGAAAGAAAAGTGTAATAATAGTAATAGATTCCATGGCTTAACTATGAATAACAAATAATAATCATAAAAATGAAAACTTTGATTTTACAAAATCAGAATTATGATTCTATTAGGGGAATAAAACATGGGGAAGTGAAGGGTGATAGTGATATAAAAGTCCTAAAGCCTTCTGGTGGAAAATCAATGGATCATGTCTAAAATTTAAAAGTAAAGAAAAAGGAATATAAGCATATTACTTAAAAATAGATTATAAATTTAAGATATGCTAAATAGTCACAAGAGTTATAATTAGTTGCCTCTGGGAAACAGGATTCAGGATGGGAGATTTGAAAGGTATAAAGCTGGTTTTTGTTAGAAACCTTGTGATACTGTTTAACTTTTAACAATTTAAGACTGCAATTAAGATTACATTTTTAAAATGAAAAGCTGTTAAATGCTTTGAAACTGACTTCAAAAAGAGACTCAGACACTGATTTTCAAGGATTATGGGGTGATTTGCCATTTGATAGCAGCATTGTGTTAATCTGCAGCCAGAAAAACATAATTTTCTAACCACATGTACTTTAAATAGTATGTATATACTGCACATTTTTTGTTGTTTTTGCTTTTGAACTTTTTAATTAAAGTATAGCATACATTTATAATAAAAAATACACAGTTCCTAAGTGTACAACTTGATTAATTTTCACAAACTGAACAAATCAGATAACCAGCACCCTGTTCAAAATCAGAAATTACTATTAATAGCACCCCAGAAATCCGTCTCATTCTCCCTACCAGTTGATATTGCCCTGCAGAGATAACCACTGTTCTAAATTTTAACCCCAGAGATTAATTTTGTCTGTTTTTTGACAGACTATAGTTGGTTATGTCCATATTTAGTCCTCTGCCCGTGTTTTCAATCAGATTGTTTATTTTCTTGCTATTGAGTTATATGAGTTATTTATATATTTTGATTATTAGCTGTTTATCCAGTACATGATTTGCAAACACTTTCTCCCATTTTGTAGGTTGCCTGTTCATTTCGTCAATGGTTTCCTTTGCTGTACAGAAGCTTGTTAGGTTGATGAGGTTCCATTTGTTTATTTTTGTGTTTGTTGCCTTTGCTTTTGTTGTGAAATAAAAATATCACTGCCGAGATCAGTATCATGGAGCTTCCCCTCCCGCCATATGTTTTCTTCTAGGGGTTTTATGGTTTCAGGTCTTACTTTCAAGTTTTTAATCCATTTAGAGTTGATCTTTGTGTATGGTTTAAGATAGGGGGGCCCAGTTTCATTCTTTTGCTTGTGTCTCCTGGTTTTTCCAACAGCATTTATTGAAGAGGCTATTCTTTCCCCATTGTATATTCTTGACTTCTTTGTCATAAATTAATCAGCTATATATGTGTGGATTTATTTCTAAGCATTCTGTTCCACTGATCTATGTGTCTGTTCTTTGTCAGTACCATGCTGTTTTGATTACTATATCTTGTAATAAAGTTTAAAACCAGGAAGTGTGATGCCACCAGCTTCATACTTCTTTCCCAAAATTGCTTTAGCTGTTTGGAGTCTTTTATGTTTCTATATACATTTCAGGACTGTTCTATTTTTGTGAAAAATGTCATTGAAATTTTGGTGGAGATTGCATTGAATGTGTAGATTGTTTTGGGTAGTATGGACATTTTAACAATATTGATTCTTCCAATTCATGAACTTGGAGTCACTTTCCATTTATTTGTGTCTTCAATTTCTCTCATCATGTCTTACAGATTTTAGTTTATAGGTCTTTCAACTCCTTGGTTAAATTTATTTCCAGGTGTTTTATTCTTTTTGATGCTACTATAAATGGGATTGTTTTCTTAATTTCTTTTTCTGATAGTTTGTTATTAGTGTCTAGAAACACAACAGATTTCGTATGTTGAAATAGAACTCCCCAAAGTTTTCTGATTTTGTGTATTGGTTCTAAAAGTTTTTTGGTGGCATTCTTAGGGTTTTCTGTATATAGTATTATATCCTCAACAAATGGAGGCAGTGTTATTTCTTCCTTTCCAATTTTGATGCCTTTTATTTCTTTTCTTGCTCTAAGACTTTCAATACTGTGTTGGATAAAAATGGCAAGAGTAGTCGTCCTTGTCTTATTCCTGTTCTTGAAGGAAAAGTTTTCAGCTTATCATCATTGAATGTGATATTAGTTCTGGGTTTGTCCTATATATGGCCTTTATTATGTTGAGGTACTTTCCCTCCATACCCAGTTATTTGAGAGTTAATATCATAAATTCGTGTTCAGGCTCGATTTTGGAGGGTAAGTCCCTCCAGTGTGCACACTGGGAACATTTTTTCCCATCAATCTGGGCTTTTCCTTTACAGGACAAGCCAATTTGGTTGGGTACCCATTTGCAAAGGGGAGGTGTTGTTGGACTCTACTCTGAGCTGGTTCATTGAGAGCTAGTTCTCATGGGGCAGGCCCACCCTAGTTGAAATTAGCTCATTTGTAGGGTACATTTATTTACCTGATTTGGGAACCGGTCCAGTTGGAACTGGTTCATTTGGAAGCTAGTTCTTGAGGAGGTGGGTAGCCTAGTTGGAATTAGTTCATTTGTTTTATAGGGTAAATTTGTTTTATAGGGTAAATTTATTTACCCTATCAGGGAATCGATTCATCTGTATTCATTGATGCTGGAATCTATGCCATTTTTCTTGGAATTTGTCTGCATCTTTTGTGTTTTGGTGTTATAAAGCTTTTAAAAATGGGAAATGTTTCATGTGTACCAGGGGAAAGATCTTTGGGGTACATGTTAGCTACTTTAAGATCAGAAGGGCAGTGGCCCCTGAAAGGTTCACAATTAAAACAGTCAGAAATGTTTTACAAAGGAGAGGAACATTCTGATAATGAACATGCCTAGGAGGCTCCCTTGGACTTGTGGCATCCAATTCTAATTTCCCTTACAGGAGCCGGGGAGAAGGAAATGGCTACCCACTCCAGTATTCTTGCTGGAGAATCTCATGGACAGAGGAGCCTCGCAGGCCACAGTCCATGGGATCGCAGAGTCAGACATGACTGAGTGACTTAAGCTTATTGTAAAATGCTTTTTCTGCATCTATTGAAATGATCATATGATTCTCATTCTTCAATTTGTTAATGTGGTGTATTGATTGATTGAATGTGGTATCATTGATTACAATGATTGATTTGTATATGTTGAACCATACTTGCATCCCTGGAATAAATCTCACTTGATAATGGTATGTAATCCTTTTAATGAATTGTTTAACTTGGATTGCCAATATTTTATTGAGAATTTTTGTATCTGTGTTCATCAGGGACATTGGCCTATAATTTTTTTTCTTGTGTCTTTGTCTAGCTGTGGTATCAGGTTAATTCTGGCTTTGTAAAATGAGTTTGGAAGTGTTTTTCTCTTTTATTTTTTGGAAGAGCTTGAGAAGGATACTATTAATTCTTGATTGGTAGAATTCACAGAGAAGCTTTCTAGTCTTAGACTTTTGTTGAGAAGGTTTTAATTATTGATTCAATCTCTAGTCTGTTCAGATTTTCTGTTTTTTCATGATTCAGTCTTGGGAGTTTGCATGTTTTTAGAAATTTATTCATTCTTTCTAGATTGTCCAATTTGTTGGTGTTTTGGTGTATAATTGTTCACGTGGTCTCTTATGATCTTTTGTATTTCTGTTGTATCAGTTGTGGTGTCTTCTCTTTCATTTATAGTTTCACTTATATGAATCATCTCTTTTTTCTTGGTTTATCTAGCTGAGGTCTTATCTATTTTATCTTTCAAAAAAAGCCAGCTCTTAGTTTTGTTGATCTTTTCTATTATCTCTTTAATCCCTATTTCATTTATTTCTTGCTGATCTTTGTTATTTCTCTTCCTTTTAACTTTGGGATTTATTTGTTCTTTTTCTAGTTTCTTTAGGTATAAAAATGTTTATTTGAGATTTTTCTTATTTCTTGAGGTAGGCCTATCATGTACAAATGATAATTTTATCATCTTCTAAAATATTGGAGCTTTGTTATAATTATATAAGTATAATGCTGTTGATCTGAAGTGGTCATTGTTTTTCTTGTTAGAAAGTATCCTTCTGTTGAGGTATGTCTCAATAGGGCTTTTTTTTAAACCTATATTGTTGGAACACCTCATAGAGTAACTGCTATGAATACTGGAATGCATTATCTTTTCAAATTAGTGTTTTCATTTTCTTCAGATAAATACCCAGTAGTGGAATTACTGGGTCAATATGGTAGTTCTGTTTTGATGATAGCCATTTTGTATGAGATGCGAGGTAGTATCACGTTTTGGTTTTAATTTGAATTTCTCTGATGATTAGCAGTATAGATCATTTTTTCATGTGCCTTTTGACTATCTGTATATCATATTTTGAAAAATGTATATTCAGGTCTTCTGCCCATTTTTCGTTGAGACCCTGAATTTGATCTTGCTCTACAACATACTAGTTGTATGACCTCAAACAGAAATAACTAATAGAAAGTACCCTCACATGGACTTTCCTGGTGGTCCACTGGTTTCAACTCCGTGCTTCCAACACAGGGGGCGTGGGTTCGATCCCACATGCTGGCAAGCATGGCCAAAAATGATAAAGTATCCCCACAGACATGATTTCTTGATTCCTCTTCTTTCCCTTTTCAAGTATTTGTTCAAGTATAATGTTAGCCTTGAGGAACTTTATAAAGGCATTTTATTCGGCTACTAGTACTCATTTTCCAGTTGTCAGTTTTAATGCATGTTTTTTCTTCTCTCTTTTTCTCCTAGAGATAAGATTTCAGTTTCCACAACTGACTGGGGTGCTTACCCTTGCTTTCTTTATTCATAATTGTATTATCACACTCTTGAAGAACAATAAGAACCAAGAAAATAATGTGAGTAATTACCTGAGGAATTGACTTTTGTTACTAAACCTTAATTTTTAAATGTAAACCACAAAACAATGGTCAGCAAACTTCTTCTTTAAAGGTTTGGGTGGTAAATATCTTAGACTTTATGGGGCATGGGATTACAATTACCCAACTCTACTATTGTGGCATGAAAAATAACTATAAACAATATGTTAGCAAATGGGTAGTGCCTGTGTTGCAAGAAAATTATATTTGCAAAAACAGACAGTTGGCCATATTTCATCCATGGGCCATAATAGTTTGCTCTAGAGCACTCACTAAAAAAAAGGAAAAAAAAAGGATGTATATCTGGTAGCCAGTAATGGTGAGATCTTTAAAAATACCCAAGTGATCTAAAAGAAAACAAGAAAAAGGAAACAAAGAATATATGGTACAAATAGAAAACAAATAGAAAGATAATAGATTCAAACTCAGTCACATTAATAATTACATTAAAAATGGTCTAAATACTACAATTAAAAGAGATTGTCAGTCTGACTAAAAAAATAAAGCTATATATTGTCTACAAGAAACTTGCTTTAAATATAAAGATATACCATGCAGACATTAAGTGTAAGAGAGTTGTTGTTGTTCAGTCACTCTTTGCAGCCCCATGGATTTTTTTTCATGCCAGACTCCCCTGTCCTTCGCTATCTCCTGGAGTTTGCTCAAATTCATGTCCATTGAGTTTGTAATGGTATGTAATCAACTTATCCTCTGCTGCCCTCTTTTCCTGTTGTCTTCAATCTTTCCTAGTATCAGGGTCTTTCCCAATGAGTCAGCTCTTAGCATCAGGTAGCCAAAGTATCAGAGCTTCAGCTTCAACATCAGTCTTTCCAATTAATATTCAGGGTTGATTTCCTTTAGGATTGACTGGTTTGATCTCCTTGCAATCCAAGAGTCTCTCATGAGTCTTCTCCAGCATCACAATTCGAAAGAGTCATTTCTTTGGCGCTCAGCTTTTTTGTGGTCCAGCTCTCACAGCCATATATGACTACTGGATAGAAAACAGAAAGATAATAGATTCAAACCCAGTTGTGCTGATACTTACATTAAAAATGGTCTAAATACTACAATTAAAAGAGATTGTCAGTCTGATTAAAAGCAAAACCTAATTATATACTGTCTACAAGAAACTTACTTTACATATAAAGAGATCATGCAGACACTAAGCGTAAGAGAGATGGAGTGGCTATTTTAATATCAGACAAAGCAGACTTCAGAACAAGGAGTATTGCCGAAGATAAAGAGGAACATTATATGATGATCTTTAAGGACCAGTTCATCAAGAAGACATAATTATCCTAAACATGTATGCTCCCAGTAATAGAGCTTCCAAGTAAAGGAAACAGCAACTGTCTAAACTGTAAGAAGTAGAGAAATCCACAATTATATTAATAATTAGTGATTTCACCAACTCTCCCTTAATAATTGATGGCGCAAATGGAAAATAAGTAAAGATATTGAAAGCATGAAAAATACTATCAGCCTACCTGGCATTTATAAAAGTCTTAAACAACAGCAGAATTCACATTCTTTTCAAAAACACATGAAACATTTACCAAGATTGACCATATGCTGAGCCACAGAACAAGTCATAATACACTTGAAAGGACTGAAATCATACCAAGTATGTTCTTTGACCACAATGAAATTAGAAATCAATACCAGAAAGAAATCTGAGAAATTGACAAATATATGGAAATTAAACAACATACTCCTAAGTAACTAATAAGTTCAAGGAAAAAAATTACAAGAAAAATTAGGGAAGTACTTTGAGATTACTGAAAATGAAGATAAAACATATCAAAATATATGGGATGCACTAAAACTGTGCTTAGAAATTTATGGCTGTAAATACCTACATTAAAAAAAAAAAATCTCAAATCAATAATCTAACCTTCTACCTTAAGACATTGGGGAAAAAAAGAGCAAACTAAACCCAAAGAAAGCAGAATTTAACCAGTTACCTGTGGCCTTGTTAGTAAAATTTGAATTCAGCTTGATAGCTTCTAACCATATAAATGAAAATCATGATGAAGTTCTAATAGGAGTCTATACAATTATTGAAAAGTGAAAGTGTTAGTCATTCAGTCATGTCTGACCCTTTGCAACTGTGGATCTTTCTGCTAACAGGAGAGAATATCCTTCATGTTTCTTCTAGTGCCTTTAAATTTTCTTGCAACGTGAACTTATTAAGTCTTCTCCAAGATTTCTTTGTATGATATCGATAAGTTAGACTCTCTGAAAAATAAATAACCACATCAGTTCGTTCTTTCTGTCTTCTCTCATCACTGTACTAGATTTTAATATTAAAAGTGGCTTTTATCAAGGATTCATGGTAATATAAGAAAGCCATGTGTATAATGTTGCTTTATTGTTTTACAAGAACTGTAATTGAGATATTCTTTGTTAAATTGCTCAGCATCCTTTATGTAAAGACGGTAGAGAGAAAATTTTCTCTGTTCAAAGCTAGGAAAACATTTCCTTAATGACCTCATTATTTGATAATAAGGGTCATATAACTATTCTTGTTTCTATTTTTGCTTTGACTTTTGGAAAACTTAAGAATTAAGATCTCTTACCATTTTCTATAACTTTTCCTAGGCAAATGTATTTTTGCAGTTTTTTTCTTTTTCCATTACCCTCACAATTTAGATTCAGTTTTTATTTTGGAAATGTTTAATCTTATTGTACTTCTGTCATAAACAGTTTTGAATCTTTGGAGGGAATAGGAAGAAAATCTTCGTATCCTAAATGAACATTTGGAACTTTGGAGTATAAAGGAAAAATTGAGAATATACTTTATCGCTTTTACTTTTAAATGCCTCTCACCTTCTTCACAAATTTCCTGACTCCCTGCCACTTGAACTAAGCTGCCAATCACAAATTTTAGGACGTTTCAAGATATGTGGAAGATATCTTTTATCATCACAGGAACAGTGTATGTAGTTAACAGTGTATACTTTGGTTTCAGCCAGGTCACCTTTCTATCCTACTCAACTGATCTCTAATGCTAATTTAAACCAGGTACCACAGAAACCAATTTTGTGAAGTTGGATTCTCATGTTTTGGGTCATTCTATCCATAAGGCTATGTTTCTCAAACTTCACCACCAAAGTCCCCTTAATGAGAGAGAACACCTTGTATACCTGTGAATCTGGGGGTGAAGAAAACAATTTTAGTGGAATCTCATGTTTTATCCTAAACACTCATGTATATTTTTATTGTGCTCATAATTAGTTTGTCTTATTAGAAAACAGTCTTAAAACAATGGGTTAAGTTACAGGCAGACTTCACTTTGCACAGTTCCCATATGCATGAATTTCAGTTGCTGTGGCTTAGTTAGATTATATCAGTTCCCCCTAACAACATGGTTCAAATTTAGGTTACCACAGGATTTGAACTTGCATAAAGTAGTAACTGGGGGCTTCCCAGGTGGTGCAGTGGTAAAGAATCCACCTGCCAAGGCAGGAAGGACTGTACAAGTCAATGAATCACTTATGGATCCTCACCTGGAATCAACTTCAGAAAATCTTAGCACCTTAGAAACCTTCACCTCAAGAAGTTTTTTTCCTAGTGACTCCCAGAGTCTTGATTGGCATCTGAACTGGTCCTTTCACTTTTAGATTATTTTCCTTTGTGCCTCTGATCTAGTCCGCATACCCCTTCTCCAGAGATTTTATATTGTGGCTGGTTGGAGTAATTCTCCCTCGGTGAGGTGTTAGAGGTATCTCCCCAGTATTTGCAAGCCTTGGCTGCAGCGCACCTTCCTGACTCACCTGTTCCCAGTGAGTGAACAGCATGAGGGAGGAACCGGCCGACCCCAACAGTGCCGCAGCTGCAAAGGCATCTTCCTCAAAGAGATGTCTGGGCACTTTCACCGTCTCATGTGTATGTGTTTGTCGCTCAGTCGTGTCTGGCTCTTTGCGACCCCAGGAATTGTAGCCCACCAGTCTCCTCTGTCCATGGGGATTCTCCAGGCAAGAATACTAGAGTGGTTTGCCATTCCCTTCTCCAGGGGATCTTCCCAAGCCAGGGACCAAACCCAGGTCTCCTCCATTACAGGCAGATTCCTTACCTTCTGAGCCACCAGGTAAGCCCCATGACACAGTCTCATACTACCATAAAATGAGAGGACTGTCTATACTTAGTTTTGCTCCTGAAAATTTTTAAGAGGAATAGCTTTTCTTGAAATTCACATCAGCTTATCTGAAGGTATGCATTCCTCAGTGCAAGAAGCAGACTGAATAGAGATAAATATTTCTGTTTTATGGTCCCCAAAGCACATAGAAAGAGTCCTGCCTTTCATAATATAACACTCAATGGAACTTGAAATCTATATTCCATATGTAAATAACCATAAATGAGTTCTTGTTTCTACTGAGTTTGGGGACTAGCATTTTGTAGAACTAGTAGGTGAGGTTCAGGTAATAAAATTTGGCTCAACTTTTGTCACTTGTGGAAAATAGTTTTTTAAAGGCTTAGAAGTAAAAGTTTAAATGGATGATGTCTTCTTACTGTCTTAATTGGTTGAAACCAGTGTATAAAATGCTTCCCCAGTGACTCAGCAGTAAAGAATCTGCCTGCAGTGCAGGAGATGCAGGTTCAGTCCCTGGGTTAGAAGATCCCCTGGAGAAGGGAATGACCGTCCACTCTAGTATTCTTGCATGGAGAATTCCATGGACAGAGGAGTCTGGCAAGCTATAGTCTGTGGGGTCGCAAAGAGTCGGACATGACTGAGTAATACTTTTCATTTTTCATTGTATAAATTAAGCTAAATATGTACTATATTCTGAGAAAACTTTGTCATTTGATTTATTCAAGGAGGTTTCAGTAAGTAATTTGAGTCATTGAAGTTTTGTTAATACCATGATACAATATTTTCTTGAGATTTAAGTCAGAAAATGTGAAGCTTGTCAGGAACTTGGAATTTTTAATGTTGATTTTGGGTTAGTCATTCAGAGATCATTAAAAAAAAAAAAACCAAACTTTGAAAATAGAAAAGAAGACATAAGAATATAAAAGGCCTCATTCTCATCTATATAAACTATAGTTGTACTTGGATCTGAAGACATTTGTGAAGGAGAACAGTGAGGCTCCTAAACAGGGGTAGTGCTCAAATTTTCCAGGTTTTCCAAATTTGACATAATTTCATGAGGTTTTCTTTTCACTAAACATTTTTACCTATGTAACTAAATGAGATATAGTTTCTGTTCTTTAGTAAGACATACCTTACCCCAAAGAAAGTTGTAGAGTTGAAGATTATCCAACTCATTCCTCATTATCAGAATATATTTGCTCTATAACCATCCTGGATCTGTGGACCACCCTCTTCCCATTTCTTCATCATGTTTGAAAAAGAAGCTATACCATGCTTGTTTTGTTTTGCCTATCTTTATTTAGTTTTATTCCCTGCTTACTTCTTTTAAAACTATTTGAGGTGCTCATATCTTAATTTGTTATTTACTTTTTTCTTCTTATGAATCTTTGTAGTTTACTCAACTATATATGTCTGCAGTAGTTTTTATGTAAATGTTTGGGGTAGGCCTGTCTCTTTTTCAGTAAATGCTCTGCTGGATAGTCACTATGAAAAGTATGTGGAACAGAAAGATTATAAACCATTTTTGAGAAACAGAATGTGCTCCCAGGCCCACTTGTGCCCCACTTGGCATCCTTCCTGTCATTACTTCTATACTGCCAGCCCTGCCAGCTGCTGCTTATTTGTGAGGCGGAGTAAGTTACTTTATTAGTGTACAGGGTTCTTGACACATTTACTAGTTCTTATGGTCACTTGTGCTGATTTTTAAATATATTTTTTACTTTGAGCCTCATTTTCTAAAAGGTGGGTTTTTTTCCTGCCGTTTTCCATTAAACAGGCTTCTAAGAGGCCATATCTCCAGGCCTAGAATAGTGATGGCTTGGGTTCAAAGCCCACATGTGTGCATGCTATTCACAGGTGGCATGTTTCCCAGGATCGTGCTAGACCTCAGCTGCTCTTATATTAAAACATCATTTCTGTTCATTAGAGTATTTTCAGATGAAAACAGTTACTTTACAACTCTTGACATAGTTCTACTGAATTTACATTTAAACTACTGAGAAATAGAGCTTTTCTAATCGTTGTTATTTCTCTTGCATCTGTATGTGTACTTTATTGTTATCTTTTGTTACTCGTTATTTGGTACCTCTCTTTCACTGTTTTCTTTACTATTGTTTATTAACTGTGACACAAATGTACTATTAAACTGGTTAACTCTCCATTGTAGTGGCTAAGGGCATGAAGTTTGGAGCTGAAAAGTCTTTGGTTTGAATATTGACTTCACCAACTACTTACTGTGTAACCATGAACAAGTGTTGTAACCTCTCTGCACTAATTTATTTATCTATAAAATAAAGAAAAGGATTATACCTACTTTAAATGAGATAATGTATGTACCGTGCTTTGTACACAGCCTAGTACCTAGAGGCACTTAATAATTGTAGACAACGTGGTTATTTTTATCAACATTTACTGAGTTCCTGCTGTGTGCCAGGTATTGTCCTGGGTATTGGGGATATAGGGCTTCCCAGGTGGCACTAGTGGTAAAGAACTTACCTGCCAGTGCAAGAGATGTAAGAGATGCAGATTCGATCCCTGGGTCAGGAAGAGCCCCTGGAAGAGGGCATGGGAATCCATTCCAGTATTCTTGCCTGGAGAATCCCACGGACAGACGAGCCTGGCAGGCTGCAGTCCATAGGATCACACAGAGTCAGACACAGCTGAAGCGGCTTTGCACACACGCATGCATTGGGGATATAAAGGTGAAGACACAGTCCTTGTCTCAGGGATGTCATAGTCTAGTAGTATGGACCAACTTGGATATAGAAAAATTAAAAGACCAACATAATAGAAGAACTGTTAACCTTGACTACTTTGGGATGTGAAAGAATATTCTCTTTCCAGTTGATATCCTCATATCATAAATATAGATTCCTTTATAATAAAAATTAATGATGATTACAATATAGGGTAGTAGATGCCATATTTCAGATGTGTATACAGTGCTATAAGAACAGGGAAGCAGAAGGGGGAAACTCTCTCATCAGGAAGCCCTTGCATCTTCACCTTTTTATCATAGTCAGATTTTCCCCAGTTTGCTAAGGTATACATCTTTGCAGAAAGCCTGCCCAAAATAATATGCTGATCAGGTGGTATACAGACTAAAGACTATCCATGAAATGGTAGCTGTCCCTCTTTATATGGATACATAGCTCTCTGACACAACCATTTTGGCCTTCCAAGATTTTGTGTTTTGCAAAACTTCTTTCTTCTTGAGTAAAACTGAGTAAGCTGAGAGTGGAATGACTTTCAAACATCACTCTGTGAGACACCTACCCATTTTTATGAATATGGGGGTTCCCTGGTCCATTTCTGTTAATACCTCACAAGACCATCAGGCAACTCAAAGGTTGACTCCAGTCTAGCCTGGGATGGGCCCTAGAGCTTCAAGAACTAGAAAAGAGACTTTGAAACGTCTCTGGAGGTTTTTTTGGCTTCCCCTTGTTCACCCCTACACGGTTAGAAACTCTTAAAACGCTGGAAGCAGTCTCCATAATCCAGGTTCCTGCAGTTCCATAGCCTAATGAAAGTGTTAGTGAAAGCGCTAGTCGCCCAGTCGTGTCTGACTCTTTGCAACCCCATGGACTGTATAGCCTGCCAGGCTCCTCTGTCCGTGGGATTCTCCAGGCAAGAATACTGGACTAGGTAGCCATTCTTTTCTCTAGGGGATCTTCCCAACCCAGGGATCGAAACCAAATCTCCCCTGTTGCAGGCAGATTCTTTAGCATCTGAGCCACCAGGGAAGCCTCTACCGTCTAATTTAGGGGTTGAAATCCCTGTTTTGTTTTCAAGCTGATTGTCAACTTAGACTTGACTTTTAGGTTTCTCATAGTTTGTTTGTTTGAAGTGAATTTATCAACATTTAAGTTTAGAACTCTCTACTATTGCTTTAGCCCATTTGAGGAGAAACGTTTCCCCCAAATCAGAAACGTTTCCTAATACCACATGTCCAGTTTTCTTACTGTGGTATCAAACTAAAGCAAAATTGTATATAATTTTTTTCTTATCTGTTTTTTTAGCTTTCAAAGTAATTTGTGTTTAAAATGAAAAATGAATAAGCTTATTGCCATAACTTAGTTGTGCTGAATTGTTTGGCCATAACTTTTGTGGTGATGGAGACCAGATTTATGAGCTGTGGGATCTGTTCTGTTTGGATCAGACAGCTGGCTCCATTAAATATCTTGGAGCTTTTTACTTTGCATGGGGATGGTTGGGAGGGTGGGAACAGCAGTGGAAGAAAGCAATCCACTTTATTTAATGTTCTGCATTTGTTTACTGGCTCCAATCATAACATTGTGCAGCTGTTTAAACAGCTGCCTTTTGATTTCCTTTTGTTTACTGTTTAGGTTTATTAAGCTTGTCTTTAATACCTGCTTACTGTCTGCTTTTTAACTAGCTTTTGTACTTTATTAAATATATTTTAATATATACCAGTCTCTTTTGGTCTAGGTATGCTTTGATGATCTACGAAGTTAATTCACTAAAAGAAAAAAAATTTTTTTTAATTCCATAGGTCATACAGAAAGCAGCCTATTCTTGATTTCTTGTTGTCCCTTAGCTTTATTATTTTAGTTAAATATTTTATAATTTGGTAAATAAATTGCATTTCAAAATTAAGTCCAAATTTCAATCATGATAAACCACCATTTATGTTAACTTTCTAAGCCTGCCAACAGGTAGCTTAGTCTACATACTCCAGGTAGTTTTTAAAAAGTTGTCAGACTAGTTGTTAAGTATGTGAATTTTGTTTTAACAAATGTCTCTGAGCAACCTGGATACCTAGGAGATATATATTTACACAGAGAGAGCAAAAAGATAAATATTATATTTATTTGTCAGTCTTACTATTTTGGAGAAGGAAATGGCAACCCACTCCAGTATTCTTGCGCCTGGAAAATCCCATGGACGGAGGAGACTGGTGAGCTACAGTCCATGGGGTCACAAAGAGTTGGACACGACTGAGCAACTTCATTTTCACTTATTTTTTAGCCTATTCAGACATACTTACTAAAAATTTATTCATCATTGTGGGAATTTTATTCTCTCTTTACAGGTGAGGGACTTGTCCATTGCTTATATGCTGGTGACATTAACTTATCTCTATATTGGAGTCTTGGTTTTTGCTTCATTTCCTTCACCACCATTATCCAAAGATTGTATAGAGCAGGTAAGGCACTGTGTACCCTCTCTGTGTGATTGTTTATACCTTCATATCTGCAAGGCAAACAGTATGATACAGTAGCAATGTATACTACCAGACAGGCCTGGGTTTGAATCCAGTCTCTTCTATTTACCATGTGGGAATTCAGGCACCTTCCCCATTCTTTGTGAGCTTCAGTTTCTTCTTCCATTAAATATCATAATAGATACTCCATAGATTTTAGAAGGTCTCTCAGAAAATCTTCTGTATGCTGGCACCTGTGGTACTCAAATAAATGATTCCTATTATTTGCTTCTTATTTTTCTCTATGTGTGGATAATTATGCTAGTAGCAGTCTTGAATTTATAAACCCTCACAGAGACTATATTCAGTTCCCTGATTTTCTAAAGTCCAGATCTGGAAATGTCCTGAATAAACTGGTTTCTTAATTCATCGGTCCCTGATAATAGATTTGACACTCATTTTGGTACTAGGTGGCAAGCATAAAAGCAAAGAAAGACTGTTTCTTAAAAAGACAGAGGAAGAGACAGAAAGAATAAAAGGAACATTCTTTTACTAAAAGGCTGCCATAAATAATATTTATTATTTGATTTGACCCATCATAAACCTGGGAATAGCATAATCTCTAGTTGTATGTAACTGAAGAAGTTCTCAGAGAAAGTAGCATTCACAGGTGATTTTCATTCTAGTCAGAAGAAATTCCTCTAAAAGAGTGTAGTGGAGACAAAATATGATTTATTACCTATGAATTATAAAAGTTATTTCAGCATAATAGTGGTAATAATGTTCTCATCTTTTCAAGATAAATAGATTTGACTTATTGCTCTTTTGATAGTTTGAAATGTTCTCTTGATTTCCTTGATTCCAAAAGTTCTTTGGCAGCCAAATGTTTGCTGCAAATTCCCCTGATATGAAAAATCCCATATAAAGCCCACTCCCTTGGGAATAAGCATATCTGTGGTATTTGTATTTGAAAGGGAAAAAAATCTGAGTAATTGGCTTTCTTTTTCTTAGATGCCAAATGAAAATGGAGAACAGAATCATGAAAGGAAGTAGAAAAAATTTCTTTTCTATTTATTGATAGACTATAGATAATAGTGATAGTAAGTAATAGATATACTCTCACTTTATGCTATAATCTTTAAAAATGCTACAGTGTATCAGAGGAGAAAAAGTAAGAGAATCATTGAGAATGAAATAGCATTGAAACAAATTTATACTTAAACCTCATATACTAACAGAGCAGTACTTCTCAAACTATCAGTGGTAAACAAGGTCGTCTTTGTTGTTGTTTCAATGTCAAATCAATTGCAGATTGATACTTTTGTAAAACAAAAATATGCCAATGTCAAGTGTCTTTAAGTTTCTAAATACTTACTTTTAATTTATGTGGTTAGCTATTGAAGAGTAATAGCAAATAGTTTGTGAATGGGCGCCAGCCCACGAAACCATACAATTTGGGTGGCACCTGTGTTCAAAATAAGCAAAAAAATTCCATTTTATAAATTTGTATATATTGAATTTGATTTGTTAACATTACTTTATTATCTTTCTTGGATTAGAATTTTTTAGACAACTTCCCTAGCAGTGACATCCTGTCCTTCATTGCAAGAATATTCCTGCTGTTCCAGATGATGACTGTGTATCCACTTCTAGGCTACTTGGCTCGCGTCCAGCTATTGGGTCATGTCTTCGGTGACGTTTATCCTAGGTAAGGGCTCTTCTCTTGACCAGCAAGATGTGCCAAGCAAGAAATGACTGTGCAAACAGGTCAGTTTAAAATGTGACTGATCCTTTTGCTATGAAACTTTGCCTAATGAAAACGATTACTAAGGATAGACCTTTGGTGTTCTTTTCCCAGAAGAGCTTTAAAAATAGAAGCCGTTCCCTTGTCCAGAATGATTTAAAGTTAATTCCTGCCCATGTAGTTATGTTAGCTCTGATATCAGCTATATTTATCTTGTGATTTAGTTGCTATTAATCTACTCTTTGCCAAGAAGTTATCAGTATATAGTAGTACCTGTGTTAGTAATGTATGGCTAAAGAGAAGCAACTCATTTAGTTATTGGTTATTGGTATTTACTTGTATATTTGTTACCATTCATGCAGTTTTACATAAACAATAATGGTTTAGGATTGAACATGAGATACATAGCAAGTTTAAATTATCATTTGCTTCTGTAACGATTGCTATAATTTTTAATTTCTTATTGGCGATGAAAGAGTTTGAGTCCTCTTGAAAAATCTGTTCAAAGCTAGTCACCCTCATCCAAGAGAAGTTTCCATTTACTGAAACTTCCTTGTTGGCCCCTGGTTAATGCCTACTCTTACATTAAGTTTTATTATAGATTATTCTAGTAAAAAGTACTTAGTCATAACCTATTTTATTGGGAATAAATTATCTTAAATGAAGAAAGCTTTTGGATAAAATTTGAAAAAAGTTACATTTGCTGTAACCAACTAAACAAGTGGTCTTAACCAGTTTATTTGAAGTAAAGTAATGCAGTCTTTCCCCTCATTTAACAAATAATTGGTTAGAAGTATGTAGTTTTAAAAACAGAAAACTTTTAAAAGCAAACATCAAGAGTTACCAAGCCTCTAGCCTTGACAACAGCAGCAGCTACAGTTCTCACATTGGATTTCAGTAAATATAAGAATCCTATTGTGTTTATATGTCCTGCCATATTTATCGAAATAATACATTTTAAGTCATAGATGAAAAAAAATTCTAGGTAAATGCGTTATTCCTCTTTTCTGCCATTATTTTGCATAATGTTGGCGGTTAGAATGTTTTCTCTTCTTGGAAAAAGTCTGGAATTTCCCTCTTGCGTTCACATTACATTTCTTCCCCTACCATCAAGAACACATTATCATTTATCCTACAATTACAAGTACTCTACACACTGCATACTTTGGAGCATACTTTTTGATCTCAGGGCCCCTTTACACTCTTAAGGTTTATTTGAGGACCCCCAGGAACTTTAGTTTATCTGGGTTATATCCATCAATAGTTAACATGAAAAATTAGAACTGAGCTTTTAAAATGTTTATTAATTTACTTAAAAAGCAATAATAAAACCATTACTTGTTAACATATTAATGATATTTTTGAAAATGAACAATTTCTAAAAATTTTCTTTTACATTTCAAAACTCTTTAATGTCTGATTTGCTAGTAGATCATTGAATTACCCTATTTTCTACATTCATTCTGTTGTAATATGTAATTTTTGTTTAAATAAATGAGGAAGATACACCCTCCCATGGACACATAGTTGGAGCAAGAAGGAAGTACTTTTAATAGCCTTTCCAGATCATTGTGGATATTTTTCTTTGCTACTGTGCCAAACCTTGACAGGTGGTAGTTTTTTAAAAGTTAGTTGAATCTGAAACTCAGTTACATTAAAAGCCATTGGTTTGTCTTACAATTTGGATCTTCTACCCATGTATGATTTTATAACATTCAGTTCAGTTCAGTTGCTCAGTCGTGTCCGACTCTTTGCAACCCCATGAATCGCAGCACGCCAGGCCTCCCTGTCCATCACCAACTCCTGGAGTTCACTCAGACTCATGTCCATCGAGTCAGTGATGCCATCCAGCCATCTCATCCTCTGTCATCCCCTTCTCCTCCTGCCCCTAATCCCTCCCAACATTAGGTTTAGTCATTTGGAAAAGACTGGTTCACTGAGTTCTATAGATCTTCCAAATACTGACCCATTTCATTATATATTATCAAAACCCACTTTCACTATTATCACCACCAGTTGCATTATAAAAGTCTTAGATATTGGAATACTGTCCAGCTCTCATGGTGGCAAACACCAGCTCTCCAAATTCTAATTTTTACTTGAAAGCTCAAATGTTATCATTGGCAACACAAACTGCCCATTGTTTTTCTTGAAATGATAAGATCATACCATTTATTTTCAAGAAAATGTCTGTCACATATCCAAATCTAAAGAACCATAGTTTGTCTGTCTTTCAATTAAAAATGGTCTTTGGAAAAAACAGCACGGTTGTCCCCCAGTTCAGTTGCACAGGTGCTTTTCCTCAAGGCAGCCATTGTACTTCAGTATGCAGCAGGTGTGCTTTATTCTATACTTCCTATTTGATCATACAGAATATTAAAAAGAGGTTTGTTCAAAGTATAAGATTTTGCACCACAACTAAAGAAAGCTCGGGCACTGCAATGAAGAGCCCACGAGTCACAATGAATTCCCAGCACATCCGAAAACAAACAAAAAACAACACCGAAGTATGAGATTTAATAAAACTAATAATTTTCAGTCCTTTATCAGGACAATTTTTAATAAAACTTTTTTTTGAGAGTGTTGGCAGTAAAGAATACAGTATAGAATACAGAGATAGTTGCAGCTACTTCTGTCCAATCTAAGGGGGCAGCAGTTTACCCACCGTTGCTTTTGCAAAGCATGTTTTGTCTGACTGGAAAATAATTTTTACCTCAGAGCTTCCTGGAAGGGAATTGGAAACTTCCCTGAGGTTCGCGGTTACACTTTGAGAACCACTGCTTTGGAAAAATACACAAAATTGTTTCCTTTTACAATACAGAAATAACAGAGGCCCAGCCAATGTCTCAAAGCTCTGAAGCAATTTTAAGGTTGGAGTTTTTAGATAAGTAGTAAGATCTGGAAGCCTGAATATCTTTGTAATTCATCAAGATATATGACTAACCATTTATTTGTATATATAATTTTCCTGATTTTTAATTCTTTCTGTAATCTTTCCCAGGGATTAATTAACCTCTGATAACTTGGGCTCAAAATATTGCTTTGATATGTCACTTTGACTTTTATGGATCATTTTGGGAGGAAATGGAGTTATTTCTCAAGCATCACATTCCATCTACCATATGATTATTTCTGTCCCAAAATTGATTTCCCAAGCCTTGAATTGTTAACATCTAGTTCAATTTACTTAGCTGATATTCTGCTCATGGTAAATACTGAATAGCTTTACGTGACTAAATCTGAAAAATAAAAACCTGCCCATTTTGCCTTTCCCTTGATAAAATTTATTTTTCTAATTATAAAAGTAAAATAATACTTTACAAAGGAATACTATAAAACATATGAAATTTATCAGGTGTAGAAATGAAGAAAAACTACCCCAAATCCCAAATTGTAACACATCTCTACTCCCTTTTAGTGTATTTCTTTCTGATATTTTTTCAAACATTTTAAGATTTTATTGTGTAGTAAAAATCTAACTAGCTTTTTCCTCAAGTTGCCTAGATAGATTTTTACCATCTAGGTAACAATGATTATATATTTTTAACATTTTAAAATGTTTCCATCAAGTAAATTGTTACCCTGCCATATATCTAGGATGCTTCTGTCTTTTTACAGATCAGTTCAGTTCAGTCACTCAGTCATGTCCAACTCTTTGAGACCCCATAGACTGCAACACTCCAGGCTTCCCTGTCCATCACCAACTCCCAGAACTTGCTCACATTCATGTCCATCAAGTTGGTGATGCCATCCAACCATCTCATCCTCTGTCGTCCCCTTCTCCTCCCGCCTTTAGTCTTTCCCAGCATCAGGGTCTTTTCCAGTGAGTCAGTTCTTCGCATCAAGTGGCCAAAGTGTTGGTGCTTCAGCTTCAGCATCAGTCCTTCTAATGAATATTCAGGACTGATTTACTTTAGGATTGACTGGTTTGATCTCCTTGCAGTCCAAGGGACTCTCAAGAGTCTTCTCCAACACTACAGTTCAAAAGCATCAATTCTTTTTACAATTCAAAAGCATCAGTTCTTTTTACAAATACCTTTATGTTAATAGTTTTTTAATTTTCTTATGATATTCCACTCAAATGGAATTACAGATCAAAGAATGTAAACACTGATATACCCTACCAGTTTGCTCCTACAGAATTTAACCTAGTTATATAATTGCAGGAAAGGGCCAATATCACTGTCCCACAACCAATATTGAGTACTCCTGTTGCCTTCTATTTATGCTGTAATTTTATTGTCAAGTTTAAGACATTCTCGTTTTAGAGATGATAGTAATTAATTTCATTCTCACATTGATTGTTATAATTTGCCTGTTTTTATATTTTTTCTTTCTCCAAACTCTCTTCTCAACTTTTAGCATTTTCCACGTGTTGATTTTTAATCTGTTTATTGTGGGAGCTGGAGTGATCATGGCCTGTTTCTACCCAAACATAGGAGGAATCATAAGGTACTGCCTGTAAGGGAACTTTGCCCCTTTACATATTTGTCTTTATTTTTAAGCTTTTCCTATTGTTGTTGTCTTGATATAATTGTTTAAAATTCCAGTATTTAAAATTGATAACATTCAAGTATAGTTCACTGGTATCAGTTAAGGGGTTCTTTATCTTCCACTTTTTATTCCTCACTCTAGAAGCACCATTTTCCTTAGCCTTAGGTACCTTCCCCTTCTCTTTTTCTCATAATTTTCCAATGTATTTCTTTCTTTTTATCCAAAATAAAGTTATTTTTCATATATAGCATATAACTTCTTGGGGTACCTGGAAGGTCTCTAATATGTCAAGGCTATGTCCTAACTTTCTTAATCCATTTCTACTCAAGAACATATTTCAGTGTCAATTGTAGTCAGAAAGTTTAGATCCCAGATGGCTCTTTCCTTAATATCCATTCTCCAAATACACTGTGATAGGTTGAGTAGATTGGAATTAAAGCTGTGACCTCAGATTCTCATGGAAAACTAAAATTTAGAATGATCCGATTTTTCTTCCTCAACCTTGTAGAAAGCAGGACTGAGTTACTTTTTTTGAAGACCCTTTCCTATAAAAGTAGCAAAAGACAAAAGAGGAGACCTTTAGCCTGACACTTGTGAAATATAATGGATTTACAAGTTCCCTTTAAGCTGTTTATAAGGTAATTAAGTATAGGGAAGGAGACAAGTAAGTGTAGGTTCCTCAGTCATGTGTTTAGGTATTTTTGTTACTATCTTTGATAATTATGCTGAATACCAACAAGACATTCATCTGTTCTCAGTCTTAAGCAGATGCTTGCAGTCCTTCAACAACTCAGAATTTATAATTAGTTTATAAAAGATCAAAGATAGGAAGCCTATCTCCAGATGTTTCTGAGGAAGTAGCCATAATCACTGAGATACAGAGGAACTACAGAGACTTGAGAGATGAATGAAAAACTCTGTCAAGCAGATGCTATAAAGATGAACAGGAAATAGTATTTTATATTAACTTAGCAAGTAAAATAAGTTTTAAACTCGGATGCTTTATGTCAGCAACAAATGAATCAAAAATAATTTTATTGTAACATCCGATTGAGGATGATTTAAATTATCCTATATTTACCATAATTGTAAATCAGAAAAATGCAGAATGAATATTAACCTAAAACCTTTTTTATTCTGCAGGTATTCAGGAGCAGCATGTGGCCTGGCCTTTGTATTCATATATCCATCTCTCATCTATATAATTTCCCTCTACCAAGAAGAGCGTCTCACGTGGCCTAAATTAATCTTACACGTTTTCATCATTATTTTGGGCCTGGCTAACCTGATTGTTCAGTTTTTTATGTGAAATAGTCAACTGCCTTCTCAAGATCTTTCATGGTATTTTGAACTTTGACAACGGTTCCACATAAATTCACTTGTAAACACTGTTCTTGCCATGGCTATAAATGTTTTCCTAAGGTCATTTGATAACAAGGAAATAAGGGTCCATTAGTCAGTAATTATTATTAGAGTGGGGAAATGGGCAGTAAGAGTGGTCTTAATCTCCTTACCTTTCTCATATTCACTCATCTCTTCATTCTCACTGTCTTTTCCAAGTGGAAACGTATGCCTCTAGGAAAAATCATGCTAGGTTTTACTTTTAGAGATGTAAAGTGGGTAGGTTTATTTTGGCTGCAATAAAGATTCTCAGGGTGTCAAAGCAACTGTATTGCTCGATCCCATTTCTGTTTCAGTGATTCAGTTTCATTTTATTACTTGCTAGATCATTTCTGCAGTTTGCCCAAATCTTTACTGTTTTGGACAGTAAACCAAATACCTCATTTTTAAAAAGTCTCCATGACACCAGTGTTAGTAGAGAGAATTCTTATGTGAGTCCTTAATATCTGTTTTTAAAACAGGAAAAAAAAATCTACAATGTCAATACAGACCCCGTGGTTGTGAAACTTATACAAAATAAAGGAACTAGGAGAGTTTGTTGCAGTCTGACTCCTCTTTGTTTCTGATCCAGTTCTAGTTCCCCAGGCCCAGTTTGCATAGGAACAAGTATGGTTGTCCTCCAAGACCCGTGGGCTCTTTTGCTTTTTTTGGATCCCTGAGGATTGCATAGGATGTGATGACTGGACCAATAAGGAAGAGTGTAGGAAGCATGGAAGAGAGAGATGTATAAGGTGTTAAGGGAATAGAGAGGAGTCAGAAGGAGTGAGACCTCCGTAAAAGTGTATTCTTTGCAGGGGGTGAAAGTGATTTCTTCAACACAGGAAAGGATTACTTCTGTTTAAAGTATGACCTCCAGAAGGAGACCACCCACACACAACTTACTTCTGTACTTGGCAATGTGAAAGTATTAGGTGCTCAGTCATGTCTGACTCTTTGCAACCCCATGGACTGTAGCCTGCCAGGCTTCTCTGTCTTTGGAATTCTCCAGGCAAGAATACTGGAGTGGGTTGCCATTCCCTTCTCCAGGGCATCTTCCTGACCCAGGGATCAAACCTGGGTCTCCTGCACTGCAGGCAGATTCTTTACCACCTGAGCCACCATGGAAGTAATTGACAGGGTAGAGGTTAAATCCCCATAAGAAAAACTACTTGGATCTGAGAAAAGGATTAGGGAATCTAAATTCTTATAATTAAAAGTTCTCTTTTCCTTTCAAACTAAAAGTTAAATCAAAATCCAAATCCATGTCTTCCATGTAATGAAACCTCTATGTTCAGCTAGAAAAGGTAGATTTCTCTGATTTTATGGTCACATCAAACAGTATTATGTTAATACATAGTTCCAAAATAGTGCATAAATTTGTTATTTCCTTCCTATGAGAAAAACAGATGAAATGGTTTTTTAAACCTGGTAAAGAGCCCCAGATTTAAGACCAGCCGTTCTTTCTTTCAGCAGAGGTTTCTGTCTAGTCCACAGACCTGTACCTATAATGATGACCTATATTGCCTAAGCATTAGTCACTCAGTAGTGTCTGACTCTTTGCAACCCCATGGACTGTAGCCTGCCAGGCTCCAGTCTCCATGGGATTCTCCTGGGCAAGAATACTGGAGTGGGTAGCCATTTCCTTCTCCGAGGGATCTTCCTGACTCAGGTGTTGAACCTGAGTCTCCTACATTGCAGGCAGATTCTTTACCATCTGAGCCATTAATATACCATATATTACCTAAGCTCTTTTTTAAAAAGTCTGTTTATGAAAATTCTCCAACATGTATGAAAGTAGAAAAAAAAATGACAAATTCCTCATATACTCATCCCCTACATTTAGTACAATAATTATAAGACTTTGCCATTGCTCACCTATCCCCCAGTTTTTCTTTTCCACTGAAACTTTCTAAAGTCAATCTTGGAAGTTATGTCATTTCATCTCTATAAACCTTAATAGGCACTAATAGCCTCTTGAATGTAGTTATGTTTATTGAATGAGATGGTCTTTCTAAAGTTTTCGTTTGTTTGTTTTTAGCAAAAACTGCTAGTAGATTTTAAGTAATTAGAAAAATCTACACTAAATATCTGGATCTTCGTGTTACCTCTCTCAGAACAGGAGTATAAGATGGGAGAAAGTGTGTCTGCACCTCAGCATCTTTGTAACTTGAGAGTTTTGTTCAGTTGGAGACACAGGAATCAAAAAACAAACCTTGAGAGATCCCTGTTTATCCCAAGTTTCCTCCCTCGTCTTTAAAAACATGAGAGACAAACTTGCATTGCCTTTTTTCAATGATGTTAAAACACTGGAATGTTTTAACACATAGAAAAAATGATTTGGTATGTTTTTTCCATTTAATAAAATGAATATGAAAATGAATATATTATTTATTAAACTAAAAACCAATGTGGATATTTGCTTTTTGTTTTCTTTGAGAGATTTGCTAATTCAGAACTTCCAAAATCCTATGTTAGATTTATGCTGAGTGACTTTGCCTCCTTAGGTTTTTCTTCACAAAACCAGCTCCTTTGGCCTGGTGATTAGCTTGGTTGGAACACTCTTTGTGTGAGTCTGTGTGTCCTGGCTCACACATTAGAATGATGAGATAAGGTCCATTCCAATCATTCTATGATGAATTTTAGACTTTTTCTACTGTCATCTCTTTGAATTTTCTAATTAAATTTCTTTTACTTTTTGCTCTGATGTGATTTATGTTAGTTTGAATTTAGCTTAGTTAACACATAATCAAGGACATTTTAAAATTTAAAAGTGTTTAGAGAACTCTTCTTTGGAAGGGCTCTGGATGAATATGTAGTATCCTAATACTAAGCCAGAAAAAAACAAAGAAATATGCTTTGACATCTGACATGTGTGGGTATTCATCCAAAACCTGTTTCATCTTCACACCCAAAGAATGCAGTGGAGGAAAGAATACACTTACCCACAAAAGGGACTGTTTTAGAGGGAAATATTCACTTTATTTACACTAAATATACTTTGCAAATACAATGCAAACTCTAAATGGAGAGACAGAAGAGTTTTTGGTTCTACTTGAAGTTTATTAGGATAATTTTTTAATCTATATTTTAACTTACTCTGCACATAATTGAATAACACTGTCAGGGGAGGGGAAATTTCCCCCCATCCTCCTTAGTTCTTTTGGCTGGTCTAATAATTAAATTGACCCAAGACAGATTAACAGGAGAAAAAACAAAACAATTTAATTCACATGTGTGGAATTCTCATAGAAATAAGATTCCCCGAATGATCAAAGCAAGCTCTTTATATATCATTTTTAGACAAGGAAAGAAATTGGTGAAGATTTAATGTATGCTAGGATAGCAAACTAATGAGCAAGTAACAAGTTTGTTTAGGTATCTGTTTAAGCCTTGAATTCCCTAACTCTGATGATAAGGATATTTTCTAGCCTCCTGGTATAGGGAGGATTCCTTCACCTGAGAGATTTACCTTCTTGCTTTCATGCAGAAGGAGGAAATGAGTGTTTTTTATATCTTTTTTTTTTTTCTACCAGCTGTTTCTCAAGTAACTTCATTTCGGAATAATCAGTATACCACTGTGCCATATCTTGGGGCAGCCTGCCCTGAACCTCGACACTGCAATGTTCAGTACTTTGGAGGAGGCAAATATGTATAAGACATCATTCATAGCCTAAAGGAACTTGTAGTCTAGTAAAGGAGCTATGCCTACAGTTAACTGTGACACAGGGTACCGTCAGACCAAGGGAAACAGATCCCTTCCAGTTGGGATCCTCAGGGAGGGCAGGTAAGGAAGGATGCTGAGTGGTAGAGCTGCAAGGATAACTGTCCAAGATTTTAGATCTTTGATGCATTCACTGTCAAGTGGGATCTTGTAAAGTGTAATTGCTTTCGGCAAATTGCCTCTAAATAAGAGAGGTTTAACTGCTTCTATGTGCTATTTATTGTTCTCTTTGCCTTTTCGCACTGCCTTGTTCACTTCTGTGAATCTTGAACAGCAAAATACAACTGATCAATAGGGAAAATAATCAGTAATACACTGGGCGATACGAACAGAAAGATTCTGTAAAACTTTCTCTCCAAAAACTTGACTTATTTAAATATCAGTATTCAAAATGTCAAATGTTTGGGCCCATTGATTAGAGTAGGAAGTATTGATGTTGCTTGTTCTCTTTACAAAGCACTGACCTATTGCATTTTAGAATCTGCTGCTGCTGCTGGTTCATTTTCTCATCCCAACTCAAATGTCCAAAACAAAATCCAAACCTCACTGATACCTAAACAATAGAATGGTACATTAGTTTGTTGTCTAAAGTGGAACGCACACAAGGCAGCCTGGCTGGCCCCAGTTTCACAGTCGACTGCCGACTTGACTTCTGATTATATAAACATGTATTGCAAAACAGCTCTGACAGGAACCTCATAACCTAAACAGTATTCTCTGAAATGTAATTTGTTGTCCTTTTATATTAAAGAAGAAATTAAATCAAAATTATTTTGATGAAAAACAACTCTGGGATTTTGTTTAATTGAATTTTGCCGGGAAATGCCTACTAGCACTGACCTCAGGACAGAAGGAGTCCATCTTTTGCTGGGTCAGACTTCTCAAGTGACTCTGCGTGTGTCACCTCAGGTCATCCAAGTGACCGATGAGTGTGTCTCACAACAGGCTACATAGCGCCCTCCTTCATGTTCTAGATCTTAGAAAAAGTTATATGCTTCTTTATGTTAACCAAAATCTACAATGATCCTTTTTGAACAATAAACTGTTATGACTTCTCCCTCTAAGAGCATTTCACAGTGAATGTGGCACTTCAGATAAGGGTAGCCCAGTTTCTGGTATAATCTTACAGAGCCATTAAAGGCAATAAAGAGCTCTGTTTTAAGTTAAAATTCCTTTTGTTCCCCCCCTTTTTTTTTTCATTATTTCTCAACTCTTCTGCAAAGATAAAATAAGGCTATGTCTTTTTAAAAGATTAAAATTTTCTCCTTTCTCTTCATTCATCTCAGGCCATAAAGTACAGGATTGGGATGGGGTTTAGAAAGAGCACACTGTGCAAAATTTTCCTCCTTCGGGTCTCACGATATTCCAAGTAATCCAGTTGTGTTTGTTCCCAACAGACACTTTATACACTTGTTTAATTAATCAGTGAATTAGTGATGCAGATTCCACTTTAATGAAAAACAGTAATTGCTAATTTTAAAAGTTTTTTGTTTCTACTTGGGAGTTATATTACCCCCATCCCCCCCCCCAAAAAAATCAACAAAATTGGATTAGTCGGGTTCAGAATTAGTCCCTTGGTTGATATTTACATACTAACTGGATGCCAGGCCCTGCTAAGCATGGAGCATCCGGTGGCGACAAGCCAAATGTAGCCCTGACAGTCAGCATCCTTGCCCACCCTCTGAACTCTGACAGCTGGTCATTTTTTCTTGGTGCCATGAAGCACCAGGCTGTGCTCCTTTTCTGCTGCCCTCTTTCTGCCCTCTTTCTGGTGAAGACTGTGACATAGCCACATCATACACATTTGGAAGAGATGAATATAGAACAGTGGTGCAATAAATGCGACTCTGTAAAGTGAACTATGTAAGCATGTGGACATGTAAACATGTGGACTTTGTAAAGTGAACTATGTAGGCGTGTGGACAAAAACTGGAAGGGACCATAAAATAAATGTGCATCACCTGTTGAAGTGATGAGATTCTAATCGTGTATGTTGTTACTTTATGATTTGCATGACAAACTTTCTAAAAGGATACCTGTTACAAATCACAGAAGAGAAGCCTTGTAGAAATATATCTACACTCAACCCATGAAGTAAAGGACCAACTTACAAAGAACCTTTGGAATAGGGGATAGAGGTTGTTGGTTATAGAGCAAATCCAGGGGGGCCTGAACGTTATATAATTTGTTGTTACCTCTTAAGGAAAAACATAAAAACTACAGAGAACCCCATACAAATGAAGATCCCTTGCTTTAACTTTTTTAGCTGTAAGGTAAATCATCCTCAGACAGCTCTGAAGATGGGATTTAGAAGACCAGAGGAGATAGAATGAAGAAAAGCTTCAGCACTCTGATAGGTCAAGTTTTCAGTGTCTCTGTTACCTTTAAGAATTGCAACTTTTATCAGATCTGAGCCTTTGTTTCAGGAAGGGTCTAATTGGATTTAGCAAAATAGCATGGGGTACAAATTCAGTAATGGTTAATTTGGAATCACAATGGGACATTTTTCTTTTTTAGACCAGGCAGTTTTTACTTGGGGGAGGGTTTTGCAGGGGTGAGGAGAATGGGGGAGGGGTGTTCCTTTTAACTTTACAGAAATAATAGAGTTCAAAGATAATGTTTGTCAAATTGCGAACTTAATTGTCAATGAATCTTAGAAATGAGAAACATTTTAAGGGCTCTTGATGCAGAAAACAAGCCACCAAGAGCAACACTAGGGTAAGGCAACATTTATTTACACTTCACTTTGTTCTACAAAAGAACTACTATTGTACTACAATAAAGTAAAATCAACTTTGAAGAATTAACTTGAAACATTCTTTTAGAGACTAAATTAGAAATTTGTAACACTCTTTAAGGAAACTATTCAAATAAACTTTTATAATTTTATAGCTCTTTTTTGTAGTTCATATTATATTTCTTTACTGTAGATGATAAAGCCTAATTCAATGCAGTAAGCCTATTGATTGTCCCAGATTTGGAAATACAATATAGAGACATCCTTCCCAGTGCTGCCAGAATTCTCTTTATGTAACATGACCCTGATTATGTCCCTCTTCTGTAAAAACCTTCAGTGTCCCCATAGAAAAATGGGCAAGGGCCTTTGTAACAGACGACTCAGAAGAGCAACTACAAGTTAACATGAAGAGAAAAAAAGTTCAGGGTCGAAACATTGATCTGTGCTAATGGATAAACCTCAAAAACATGAAAGTGAAAAAAGCCAGGTGCGAAAGACTACATATTGTATGGTTCCATTTATATGACATGTCTAGTAAGAGCAAATTTATAGGAACAGAAAGCAAATCATAGTTGCCTAAGACTGGCGGTGGGAGCAGGGGTTCTCTAGAAGTGGCTATGTGGTGGTGATGGTTTATTCACTAAGTCATGTCCGACTCTTCAACCGCATGGACTGTGGCCCCACCATGCTCCTCTGTCCATGGGATTTCCCAAGCAAGAATGCTGGAGTGGGTTGCCATTTCCTTCTCCAGGGGATCTTCCCAATCCAGGGATCGAACCCACATCTCCTGCACTGGCTGGCAAATTCTTTACCATTCAGCCACCAGGGAAGCCCTAAATGGCCATGGGGAGGAGATTTTCTAGGACTATAGAAATGATTTAGAAGAGGACTGTAGTAATAGTTGCACAAATGTATAATTATTAAAATCAGTGAATTGTAAACTTATATTGGTTGAATTTTATGATGTAAATTATCCCTTGAAGCAGTTTTTTTTTTTTTTTCAAGTTCAACCATGGTAGTAGAAAAGTAGCTTAAAATATTTTCTATTTGTCAAGTACTAAGATAATATTAACTATTATTATTTTATTTTTATTATTATATCATGACAAAGGTATGGGAATGAACACTCATACACAGTGGTGGGTGTAAAATTAGGTGCAGATTTTCTGAAGGTAATTTGACAATATGCATCTAAGCCTCAAAATGCTGGTATACTTTGACTCCCTTCTGGTTGTATATCCTAATTGGAGGATAAACACAGAGATATTCATCTCTACTATTTGTAATGGAAAAATTAGAAACAATCTAAACATCCAACAATAGGAGATAAATTATGGAATACCCATCAATAGAATACTATGTATCTACTTTAATGATGATGCAAATGCACATATGCAATATGTCAATAAGATGTTTATAAATATAAGTGAAGTGATTACAATTAAATATGTATAGAGTTTAGAACATTTGTGTATATTTTTGGATATCTATATAACAAATATGAATTAGGTACCTCCAAGTGCTAGGACTACTGGGTGTTTCTTCCTGTTTTGTTTATGTGTGTTTTCTAAAGCTTTTAAATGTATCATGTATTATGAAATAAAGTTGTTTTTTTTTTTTCTTAAAAGGATATCTTTTCACTGACTTATCATGACTTTAAGGATCCCTTTCGATATTAATAACAAAACCTTTGGGACCCTCACATAATAGCAGTTCAGTTTTTAGTATTTTAAATTTTTATTTTAATTTTTTTATTGGACTGCATCAGGTCTTGGTTGCAGCACGTGGGATCTTTGTTGCATTGTGCAAGATCTTTTGTTGTGGCACACGGACTCTCTAGTTGTGGTGCCACGGCTTAGTTGTTCTGCAGTATGTGGGATCTTCATTCCCCAATGAGGGATCAAACCCACGTTCCCTGCATTCCAAGGCAGATTCCCAACCACTGGACTACCAGGGAAGTACCTTTAGTGTTTATTGATTAATACAAAAAGCTACTATAACTTCTATTCCACTTATATGTAGCTTTGAATATATTAAAGCATCTACAAACAACACTCCCCACTGCCTGCACACACACACACACACACACACACTCATACATCTTTCAGACTTACGTAGTCTATATTACCAATTTTGAAACAACTCTGTGGCTGCCGGTTGGGAAGGATACCTAGAGAATAAAGTAGAAATGCTGTAGCTTGGTAATGAAGGTCCTTTTTATTACAGTCTTCCTTTATTACAGTCTTCCTACCTTTCCAACTTTCCACCGGTTCATACAAAACTACTAATTCTCTCACTGGTCATGCTCTGTTATTTCATCTGCTTTTGTACATGCTGTGCCTTGGGCCTGACATGCCCTATTTCTTTTGTACACTTCACAAATTTTTATTTTTCAGGACATTGCATGGAAATCATCTTTTTTAACTCCCTTCCAAATAAATTAGGTGCCCCCTTTTCTGTGCTTTCCACTTGGCACATGTTGGTTTTTTTTTTTAAAGGAGTATAGTAGCAGCAGCAGCATAGTTGCTTTAGAATGTTACGTTATAATGAAGTTAGTCAGAAAAGCGAATATCATATATTAACCCATATATGTGGAATCTAAAAAAATGGTACAGACGAACCTGTCCTCAGGCAGCAGTAGCAACACAGATGTAGAGAATGAATGGACGTGTGGACACAGGGCAGGGGTGGGACCCTGTACACATGCTTTTATTGAAGCATTTATCACATTGTATTGTAATTACTGGAGAAGGCGATGGCACCCCACTCCAGTACTCTTGCCTGGAAAATCCCATGGACGGAGGAGCCTGGTGGGCTGCAGTCCATGGGGTCGCTAGGAGTCGGACACGACTGAGCGACTTCACTTGCACTTTTCACTTTCATGCATTGGAGAAGGAAATGGCAACCCACTCCAGTGTTCTTGCCTGGAGAATCCCAGGGACGGGGGAGCCTGGTGGGCTGCAGTCTATGAGGTCACACAGAGTCAGACACGACTGAGGCGACTTAGCAGCAGCAGCAGCATTGTAATTACTGGCCATGTATATTTCACCATCCAGATAAGGAAGTTTACCTTTGTATCCACTGTTTCTGGCACATTATCTGCAATAGAAGAGAGGCCTGTAATCTCAGTTGAATGAGTGTGCAGAGAAAGACCCAATCTTGCCCGTAAGAGAGTTGCAGTCTAGTTAGGGACACATACATGTCTCATATTATTGTTGTTCAGTTGCCAAGTTGTATCCAACTCTTCGCAACCCCATGGACCAGGCTTCCCTGTCCCTCACCATCTTCTGGAGTTTGCCTAAGTTCATGTCCATTGCATCGGTGAGGTCATCCAACTGTCTCATCCTCTGTTGCCGCTTCTTCTGCCTTCAACCTTTCCCAGCATCAGGGTCTTTTCCAATGAGTTGTTTGTTAGCATCAGGTGGCCAAAGTATTGTATCTTCAGCTTCAGCATCAGTCCTTCCAATGAGTATTCAGGGTTGATTTCCTTTAAGATTGACCAGTTTGATCCCTTACTGTCCAAGGGACTCTCAAGAGTCTTCTCCAATACCACAGATCAAAAGAATCAGTTCTTCTGCGCTCTGCCTACTTTATGGTCCAGTTCTCAGAACCATACGTAACTACTGGAAAAAACATAGCCTTGACTATACTGACCTTTGTCAGCAAAGTAACGTCTTTGCTTTTTACCACACTGTCTAGGTTTGTCATAGCTTTCCTGCCAAGGAGCAATCGTCTTCTAATTTCATGGCTGCAGTCACCATCAACAGTGATTTTAGAGCCCAAGAAGAGGAAATCTGTCACTGCTTCCACTTTTCCACTTCCCCCTTCTATTTGCCATGAAGTGATGGGATCGGATGCCATGGCTAGTATTTTTAATATTTAGTTTTAAGCTGGCTTTCTCACTCTCCTCTTTCACCCTCATCAAGAGGTTCTTTAGTTCCTCCTCATGTTCTGCCATATATATTAGTCCTATAATAGAAGATGTGAACGACCACACGGAAGAGATAGTGGTTACTTTTGACTGGGTGATTAGGAACTACTTTCCAGAGTAGGGTCCATTTGAATTATTTTGACAAGCTGAAGAAGAAAAGAGGAATAAAAGCCTTGAGTCTCTTGTTATACTTTAGAAATTCAGTCTATAGCAAAATGGAGGAAGGCGCCATCTTCCCTCCTATGTGCCTTCGCTCTTCTCGGCAAAAGGAGGCTGGTGTCTCCTTCCAGCCCCCCGACCGCACCCTCCTGTGCACCCTGAGCCATCTTCAATCCATCCTCTTGCCAGTCGGATCACCCCAGGGCCCTGAGGCCGCTTCACAGGTCTGTAGAAGAGTTTAAACTGTCATTCCGTCCGCGGACCTTCCGCCATTTTTTGTGGGGGCCTGTCTCCACTGTTTCCCAATCCCAGTCAGGGAATCAAGATGAAGGCGGGGGACGTGGGTGAAGAAGACAGGGAAAGCGGGCAGAGCTCTTCCGAAGGAGATAAAATGCAGATTAGCCTCTGTCTTCTGAAGATTTTTTTAAAAACCTGGCTAACACTAAAAGAGCTCCATGACAGAGAGCCACGCCGACTTCAGGGGAAAGTAACCAGTCTGAGGAAAGAGCGATTGTCAGACGGGAGGTGGACAGGCTCCATATCCAGAATTAAAGATTTGACGGAGCAACGGAGAGCCCTGAATGACACTATCCATGACCTGCGAGGTCAATTAAACGCCAAAGTATGTGATCGCTCTACAGTAAACGAAACATACAGAAATAGGCTACAGCAAGAATTTTATGATATCCAACAACAAAATCTGTAATTTACTGGTGAGCTCACAGCAGAAAGGAATAAATTAAGAGAAGAAAACAAGCAGCTTTTGGCTAGGCTCAAGAGGAAACAGCCACAGTTTCGCCGTTCTTTTTCTGATAGTGATGACGACTTCGCCCCTGGGCCTCAAAAGAGCGAGTCAGTTGTTTTGATCAGGGACCCTCCGCCCGGACCTGAGAGGCATGTGGCTGTCAAACTGATGATGCAAACGATCACCAAACAGATGAAATCTGGAGGGAAAAAGAAACAGCCACACAGTTCCGCGTTTCAGGTTCCATTTTATAGTCAGGACGTCTTTGAGGTGCCAGAGAGCCCTCAGGAGAAGATTTCCTCTAACAGCAGTAAGACGATCACAATAAGCAGTGGCAGTCAGAAGGCATCTAGCCCTGTTCCTTCAGCGTCTACACTCGGCCCTCAAACAGTGTATGGATTTCAAGCTGACTCCAGCCTTCCTGATGCCAGGCGTGGCCATCCACAAAGCAAATCCATTCTCACACAGAGGACCTCCCCACAGAGGATCTCCACACCAAAGCATGGAACTGAGATTGAGTTCCCTTGGAGCCTTTCCAGTATTTCTCCAGGAGAAGACCTACCTACTGAAATATTATCTGAAACTTCAGAGGAAAGTATGATTGATTATAGCAAAAGCATATTTTCTCCTTTTACACAGAGAGACGAAAACACCACTTTACATCTATTTCCTTTAGACTGTACTTCAAGATCTAATGTGAAAAGACCATCATTTGGTGTTTTTCACGTTTCAATGAGAGAGCAGTAGCCAGACACCTTGCAGTGAACAGTTCACAGCAAGGAAGAATATGAATGGAGCTACAGGTGCAGCCCATGATGCTGATAAGCCACAAGGTGAGACTCAGGCTTGCACTTCCGGGTCTTCAATAAAGAGAAAAGTCAAGATACAATTAGAAAAAGGGGGGAAGTAGCTATCTCTCCATCTCTCTCTTAAGGAGACTGCTTTTCTTTTCCAAGAGGACAGTCTTCCTATCAATTCAGACTATTTAACATTTGTATTCAGACTATGTAACTGATAATTCCTGACTTTGATTCTACTTCCTAGAATATAATATACAGGCAATAAAAAGTTGGGCAAATGACTAAGACTTTGAAACAGTGACTTATTGCCAATTAATAAAATTCAGCTACAAAGAAAGAAACTTAGTTTTCAGAATCCCTCTACTTCTATATAAAAGTGTAGAGGTCTATCATCTTTTTGTTGAAATTAAGCTGCTTGTGTCTATGAGTCAGTGTGGGCCATGCTGAGTTGGTTTAGTTGTGTCCTAGTTTTTGCAACACTGTGGACTGTAGCCTGCCAGGCTCCTCTGTCCGTGGGATTCTCTAGAAGAGTATGGGCGTGGGTTGTCATGCCCTCCTCCTGGGGATCTTCCCCTCCATAGAGCCTCTTAGACTCTTGCATTGGCAGGCGAGTTCTTTACTAGTGCCACTTGGGAAGCCCTTATGAGTTAATAAGAAGGCTTAAAAAGAAGAAAGCCAAGAGAACACCTAAAAGGCGTGGACTGTAAGAGTTCAGCCCTGTAATACTTGTGAAATACTTACTTGACTTGACAAGGTAACTATAATACTTACACTGAGAAAGATTCAGAAGCAGATATTTTTCAGAATAAAATGAATATGACTTTACAGATACCATATAGCATGACTTAAATTACAAAAGAGAAGATGTGACACAGACTGTATATTCGTTATTAAAATTTGCTTTTAAAAATCAAAAAGCAAGAGCAGAAGAAGGAAAAACCTCATCAACAAATACCAAATATTTAGCAGACAAGGGCAACATTTACAAGAGGAGGAGACCTTTTCAAGAAACAAAGCAGTTATGGTTTTATCCGTAACATAAAGCAGCCAGTTGCTTGTCACTGGTTATCACAGTGTGTGTGTGCATGTATGTGCATGCATACGTGTGCAAGTGTGTGCACATGTATATTGAATGGAGGAGGGAAGAACTAGTCAGCAATGCATGTCCCTCTCCTTCCTTTCTTCTGTCCTCCCCTACCACCCTCCTTACTTTCCCTGGGCTGTGGTGGTATTCAACTCCTTTTTTCTTTACAGTTTTTTTTTTTCCCATGTGTCCTTGGGCATGTAGAAAAAACAAAATTATTGAGTGAATTCATGTGCCATAAAACTCACCCTTCTAAATACAGTACAATACAGTAGTTTATGTGGTATATTTGAAAACTTATAAAACCATCACCACAGTTTTAGAATATTTTCATCACCCTTTAAAAAAGCCCATACATAATAGCAGTCACTTTCTACATTCCCCTACTTTTTAGCTTGTGGGGAGACAAAAACAATAAGTTGTGGTTGTGGTTGTTGATTTGATTCAATATCTCTTGGAATGAAATACCACCAGGGCTGAAAATTATCTCCCTTTACATATTTCTTTCCCAAAACATGGAAGCTTATAACATAGCATCAATAATCTTTGACTTTTACTCTAAATCATACATTCTAAGTAGTTGAAGGTTATAGTTATTTTAAACTGTTTTATTAATGTACTTTAGAATTCATATCTAGCTTTTGGTGTGTTTCAATCTCTCTGGCAAGTTAACTATCAACTTATTTTATGTTTTTATATCCTGCATTATTACAAAAAATATTTAAAATAATATTTACTAAAAACAAAATGGAAAAGAAGTAAAATTTACTGTATTATGGTTTGACTTTTACTATAAATCATACATTCTAAGTACTTGATTCTAGTTATTTAAAACTTTTATTAATGTATTTTAGAATTAGTTATTCATATCTAACATTTGATGTGTTTCAATCTCTGGCAAGTTAGCTGTCAACTTATTCTATGTTTTTATATCCTGCATTATTAGAAAAAATATTTAATATTTATTAAAAACTAAGTAGAAAATAAGTAAAATTTAACTACTGTATTATGCTGATCAAAACCCAGGTGCTTTTATGTTCTTCATTGCTGTTTGCTTTTTTTAAAAGTATTTATTTATTTATTATTTGGCTTCATGGGAGTCTTAGGTGCAGCATGTGGGATCTGTTTCCCTGTACAGAGATTGAACACAAGACCTCTCCATTGCCAGTGCAGAGTCTTAGCCACAGGGAAGTTCCCAGGGATTTTGTTTGTTTGTTTTGTTTTGAGGAGGGGGTGTTTGTGTGTGTGTGTGTGTGTTTAGCAAAAGTAGAAAAAAGAAAGGGGAAGGAATTGTGTAAGCAAGTGTGGTACTGGGAATGAGTTAGCCTTCTGATTGTACTTCCAGAGGACATGCAGTTTATGAAAACCCTTTGCTTGTATTCTATCATATATAGTAAAGAGGAAATGGTAAATTGTAAATAATACAATTATACATCAAGATAAAGAGAACAGAGTCTGAAGAAGAACCTGACACCATAACAAAACTGTATAATGGTCCTGTGAAGATAGCAACAGCATTCCTTACTCTCAAAGAACCTTCCTGTCTTTTTGCTTTGATTTTGTAAATCCTGGGTCAAATAAAAGCTACAATGTTAAATATGAAAAAAAAAAGAAAAAGAAAAATGGAAATGACTCACCAGTTACTTCCTGAATTTGCAGCTCTCTAGCTATCCTCAGTCCTAACTAAGCATGGTTCCCACTGCTCTGGCTTCCCTTTCCTCTCATCTCATTGTCAAAAATCACTGACAATAGATTTTCCCTATAGAATGCAGAGTTGGCACTCTAATATGGCAAAGAGTTTGCTTACCTGATGATATGCATGTTTGGGTGGTAAGAAAAAGTGTTATGTGAAGCATGGGAGAACTGGTTTCTAATCCTGGCTTTGCCATAGTGTCACTCAATAGACTAGCTTTATGACACATTCATACTTCTTGGTCTTCAGTTTCTTCTTTGACAAAATGGAGGTGATTAGAATAATTACACCTGTTTAACCTAATTAATGTAGTTATTTAGAAGAATATATATAACACTATATAAAAACACCTTACGAAACTGAAATACTGTACAAATGCTCAGTTTCAGGATTATATCATTACATTTCTGAAACCACTTGATAGAATTGGCCAGACTCCTCCTACTGAGGGGCTGTATAACTTAAGGAGAAAAGCATAGCAGAAAGTTGGGAAAAGAATTCTTGTTTTGCTTGTATAGTCAGATGAGTGGTTTTCAAGTGAGTGTGGGTGATAATACATCTGGAAATCATAGAAACACAAAATATTTATGCATTTCATTACATCATACAAATCAGGACTATTTAGTCCTAGTTAGTCCTGACTCTTTTGATGAACTATGATTATGTAACATGCATACAATACAAATAAAAGGGCTTACCAGGTGGCTCAGAGGTAAAGAATCTGCCTGCTAATGCAGGAGACACAGAAAACGTGAGTTTGATCCTTGGGTTCAGAAGATCCCCTGAGAAGGAAATGGCAACCCACTCCAGTATCCTTGCCTGGAGAATCCCATGGACGGAGGAGCCTGGCAAGCTACAGTCCATGGGGTCGCAAAAAGTCTGATGTAACAGCACCTAACACTCACTCATACAAATAAAAAATAAAGGAGATGTACTACTCCTCAGTTCTTTCCTCACTCTAAGCCCAAAGTAGGATTACTTGAGCTCTTTATTCACCGTGGTAGTCAAGGTTCTCAGAAAATAGAACCAAGAGGAGACAGATCAGAAGATATCTTAAAGAATTGATTCATGTGATTATAGAGGCTGGCAATCCAAAATCTGCAGGGCCGTCTGGCAGGCTAGAGACCCAGGAAAGAGTTGAGTGTACAGCTCCAGGCTGAAGGCATCTGCTGTCAGAATTTCCTCTTCCTTAAGGGATGTGAGTCTTTTTCTTAAGTCCTTCAACTGATTGGATGAGGCCCACCCACCTTGGTTGGATGGCATCGCCAACTCAATGGACATGAGTTTGAGCAAACTCCAGGAGATAATGAAGGACAGGGAAGACTGTCATGCTACAGTCCACGGGATCATAAAGAGTCAGACATGACTTAGTGACTGAACAATACCACCACCTTATGGAGGGTGATCTGCTTTATTCAGTCCATTGATTTAATCTCATCTTAAAAGGATATTCACAGAAACATCCAGCTGTGTTTGACCAAATATCTGACATCATAGCCTGGCCAAGATGACACAAAATTAACAATCAGACTCACCAACTTACAAATCACAGCAGCAGGTTGCAGTTTCCCCATCCCTCCCTTGTCAATTTTCCAGGAATTTCTTACGACTGAATGTCCAAGGGTGATTCTGGGTGTGCCATGGGAGGAGACAGCATGAAATGTGATAGCAAGTCCAGTACACAGCAGCTCTGAAACACTAAGCAATGAGGCCCAACTGGGACAGCTTCCAGGGACAAGCCAGCCCTGGGACCTCCAGTCAGGCCATTGCCCAAGGCCTAGCGGCAAATTGTGCTCCCACAGTTCAGTTCAGTTCAGTCGCTCAGTCGTGTCCGACTTTTTGCAACCCCATGAATCGCAGCAAGCCAGGCCTCCCTGTTCATCACCATCTCCCGGAGTTCACTCAGACTCACGTCCATCGAGTCCGTGATGCCATCCAGCCATCTCATCCTCGGTCGTCCCCTTCTCCTCCTGCCCCCAATCCCTCCCAGCATCAGAGTTTTTTCCAATGAGTCAACTCTTCTCATGAGGTGGCCAAAGTACTGGAGTTTCAGCTTTAACATCATTCCTTCCAAAGAAATCCCAGGGTTGATCTTCAGAATGGACTGGTTGGATCTCCTTGCAGTCCAAGGGACTCTCAAGAGTCTTCTCCAGCACCACACAAAGCAGTTCTCATTCCTGCCCATTGGACCCAGCGCCTCCCAGGCCACAGGCTAAGCCCAAAGGTAGTGTCAGGTTAAATTTGGGTGACAACACTCTCTTGAAACACTCAAAGCCTCTCTTCAATTACAGTTAAAATTGTTCTTTTTTTCTCATTTACTGATTGCTCTGTTTCCTTTATTGTTTATTATGCAAAGGCCAAGTCTAAATCAAATCAGACAGCTCTGCTACTCTGAATCCTGATTTGAAATCTTGGTGAAGGTTGTTTTGTTATTTTTGTTGTTGTTGTTGTTGATTTTATTTTCTCTGTAAGACCTTCTCAAGTAGTTCTCTCAGATCCTTTGTTTCTGATGGCTTTTTGCCTAGTACCTGGGGCATGGTTCGTGCTCTATGGTTTAATTAATCAGATTTAGCCTGCAGCAGAAGTTGTTTTAGTTTATCAAGTTAACACAAGGGAATTTTCTGAGAGAAAAAAAAAAAAACAGCTAAGGTTTAGAAAGGTTTCAGTGGCACTCAACCCTGACCAATTTCACTGGGCTTGAAACTGTACCAGAACAATATTGTAAAGCAATTACCCTCCAATTAGAGAAAAAAAAAAAAACAACTGTACCAAGAGCAGCCATACCTCCTTCCCCATCCCTCCTCTACTGTTTGGTAATTGCCTATTGTTATTCTCTAGGTGTTTTGTTGACTGTTTTTTCTTGTTACCTTGTCACACACAGATGAACACTCAAGATATACTTGTTAATGGAATGAACATAGCTATGAATAACATAGCTGCTAGAAAAAGAATTTGTTGTAACAAATCAAGCAACAAACAAAATAGAAAAAAGTATGAATGAATGTTTGTCTCAGCTGTGAATGGATAAGAACTATGAGCCATGGAAGAAATCATACGGTGGTTGGGGGTGTGGGGAGGAGAAGCTGTGTACTTGATTACATAAATTGTTAAATTCTACAGACCAAAAAATCATAAGCTACATTTAAAAAGAAATACCAAGCTGGGAAAATATTGGCTACATATAATGACATATCAACGAGGAAGTAAATAATGGAGAAAAATCTAATATGGGAAGAACATAAAAATAGATAATTCACAAAAGAAGAAGTATAAATGACTAACAGTCATAAAACGACAGAAAACATTTTCTAACAACTACTATTAACAACAACAACAAAAAAAACCCATCAGTTAGAGTACTCATTACTAACTATGGTGCAGTGACTTGGGCATCCTCTTCCATATTTCCTCTTGATCATCAAAGTCAAGATTTTAAAACTCAAAGCTAGACATTGAGTCAGTTTCTTTCTCTGCATTTTAGCTGCTTAGACTCTTCATTAGAAGCAATACAAAACAAAAGCCCTCACTGCTACTGAAATGCTGGGAGAGGGGTAGGAACACAAAGAATAGAAATGTAAGATTAAAGTTATAGTATTATTCTACTACAAGTAGACAGGGATCCAATGTATTTTATTAATTTGAAGAGTGTGATCTATATGTAACCCAACACTTAGTCTCAGCCATTCATACCTTCAATGAAAGAATGATCAGTGGCTACAGAAAGTTATGAAATCAATTGCTAAGACTGCTTTTTACTGGGGATCGGTTTCCCAAAGGTCCAGAAAGAATCATGTAACGAAGCATGAACTTTTGTCATGTACTGCCATGTCAGACCAATAACAATTTCTTCTTTCAAAATCCTTTCTCTCTTTCAAAAAACTATGTTTATTCTAAGTAAAATTGAATTGCAATTTTAGCACTGGCACAGTCCTCAAAACAGAAAAATTACAAATTATGTGCCTCTCAGAATCCTCTTTTTTTTTTTTTTTTTTTTTAGCTAATCACCAACCAAAATGTGAATTCCTGCAAGAGTGGGGTGCCATGTCACAAAAGATCAGTCTGGCTTCACAGTCTGTTCTTACTTTGCCTATGTGGAAGACAGATGTTTTTTGTTGAATCAGGACCATAATTTGCATCTGGAAGGACAATGGGCCATATTCTCTTCTCCTGTCCACACACAGAGCTACACTGACAACAGCAAGAGCTGCTCAGAGACAGAGGCAGAATTTGGCTCAACCAGTGCAAAATACAGCCCAATTTTTAAAAGTAAATGATCCAGCTAACATCTAGTGAAGACTAGACCAGCTAGTGGATATGGAAGTTTCCTTTAAAATTTCTTGAAATTTTCCTTTGAAATTTCCAGTGCTGCGTATGAAGTAATTCCAGACTCTAATGAACTTCAGAGGCCTCTCTGGCTGTAAATAAGAACAAAAATGATTGTCTATATTGGATCCAGGACTTTCTTAGGCAATAGATAATTTATTGTTATGTTCTATGTCCTCGTTTCCCTTCAGTGATTGATGTATTCTCTTCTGTTTTCAGAAGGCTTTTCTAATATTCACCTTTCTTCAAAATGATCCCAAAAGATGAGTCAGAAGTTCCATACCTGCTTTCCATATGGGGAAGCTGGGGCCCAGGAAGCTTAAGCAGATTTCCTACACGGGCAACAGAGGAACTCTGGGTTCTCAAGTGGTTATAGAAATCTAGTCAAAATGGAAATGAAACTTCTGCTTCCTTGGGTTATCTTTCCTGCTTGTTTAAAATGAAATCCTTTCTGAGTTATCAGGTCCTAGGAGATTGCTTCTGACACGTGTAAATTTGGAATCCTCTCTAACTGGAACCGATTTTCTCCAGGACATCCCAGTCATTGGTGACATCTTTATAGGCCTCCCCTCCCCACATAAACACAGCCCTCTTCTGGCCAGTCAGGTCACTGTTGATCGATGTCACCGATAGCACACAGAAGGTATAGACAGTGAACAGCTGAATTGCTGGCTCTGGAGTATTATCTATGAAACCCGTGCATTCAGGGTTTTCTCGCTTAGTAAATCTATCTGCACATATTTACTCTCAGAGTTCTATTATTGATGTTTAGATTTTGAGATGGTTTGATCATCTGAATTGAGAAAGAAAGATTTAACCTTGAGAAAGGAGAAAAAATAGAGAGGGAGTTACTGGTTTTGTGAATTTTAGATTTTCCAAGGGAAAAATTTGAACAGGGCACAATTCTATTTTGGGGAGCACAGAATTCTTGAGTGATATGATGTACTTCCCTTTTTATAGAACGAAGGAATCTAAGAGATTTTTTTAGTCCAAGTTCCCCATCTTACACATGAAGACACTGAATTCAAGTAAGTTTTGATGTGTCTTAGAACTATTTCCCTCTCAATGTGTATACATTTACCTCATTTTTTTAAAAGTTGTGTAACATCCTATAAGAGGCATCTTTATTTAGCCATATTTCTTTGAGGACTATCTTGCTTATTTCCAGGTTTTTTTTCACTATTATAAACAATACTGCAAAGAATAACTTTGTATATGTATCTTAGTATTTACTTAGTATTTTTCAGAATAGATAACCAGAAATTAAGTAAAACTTTTAATAGAAATAGTCCTCTTAGGAAATTGTACCCATGACATCATATCCTTGCCAACACTGGATATTTTCAAACTTTTAATTTAAGTTTTTTTTTTTTTTTTTCTTATTTTGGTCACGCCACGTGGCTTGAAGAATCTCAGTTCCCTGACTAAGGATTTAATCCAGGCCGTGGCAGTGAAAATGCCAAATGGTAATCACTGGACCACCAGGTAAACACCACCCCCGCCCCCCGTTTAAGTTTTTAAAATAATTGTGGTCAGTTTCATGTAGCTCATTAATCTATCTGAAATGTAATTTTCTGTACTATATGAGATGGGGACCTAACTTATTCATTTTGTGAATATTGAAAATGAGAGGAAGAACAGAGCACTAGGTGTGGGAAGTGTAAGAAAAGCAGCTACGCTTAAGCAGCCACCAGGTTATACAATCACTCAGCAAAGTAAAAGCCTTCAGCTTACCAGACCTGACCCCTATGGACACCTTGGAAGGCTAGTTAAGGATCATGTATTCCAGGAGGACAGTTGTATCATATATGCATTTGGGGGCTTAGCTGTACAGCCTTTAAGCTTTTGAGGGCCCAGATACCAGTGACTTTAGGACATTTTAAAAGACTTTTAAATGTAATTTTGCCTACTATGTTAACAATAAAATCTAGACTTGGAGCTTCCCTGGTGGTCAAGCAGTTAAGGATTCATCTTCCAATGCAGGAGATATGGGTTCAATCCCTGGTTGGGGAACTTAGATTTCACATGCTGCAAACCAGCTAAGCACAGGCACCACAACTAGAGAGGCCCACGTCCTGCCACTAAGACACAAAGCAGCCAAAAAACCCCCACAAAAGTAGACTGTCTCCACCCACCCGATCCCTACTCATGATTTAACTAGAGCATGCTACCTTCTGAGGGTTTCGTTGTGTGTCTCACCCACACACAACCTCCAAGGATCTTATGAGAATATTCCTTCCAGTGGCATATGTACACATATAATGTTCCTGAGAAGATCTGCAAAATACAACTTTCTCTGCCTCATTATATGTGGAATTTTGAAGTTTTTTGGTGATTTTTTTTTTTTTTTGCACCCTTATGTATTGGTATCCAGCTGTCCTAATCCATGATCAACCCACTTTTTCTTTCCATGATTCAGCATTCTTCAGGCTTCCCTGGTGACTCAGACAGTAAAGAATCTGCCTGTAATGCAGGAGAGCCGGGTTCGATCCCTAAGTAGGGAAGATCCCCTGGAGAAGGACGTGGCAAACCCACTCCAGCATTTTTGCCTAGACAATTCCATGGACAGAGGAGCCTGGTGGGCTACAGTGCATGGGGTCTCAAAGAGTGGGAAATGATTGAAAGACGAACACTTTCAGAGTTCTCAAAACAATTCTCTGGGTAGCCACCAACGATGAATCAGGGTTGACACACAGGTGTAATCAGTTTGCCATCTCTGGTGTAGGTCATTGTTAGTAAAAGTCCCATGGTATTAGTGGAAGATTTTTGTCTTGAATATATGCATTTTATCATCATGATGTGCATCAGTGGTCTTGCCCACAGATTTGAGACAAGAGTTATCTAAGACGTTCTGGCCGGCCACCCATGGGAAATTAGGATGTGGCTCTTTGGGGAAGAAGGCCCTTCCTTTTTCCTTTTACAACTAAGATGAGTCATAGTTCTTCTTGCTTTCTCTGTCAAAGGGCAGGGTTCATGATATGATTTCCTATCAAGAGTTCAGAGGTTGCAGAAGTACAAATAGCAGATGCCTTTGGTCCCCCACCCACATTCTCTGCTATGATTAAAGCAGGCGACTTCTGTGACTCTTCCTAAAGATTTTTGCTCTGGTTGCAGACTCACGTGGCTTAGGCATGGGGCAAGTGACAAGTGCTAGGCGATTTATGCCCTCAGGATCAGCACTTACCAAGTGACAGGTGGGAATTGTGCTACAACCCTCTAAGGGGCACTCTTGCAGTTTTCAAGAGCTTCCCAGCTGCCCCAGTGGCAGTGGGCTCATTAAGGCTTCCTCCCTATGAACTGCTCCTCTGTTTCACATCTCCCTTCCTCTACCAAGATCCCCTTCCTAACTGTCTTATATCCCCCTTCCCCAACCAGGATCACCTTCCAGAAACCTTCTTGCACGCTAATCCGTGACTCAGAATCTGCTTCTGGAAGAACCCAAACTAAGACCTCACTTTCGTAGTGGGGGAGGACATATCTTTTTGAAAACTGATATAAGCAAACAAAGCATTTTAAGGAGCTTCCTATTACCAATAATGAATTTTAATTCTTTACTCCCTAAAAGGATGCAAAAATTCTTCTGTTTTTGTAGAGACAAGGGAGCTATAAAGGGAAGAGGTGAATCCCAGGTCACGAAATCCTCATCATATCTGACATCATCTAGCTGAAGCCATGGGGTTGCTAAAAGAGCCTGGGACAGCGGACAGGTTGGCTCAAGTGCCAGTAACTGCACCAGAGGCAGTAGTGATAAATAAAATATTACGTCGTGATTTTTCCACTTGAAGAAATGGTAAATATAACCTTGTTTCAAAAAGTATTTCACTTCAGGATTATCAAATGTAGTTTGATGGTGTTGACTGGAAAAAAAAAAAGCACAACCTATAAGCTGAGAATTATGTTTTATTGGACAGACAGACTGAGAACGTAAGTCTCAGATAGTTCTGAGGGACTGTGCTGAACAAGTGAGGGAGGAGTCAGAGTGCACAGGAGCTTTGGCAAAACAAACAAACAAGAAACAGGTAGTCAAACACCAAATGATTACTGTTAATTTAAAACAGACAACTCAAGTTAATGAATTTAGTGCTTTACTATGTATGAGAAGATAAAGTAGAAAATGGCAACCCACTCCAGTATTCTTGACTGGAAAATTCCATGAACAGAGGAGCCTGGTGGGCTACTGTCCATGGGTTCCTAGAGTCCGATAAGACTGATGGACTTAGCATGTATGAGAAGATGTAAGAGTCTGGGCTTAGTGAAATTACTCCTATAATATTTCTTTAATCTTAGCTACCTAGGGCCAGTATCTTGCTTTTCTCCATCCTGACTCCCTTCAGGATACACTGCCGGGGGCAGCTACAGTGGCTGATGACCTAATAGTTGCAACATCCTGTTGTTGATAAGGCAATACTCTTTTTCTACAGGGCCTTATATTGGTCATAAATCAAATTGGGGAGGCATTTCATGAGCAATTTTGTCCTACAACACTAGGAAGTCTTTTTCCCAGACCAGATGAAAATTCTGTTGATGGGCCACTCTGTGCTAACAACCTAAAAATTCTCTGGATCTTACTAGTTTAGTATAATCCAAGAAATATTTCCCCTTGTTGCCTCCTCTTATACCTAGACTTGCATTATGACAATTATTCTATGTAGAGTTATATATATGATCAACTGTCTTGAGACATCATTAATTTTATTGGAGGCCTGATTACACATTGTGTAATGCAGGAGGCAACAGTCTTATAAAACAGGATTAAGTAATACAGCTAGCAACGTTAATAAAGTCCTAGTGCAGTAGAAAGAGGCACATGGCATAAGTAGTTTGAAAACAACAAGAGAGAGCACATTAAAACAACGATTAGTATAATGAGTTATAACCTGGTCACAACATGCCATTAAGTACACAGGGCAGGCAACTGGAGAAGCCAAGTTCTGGAATGATCAGGTAGAGATAAAAAGATAAATCATCTTTTTTATAAAGGTACACTTCATCAATTTTTTGTTGGTCATAATTCGTGTAAGAGGAAAGGTTTTCTAGGAAACAAAAATTAAAAGGCAGTATATTTCAGAAAAAAAGTCATAAAATTATAAACCATGTTTATCAGTTCATTCAGTCCTAAGTAATTAATTCCTGTTGATCTGGATGAAGTCATCAGATTTTCCATTAGAGTTTTTAAAAATATATTTATTTATTTTATTATTTGGCTGCATCGGGTCTTAGTTGCAGCATGCAGGATCTTTTAGTTGCAGCATGGGGAATCTAGTTCCCTGACCAGGGATTGAATCCAGGCCCTCAGCATAGAGAGCAGTGTCTTAGCCACTGGGCCTCCAGAGAAGTCCCGCCATTAGAGTTTTGTAATTTCTTACCCAGTTCAGTGGTATGATCTAAAAAGTTATCAGAAACATAATTGTCAAAAAGTCCTATTTATGAATCTTCTTGAAGATCTTCATTTTATAAAACCATCAGAGTAAAACAATGATTATAACCAAGACTTAAAATTGCATGATTAAAGATTTGATTACAATGCAATTGACAAGGAATTTGGATATTTCTATGACGCACAACATTTTAAGGTAATAAGTAGAATTATGCCTGATAACATTATACCAGGACATATCAGACTTTTAAGAATGCCTTCTAAATTTTGTAATATATTAAAGATATCTAACCTAAGAAGTTTTTTTATCACAACTTATTTGACAATGTTTCCATGTAATTTAACAAAAATAATCCTGGTTAATTTAATATGTCTCTTGAGATGTTTCAGGGGCCCTTTGGAGTATCCCAAAGTTAGCTGGAGGTCAAAAGAACTTTATTTAGAATTTTACTAGAGGAAGTTTGTCAAAGATATCAAAAGGTTTTAAAACACCTGGTTAAACAGGATCATAGGTCACTGTGAAACAATATTTATTTATTCAACTAAAGTGACAATAAAAGGTTTTTAAGGCCTTTCCATTGGCGCTAGTGGTAAAGAACCCACCTGCCAATGCAGGAGATGTAAGAAACTCAGGTTTGATCCCTGGGTCAGAAAGATCCCCTGGAGAAGGGCACAGCAACCCACTCCAGTATTCTTGCCTGGAGAATCCCATGGACAGAAGAGCCTGGCAGTATACAATCCGTGAGATCACAGAGAGTTGGACACAATTGAACTGACTTAGCACGAATGCACACACAGCAAAAACAGATCATTTAGAAAGCAAATGAATTCACAATTTGTTATCAAAAGTAGCTCACCATTCCAAGAAACTTTGTGCCCTTAACAGAGGGAAAGATAACCCTTGTGAGCTTGTGATCAGTGGTTCCCAGAATTTAGGATTTCATGACATTCTCGCCTCACTCCCTGCCCAGTGAAGGAGAGACACCAGCAAATGATTGACATCTTTTAATTCTGGCAAATGAGCATATTGTTTAAAACATAGTATCTTCTATCAATCCTATTTTGTAAAAGCATGAGCATTTAAACATTTTATTTTATTTATTTATTTTTAAAACAATTTTTTTAAATTAAAAAGACAAAACCTAAGAACAATGACAATCTTTTCATTGTGGACAAAGAATGTTACTTGCCATATCAGCAAATAAGGGTTGTTTCAGTGATCAAGCCATCAGCCATTGCCTCTGGTATGATAACTTGGTATGTTATTTTCATATGATAAAATAAAAGTAAATGAGATAAGAGTTTTCAGGTGACTTCCTTAGGAGTAATTATGTTTTAGATATGTCTATCTAAAATAGTTTCTCCAGATTTTTGGTAACTTGAAACTTTAGAATTTTGCTAAAATTAAATTAAATGAAGAAAATTCGTGGGATAGCCAGGTGATTTCAAATAAGGTAACATCCTGGAACATTAATTGCTAAACAGGTCTACTTTTGTGTTCTTACAAGAGGAAAACTAAAGATGTTTGGGGTTTATTAGACATGTGTCTGGCACCACATTGAGAAAAGAAACTATGCTACCAGACAATGTAAGTTTCTAGAGGTTATTTTGCCAACCAGGAAATGCTGGTATGACAAACTTGTTGGTTTTAACTAGAGAGTTTTTAATGGTTAAAGTTGTAATGTATAATTAAAGCTACTAGAAATAATAAAGGAAACATGTCAGTATGCAAGGTAAGTAGGATGTGTGTTTTCAATAAGAGAAGGTGAGAGATGGAAATACATTTTCTTAAAGGGAAAGAGTGACTTTGTCTTAGAGCTGGTTTTCTAAATGGAACAGAAAAATAAGCGATAAGCTAAAACAGACACAGAAAATTGTGGAAGCTTTGTGGAAAGGGAGCCCTGAGAAAATAATTTAGTACACTTCAGCCTGGGATTGGATTAAACTTAAATAGGTAAATAAATTTTGTTATTGAGAGTGGGCCAGCGTGGGACAGGATTTTGGTTCACTTTCCCTCTGTTAAGAGCAGAGTTTTCTTGGAATGCTGAGCTACTTTTGATAACAAATTGTGAATTCATTTGCCTTCTAAATGATCTGTATTTGCCATGCGTGCATGCGTGCTTAGTCAATTCAGTCGTGTCCGACTCTGTGATCCCATGGACTGTACGCTGCCAGGCTCTTCTGTCCGTGGGATTCTCCGGGCAAGAATACTGGAGTGGGTTGCTGTGCCCTTCTCCAGGGGATTTTTTTGACCCAGGGATCAAACCTGAGTCTCTTACATCTCCTGCATTGGCAGGTGGGTTCTTTACCACAAGCACCAAAGGAAAGCCCTTAAAAACCTTTTATTGTCACTTTGGTTGAACAAATATTGTTTCACCGTGACCTATGATTTACACATTTACACATAAAGATTCTAGCATGGATTTGCCAGCTAGATTCTAGCATGGACAATCAGAGACATTACTCCTCAAATTCTTAGACAAACTGTCTGTCTTGAAAAGTACTCTTGTTTTCTCTAATGTAGTGCTTTCATAGTATATATCTAATCCAGGTGGCAATATGATGAAAGAATCCTTAGACAAGGGAGTTAGAAGACCATACCTGTGTGGCCATTCTCGAACTGAGATTTCAGATACAATAGTTTGCTAGGGCTGCTCTGAAAGAGTAGCACAAACTGAGTTTAAAGAACAAAAAGTTATTGTCTCACAGTTCTGGAGGCTAGAAATCCCAAAATCAAAGTGTTGGCAAGGCTGTTGCCTTCTGAAGGCTGTGAGATGAGATCTGTTCCCTGCCCCTCTCCTTGGCTTGCAGACTTCATGTTCACAGAGCGTTCTCCCTGTATACATCAAACTTCTCCTCCTTATAAGGACACCATTCATATTAGATTATACCCACCCCAATTACCTCACTTTAACTTGTATATCTGTAAAGATTTTATCTGCAAATAAGGTTACTTTCTGAGATCCTGGGTGTTAAGACTTCAATACATGAACTTTGAGGAGACACAATTCAACCCTTAACACCCAGCAACCTCTTTGGCTTCAGTTTCTCATACTCAGAGGAGACTGTTGGCCTTAATGCTCCTTAAGCATTCTTTCAATCTCAGCTTTCCAAGATTCGCTCAGCCCTTTTGAAGTGGCCAAGTCTGGTCCCCTTATTCACAGGACTATAAATATAAAAATTTTCCTGACCCAAGCCTGCCAGCCAGTTCTGGAGGGTGGGAAATGAGTAGGGAAATGCTACAAGGGTGGGGTTTTCCTTTAACCTTTTGTTATTTGCAGGAGTTCTGTAATCAGATAAACTTTCAGGGTGTGGTGAACCGGGGGTCCTGACATCCCAAAGGCAAATAAGCAAACTCCAGTGACATTTGTTCTTTTCCAAACCCTGAGGTTTTCTGTGCTCCAATTATAGATGACAAAACTGTTCCAGGAGAGTTGCAGTGTTTTGTTCTCCATGCCAGTTCATTAGCAGCAGAACGGCTGCCGGGCTGTAATCCAACCTGGCTGACATCAGTTCCCCAGTAAAAGAAGTACAGAGCTGGAGCTGGGTCTGTGCAGCCAACAAGGATCAGGAGGGCTCGGCTGTACTGACACGTTGGCGAAAAAGAAAAAAAAAAGATAGAAAAAGGAAGGAAAGAAGAAAGAAAGAAGGGGATAAGAAAGTTGCACAAGTTTAGAGAATGAAGAGGCCACCTAGGTTCCTCAAGGGACTCAGACAGAAAAGCAGGAGGGAGGTGGCACTAGGCATGGTGATAACCCAAATTAAGGTCTGGCCAGCATCGTCTTCAGTATTTAGAAAAATTGGGGTGTGCTTAACCTATAAATAAAAGCCATGGATTTTAGAAACCTAAACTAGGAGCATATGTGCAAAAAAGAAACCTATATAAGGAAGTTGAGCTGAACTGTAGTTATGGGAGGCCCAGTAACAGCCCACTTCCTTTCTCTGTGCCTTTTTTATTCATCTCTAAATGTGGTGATGGTAATACAATTGCACTCTTCTCAACTTAAAAATACTTTTCTTCTGAATCACCTGACAAGTCTTTTTTTTCCGCTACACAGCACTTACATCCATTAAGGGATCTTCCAGAGCCCCTGTATCAGTCTAGCAGGTCTCGTTGGAAGCTTCCAGCTCTCCAGATGCTGAACGCAGTCCATGGCTCAGTCACTAACCCCTCACTATTTTCCTCTCTTAATAAAGTGTCGAATTTTTATGTTTCAGCTATGTTTTATTAGGAGCTTCCTGAGCTTTCTTTCCATGGAATTTCTCTGTTCCCACTTCTGGACTTCCCTCCCAGTTTTATGATATTAGAGAGCGAGCTTGCATGCCGCTTTATAATGTTTGAAAAGCCTGGATATTGTATGAGTGTGTCCACATCTCACCTTCTGTTTCTGCCATGAGTAACCGGGCAGGGAAGGGGAAAAAATCATCTTTGTGGCCCCACTTCCCAGCTTCTCAGAGGCAGATCATGTGCCTGATGGGATAGGCATGTTCCTGGCTACACAGTAGCTGAACAAAACCAGGACACCAATGAGCTCATCATAAAAGAAAAATCTGGAGTTAGGTGAATTGAGGGTGAATTATAACACATTTCAACAACTTACTGTGGCTCAACTCCATTTTCCAACTCTGTTACCCTCAATGTATGTCTCTCAAAATTCTATATTCTGCTGCTGCTGCTGCTGCTGCTAAGTCACTTCAGTCGTGTCTGACTCTGTGCGACCCTGTAGACAGCAGCCCACCAGGCTCCCTCGTCCCTGGGATTCTCCAGGCAAGAGTACTGAAGTGGGTTGCCATTTCCTTCTCCAATGCATGAAAGTGAAAAGTGAAAGTGAAGTCGCTCAGTCGTATCTGACTCTTAGTGACCCCATGGACTGCAGCCTACCAGGCTCCTCCATCCACGGGATTTTCCAGGCAAGAGTACTGAAGTGGGGGTGCCATTGCCTTCTCCGCTATATTCTGCTATCTCTCCCCATCTATACCCTCAGATACCAACTCTTAAATCCTCCCAATTAAATGGAACTCTTGGATACTAAATTTGACTTTGCTTCTTTGGAAATTATATCTAAATTTTGTTAGTCATCCATTCATTCAATAGCAAGGGCTGGGTGTCTCCCACCCATCAAGCATGTTGCTCAGTCATGGGATGCATAGGATAATAGGAAAGGCTACCTGGCTTGGAGGAACCCCTAGTTCCAGGTCTCCTCCAATCCATGTGAGCTCTGGGGTTGGGTTTCGACTTTGACTTTTTGAACTTATAGTACCCCTGCTTCCTTTCCAAGGAGGAACTTGGTTTCCTTGCTAATGGCAGAACATTAATATCTGCCAAATCCCTGAACTCAGCCAGACGTCTGGTCCCAACTTCTCCTGGTTCATCTTGTCTCTGAAGCCCATCACAGCAACCTGGAGTTTCCACCTGGGCACAGAAGTTTTGTCCACATATCAAAGTTTAGATCCAGAGCCTTTGGACCTATGGGACCTCTAAAATGTTGCTTCTGTGGGATCTCAGCCCCATTTGTTTCCTCAGCCTGAATACCATTGGGCTATGACAGAGTTCTAAGAGCCCAGGATATCCGAGAACTCATCTGTGACAAATGAAAGTGGGAGCCAAAGAAGATTCAAGCTGTTTCCCTTTAGAACCAATTCAACTGGGCTGAGTAGTCAGAGTGGTATCTGGTGGCAGCAACCTTGCCAGGCCCTTGGGAGCCCAGGTCTGCCCTGCACACAAGCTCCTCAGCCATTCTCGCTGCATCACCTCTGGCGGGGATGGTAGTTTCTGTGTAGTGATGTACAGAAGAAAGCAAGTGGACACTGGGCACAGCCTACGCCTAAGAGGCAGGCAGACCTAGAGGGCATTACTGCCAAAAATGCTGCGTGTGCAGCAGCGCAGAGGATGGAAAAAGACCTTGTGGCCCCACTGAATCTAACCAGGAAGAGACGCTCAGACATCCGACTGTGGACATCCTACAAAACCATTGTCCTGAACTCTTCAAAAATGTCAAAGTCAGGACACGCTATTAGGTAAAAAATAAATAAGAACCTGCTGTATAGCACAGGGAACTCTTCTCAATATGCTGTACTGACTTATACGGGGAAAGAATCTTAAAAAGAGTAGATATGTCTGTATATGTGAACAATTCATTTTGCTGTACACCTGAAACTTACACAACATCGTAAATCAACTATTGAGTGAGTGAGTGATTGAAGTTGCTCAGTTGTGCCCGACTCTTTGCGACCCCGTGGACTGTAGCCTACCAGGCTTCTCTGTCCATGGGATTCTCTAGGCAAGAGTACTGGAGTGGGTTACCATTTCCTTCTCCAGGGGATCTTCCCGACCCAGGGATCGAACCCAGGTCTCCCGCATCGGAGGCAGACGCTTTAACCTCTGAGCCACGAGGGAACCCTTTTTTTAAAGAAAGAGTTTTAAAAAGAGGGGGCTGTTCTAGAAAATTAAAGAAACATGATAGCTAAATGCAATGTGTGATCCTTAATTGGATCCTGAACTGAAAAAATATATATAGCCATAAAAGATATTATCCATATAATTATGTGGGACTTCCTTGGTGGTCCAGTAGTTAAGATTCTGAACATCCACTACAGGGGGCATGGGTTCAATCCAATGTTGGGGAACTAAGATCCCACAGGCCATTGGTGTGCTGCCAAAAGAAAAAGACAATTGTGTGTGTCTGTGTGTATGGGAAGATGAAGAAAGAGAAACAAGTGTGGCAAAGTACCAACAATTAGTAAATCTAAATGAAAGATATATAACTATTCGTTGTACTGTTGCCTCAACTTTTTTATAGGATTGAGGAGAGGCAGTGAGAGAAGATGGCATGAGCAGACGGGCAGGAGCCAGGGCAGGCATGGCAGCCAAGCTAGCGCTGAAGCAAGACCTTGTCCCAGTGAAAAAGCTGGGGAGGCTCAAGAGGGAGGGGACATATGTATAATACCTATGGCTGATCCATGTTGATGCATGACAGAAACCAACACAATATTGTAATTATCCTTCAATTAAAAATATTTTTTAATGCAAAAACTAAAAAAAAATCAGAAAGATTAGGTGGGCAGACTGACCATAATCACAGGGAACCTACAGCTTAGTGCACACCTGGGTCAATCCCACCATCTGGGGGCCAGATGTGGGTGCAGCAGGCAAATTGCAGGCCCACTAATAACAAAGTGCTTCCAATAATGCCACGTGTAGCCTTTGGAAGCTCAGGACAGGGGAATGCTGAATGATCAAGTGCTTGGCCATTGTTCCAGAGGCCAGACAGAATTGAAGCCAGCAGGAACTGCCATGTCTGCCTGTTGCTAGCTCAAGAGCCCAAAAGCCTGAGGAAGGGGTAAGGGCTCCTTAAGAGGCAGGGGCCTAACTGGTTGTGTTTGCTCTTAACTGGTTAAGTTTTGCATTGTCAGATTAAGTTACTGATTAAGCCCACAGATGTCCCCCTAAGACCCCCACCCTTACACACACACACACACACACACACACACACACATTTTTTTTGTCTTCTATTCCTATTTGTAATTCTTTCTGGCTGTCACTATTCCTCTCCTGGTTTTATGCCATTATGATGTGTGGAAAACATTAGGAGACCTCTCTACAGTGTCTTAAAATGCCTGAGTGCAGAGCTGAAGACAAAAATCAGTCAAAGCTGGTTTTGGACTCAATACTGCGATGAGTCATTTCCAAAGGTCAGGGAGCTGAGTGCAAAAGTGACCAAATTTCCAAACCCTCTGGATTGTCATCTTTTGGCATTTCCATAAGTTTTCTGACCCCTAAAGGAATCGCTGGTGTCTCTTCCTTGACTCTGGTAAACTCTGCAGTCCTGAGCAGAGCTTCCCCAGTTCTGGACGGGACCAGCCAGTCAGCCCTCTCCTCTCCGGGGCTCCTGAGTCTTCTTCCCCTTTATGTGGAGAAGTACAGTTTGGAAGGTCAGCCAGGGGTTGATGTGACGGCTCCAGCCAAGGGCTCTGCTCAGTTTCCACCATGCGGCTCAGAAACAAAGCAGCCATGACGAGTATTGCCAAGACTGTGTGCTGGGAGCCAGGAGCAGATGAATTCCCGGTGTGAGTAAGGAAAACAGCAACCGAGTTTGCTGTGACTGTGATTAACATCCAGGATTCAACCAGAAGGCCCCTCCTGAGAAACTATAACATTTGCACAAGGGGCATCTTTCAATCTTAATGTCTCTCTCTCACACCCTCTCTTTTCCCTTTCTTTGGTAGCAAATCCCTACATTCAAATATACATTTTAGACAAGAACCAATACCTAAAAGAGATCAAAACTCAGCCTGTCTGATTTTGTGGACCTATATGCCCCCCCCCCAGTCAACCCCAGGGGTGCTTGGGCTCTATTGCCCCTGACCCACACACACAGAAGGAATATGCAGCTTCTCTGATCATGACTCATCAGGTATTCCTCCAGCAACACCTCCCCACTCCTCCCCCAGACTTATTCAAGAACTTTATGGAGTGAGAGTTGTACAGGCGGCCAAAAAGTTCAGTCAGATTTTTCCATAACATCTTATGGAAAAATTCGACTGAATTGTTGGCCAACCCAATATCTCTTTCTTAAAAGTTGGAAAGTGTCCTTTGATGGAAAATGAGTTTGATGATAACACATGATATCTTCAAAACAGAGCACTGGCCTGAATTTAATGTATGTCATCCTCCTAGAAACATACAGGTGTGATCACAAGGTCTCATTCCCTCAGGGTCAAGAAGGCAGCGTTGACGCATGTTTCGCTTCCCTCCCTCATGAGATGGGAGAACCCAGGGTGTGGCTACCTTTGCCAGTTCTATTGCACTGGCTTTGTGTTAACTCAACATCTTGGATCAAATTGAACTTGCTTCATTTTTTTATTATTACACACTCTATCAGCCACTTACTTTTCCTGCCATTGACCGCTAGTTACATTTTCATCTATAACCTCAGACGTCAACAGATAGAAAACTGTGGGAAAGTTTGACTCTGAAGCAATGGAAAGTTCCCAGATGTGAGAACAACACAGCAACCTATGGTGGGAAAGCCACTAAACAGCTTTATTACATCAGCTATCACAATAGCAAAGACTCTTGGGGTGGAAAAATTATTATTTTACAAGATTACCAGTCATCCCAAAAGAACAATGTGTTTTTAGCCATTCATTTCAAATTTGGCTTATTCTTCTGTTACCTACTTATTTTTCCATTTTTTTTTTCCAATAGCGGTTAGACTGTATTTCCCTAGGCCGCGATGGCCAGATTGCTGTGTACTCTGAAAATACAAATTGTGATGATCCATATGTCTCCTGTTCCTAGCCTCACCTCTAGTCCCCACCAGGGTCCCTTCTGGGAATCCCCAGAGAGCATCTCACCTGGACTCATCAAAAAGCTCGGAACAACCACGGCCTGCCATCACTCTCTTCCTCTGCCCTGTCCCTCCCCAGTGATATCAATTGCCCAGCCCACACTCCCCAGGCAGATGTATGAAGGTGCCTCAAGCCTGCCTCCAACATCCTCAGCCAACAACTCCTTCGGGCACATTGCCACTGCCACCACCTCTAATACACAGGGGCCTCAGGGTACCAACGTAGAGAGGACTCTTCTGGATGTCATGAAGTTTGGGGACAAAATGGGGGAAGGTCCTCTCCCTTATATGAATGAAATATTAAGGCAGTACTGCCTTTCATCCAGGGTCTTAGAGTTTTTGATGAGAATAATTATCTTAGTCCACTTAGGCTGCTGTAACAGATATACCACAGACTAGATGGCTAATGTGTGCTAAGTCACTTCAGTGGTGTCCAGCTCTTTGCCAACCTATGGACCATAGCCCACCAAGCTCCTCTGTCCATGGGATTCTTCAGGCAAGAGTACTGGAGTAGGTTGCCGTGCCCTCCTCCAGGGGAATCTTCCCAACCCAGGGATCAAATCCACGTCTCTTAACATCTCTGGCTTTAGCAAGGGAGTTCTTTACTACTAGTGCCACCTAGGAAGGTGGCTTATAAACAACAAAAAGGCTTTGAGTCCAAGATCAGAGTGCCATCTGGTTGGGTTCTGGGGAGGGCCCTCTTAGGCACTACAGACTTCTCACTTCCTGCTGTGTCCTCACGTGACACACATGTCTAGGGAACTCTGTGAGGTGTCTTTTATAAGAGCACTAAGCCCATTCACGACCTAATGGGCTCCAAGCTCATGACCTAATCCCTCTGCAAATCCCCACCTCCTAGTACCATCACATGGTGGAGTTAGGATTTCAACATATGAATTTTAAGAGGACACAAACAGTCAAACCATAGAAATCAAGCTTTCAGATTTTACAGACAGGCCTTTTTCTTCTGGGACTCAGTCCTGCGTACATGGAGGCAAGACCAGGGTTTGGGGAGTCCTGCGTTTTTGGAACTTTGTTAAGCTTTTGTTGGAACTCCCAACAAAAGCTTAACAAGCTTTTCTGTTTAAGTCTCTCTCCCCTTAAATTAGTTCTCTCTCCCAAGTTTATTCTTCCTCTTAAAAATCAGTTTCTGGCAGCTCAGTTCACCAAACAGGCCCAGACACATCTGAATCCCAGCAAGGGATGGCTTAGGCTTAAGCTAAGGCCATTGCTGTATAACTTTCAAGTTTACTGCAAGCTCTTTAGCCAGTATGTATGCTTTAAAAAAAAATTAACAGATAACATCAATCATTCATTCCCAAGTTAAGCATTTGCCTTTCTTTTGCCTTTTCTTGATGAGCTCTTGGATGTTAAAAGGCAGATTGGTGGGGTCGTTACTGATTATTTGACTCATGTACATTAGCTACGTATGAACTGTATCATTCCTGTTTCTCCAGGTCAGCATTCTGTTTGCCTAAATGAAATTTACTCAGATGGATCTTTACTAGAATGTGGAGCAATTGGAAGCCTCACACATTGCTGGTGGGAATGGGAAGCAATGCAGCCTCTTTGGAAATCAGCCTGGCAGTTCCTCAAAGAAACTGAACAGGGAGTTACCATATGACCCAACAATTCCACTTCTAGGTGTGTACCTATAAGAACTGAAAACATATGTTCACAAAACAACGTGTCTACTAATGTTCATAGCAGCATTATTCAGCATAGCCCCCAAGTGGAAACACAACTACCCATCAACTGATAAATGGATAAATAAAATGTGATATATGCATGCAATAGAATATTATTCAGACACACAAAGGAATGAAGTATTGACATACTACAATTAGGATGACATTTTTTATTGTAAAATTCTAAGTATTTCATTAAACAAATGAGCATATATTTTTCATTTTCTTTTAGCTGCTTTCATCATCTAAAATAGGAAAATAGTGGAGAGGTGCTTTCTTTTTTTTAATTGAGATACAATTCACATAGCATTACCTCCCTCCCCCTGCCCTTTATTTTAGCCCTGAGGGATCTTAGTTGCCCAACCAGGCATCAAACTCACACCCTCTGCAGTGAAATCAAGGAGTCCTAACCACTGGACTGCCAGGGAATTCCCCCCTCCCGCCTCTTTAAAACATACAATTCAGTGGTTTTTAGTATCTTCACAGATATCTGCAACCATAACCACTATCTAATTCCAGAACATTCTTATCACCCCAAAAAGAAATCTCATACCGAACAGGAGTCACTCCTCATTTCCCTTCCCTTCAGCCCCTGGCAACAGCAAATCTACTTTCTGCCTTATTGGATTTGCTTGTTCTGGAGATTTCGTATAAACAAAATAAAATCATACAACATGTGGTCTTTTGTGCCTTCTTCTACTTAATGTACTGTTTTCAAGTTTCATCCAATCTGTGACCAACACAGATATATCCCTGCCTTCACTGGGAGATTCAGGCAATTCAGTACAGCACACGGCTTCGTGGCAGTACAGGGAAGGAACAACCACTCAAATGTGACAGGCCAGAGAAATCTTTCTGGGCCCTTGCTCCCTACTAGAGGCCTGCAGTTGAGCCCAAGTCAGGGACACAAAAAACAGAGTGAGGAGAAAGAGGAAACAGCATATGCAAGGACCCTAAGATGGAAAGAGAACACAGCATGTTCTGGGAGCTAACTAGTTCAGGTCCAATCTAAACATCTGGTCTGTTCTGAGTCCAGACTAATAATCTGTTCAGGAATTCAGCAGTTTGCCAGGGCTCTAGCTTGTTCACACTTTACTCTGTGTGTCAGTCAGAATGTTTTCAGCTGTAAGTAACAGAGATTGACTCACACAGGTTTGAAGATTATTTATTACCTCCTGTGACAGGATGGGCAGACTTCAGGGTGGGTGGGTTCAGTGGCTTGACAATGTCTTTAGGCCCCAACTTCTCCCTGTCTCTCTGCTAATTACCTGTCCAGCTTCTCTCTAAGGCAAGTTCCCCTTGAGGCTACACAACCTGTGACAACATACTTTCCTGTTCCTTTTCAAGAGGAGAAACAGTTTCTTCTCTTTCTGAAAGCCCCAGCAAGCCTTCCCTGGTATCTCATTGGCACAAATTCCTGAACAGAGTCCTGGTGAGAGAGCAGTTACCATGAGCGACTTGGATTAATTATGTAGCAATGGATTGAGGGTCAGGGAGTCAACCTCAGTGTGACCACACCAGGGACCCTAAACATAATTGGGTGCCTTGGGCTGGCACTGGGCTCACCAACAGCTGCCTTGGGGTCCATCTTCCACTTTTGTATCCAAAAATATGTCCAAGCCCAACTTCAAAGTAAGATGAGTAATGCGGTTTGTATTCTATAGGTTTGGTGAGAACTGGCTATCATACCAACAAACTTCCTAAAAATTATCTGTAAACCTCTTTCTCTTTCCCCAAATTTCCACTTCTCACCACAGCCACCACATCTCTTTCTCTCTCTCACCCCATCTTCCTCCTCAGTCTTCTTATAGCCAAACTGGTTGTTACCTCTTTTCCCACGCCTTTTCTTTAAACCATTTAGCTTGCATCTCCCACCCAACAGACACTACAGCTGCCCCATGCCAAAGAAGATTTCAGGTCATTCTACTGTTCCTTTCATGTGTTCCTGAGGGCTTCACTTCACTCTGGCAAAAGTTCAACAGGAAATCTGCATGCTTATATTAGTGTTTCTGCACCCAAAGGCCTGGAACCTAATCACTTCAAACTCTTACCACTCAATAAACTATTAAAAGCTTTAAAACTATTAAAAGATCACTGTTAAAAGTTATGGCTAGTTCTATTTGGGAAAAAAATAACTTCAATATCACTAAAATACCACAACCATGTTCAAAGACAGACAGAAAAAATTGAGAAGTATTTGTAAAATACATGACAATTCCCTGAATGTACATGATAGCTTTTACAAATCACTAAGAAAAAGATGAACATCTCAAGGTTAAGGATATGAAATGTTAGTTTACAAAAGAGAAGGAAATAACACTTATTTTAATTTTTTCCCACTAGATCGGCAAAAATTTTTTAAATTACTAATACCTGGTGTTGGCAAGAGTATGGAGCAGTATGTGTTGTGGATGAGATGTTGACTGTAACAACTTCTCTGAAAGTAAGTCAATCTGCATTTGTATCAATATTTAAAATGTTATTTATTTTTGATCAAGCAATTAATACTTCTAGGAATTTATTCTAAGGATCTATTCAGGCAAGGGCACAAAAATGTATGTACAGGATATTTATCATAACTCTTTTTATAATGGCTAAAGAAGAACTTTACTGTTCAGCTATAGGAGGTTAATTTAATGAATTATGGTAAGTTTGTGTTTTTAAAGACTTACTTACCTAGGACTGCATTTGAAGATTCTAGCTCAGGTATATATATGAATATTTATTGAATAAACAGATATAGTAGATGTTCTATAGTCATTACAAATGATGAAGCAAATTTATATTTATTGAAGTGGAAAAGGAAAAGCACATCACTAAACTGCATGAATAGAATAATCTCATCTTTGTATAAAAAAACATGTGTGTGTGTATCCACAGAAGAAAGTTTAGAAGGCTATCTACCAAAATATAAGTTGTGGTTCTTCCTAAATGATAAGATTATAAGTGGGTTTTTTTTTTTTGCGTTCTTTTTTTTACCTTTAAGAAATGTCTGGACTTTTTAAAATTGTAGGCATATGTTACTTTTATATAAGAAAAAGGAAATAAATATATTTATTTAGAACAACAACAAACATCTATGAATCCATGTGTTACTGAAACACATAGACATGAAAGTAAGCATAAAGTATTTTGTAGTTTTACACATCTTGCTGGAAAAGCCTGAAGATGGCAAAATCCTCGTAGAAGCTTGCCACCAAGAAAATTCAGCAAATTGTCAAAATTTTTTCAAAGAATATACACAAAATCAAGTCACAGGGAGTTCTTCAGCAACACGCTGCATGATGAGGTACTAAATAGGCAAGGAGCCAGATGGTCCTGCCTTAGGTCCGGTCAAGGGACATTTCCTGGGCCACAAGATCTAGGGGCTGAGCTGTGGTCCTCCTCTGGCCACCATCCTCCCCACAGGGCCAGAAATCCAAGGAGCCAAGCTCACCCACTTCTAGGCCATGCACTAAGAATCTGGGAACTGGCACAGGCCCTTGCATTTGCTTCCTACACAGACCTCTTCCCTAAATATGACCTCCAGAGATCACTGAGCTGGTGGTGTACACTTTCCGAGTCAAGTGATACTTATCTATGAAGATATGGATGATTGGGTTGTCTGCACATGTTTGTGCAAGAATCCAAGGAGTGGGTCATGAGTTGGGAAAGGGATGCAAAGAATAGTAAGCAGATCAGAGGCTGGTTTTCCATATTTTTTTGGTGTGGAACTCTAAGAATTCTGATAATGCCAAACTTGAAACCAGCCTTCCAGGTCAATACTAAGGTATGATTATAAAGGAGGGAGGATAAAATATGCTTTGTACAGTATGTTGGCTTGATTTCTAATTTTCAATATTTAGAAAACATTGTATGTAGGCCTACATTTGTATTCTTGCCCTGGTTCCACAAAGGTCAGGATGGGTCTAGAGGCAGAGAACAAAATCAAGTAGACCAGTTTGTCATCTGAGGAGTCCCATATCATATGAGTGGGTCTTCAGAAGAGCATAGATGGTGCTCTCTAGCCTCATGGACAACATAGATCTAGATCCATCTTGGATGACATCCATGGCTTCCCAATACATCCACTGGTACCATCTAGACTCTAATGAATAAGCAGAGAATCAATGATGAAAGACCTAGTAGATACCCAGTCCATTAGAGGAAGCAATGCTTATTAAAGAACAATTGATAGGCCAAGTACTTGCTAAGAATGGACAATAAGATCCCCAAGCATTCGGACTACAAGATGTAAGGATAACTGAGACTTATTTGGAGGGAAGAAAGAAAACAAAACTGACTTCCCATACAGCTTTCTAGAAAAGTACTGCTTCCTGGGAATCCCAACTTGGGGTTATGCATGAGTTTGGAGGCAGAGTCAAAACTAATAATAAAGGACAATTGAATTGTCCTTATTCTTAGGAGATACACAAACAGGTATTTAGGGATGAAGATGTCTGCCATTCACTCTGAAATGGTTCAGCAATAATGATAGTAACAAATAATCAAAACTATGTGTGTGTATATATATATATATATAAAGAGAATACAATTGTGGCAAAATGTTACTTGATGAGTCTAGGTGGAAGGCATACAAGAGTTCATCTTACTAGTCTTGTAACTTTTCTGAAGGTTCCAACTTTTTTTAAAGGAAAAAGTTTCAGAAGAAGAGGTGCAGAGCAATCTGTATTTATCACTTTGGGGAGAAATGTGTACATGAGCTCTGGAAGGAAACAGAAGAAGCTGATACTAGTGGTTGTATCTGGGGAGGAGAATTGGCTTGAGGGATGGCATAGGAGAGAGATTTACTATATAGTTTCTCTAATTGTACTGCTGGAATCACCTCAAATTTCTTTTAACTTGTGCACACGTGTTGTATTCAGAGAGAAAAGAAGAGAGAGAGACAGAGACAAAGACAGAAAAAGTTGTTTTTAAAGGTAGCCACAGTTACTAACCAATAAGAAAAACTTCACTTCCATTGCACAAATCATTAGAGAAACTATCACTTTTCCTAATCCATTTTAGGCATGTCCATGTACACTGATCAAAATCACTCAATATCATTCTAAAAAAAAGAAAGTCACTCAGTCATGTCCAACTCATTCCGACACAGGGGCTGGAGTCTGCCAGGCTTCTCTGTCCATAGAATTCTCCAGGCCAGAATACTGGAGTGGGTAGCCTTTCCCCTCTCCAGGGGATCTTCCCAACCTGGGGTCGAATCCAGGTCTCCCACATTGCAGGAGTATTCTTTACTGTCTGAGCCACTAGGGAAGGCCCTCAAACTGAAGAGCAGAACAAAATATGCTGCAGCTCAGAAGAAAGTACAATATGTTTTCCTGTTTCCTTGTAGCCTTTTCCCTACATATATGTTTTTTTTAACATAGTTGAGATCTCATAGTTGAGATCATACTTATAAACTTTATGACCTACCTCCTTTTTGTTTCAATATTATATCAAACATTTTTCACATTCTTGAAAACTCTTTTCAGACAAAAATTTTAATAGCTGCATGACATACTGTCCTGTGATATCTTACAGTGTATTTGACCATTCCCTATGGTTGGACATTTAGATTTGCAGGGTTTTTTTTTCTATAATAAGTAAATTTGCAGTGAACATAATTATTTAAAATTCTTCATCTGTTTTCAATTATTTCTGTAAGCTAGTTTCCCAGTAGAGAAACAACAGGGTTGTGGGGGGTGGGAGGGGGTGGGAGTTAACACATTTAAACACTCTTGAGATGAATTATTAAGTTATTTTCTTAAAAGATTATTCCAGCACTGCTTCTTGCAGTGCCAAGGGCCTTCTAGATTCTGTAGTAACTGGACTAGAATTCAGGAGAGCTAAAACTATCTGTGTGATCCCAAGAAAAGTAATTTTTAAATATATGAATTTTTTAAAAGTTACATGATTTTTAAACCACTTTGACATTTTCCCCCAAACCTCCCAACCACCATGAAATAGCAGGGAGATATCATTATCATTTGAAAGATCAGATAGTGAGGCCCAGGATGGTTAAGTGATTTTTTTCCCAGGATCCCAACTGGTAGACAGACAAGGAACACACAACTTCTGGTTTCTGTTTCAGCATGATTTCTACTATCGCACCCTGCCTCTTTCTTTTCGTTTTGTCGTACAGTCATTCTGTATCTCAAGATAGGGGTTGTCCTAGAGCTTCCCAGCCTTTACTGTGCACATATCCTGAGGGGAACTTTGTTAACACGCCAATGCTAATAAGGAGGCCAGGGGAGCACCCAAGAGTGTACGTTCCTGACAAGCTCTGGATGAAACAACGCTAGACTGTGGACTGCACTTTGACTAGCAAAGTACAAATCAGTCTATTAAACTCCTCTCTGCAAGATATGCCATATTTCAGTACTTTTCACCTAAAACTCAAATCGCAAGTACCGAAGCCGCTTACTATATAGAACCCAACAGGTTCTAGAATGTATAGATCAGTGGATGATGATCAATAACTGACCACAGCCTGAATTCCATAATTCTCTGCCACAGTGTCATCAATAAAGCTTTAAACTGAATGTAAGTGTGATAAAAAAGGTTCTTCAAAATCCAGAGCAACCCAGTACTGAGTATAGCATTTGGCTGGAGAGGTCAGAAGAAGCACAAGAAGCAAAAAATCATAGACTGACTGCATTGTTTAGCTACATGTGGCACCTGGGAGCTTCCTAAGTGGCACAATGGTAAAGAATCCACCTGCCAGTGCAGGAGACACAAGAGACGTGGGTTCGATCCCTGGGTCAGGAAGATCCCCTGGAATGGGAAATGGAACCCACTCCAGCATTCTTGCCTAGAAGATTTCATGGAGAGAGGAGCCTGGCAGGCTACAATCCATGGGGTCACAAAGAGTCAGACATGACTGAGCATACACACACACACATACACATACACACACACACATACACATACACACACGTGGTGATTATTGGAGGAGTTTAAGCTGAGTCTTTGAGGTTTTAGGCAGGATGACAGGTAAGTGATGATTCAGTTCAGTTCAGTTGCTCAGTCATTCAGTCATGTCCAACTCTTAGTGACCCCATGGACTGCAGCACGCCAGGCTTCCCTGTCCATCACCAACTCCTGGAGCTTACTCAAACTCATGTCCATTGAGTTAGTGATGGTACCATTAGCAAAAATAGGAGCATCAGGAAATGAGCTGACTAGAAAAACAACCATAACAACAATCGTCTCCATTATATATCCATTTATAATCGTCTCCATTTATATCCTGGCATGGCTTAGAATGTTATGATCCCAATAGCAGAAAAAAGATTACTTTGAGATAATTTTGCATTAACTTTATGATTATTAATTAACATTCTGTCTTTTGACTATAAAAACACCTGCTTAGCTTCTACGCAGTTTTCCAGGGGTGATGGCTATGCGTGGATTTCTTCCTCCTTTCTCCCTTTCCTAACAACTGTCCTTGGTGACATAGTTGACTAGAAATAGAAATCTGCATGCTTGTATCAGGGCCAAACTAGCTTGTCTCTGTGCGATCCAGACCCAGAAATGCCATCGTGAATTCCTGCTCTCTGTTCACTCTCAGCACATATTGTTCTATAAAAGCATTCACCTAATACTGATTTCATCCTGATTTGCAGGATCCACTAGAAACTTCTTTGCTGTAATCTTAAATTGTTTATGACTGAGTTCAGCCCACAAACACACTGCTTCATTGCCTTGTGAGTCCTTGATGCCCTCAGAATAGCACAGTTATTTGCAGCAAAGGGCAAACCTTTGTGCTCCATTGGCAGCCTCTTTTCAGTAGAGCCTGTGGGAGCCTGAGAGGAAGAAGCCCAGACACGCATGCAATTTCCTCCTCTGTTCATCAATTCACTCCATTGTCTTTTTGGTGGTTTGACCCATGTCACAATTGTAAGATATCTTGGGAAATTCTGAGATGTAATTTATAGCTCTTGCTGTACAGAGAGAATATGTTTAATTAAAATGATAACGTTAATAGAAACATACTTTCAAAGAAGAGGGTTGGATTCTGTTTAAGCCACAAGTCTTCATCAAATTCCAACTGGAATAGTCTCATGTGCAGATTTTTTTCTTCTCACTTCTTATCTCTGATAATTAACAAGGATTTGTGAAACACCCATTCTGTTCAGAGTACAATAATAGTATGCCATGGTTTAGAGTTCAAAACAAGTTGCTAATTCGATAAATCCAATGAAAGAGTTTGGTGGGATTTTTCCCCCCCTTTTTAGAAAAGTCATTTTAATCTGAGCAATTAACTATATTTCAGTGGTAGAATTATACGGCATCCTGGAGCATGATTCATCATAAATTTGCAGTTGACTGTGAAATGAGATCAGCTTCCCCGGTAGCTCAGCAGTAAAGAATCCACCTGCCGGTGCAGGACATGCAGGTTCAGTCCCAGAGCCAGGGAAGATTCCCCGGAGAAGGGAATGGCAACCCCCTCCAGTATTCTTGCCTGGAGAATTTCATGGACAGAGAAGCCTGACAGGCTACAGTCCATGGGATCGCATAAAGTCAGACATGACTCACACACACACACACACACACACACACACAGGATGAGATGGGACTGTGATATGAAGCCACAGAGAAAGGAGTTTATCTTTATTTTTTTCTCTCTTCTTGAGAGATGCTCCAAGTCTGACGAAAAGACAGATACAACAGTAACATCTGTGACAGTAGAGATAAGTAATGATTTCTCAGAATAATTCTGTTTTTGTCTGGCTGTTAAAACCTGCCCTGTGTATTTATCACTTTTCTCAGTCGCTTCTTGGGTCAGAAAGTCTGACATAAGCAAAGAAATCCATTCAGATATGTCTTTAATCACAGGAGAGCCTTAGAGAAGTGGCAACTGATTCAGAACAACTTATTATTTCAACCACAAGCACACAGCAGGAAAATAGCCCAAACCAAATAAATTCCCCACAACTTGCATAAGAACGAATCCACAGAGACGATAAAGCTCTGCAGGAAACCAGCTGGATTTCATTTATTACTTCAGCTGTTTGGCAAGATCTTTTCGACATATTCTTTTTAAAACTTTCTTATCTGTGGGACCAGTTGAGTTCTTTGAAATGTCACTTCATCTTGACATTCAAAATGATGACTAAGCTTAGTTTACTGGCTGTGTCCAAACACAGAAGAGAATTTCAGTAAAGTTTCTGGATGATTTGGACCAGAAAGAACATTTTTTTTGTAATTTGGAACACATTTCAGTTGTTTCACTTTCAGTAATTGTTTGACAGAGACTAAACAATTTGTGTTGCTCCAAACTTTGCATTGAAGTTTTGGGATATTGTACCAAATCTTACAAAGTGTCCAATTTATTAAGTTGTGTAGAGCCCAGATATCATTTGAAGGTAATATAGATTTGCCAACCAAGTAATGGGGTAATGATGATGATGCACGAGGCTGCAAATAAAAAAAACAGTTTGTTTGGGATCTTAGGAATTGCAGTTTGGGAGACACAGATTTGGGTAACACTGAAGGAATGTTCCAAGGAAGAGAAAGAATCCGAACTTATAAAGACAAAAAGTCACAAGGTTGCTAAAAGTTGCCTGGAGAGAATTACGATCAACTTTGACAAGAAAATATTCGCCCTTAGGGAATCGCTAGGTAATTTAAAGTAGGGGTCTGATAATTTATGTCAAGAGGTATTTTAGGGTCAGTTCAGTTCAATCACTCAGTTGTATCCAACTCTTTGTGACCCTATGGACTGCAGCACTCCAGGCTTCCTTGTCCATCACCAACTCCTGGAGCTTGCTCAAACTCATGTCCATTGAGTCGGTGATGCCATCCAACCATCTTATCCTCTGTCATCCCCTTCTTCTCCCGCCTTCAATTTTCCCCAGCATCAGGGTCTTTTCCAATGAGTCAGTTCTTTGCATCAGGTGGCCAAGGTGTTTTAGGATGAAGGTCCGGTAAGTATCTTGAGCTTCTGACCAGTGTTTTTGATAACTTCATCAGGTCAAAACTTCAGATTCCAACTAAGCTGAGATGTTGCCCAAGTCACATTTCCTTAAGAGCTCCATTTAAGAGCATTCTCCTGGCAACACCAACTCCACTTTGATCTCCTTTTGTAGCTTTTACCTATGATAATAAAGTTAAATCCATTGGGATCAAAACCTCAAATTATTCATTCTCATGTCCCTAGAAACATTGTTTAAAATGTTGAGTACAACATGAATATACCCACAGGAGATATTGTCCTCATTTTGCAGTTAATATAAGGGCATCATAGAAGGTGGCCTCAGCATCAGTGACAATCTGGGTTATTATTATTAACTGAAATTTTAATTGAAGTAATTGTAGGCCCATATGAAATTGTAAGAAATAATACAATGAGATCTTGTGTACACTTTGCCCAGTTTCCCCCAATGGTAACATGTTCTAAAACTATAGTACAGCAACCTGGATACTGATATTGATACAATCCAGTTCTACTTGGACTCCAGCATGTGTATGTGTGTTTAAGGTTACATCTATGTAGTTTTGTGTATCCACCACACAGCCAAAATACATACAATTGCATCACCACACACACACAGTTGCATCACACAAGAACTGCTGCCTTTTCATAACCACACAGGCTTCCCTCCTATCCCCCAAACTGTGTTATTTTTTTATTTATCATTTAGTTTTGGAAAGCCTATATATATATAGTTTAAGAATGGCTCAGAAATCCCTATTGCCTGGGGCTGAATCCTGACTCTGCCCCTACACTAGGTAATTTATATACATGATCTTATTTCATGCTCACAAAAGCCCCTTGAGATAAGTTTCATGTCCCTACCTTTATATGAGGAAATGAAGTCTTAGAGACATTAAATATAATACAGAATTTGCCCAAACTAACACACTAGTAGACATTTTAGCAAGATTCAAAATCAAGTCTGTCTGACCTCAAAACTCAAGCTTTTTCACAACAATCATATTGATTACAAGTGTCGCAGTTAGAATAGGACTTCCCCCGATGGCTCAAGCAGTAAAGCATCCTCCTGCAATGCAGGAGAGAAAGCAGACACAGGTTTGATCCCCGGGTTGGGAAGATCTCCTGCAGGAGGGCATGGCAACCCACTCCAGTATTCTTGCCTGAAAAATCCTATGGACTGAGGAGCCTGGCAGTCTGTAGTCCATGGGATTATAAAGAGTTGGACACAACTGAGCACAGTTAGAGCGGTGTGTTGCTTGTTAAACTATTTTCTCAGTCTCAAACTCACCCTTTTGTTCACTACTTTGTGACACAAACCACAATTCTCCCTTGCCAGTGGGCTCCCTGACTGGTTCTGCCAATGGAAGCTCTAGGGGGACAAGTTACTGGCTACTTATTGTTTGTTTTCTCTTCCTATCAGTGTCACCCTGGAAACAGCTTTTCATCTTGGCAGTGGCAGTTCCTTCTAGTGGATTCCAGTTTACAAGTTGTTTGCATTCCTAGCACTAGAGACATTGCACCCACTCAGTGATGCCATACGGTCCATCCACATCCCATCCCAGAAATCTGGCTCCTGACTCCTCTGATCCCTCCTCTGAGTTCTGAAGGCATTTTAGATCTTCAGGTGCCACCTCCATGGTGTCAGCTTTTAATAATCCAGCCCCTATGCTTAAACTGTATTCTTCCCATACACAGAAAAGAACTAAATTCTTTTAGTTCTAAAGAAACTAAATTATCGTGAGACGTCCCTTTTTTCTTTAATTATCGGTAAACTTTTGATGTTAGACTACCTGTGTTTGTCTTTTCAAAGATACCTATATTCTGGTTCCTTCCTTACCTCTTTGAAACAGTCCTCCAGAGCTCTCTGAGAGGCTGTTTCCTAAGTTTTAAGTTTTCAGTATGTCCGCCAAATAAAACATAACTCTCAGCTTTTAGGTTGTGCATTTTTTTCAGTCAACATATGGTGAGGGCATATTTAGCTTTATGAGAAACTGCTAAACTGTCTTCCAAAGTGGTTGCATCATTTTACATTCCCATTAAAAAAAAAAAAAGTCTAGCAATCTTATTCCTAGATTCTTTCTTTCCTAAACTTCATATACTTAGCTTCTTGAATTCTCTTATGAACTAGTTTTACCATCTTGATGGCTCCCCAACCAACAAGGTAAATAAACATTTGGCACATTCTGACTTAAATATTTGTATTGAGGGCCATGTTTTTCACTTTCTAAATATTACACTTTGACAATAACAGCCAACCATATTTCCCACATGAAAGATGACCTTGCTGATTCACCTTTTGTTATTTTTCTAAGTCAGGTAATGACCTTTACAGTCACACTCTGATTGACTTTCCCAAGAGTCACCTCCTATGTAAATTTGCTCAACTGCCCTATGAAAAGTTAATATTTTACAAATGCAAAAGAGCACCTAGTGAACATGCCAGTAAACTGATCCATAGATTCATTTAAAAAAAAAAAAGCTTCAGTTTGGGAACCAGTTACTGGATAAATGCTAAGTCATCCTGGCATTAATCTGATTAAAGTAAACTATTCAAGTCACATGGTCTCCTTTTTTCTATATATTTTAAAATTTGGTGGCTTCTGTTACGGAGAGAGTAGAAATCAGCCCTCTGCAACTGGGTCTTAGGCTGATCTTTAACAAATAGAATCCTCACAGGGTTTTGAGGTGTTCAAGCTGAGTTCTGACTTTGCGTAGACAGTCCACAGAGGGGGTAGAAAGAGTAGAATTACACGTCGCAGTCAGGGAGGCTAGAGTGCATGGTTTGAATGTCAAGGGCATTCTTGGGCTTGCTGCAAACCTCATTCTGATTCATCCACTTTCAGACTGTTGAACTGAAGACTTTTTCGCTGCAGTTTTAAGTTATTCCAGACCATGGCTAGAATGGTTCGCTCTCCCTGCTCTCCTCAGATGTGGAGCCCCTGGGCAGCGGCTGGCACCGTGCACATGTAACTTGCACACTAATGTGAAGGTCCCAACAAAAACATTAGTTCTCACCAGTGTTCCAAGGATTTTAGAGACTTTGGTACTGTAAAAAAAAAAAAAAAAAATTAGTCAGCTTGTGACAGCTACAATTCTGCTCCTGTTTCAGCTTTTAAAAAAAAGGAGGGAAAAAATGAAACCATACTCATTTCTTCCTTCCACAGTTCAGTGAAGTTCCAAAAAGTAGAAAGAATCCCTTAGCTTGCCTTGTTGGTAGAAATGCCTGGCTGGGACATTCCTTTGGCCACTTTAACTGAAAACTGCATGCCTCTGGGAGCACAGCATCTCTGCTTTAGCCTCCAGTCTCAAAACTGATTGTGAACTGTCTACAAAGATAGGAGAAGTCTGCAACCCCCCCAACCCCCTTCCCGCCAGAGAAAACAACACAAAACCACACCTAGCCCCAGATGGAGGTTGCATTTCCAGAGAGAAAACACAGCCACTGAGATAAGAGCATCCTTCAGGATCTCTTTTTATTCTGACTGCTGAGCAAGGAACCATCTTCTGGGGAGCATTTGTTTCTGTTTCCATCATATCCAGGGAAGTGTAGGAAACACTTCTACCCGGAGAAATGAGACAGTAGCCAGAATGACACACTTGGTAATCTTCTCCAAGGCGCCATCCTTACAAGAGCAGGAACCCGGCCCTATTGGAAACGGAAAGGCTGATGGGGCCTTTCCTATCTAGGACACTGGGGGTCGGCTTGCTGCTGCAGCTTGTGCTTAATTCCTTGTTTTACTTGGCAATGAGCAAGTGAGGAAAACAAGGGTATTAATAACGATCATCAACATTTGAACTTCCTGGGTACACCCTGTGCTTGTACCCAAGTGCTGAATAGAATTTTTTAAAAAAGATTGTCTCTGTGTGTGCAGGAAGGAGACTAAAATTTGCCACAAATTTAAATCATTCATTTTCCTTTGTCCCAGAAAAATACATTTTTGTCTCTGTGGCATTTGAATCAACTCTTCTTTCCTTTCCGACTTTTGGCGTTTGAAAAGATTTTATGTCATGAAATGACCTTATTTATGTATTCTGCAACTCCTGCCACAAAGCCTTTGGGCATGCCAATTAAAAACACAACTGCAAAGAAGTGAAGCAATGTGATGATTTTCCATCGATGAAATTATTTCCATCAGCAAGCTCCTTGCAAAACGATGCTGCTGTTTGGTGACTCCCATGCCATAAATCTGGTTGTGCTTCTGGTTTTGAGGCAAACCTCACCTGCTGTGGTTTTGGTTGGTGACTTGGAATTTTGATCTGGCTGCCATTTGTTGATCCCTGGCCCCCATTCCTCGTTTCTTAGAAAGGTGGAAAGTCAGCAGAGCATAGGTGCTGGAAAAATAGAGATCCCGGTTGCAGTTTCCTGCGGGTGGTACCATAGTCCATTTATGAACCATGACCTATGGAACTCACGTTCTGGGACATCTGAAGTCTGCTCCATACTCTTAGCATATTAAAATCTGCCCACAGGAGAGTTTACCAGAAAAGGAATTTATGAGGGGAGGAACTAGTGTCTTCATCTTTGCCTCAGATGGTCAACATTTCTGAGAAAAACTCAGCTGGGAGTTCTGAGAAATAAGCTGATGTCATATGGTTGAAGGACTTATTGCCTCAAGACGCTAATGCTCTGGAAAACTTAAAGCCACTATTTGTTTACAATTGACTCTAGCTTGGAGTCAGATGCACTGATGCTTCCTTAGCGCAAGTGGAGAATTTGTGCCCCTGGAGCGAGTGTGAACTGCTATGAGGAATTCCATGGTCAGCAGTTTGTGTGATTAATACACTGGTAAGAACACATCTGGTGGAAAACCTCCAGCAAAAGCAATCAGTGGATCTATCCCTGATGCTGTCCACTCTGCAACACCACCACCCTCGCCTGCCACCCCTGACCCTGCCACTTTGGCCTTCTTAAATAGCCTAATCCGGCTAATTGCACATTTTGCATTTGCATTCTGAAAACACAACATTGTCAGTGACGAAAGAGAATAAATTGAAGATAGATGTTTAGGTGTTTAAATGACCTAATCTAATCCGTAACAACTCCTTCCTTGCCTCCCTACTTTCTTCCTTTTTAAAAAATTAAAAGGTCAGGGGATTCCCTGGCAGTCCAGTGGTTAAGACTCCACACTTCCACTGCAGGAGGCACAAGTCTGATCCCTAGTCTGGGAACTAAGATCCCACAATCTGCCCAACACGGCCAAAAAAGCAAAAAGGAAGAAAAAGTACACAAATACACCTGGAATAGAATTTATTAGAGCATAAAACAATTTAAAAAACCTTTCATGGTTCCCAAACTAGAAACAATTATCGTAACATCTTTTTCTATGCAGAAAAAGAAATATCTTTTATATTATAAATCATATGTATAGCATTATATTGTATTATCAATCATCATACTTTCTACAAACAATTAACATAAAAAGTAAAGGAGAGGGCTTCCTTGGTGGTTCAGTGGTAAAGAATCCACCTGTCAGTGCAGGAGGTGTGGGTTCAGTCTCTGGTCTGGGAAGATCCCACATGCCATGGAGCAACCAAGCCCGTGCTCCACAACTACTGAGCCTGTGCTCTAGAGCCGAGAGTTGCAACCACTGAGCCCATGTGCTGCGATTACTAAAGCTCAAGCAGCCTAGTTACCAACACTCCAGGACACGAGAAGCCACCGCAATGAGAAGCCCACACACAGCAACTAGAGAGTAGCCTCCACTCTCTGCAACCAGAAAAAGAGCCCACGCAGCAACGAAGACCCAGCACAGCAAACTAACTGATTAATTAATAAAAACAAGAAATGAAGGAGAAACTAACATTTCCTAAAGTCCCAATCCACAATAGTTTATAATATCTAGTCTATATCAAGATTTTATATATATATATAATGTAGACATATAATTCATAAATTAATTGATATATACATACAGTGTCTAATATATATCTACTACATATCATTAATTCTTCCCTGGTGGCTCAGGTGGTAAAGCGTCTGCCTGCAATGCAGGAGACCCGGGTTCCATCCCTGGGTGGGGAAGATCCCCTGGAGAAGGAAATGGCAACCCACTCCAGTACTCTTGCTTAGAAAATTCCATGGACAGAGGAGCTTTGTAGGCTACAGTCCATGGGCTCGCAAAGAGTTGGACACGACTGAGCGACTTCACTTCACTTCACATATCATTTATTATATATAATGACAATTTTTTACCAAATGGCTTATACTATATATTCTGTTCTATAATTTCCTTTTTTTCACAAACACTATCCAGACAACAATATCAAAGTCCAGATATATGTATCTACTCCATTTTAAAAATGACTATTTAGTATCTCATTAAATGATGTACCATGGTATATTTTATGTAATCTCTACTGATAAAGATTTGTTTCCAATTTTTGGATAATGTAAAAAATGGAGTAAACATCCTTGTCTATTTATCTTTGCACATCTATTTAGGAAATAGAATTGTTGGATCAAGGGACATTGAGCATATATTTTAAAGTAAAATAATAATAGCATCATATATAATATGTCCTTCACTTCCATTAAAGATTATATAATTTCATGATCCCACATTAACTTTGTAAATATCATTTCAATGGCTGCAAAATCTCTTACCAAATGAATTCTTACTTCTAACCATATGAATACTGCATACACGGGACACTTAACTTCTGTTTTTAACTTCTAATTGTAGCGATTGACTTTAACCACATCTTGTGTGAGACTCAATATGGCTATAAAACATCTTATTTGAGGCCAAAAAATACATGAGCAACTTTAAAAACTTCTCTATACCTGTAAAGATAGGAAAAAAGATATAAAAAGTTACATTTATTAATTTTACTCAGGAAATAAGCCCAATATTTCAAAGATGAAAAAATATTTCTTGACAGCAAATCTAAGCCACCTAAGATTTTAGCAAAAGTCTCTTTAAAATATAGTCATATTGTTTATCTGCCCATCCAATATATACTAGTCTGCATGTACTAATACTTCAATAAAATAGTCTTTAAAATAGTCATGTCAGAGCCAGAGGAGGCTTCTAGCTAAAACAGTTCTTTAGTAGTTAACCTAGGAAACCACAGTGTTTGCTGATCATAATCTTTGCTGCCCTGGTTCCTCATCCCCTGGCTTGTGCATGCAATGTCCCTGGCTAACAGGTATCAGATAGTTTCATACCATGGTCATTAATGAACACAATAGTGAAAAGACTAATGAGCCTGTTCAAACCTATGTGTCCAAGTTGCCTTAAATCACACCTCTTTCAAGAGCCTGGTTCCCAGAAACATCAAATGTATTAGACCATGCAATTCTGAAAAATTTATTAATCTGCTCTTTGTCAAGCACTGTCCATAATCCAGGATTTTAAAAAATGAGTAAATGGAACACTTTTTTCAAATAAAGTTTATACAGAAACCTAATATGTAAAACATTAAAGAAAAAATCTGCTCAGGCCCAAGCTAGATCCAGGCTCAGAGTTTTACTTCTTCAGCTTTCTCTTTTCCCCAGTACTGTGGTCCTCGAGGTACATTCTCATACAACAGCTGGGTCTGAAATAAGCAAGAAATGAAACAGAGTAATAGATGAGATATTGATAAGGAGAAGGGCCAAATCTGCAAAAAAAAAAAATTTTTCTCTTTTTTCCTAAGAAACAATATTTATTCAGAGAATTTATAACTAACTTTATTGACCTTAATGCACATAGTCAGTCAGTTCAGTTCAGTTCAGTGACTCAGTTGTGTCCAACTCTTTGCAACACCATGAATTGCAGCACGCCAGGCCTCCCTGTCCATCACCAACTCCCGGAGTTCACTCAAACTCACGTCCATCAAGTTGGTGATGCCATCCAGCCATTTCATCCTCTGTTGTCCCCTAGACTCTATCAGATCTAGTCCCTTAAATATATTTCTCATTTCCACTGTATAATCATAAGGGATTTAGGTCATACCTGAATGGTCTAGTGGTTTTCCCTACTTTCTTCAATTTAAGTCTAAATTTGGCAATAAGGAGTTCATGATCTGAGCCACAGTCAGCTCCTGGTCTTGTTTTTGTTGACTGTATACAGCTTCTTCATCTTTGGCTGCAAAGAATATAATTAATTAATTAAAGTTTAGAATAATCTTACATAATTTTTCATTCTTACTGTACTAAAAGTTCTTCTTATATAAAAACATATAGGTAGATACAATTTTTAAAACCCAAATCTTGAGTTCAAATATAATCAGAGGTCATTTATTATCTAACAACTGAAATTTAACTAATGTTAGACCCCTAAACCATTCCCTACCCTATCTTTTGGAATCTTGTTTCTCATTTTTTCAAACTGAAATATAGTTGATATATTATATATTATGTTAGTTTCAGGTATGCTACATAGGGATTTGATATTTGCATATACTATGAAAAGATCACCACAGTAAGTCAAGTAACCATCTTTCCTCATGCAAAGTTATTACAATATTATCAGTTACACTGCTTCTGTTGTGTACTACATCCCTGTAGTTTATATATTTTATAACTGGAGATTTTTATCTCTTAATCTCCTTCAAAACACCCCTACCCCTGGCAACCACCAGTTCTCTTTGAGTCTTTTCATTGTTTTGTTTGTTATGTTATTTAGATTCCATGTATAAGAGAGATCATATGGTATTTGTCTTTATCTGACTTATTTCACTTACTGTAACACCCCTATATCCATCCAGTTCAGTTCAGTCAGTTCAGTCTCTCAGTCATGTCTGACTCTTTGCAACCCTATGAACCGCAGCACCCCAGGCCTCCCTGTCCATCAGCAACTCCTGGAGTTCACTCAAACTCATGTCCATCAAATTGGTGATGCCATCCAGCCATCTCATCCTCTGTCATCGCCTTCTCCTCCTGCCCCCAATCCCCCTCAGCATCAGGGTCTTTTCCAATGAGTCAACTCTTTGCATGAGGAGGCCAAAGTATTGGAATTTCAGCCTCAGTATCCAGGCCTTCCAATGAACACCCAGGACTGATCTCCTTTAGGATGGACTGGTTGGATCTCCTTGTGGTCCAAAGGACTCTCAAGAGTCTTCTCTAACACCACAGTTCAAAAGCAACAATTCTTTGGCTCTCAGCTTTCTTCACAGTCCAACTCTCACATCCATACATGACTACTGAAAAAACCGTAGCCTTGACTAGATGGACCTTTGTTGGCAGAGTAATATCTCTGCTTTTCAATATGCTGTCTAGGTTGGTCATAACTTTCCTTCCAAGGAGTAAGCGTCTTTTAATTTCATGGCTGCAATCACCATCTGCAGTGATTTTGGAGCCCTCAAAAATAAAGTCTGACACTGTTTCCCTATCTATTTCCCATGAAGTGATGGGACCAGATGCCACAATCTTCATTTTCTGAATGCTGAGCTTTAAGTCAACTTCTTCACTCTCCACTTTCACTTTCATCAAGAGGCTTTTTAGTTCCTCTTCACTTTCTGCCATGAGGGTGATGTCATCTGCATATCTGAGGTTATTGATATTTCTCCCAGCAATCTTGATTCCAGCTTGTGCTTCTTCCAGCTCAGCATTTCTCATGATGTACTCTGCAAATAAGTTAAATAGCAGGGTGACAGTATATAGCCTTGACATATTCCTTTTCCTATTTGGAACCAGTCTGTTTTTCCATGTCCAGATCTAACTGTTGCTTCCTGACCTGTATACAGATTTCTCAAGAGGCAGGTCAGGTGGTCTTACCAGGATGGTCTTACCATCTCTTTCAGAATTTTCCACAGTTCCTTGTGATCCACAAACTCAAAGGCTTTCACATAGTCAATAAAGCAGAAATAGATGTTTTTCTGGAACTCTCTTGCTTTTTCAATGATCCAGCGAATGTTGGCAATTTGATCTCTGGTTCCTCTGCCTTTTCTAAAACCAGCTTGAACACCTGGAAGTTCACGGTTCACGTATTGTTGAAGCCTGGCTTGGAGAATTGTGAGCATTGCTTTATTAGCATGTGAGATGAGGACAATAGTGCGGTAGTTTGAGCATTCTTTGGCTTTGCCTTTCTTTGGGATTGGAATGAAAGCTGACCTTTTCCAGTCCTGTGGCCACTGCTGAGTTTTCCAAATTTGCTGGCATATTGAGTGCAGCACTTTCACAGCATCATCTTCCAGGATTTGAAATAGCTCAACCGGAATTCCATCACCTCCACTAACTTTGTTCGTAGGGATGCTTTCTAAGGCCCACTTGACTTCACATTCCAGGATGTCTGGCTCTAGGGAGTGATCACACCATCATGATTATCTTGGTCGTGAAGCTCTTTTTTGTACAGTTCTTCTGTGTATTCTTGTCACCTTTTCTTAATATCTTCTGCTTCTGTTAGGTCCATACCATTTCTGTCCTTTATCGAGCCCATCTTTGCATGAAATGTTCCCTTGGTATCTCTAATTTTCTTGAAGAGATCTCTAGTCTTTCCCATTCTGTTCTTTTCCTCTATTTCTTTGCATTGATCACTGAGGAAGGCTTTCTTATCTCTCCTTGCTATTCTTTGGAACTCTGCATTCAGATGCTTATATCTTTCCTTTTCTCCTTTGCTTTTCACCTCTCTTCTTTTCACAGCTATTTGTAAGGCCTCCCCAGACAGTTATTTTGCTTTTTTGCATTTCTTTTCCATGGGGATGGTCTTGATTCCTGTCTCCTGTACAATGTCATGAATTTCCATTCATAGTTCATCAGGCACTCTATCAGATCTAGTCCCTTAAATCTATTTCTCACTTCCACTGTATAATCATAAGGGATTTGATTTAGGTCATACATGAATGGTCTAGTGGTTTCCCCGCTTCTTCAATTTAAGTCTGAATTTGGCAATAAGGAGTTTATGATCTGAGCCATAGTCAGCTCTTGGTCTTGTTTTTGCTGACTGTATTGAACTTCTCCATCTTTGTCTGCAAAGAAGATAATCAATCTGATTTTGGTGTTGACCATCCATTTTGTGGCAAATGGAAATATTTCATTTTGTAATGGCTGAGTAATGTTCCATTGTATGTATTTGTTGTTGTTGTTTAGTCTCTAAGTCATGCCCAGCTTTTTGTGACCCCGTGGACTGCAGCACACCAGGCTTCCCTGTCCTTCACTATCTCCGAGCTTGCTCAAACTCATGTCTGTTGAATCAGTGATGCTATCCAACCAACTCGTCTTCTTTCACTCCCTTCTCCTTCTGCTCTCAATCTTTTCCAGCATAGGGGTCTTCTCAAAAGTGTCGGCTCTTCACATCAGGTGGTCAAAGTATTGGAGATTCAGCTTTAGCATCAGTCCTTCTAGAGAATATTCAGGATTGATTTCCTTTAAGATTGACTGGTTTGATCTCCTTGCAATCTAAGGAATTCTCAAGAGTCTTCTACAGCACCATGATTCTAAAGCAGCAGTTCTTTGGTGCTCAGCCTTCTTTATGGTCCAACTCTCACATCTAGACATGACTACTGGAAAAAAAATAGCTTTGACTATATGGACATTTGTCAGCAAAGTGATATCTCTGCTTTTTAATATACTGCCTAGGTTTGTCATAGTTTTTCTTCCAAGGAGCAAGTGTCTTTTAATTTACGGCTGTCATCACCATCTACAGTGACTTTGGAGCCCAAGTAAATAAAATCTGTCACAGTCTCCAGTTTTCCCCCTTCTGTTTGTCATGAAGTGATGGGACCAGATGCTATGATCTTAGTTTTCTGAATGTTGAATTTTTGTTTAATTTATTTATTTTTTAATTGAAGGATAACTGCTTTACAGAATTTTGTTGTTTTCTGTTAAACATCAACATGAATCAGCCATAGGTGTACAAATGTCCCCTGCCTCTTGAACCTCCCTCCCATCTCCCTCCCCAGCCCACCCCTCTAGGTTGACACAGAGGCCCTTTTTGAGTTCCCTGAGACATACAGCAAATTCCTATTGGCTATCCATTTTACATTTAGTAATGTAAGTTTCCATGTTACTCTCTCCATATATCTTACCCTCTCCTCCCCTCTCCCCATATCCATACATCTGTTCTCTATATCTGTTTCTCCATTGCTGCCTTGCAAATAAATTCATCAGTACCATCTTTCTAGATTCCATATAAATGAATTAGTATATGATATTTATCTTTCTCTTTCTGACTTACTCCACTCTGTGTAATAGGCTCTAGGTTCATCCACCTCATTATAACTGACTCAAATGTGTTTCTTTTTAAGGCTGAGTAATATTCCATTGGGGGGCTTCCCTGGTGGCTCAGAGGTTAAAGCGTCTCCTTGCAATGTGGGAGACCTGGGTTTGATCCCTGGGTCGGGAAGATCCCCCTGGGGAAGGAAATGGCAACCCACTCCAGTATCCTTGCCTGGAGAATCCCATGGACAGAGGATCCTGGTGGGCTACAGTCCACAGGGTCGCAAAGAGTAGGACATGAGTGAGTGACTTCACACACACACACACACACAATATTCCATTGTGTATATGCACCACAACTTCTTTATCCATTCATCTGCTGATGACATCCAGGTTGTTTCCATGTTCTAGCTATTGTAAATAGTGCTGCAATGAACATTGGGGTACATGTGTCTTTTTCAATTTTGGTTTCCTAGGGGTATATACCAAGGAGTGGGATTTCTGGATCATATGATAGTTTTATTCCTAGCTTTTTAAGGAATCTCCATACTATCTTCCATAATGGCTGTATCAATTTACATTCCTACCAACAAACCAAAAGGGTTCCCTTTTTTCACACCCTCTCCAGCATTTATTGCTTGTAGACTTTTTGATGATGGATATTCTGACTGGTGTGACATGAAATCTCATTGTAGTTTTGATTTGCATTGCTCTAAGAGGTGGGACTACCAGACCACCTGACCTGCCTCTTGAGAAACTTGTATGTAGGTCAGGAAGCAAAAGTTAGAACTGGACATGGAACAACAGACCAGTTCCAAATAGGAAAAGGAGTATGTCAAGGCTGTGTACAGCAAAATGATTCAGTTTTTTATATTTACATAGATTATTTTTCTTCCCTTATAGGTTATTTCAAAATATTGACTATTGTTCCCTGTGCTGTACAGGAGGTCCTTGTTAAGCTTTTATATGTAGTAGTGTGTATATGTTAAACCCAAACTCCTAATTTATCTCTTCATCCCCAAATTGCTAACTTCATGACCTGTGAATATTAACTCAAAAAAAGAAAACAAAGTTAATGTAAGCAGTAAGTAGACGGTTCTGTTCCTACTATAAGCTCTTTCTCTCTGTGTATGTGTGTGTGTGTGTGTGTGTGTGTGAGTCTAGTCGCTCAGTTGTATCTGACTCTTTGTGACCACATGAACTGTATGTAGCCTGCCAGGCTCCTCTGTCCATGGAATTCTCCAGGCAAGAATACTGGAGTAGGTTGCCATTCCCTTCTCCAGAGAAATCTTCCCAACCCAGGGACTGAACCCAAATCTCCTGCATTGCAGGCAGATTCTTCAACGTCTGAGCCACCAGGGAAGCCCTGTAAGCTTAACTTATATGCAGAGTACATCATGAGAAACGCTGGGCTGGAGGAAGCACAAGCTGGAAGCAAGATTGCTGGGAGAAATATCAATAACCTCAGATATGCAGATGACACCATCCTTATGGCAGAAAGTGAAACAGGAAAGTGAAAAAGTTGGCCTAAAGCTTAACATTCAGAAAACTAATAAGATCATGGCATCTGGTCCCATCACTTCATGGCAAATAGATAGGGAAACAGTGGGAACAGTGGCTGACTTTATTTTTCTGGGCTCCAAAATCACTGCAGATGGTGATTGCAGCCATGAAATTAAAAGACGCTTACTCCTTGAAAAGAAAGTTATGACAAACCTAGATAGCATATTAAAGAACAGAGACATTACCTTTTCAACAAAGGTCCGTCTAGTCAAGGCTATGGTTATTCCAGTAGTCGTGTATGGATGTGAGAGCAGGACTACAAAGAAAGCTGAGCACTGAATAACTGATGCTTTTGAACTGTGGTGTTGGAGAAGACTCCTGAGAGTCCCTTGGACTGCAAGGAGATCCAACCAGTCCATTCTGAAGGAGATCAGCCCTGGGATTTCTTTGGAAGGAATGATGCTAAAGCTGAAACTCCAGTACTTTGGCCACCTCATGCGAAGAGCTGACTCATTGGAAAAGACTCTGATGCTGGGAGGGATTGAGGGCAGGAAGAGAAGGGGACATCCAAGGATGAGATGGTTCGATGGCATCACTGACTCGATAGACGTGAGTCTGAGTGAACTCCAGGAGTTGGTGATGGACAGGGAGGCCTGGCGTGCTGTGATTCATGGGGTCACAAAGAGTCGGACATGACTGAGTGACTGAACTGAACTGAACTGATGGTGTTAGGAAGTGTTCCAATTTCATTCTTTTACGTGTAGCTGTCCAGTTTTTCCAGCACCACTTATAGAAGAGGCTATCTTTGCCCCATTGTATATTCTTGCCTCCTTTGTTAAAAATAAAGTACCCATAAGTGTGTGGGTTTATTTCTGGGCTTTCTATCTTATTCCATTCTACGACACGACTGAGGGACTTCACTTTCACGTTTCACTTTCATCCACTGGAGAAGGAAATGGCAACCCACTCCAGTTTTCTTGCCTGGAGAATCCCAGGGATGGCGGAGCCTGGTGGGCTGCCATCTATGGGGTCTCACAGAGTCAGACACGACTGAAGTGACTTAGCAGCAGCAGCAGCCTCATCTTTAAGTGCTGCTTTAAAAAAAAAAACAAAAAAAACTCCACAGACCACCTACATCAGAATCATCTTGAAGTGTTAAACATGTTAATTTTTCTACTTCGCTTCCAAAAATTCTTCCTCAACGTCTGGGGAGAAGCCCAGGAATCATCTGGTCTCCAGGTGATTCCAATGTGCACTCGGGCAAGAAATTGGCAATAGAGAGTTCCAGCAAGAGATACTAGGGAATTCTGGAGGGCTAGTGTGCAGAGTTCAGCTGAGAGTAAACTATAAGACAGGTAAGCATCTGGCATCCAAGATGCCTCAAACCAGTCCTATACCAGTTCTGAGCTACTTGTTATCAGATCTCTTCAACTCTTTCTCTGCTCTGCTTGGTACAGTAGGATATCTTGTTCCTGCGGGCTGTTCCTAGGCCCCTATAATTTGATTTCCCAGTGAGATTAGTCAATGAGAGATATTGGCATAAGTCTAGAGGGCAGAAGGAAGAAGCCAGGGCATTTTCCCCTATATCCCTCTCTTAGCCTCCTCTAGCTGCGACTGTGTTTTCTTCACCATTTCAGCTTCCAATAGACAGGCCCACTGTGGTTCTTGTTTCCACAAGTTGACTCCAGCCCCCAGTCTCTAATCATACTATTTTCCATTTCCATACCTTCAGGTTTGAAGTGGAAGTGCCTTCCTTCTGCTGCTGCTAATATCTGGAATGCTTTAAATTCCATATTAATTTCTCAACTACTCCATCATCCGTGTGGAGAAGGCGATGGCATCCCACTCCAGTACTCTTGCCTGGAAATTCCCATGGACAGAGGAGCCTGGTAGGCTGCGGTCCATGGGGTCACGAAGAGTCGGACACAACTGAGCGACTTCCCTTTCACTTTTCACTTTCATGCATTGGAGAAGGAAATGGCAACCCACTCCAGTGTTCTTGCCTGGAGAACCCCAGGGACAGGGGAGCCTGGTGGGCTGCCGTCTATGGGGTCACACAGAGTCGGACACGACTCAAGTGACTTAGCAGCAGCAGCCATCATCCGTGTAACCAGTTCTTTTTCTTAAATTCTCTTTATTTAAAATACTCTGAACGGTAACATGGAAACATACATTACCATCTGTAAAATAGATAGCCAATGGGAATTTGTTGTATGACTCAGGGAACTCAAACTGGGGCTCTGTAACAACCTAGAGAGGGATGAGGGGATGAGGGATGAGGAGGGAGGTGAGAAGGGTGTTCAAGTGGGTGGGGATAGAGGTAAGCAATTATCCTTCAGTTAAAAATAAATAAAAATAAAATAAAATACTCTGAACAGTTTCTGTTTTCTTTATTGGATCCTGGTTGATATAAGACCCCATCCACAGAACTAGCTAGGGTTCAGAACCAGGCCTCCAGTCACTCCTTAAGTAGGTATAAGTGAATAAGTTCCAGAGTAGATGGTGAAGAATAAAGCAGACAGGGCTTCAAGCATGGGCTAGGGCCCTAGGGTATATTCCTCAGAATTTTCCAAATGTGTGATAAGGCTTGCTGCCTCCCCACAGACTGTATCTTGTGATCTTCAAAATAAGTCACCAAAGTACAGTGTCTTCTGGAAACCATATCACTGGACTGTCTAGGATGTAATAATTGCTTAATCACTATTTACTGATGGGGGATATCCCTCATGGTCCAGTGGTAAAGAATCTACCTGCCAAGGCAGGGGACACGGGCTCAATCCCTGGTCCAGGAAAATTCCACATGCCACAGGGCAGCTAAGCCCATGCACCACAACTATTGAAGCCTGTGTGACTAGAGCCTGTGCTCCGCAACACAAGACAAACCACTGCAGTGAGAAGCCCGTGCACACAAAGAAGAGTAGCCTGGCTTACCCCCGCTAGACAACGTCCATGTGCAGCAATGAATACCCAGTGCAACCAAACAAGTAAATAATATCTAAAATACATTTACTGACTATAGTTTGCATGGCAAGTTATTTGATCAGATTTAGAGTGAAAAATTAGAAAAAGATGCTTTTCACCCCATCCAACAAAAACTTCTGGCATGAAAAAAAAAATGAAAGCTTATTTTTCTAAAGCTATTGATTTTTATTTTTAAGCACCCATAATTTTTTTCTCCTGGAACTGTATAGCATCTTTTAGAGATTAAGTTTTTAAAAAAACTAGAAAACCAAGACTATAAACTAAGAATTTATTTTATCTACCTGGCAATGAATATTTGTCAGTATCTCTGGCAAAAAAAAAAAAAAGCATGTTAATGAGGTACAAAATATCAGACTCCTGTTACAATAGGTTTCTACCACAATTTTGGCTCAGCAGGTAAAGAATCTGCCCGCAGTGCAGGAGACACAGGAGACGCAGGTTCAGTCCATGGGTCAAGAAGATCCCCTAGAGAAGGAAATGACAATCTACTCCAGTATTCTTGCCTGAAAAATCCCATGGACAAAGGAGCCTAGTAGGCTACAGTCCATGGGGTCATAAAGAGCTGGACACAACTGAGTGACTAAGCACGCACAATTGTGTAGAAAAGTGTTAGCGCTCCTATGAAACTGAAAATCTAGTGTTATTGGGATAACAAGGTTTAGGAGAAAGCAGAACATATTGAGCTTAATGGGTTAATTTTTCAATGTAAGTTGGTACATTTAATAGTTTTATTTATTAAAATTCCATGAAATCACAATTATCATGTAACTACTATCACTTATATAATTTTTAAATCAAAAATTAAAATGTTGAGACTTCTCTGATGGTCCAGTGGCTAAGACTCTGCGCTTCCAATGCGGGGGACTTGAGTTCAATCCCTGGTCAGGAAACTAAATCCCACATGCCCCAACTAAAGACACCACATGCCACAACTAAGACCCTGAGCAGCCAAACAAGTAAATATTAAAAAGTTTAAATGTTGATGTACAATGTTAGCTTGTACAATGTTGATATTATGTTAGCTTCAGATCTACTAGCATATAGTGACTTGACGTTTGCACACTTTATGAGATGATCACCATGATAAGCCTAGTAACTGTCTCTTGTTGTCGTTCAGTTGCTAAGTCATGTCCGACTCTTTACAACCCCATGGACTGCAGCATGCTAGGCTCCCTGTCCTTCCCTATCTCCTGGAGTACACAGGAACACTTTTATCTTCCTTATCCAGAGCAGACTTTACTAGATTTTAATGCAATGTATTTGTTAAGCCTATAACTATTGTTAATATAGCTTTATTTCTGTTTCCAGTCTGTAAGATTCTTAAAACAAAATAACATCAACTTCAATGCTTGTTTCACAATACAAAACAAAAACCCCAAGAGGAAAACATTCCAATACAAGCCATGGCGGCTTTAAAATTTTCCAAAAAGCGCCACACTCAAAGTCATCAACCTTATGATCTCCCTACTTGGAGACAGATAAAAACCCTTACTAATCAAGCTGAAAATCTGATTTCTCAACAGGGAATGCCTCGGAATCCTGAAAATATTTTTGTCGCTATGCTTGCTTTGCTTGCTTTTGCTTCCCCCGCTCAGGCTGATTTGATTGATCATACTTATTGGGCTTATATACCTAATCCACCCCCTTTTATTGTAGGTTATAGAATGGACAGATATAGGACCAATCGTATCCACTAATGACTCAGCACATATGCCCCCTCCATGGAGCTTGGAGGGGCCCTCTCATCCTGAGGAAGAAGGAAGGCTAATTAACATTTCTCTAGGCTATGAAATCCTTCCTTTATGCATGGACCCAACAAAATTATGTATTAATGTTAGTCGACAAACAAGGGCTTTCGTCCTGCCTCCAAAAAGAAACTTCCACACATTGCTTGGACTGTTTATTGCCCTGTCCTTTTATAAAAACCATGTCAATACTACCAAAACTCTAAGAAAAAGACAAAAGTTAAAATGTAAGGGGTTTACTTATAAAGACTTTAAATATATTCCTGTTTATTGAGATAAATGTCAAGCTAAATCAGGGAAATTAATGTTTATGGCCATTGTTGATTGGGGTCCTCCCAACACTGCAGCACGCTATGCTCCCTGTCCTTCCCTATCTCCTGGATATGCTCAAATTCATGTCCATTGAGTCAGTGATACCATCCAACCATCTCATCCTCTGTTGCTCTCTTCTCCACCTGCCCTCAATCTTTCCCAGCATCAGGGGCTTTTCCAGCAACTGTCCCTATACAAAGTTATCTAAAGGTTATAAAATACTAATTGTATTTGTTTTGGATGTATTGAATTATGATTGATTTTTAAATCTTTTTTCTTTTTATTATTCATATATTTCTAAAAGAATGAGCATTTATCTTTTCTTTAACTATTATTATTACTTTTATTATTATTCTAATGATAATCATTAGTAACTTCATTTTGGGTACCAGACTCCTTTGTAAAATCTGTATTTTGATTATTAAGCAAGGTTCTGTAACATTTCTAATTTGGAGCAATGAGGAACGGGTACAAGGGAAACTAGGGTCTGGCAATGAAAAAAGAAGTCTCATGGGGAGTTCCTTAGGCTAATCTTTGCAACATCAGTGATCCAGCCCAGTTATTTGGGGAACAGGCCTTCTACATGAGAGCCCCAGCAACTTTAAGTTGAGAAAGAAAACAAGGTTAAAATTAAAATATAAAGCAAAGTATTTTTTTAAGAAAGAACAGCAAAATGGTAACCATAAAGGGAGAAATTGACACATTGGTCTGGATTGTATGAAAATTAAGAATTTCTGCTTCTCAAAAGACAATCAACTGATATATCCAACTGAAAAGGACTCCCAGATCAATTCCAATCTGTGTGTGTGTGTGTGTGTGTTTGTGTGTGTGTGTGTGTAGACTTCCCATACCAACTACTAGTTCTGGAATGCCCCCAGGTTGTTTGAGAATTCAAAGCAATTCTGACACTATCTACCTGGAGTTAGAATCAGGTAAAGGGTTCAGTCCCACAAGACCACCCTCTGCTTTAGGCAATTAGTTATGTATCCAGTTTACCTGTCCTTATATCCAGCTGGCTGTACAAATGGAAGTTTCCAACAATCCCTTGCAATTCTGGATGCCCATTACAAGTCCAGGTTTTTTGTTACCTGTACTTCTGACCAATTGGCTGGTAATCAGAGGTTCCCACTCTCCCTTCCTCAGTTTTGATTAATTGGTTAGAATAGCTCACAGAACTCAGAGAAACATTTTACTTCTGGACTACCAGTTTATTAGAAAAGGAGGTGATGAAGGATACAGATGAACATCCAAATGGAAGTTGTATAGGATAAGGAGTGGGAAAGGGACACAGAGCTTCCATGCTCTCTCCAAGGGGACCACTCTTCCCAAATCACCATGTGTTCACCAACCCAGAAGCTCTCTAAAACCTATTCTTTTGAGTTTTTATAGAAGTTGTATTACAGAGGCATGGTTGATTAAATAATTTGTTATGGTAATTGATTCAACCTCTAGCCCCTCTCCCAAAAGTGGGGCATGGGCGATGATTGGTTCTCTTGGCATCTATTAGTGCTTCCCAAAGTCACCTCATTCACTTTACCATTCTCAATGCTTAGGAAATTCCAAGGGTTTTGGGAGCTGTGAGCTATGAACTATGGATGAAGACCAAATACATACAGAAGATATAGTTTGCTCATCTGAATGATCATATATGTATTTCTTATAAATAATAATACTGCATCAACAAAGAGATTATTTCCAGAAATACTAAGACCTCCTAAAAATCTATAAGAAAAAGACAACTCAACAGAAAAAATGAACAAAAGTGTTGAATAGACACTGCATAAAAGAGAATATAATTGTGTCTGATAAGTACATAAAGAATTGCTGCTGCTGCTGCTGCTGCTGCTACTGCTGCTAAGTCACTTCAGTCGTGTCTGACTCTGTACAACCCCATAGACGGCAGCCCACCAGGCTCCCCCATCCCTAGGATTCTCCAGACAAGAACACTGGAGTGGGTTGCTATTTCCTTCTCCAGTGCATGAAAATGAAAAGTGAAAGTGAAGTTGCTCAGTAGTGCCGAACTCTTAGCGACCCCATGGACTGCAGCCTACCAGGCTCCTCTGTCCATGGGATTTTCCAGGCAAGAGTACTGGAGTGGGGTGCCATTGCCTTCTCCTTGTGTCTATAGCACCTGCAGCTAAATAAACATGGCATTTGTTCTCTATTTCCCCATTTAAGCAAATCTGTGATAGGTAGAATAAGACTTTCCCCTTCAAAGATAATGTCTTCATTACCAGAATCTGTAAATATGTAATTTTATATGACAAAAAGGACTTTTAGGTGTAATTAAATGAAGAACTCTGAGAAGTTAATTTTCCTGGGTTATATGAGTGAGCCCAAACTAAAAGCACAGGTGTCCTTGAAATTTCAGACCCTCTGCCAGATATGGTAAGAGGGAAATATAACTATTAGAAGAATGTTCAGAGAGATGCAATGTTGCCAGCTTTGAGGAGGAGGAATATGGGCAGCCATTAGAAGTAGAAGAAGCCCAAGAAATATATCTCCCCAGATCCTCCAGAAAGAAGCACAGCCCTGCCAGTACTATGATTTTAGCCCAATGAGACACACTGGAATTCTGACCTATAGAACTTTAAGATAAGAAATTTGTGTTGTTTTAAGCCACGAGTTGGTGATAATTTGTAACAGCAGCAGCAGAAAACTAACACACCTTCCTTTTCCCTATTGTTAGAAATGCATTTTTTGAAAAAAAAAAAACTCACGCTTTAACCCTTTGTGAACTACCACTGTCAGCAGCAGTAACAAATATCCTAGAATATCAGAAGTTTGGCAAGACTGGGAGTTTATAATTATACTGAATGAAAACAGATATGCAAGGAGTAAAGGGCACAGAGGGCTTATCTACAGTTCAACCCCTTCACTGTCCTTGGAGGCTCTGTCATGAAAAGAAGTGCTGTTTCTGCAAGGTACAGAGGTCAGGAAATGCTCCAATATACACCTGCCCTTGGTGTAACAACAAAAGTGATTTCATAAATAGGGAAATCATTCAGATAAACACATGGCATGCCAGTAATTCTAAAAACACATCCACACATCTGAGAACTGGTTATACCTCCCTGACCTGGGGCCAAGAAGATGACCTTTCCAAGGTCTCCAACAATAGGAGAATAATATAGCCAAACAAAAGAACTCCATTGTTATTAGCAAGCATGCAAAATAATACTCTGAGAGTGTATCAATCATTGACAATCTACTCTCTCTACCCATATTCTCTGATAGGACCTTCGATTTTTTTTCCCAGTTGTTTTGAGAGTGTTATGGAAGTACAAGCTTAAGGCACACTTTCTGAATCCTCCTATGTAGCAATATTGGAACTATTAACACTTCTAGAGCTAATATGTGATACATGACCTTGACACATCATACCTTCTGGATACTTTGCTAATTTTCATTGGAAACTGTTTGGCTTTATCTTGTAATGCTGAACATGTTGTTAGTTTCCTATTAAATCACCACAAACTTGATGGCTTAAAACAACAGAAATTTATTCTCACACAGCTGTGAAGACCAGAAGTCCAAAGTCCACAGTCCAAGTTTCACTGGACTGATTCAATGTGTTGACAGGGCATCTTCTCTGCAGTCTTGGAGTCAAATCTCCTTTTGCCTCCCACTTCTAAGAACCCACCTGGATGATCTAGGGTGATTTTCTGATCTCAAGGCCCTTAATTTAATTACATCTTCAAAGATACTTCTTCTATAAATATATACAGTAACAGTCACAGGTTTGGGTGATTTAGGATGCGAACATATCTTTGGGGACCATTGTCAGCCTACCACAATAGCTAGCAATTCCAGTCCAATTAAATGCTCTGAAGATACTCCTGCCAAAGAGCACCAGGAAACATATACAAGACTATTCATGCTGCTGCTGCTAAGTTGCTTCAGTTGTGTCCGACTCTACTATTCATAAGTGTACTTTATAAGTGCATTTTAAAAGTCCAAAGGAAAACATCCAGATGTCCATTAGTAAGTGAATGGATTAATAATGAGTGGCATGTTTATATAAAGAGAAGTTTATCCATTAGTGACAATGAATAAGCAGTAGAAACAACAGAGCGAAAAGCAAATCCCTACTTACTAGTGTACACGATATGATACTGTTTTTATAAAGCTCAAAACGTGTAAAATATTGACCAGGGAAATATATGGCAAAGTCTTGATTTTCTTTTAAATAAAGATAATGATAAAGACAACATTTAGAATGTAGTTAGTAGGGGTAGAAAATGGAACAGGCTGGGGGTTGGAGATTGGGAAGGAACACCCAGGTAACTTCAGCAATATTGGAAATGTTTTAACTCTCATGTTGGGTAGTGAGTTTTAAGGTGTTTATTTTCTTATGCTTTACAATTCATACATATTACAAATATTCTATATATGTATCAAATATTTTTTAAAACCCTAAGGTAATGGACCTAGAGGGTATTATGCTAAGTGAAATAAGTCAGACAGAGAAAGACAAATATGACATCATTTCACTTACAGGTGGAACATAAAAAACAAACAAACAAAAAAACCCCAAATGAACAAACAAAACAAAAGAGAAACACTCTCATAGATATAGAGAAACTGGTGGTCACCAGAGGGGTAGAGGAAGAAATGTGGGCAAAATAGGTGAAGGAGAGTAAGAGGTAAAATTTCCAGTTATAAAATAAGTAGGTCACAGGATATAATATATAGCAAAGGGAATATAGTCAATAAATTTTAATAACTTTCTATGGGCACAGATGATTATTAGATTTATCATGGTGATCATTTCATAATGTATTTAAATGTGGAATCACTATGTTGTATACCTGAGACTAATATAACATTGTATGTCAACTAGATTTCAATAAAAAAAAACCCACCCCCTCAAAAAAACCCATCAATGTAATTTGTGGCATTGCTAGGCATGTTTTGAAGCTAGGTATATAGACTCAAGCTGGAGAAAACAAAGGGATTTATCACAAGAATTCACATGGATAGGAACTGGGAAGCTTCTGAGATTTGAAGCAGCTAAATTATTAACTTAGCTCTGGTGCACAGGAGGAAGAATCTGGTGCAGTGGTCCAGCTACAAACCAGTTATCTCACAAATTCTTAACTTGCTGATAGCTTCATTTTTGACAGCAGTGTTTCCTCCCTAAATATAACAATCACACAGAGTAATTTTAAAAGTTACCAGATTTAATAAATCAGAATTTTCAGAAAAGACATTAGATAATCTGCATACTCAATTATCAAGGAAACCTGGGAATCTCTAGAGCATTGCTTCTCAGACATTAACATGGACAGGAGTCACTTGGGATCATTTTGAAGTGCAGATTTTGACTCAGTAGGTCTGGAATGGAATCTGAGTGTGCTTTTCTGAAAGCAGCAGATAATGCAGATGCTGCCAGTCAAGAGCACCATTTGAATAGCAAGTAGCAAGGTTCTAGAGCTCAGAATTGTGTCACAGACCCCCACCCACAACCCTACCCTCTTCCCCACTTTGAAAGTTTGAGAAGTGCTATTTATAGATCCATTTCACAGCAAGATTCATAAACACTGAATTTAACACAATTGCAAAGGAGTTGGAGATTTGAGTCCCCCAAGCACTTGGAGTGCCCCAGGACACTGTCCTTCAATCAGTCAATTCAGTTGCTCAGTCATGTCCAACTCTTTGCGACCCCATAGACCGCAGCACGCCAGGCCTCCCTGTCTATCACCAACTCCCAGAGTTTATCCAAACTCATGTCCATTGAGTCGGTGATGCCATCCAACCATCTCATCCTCTGTCATCCCCTTCTCCTCCTGCCTTCAATCTTTCCCAGCATCAGGGTCTTTTCCAATGAGTCAGCTCTTCGCATCAGGGGGCCAAAGTATTGGAGTTTCAGCTTCAACATCAGTCCTTTCAGTGAAAGCTCAGGACTGACCTCCTTTAGGATGGACTGGTTTGATCTTGCAGTCCAAGGGACTCTCAAGGGTCTTCTCCAACACCACACTTCAAAAGCATCAATTCTTTGGTGTCCAGCTTTCTTTATAGTCCAACTCTCACATCCATACATGATTACTGGAAAAACCATAGCCTTGACTAGACGGACTTTCGTTGGCAAAGTAATATCTCTGCTTTTTAATATGTTGTCTAGGTTGGTCATAACTTTCCTTCTGAGGAGTAAGCATCTTTTAATTTCATGGCTGCAGTCACCATCTGCAGTGATTTTGGAGCTCCAAAAATCAAAGTCAGCCACTGTTTCCCCGTGTATTTGCCATGAAGTGATGGGAGCAGATGCTAGATCTTAGTTTTCTGAATGTTGAGCTTTAAGCCAACTTTTTCACTCTCCTTTTTCACTTTCCTCAAGAGGCTCTTTAGTTCTTCTTCACTTTCTGCCATAAGGGTGCTGTCATCTTCATAGCTGAGGTTATTGATATTTCTCCCGGCAATCTTGATTCCAGCTTGTGCTTCCTCCAGCCCAGCGTTTCTCATGATGTACTCTTCATATAAGTTAAGTAAGCAGGGTGACAATATACAGCCTTGACGTACTCCTTTCCTGATTTGGAACCAGTCTGTTGTTCCACGTCCAGTTCTGTCACTACCTGACCTGCATACAGATTTTAAGAGGCAGGTCAGGTGGTCTGGTATTCCCATCTCTTTCAGAATTTTCCACAGTTTATTGTGATCCACACAGTCAAAGGCTCTGGCATAGTCAGTAAAGCAGAAATAGATGTTTTTCTGGAACTCTTGCTTTTTCGATGATCCAGTGAATATTGGCAATTTGATCTCTGGCTCCTCTGCCTTTTCTAAAACCAGCTTGAACATCTGGAAGTTAACAGTTCATGTATTGCTGAAGCCTGGCTTGGAGAATTTTGAGCATTACTTTACTAGCGTGTGAGATGAGTGCAATTGTGCGGTAGTTTGAGCATTCTTTGGCATTCCCTTTCTTTGGGATTGGAATGAAAACTGACCTTTTCCAGTCCTGTGGCCACTGCTGAGTTTTCCAAATTGGCTGGCATATTGAGTGCAGCACTTTCACAGCATCATCTTTCAGGATTTGAAATAGCTCAACTGGAATTCCATCACCTCCACTAGCTTTGTTCGTAGTGATGCTTCCTAAGGCCCATTTGACTTCACATTCCGGGATATCTGGCTCTAGGTGAGTGATCACACCATTGTGATTATATAAGGCTAATAGGACATACATTATTAACCTGATTCTGATGAAATGATAGGAATCTTTGAATAATAACATCCAACACTTATTGAGCACCTACTGTATGCTTTGGCATTATGCTAAAAGTTCTCGATGTATCATCTCATTTAATCCTCACAACAAATCTAAGAGGAAGGTACTGTTGTTACCATTCTCATTTGACAAGTAAGGAACTGGAGCATAGCAAGGTTGAAGTAATTTGCTCAAGTGTATTGAGTGAGCCTGATTCCTGAGCCCAGATGCTTAATCACTATGTTTCAATCTAGTCTTCAGTTCAGTTCAGTTGCTCAGTCGTGTCCGGCTTTTGCGACCCCATGAGTCGCAGCATGCCAGGCCTCCCTGTCCATCACCAACTCCCGGAGTTCACTCAGGCTCACATCCATCGAATCAGTGATGCCATCCAGCCATCTCATCCTCTGTCGTCCCCTTCTCCTCTTGCCCCCAATCCCTCCCAGCATCAGAGTCTTTTCCAATGAGTCAACTCTTCGCATGAGGTGGCCAAAGTACTGGAGTTTCAGCTTTAACATCATTCCTTCCAAAGAAATCCCAGGGCTGATCTCCTTCAGAATGGACTGGTTGGATCTCCTTGCAGTCCAAGGGACTCTCAAGAGTCTTCTCCAACACCACAGTTCAAAAGCATCAATTCTTCGGCGCTCAGCCTTCTTCACAGTCCAACTCTCACATCCATACATGACCACAGGAAAAACCATAGCTTTGACTAGACGGACCTTTGTTGGCAAAGTAATGTCTCTGCTTTTAAATATACTATCTAGGTTGGTCATAACTTTTCTTCCAAGGAGTAAGTGTCTTTTAATTTCATGGCTGCAGTCACCATCTGCAGTGATTTTGGAGCCCCCCAAAATAAAATGTATAGCAATTACTTTGAAGAAAGTAGTTCCTTTTATTAAAATTTGTCAGGAGAGTGAAAATGTGGGCCAACTAAACCGGAGGTTTTCAAATTCTGATGGATTTTCAAATTCAGAATCTCCTGGGGCACTTGTTAAATATGATGAAATAATGCTTGAGTTATATCCTAGAATAGAATCTCTGGGAGTTGGGGAGGGAACTTGTGTATTTAAGCAGTGCCGCAGATGATTCTAATGTGTAAAGTCTGAGTATCATTGCCATAGATTTTACAAAGGATATTGTTTCTGGACTTCCCTGTAGCTCAAATGGTAAGAATCTGCCTGCAATGCAGGTGACCAGAGTTTGATTCCTGGGTTGGGAAGATCTTCTGCAGAAGGATATGGCAATTCACTCCAGTATTCTTGTCTGCAGAATTCCATGGATAGAGGAGCCTAGTAGGCTACAGTCTGCAAAGAGTTGGACACAACTGAGCAACTAACACACACAGAGTTTTAAAAATCCAAAGGTAAGTTAAATGAAATTTGTTATTCAAACAAGGAAAGTTGGCTCTGAGGGTTAAGAAGTTCCTAGAAGTGCATTTCTGACTCTGATCTTAATGAGGAAGAAAAGCAGGGGAAGGTTCCTTTGCAGTCCTAACAGGAGTATTCCATAATATAATCATTTAGACTAGAGCAGATCCACTTTTTTTTTTTTCACTTTTTTTTAAAGTTTATGATATTTATTACTGGGATTGTTTACAGAAAAAAATCTTTTTTCCACTGTTTAAAATCATTTTTTATTGAAGTATAGTTGATGTACAATGTTGTATTAGTTTTGGATATACAGCAAAGTGATTCATATATATATATATATATGATGCTTGATACTTGAAAGAAAAGCTATGACAAACCTAGATAACATATTAAAAAGCAGAGACATTACTTTGCCAACAAAGGTCCACATAGTCAAAACTATGGTTTTTCCAGTAGTCATGTATGGATGTGAGAGTTGGACCATAAAGAAGGCTGAGCACCGAAGAACTGATTCTTTTGAACTGTGCTGTTGTGTAAGACTCTTGAGAGACCCTTGGACTGTCAAGAGATCAAGCCAGTCAATCCTAAAGGAAATCAGTCCTGATTATTCATCAGAAGGACTGATGCTGAAACTGAAGCTCCAATACTTTTGCCATCTGATGCAAAGAACTGACTCCTTAGAAAAGATCTTGATGGTGGGAAAGGTTGAAGGCAGAAGAAGGGGATGACAGAGGATGAGATGATTGGCAGGCATCACCGACTCAATGGACATGAGTTTGAGCAAACTCCAGGAGATGGTGAAGGACAGGGAAGCCTGGCGTGCCACAGTCCATGGGGTTGCAAAGAGTCGGACAGAACTGAGTTACTGAACAACAAGTGTGTATCTGTGAATCCCACTCCTAATTTGTTCCTCCCCCTTTCCCCTTTGGTAACCATAAGTTTGCTTTCTATGTTTGTGGGTGTATTTCTATTTTGTATATGTTCATTTGTATCATTTTTTTTTAGATTCCACATATAAGCGATATCATATGATATTTGTCTTTGTCTGGTTTACTTAGTATGATAACCTCCATTGGTAATCAAGATTGCAGGGAGAAATATCAATAATCTCAGATATGCAGATGACACCACCCTAATGGCAGAAAGTGAAGAACTAAAGAACCTCTTGATGAAAGAGGAGAGTGAAAAAGTTGACTTAAAACTCAACATTCAAAAAACTAAGATCATAGCATCCAGTCCTATCACTTCATGGCAAATACATGGGGAAACTATGGAAACAGTGAGAGACTTTATTTTCTTGGGCTCCAAATTCACTGTAGATGGTGACTGCAGCTACAAAATTAAAAGACACTTGCTCCTTGGAAGAAAAGCTATGACCAACCTAGACAGCATATTAAAAAGCAGGGACATTACTTTGATGACAAAGGTCTATCTAGTCAAAGTTATGTTTTTTCCAGTAGTCATGTGTGAAAGTGAGAGTTGGACACTAAAGAAAGCTGAGCACCAAAGAATTGATGCTTTTGAACTGTGGTGTTGGAAAAGACTCCTGAGAGTCCCTTGGACTGCAAGGAGATCAAACCAGTCAATCCTAAAGGAAACCAGTTCTGAATATTCATTGGAAGAACTGATGCTGAAGCCAAAGCTCCAATATTTGGCCCCCTGATGCGAACAGCTGACTCCTTGGAAAAGACCCTGGTGCTGGGAAAGATTGAAGACAGGAGGAGAAGGTGACGATAAAGGATGAGATGGTTGGATGGCATCACTGACTCAATGGACATGAGTTTGAGGAAACTCTGGGAGATGGTGATGGACAGGGAAGCCTGGTAGTCCATGGGGTCACAGAGTTGGATACGACTGAGCAACTGAACTGATTGGTAATTTAGACATAAGGATAGGTGTTTGTTTCATGTGACTTTTTAGAACTTTTAAATACCATAAAACTGACTATATCAGGGAAAATATTAGTATTAAATTTTTGTAATCAGAGGAGGTGGATACATTCACTTCTTAAAGAACAGTTCAGTCTTGAACAATGAGGGTTTGAACTGCTGGGGTCCACTTCTATTTGTTTTTTTCCCATTAAATGCATACTATAGCACTACATGATCCCCATTCAGTAAAATGCATGGATGTTGAACCTAGGATCAGTAGGGTCGACAGTAGAATTATTCTTGGGTTTTCAGGAGAGGATCAGCTCCCCTATCTGCTGAATTGTTCAAAGATCAACTGTAGTTCACATTATCGAGCACCCAAAAAATTACTTATAGAGTGGTGTCATGAACCTGTAAGCACAGTGGCAGGAAAATTAATCCTATAACTCACCTCCATCCTCAGACAAGTTTAAATAACAGAAAGCATGGGAGGCATAGCTTGCATCTTTCCTAAACTCTTGCTTACTTTTTGTTCTCTGTTCATTTGTTTATTCAAGCAATTTAACATAAAAACTTACGTGTGACTTCATTGTGCCAAGTGTAGCTCTAGGAGCTGGGGATACAGAGCTGAAGAAGGCTTAAACACTTTGCTTTAAAGGAGTTAACCAGTTATATAAATAGAGATATGAGGTTTAACAAAGCACAAATTGGCGGTTGTGAACGGAAAACAGTTAAAAGGTGTGAGAAGGGAGAATTTTCTTGATTTCCAAAACAGCTAAAGAAGGTGGATTCTGATTAAACATCAGCAACTGGATGGCAATCCTACCCAAGATTTTTTTTTAAAGAAAAATATATATGATGCCTTTAAGGGTACACATATTTTATAGGAATTTAACTTTATCCCTGGTGATATATATTTTTAAGAGATCATTGAAGAAATAATTTGTGAGCATCCTAGAGAAGGGAAGTGGTGAACATCTGAGCCAAGAACAAGTCATGTGAGATCAGGTTCATTTCTTTGGTATTAATAGATTAGAGAACCATGGTTGATTTGGGGTTGAGTGGGTGGTAGGGAAGCAAAAATAATAGATGTGGATTCACAGAAATGTTTGTTTTAGAAACAATATGTATTGCATGTCTGCCTAGATCAGACAGTTGCATCTACATTTTTATATTTGATTATCATAATAAACCTGTTAAGGAAATACTGTCATCTGAGAAAAACAGAAAACTCAGGCCCTCCAAGCTTGACACTGAAGGAGTCTCGGTAAAAGAAAATCTTGGTGGAACTGGTTTGCCCACCCATTAGGCTTCCAACTCTGATCCTAGGGATTTACCTCCTTTTATGGAGATAAATACTCTTGCAATGACTTTTTCTTACATTGTTAGACTGGCTCTATTATAACAGAAGACTTTCCCTCTAGTACTTTGCAGCAAAGCTAAAAAAGGGCTGGAAGCCATAAACAAAATTTTGGGAACCATAAGAGAAAATAAAATGGAAATAAACACATAAAGGACCTGAAACTAAATAACATGATTTACAAAATAAAGTTTATTATTTACAAAATAAAGTTTATTTGTCTTGAATTTACAACCCACTGCAGAGATTATGATTTTCTCTCACTACTAGATTACTTGCTTTGAATGATGGTTTTCAGCACACTGCTATATATTTTCAAGTTTTTTTTTGTTTCCAGACACACTTTAAAGCTACAAAGTGCTTTAACCTATCTTCTAGAACCTTATCTTCTTTTTTATATAATTTAAAAATTATTTATTTTTGGCTGTGCTGAGTCTTCACTGCTTTGTGAGGGCTTTCTTTAGTTGTGGTGAGTGGGGGCTACTTGAGTTGCACTGTGCGGCTTCTCAGTGTGGTGGCTTCTCTTGTTGTGAAGCACAGGCTCCAGGTGTACAGTCTTCAGTAGTTGCAGAATGCAGGCTCAGTAGTTGCAGCTGGCAGGCTCTAGAGCCCAGGCTCAGTTATGGTGCATGGGATTAGTTGCTCTGCAGCATATGGAATCTTCCTGGACCAGAGATCAAACTCTTTGGCAGGCAGATTCTTATCCACTGCATCAACAGGGAAGTCCTAGAACCTTATCTTCTACTAGTCCTCAATGTGAGTTCCTCGTTTCACTGCCTTTCCTATTCAGACTTCAGAATATGTCACTTGTTTTGCCTCTATGCTCAAACCATTCAACATCCATTCCAGCTACTCGAACTGTTTTTTTTTTTTTTTCTTCAGGACTTTGTGGTTTCAAGGACCAAAAATTCAATTCAATTAGCTCAAGTAAAAGGTTTTCTTAGAGTAATATGACATGTGATTTCTCAGAAATAGTAATCAAAGTACTCAAACCTTGTATCAGTTGTGAATATTTGAGACTTAGGCAATAATTTTCCCTTACATCAGAAAATATCTGGAGGTAGCCAAGTTGCTGGTTGTTTTAGTAGCTCAAGATTAAAAAGACCAGGGTTTCTCTTCTTCACCTTTCCCTCATGATCACAAGGTGGCTGCTGTAACTCAAATACTGTTCAAGGAAAGCAGAAAGAAGAGGGAAGGAAAACTAGTGTTTTCCTTTGGTCAGGAGAGTAAACATTTTCACAGAAATCTTCCAGTAGACCTCTGCTTACATTACATTTACAATAACTCTGGCACATAGCTGCTCATAAAGGAAATGAAATGACAAGCCACATATTGGAAGGAAAAATTTACAACACAAAGAATTGCTATCAAGAATATACAAAGAACTTCTACAGTTTGATAAAGATAAGAAAAACAATCTAATAGAAAAATAGGCAAAAACGTGATTAGGTAATTGACAGAAGAGGAAATATTTTTGGTAAACAAATTTAGGAAAAGGTGCCCAACCACATTAGTGATCATGAAAATGTAAACTAAGACTACATTGAAATAGACACTGCATCTATTAAATTACCAAAAATTAAGAACTCTCAAAATTTTAAGTGTTGATGTAAATATGGAGTCATATCTACCACTGGTGAGGGGTAGGTAAGATGGTGTAATGCTTAGTAATACAATTTGGGATTTTCTAGTGAAGTTGGATGCTTGTGCTGCTGCTGCTAAGTCGCTTCAGTTGTGTTCGACTCTGTGTGACCCCATAGACGGCAGCCCACCAGACTCGCCCGTCCCTGGGATTCTCCAGGCAAGAACACTGGAGTGGGTTGCCATTTCCCTCTCCAATGCATGAAAGTGAAAAGTGAAAGTGAAGTCGCTCAGTTGTATCCGACTCTTCATGACCCCAAGGACTGCAGCCTGCCAGGCTCCTCCATCCATGGGATTTTCCAGGCAAGAGTACTGGAGTGGGGTGCCATCGCCTTCTCCCAGGATGCTTGTATACCCCATGAAAGTAGTTCCACAGCTTTCAACACAGGAGACATGTAGGTGAACGTTCACAGCAGCATTATTTGTAATAGCAAGATGGCAATAACCCAGATGGCCACTGTCAAAAGAATGAATAAAATGATACATTTATATGGTATACCTGCAATGATTGCATCAACATCAATGGGTACAAGAAATGAATGAAAAAAATCAAGAGCAGAAGACTACATATACGGCACGTTTTTAAAAGATAAAATATGATAGCTAAACAATGCATATTTTCAGTGACATGTACACATGTGGCCATGTGTTTTTCCACATGGAAAAAACAAAGAAAGAACAAGATAAACACAAAATTCAGGATAGTGGTTACCTCCCCTGAAGTAGAGTACAACAAAGGGATTGAACACATAGATTCAATGATACCACAATGCTCTAGGCATTGAGTAGTGGATTCTCGGTCATCCACTATTATGCTTTAAAACTTACTTATAGATATATCTATGTATCAAACATTACATAATAAAAAATTTTAATAACAAATAGTTTTGACAATAAGTACAAAAAAAGATTATAGCAGATTGTAAAGCTTTTTGGATGGGCGAGACACATGTACTAGGGAACCAGACATTTACATTTTTTATTGTTTTAGTTTCACAAAGCTTCTTGAGTATAATAAAATCTATATTTGATTCAGTCTAAGTGGGGAGAAAAGACATAATTACATACAAATACTCTAAGGGAATTTATTCATTAAATTTTGCAAGGTGAATATCATCTTTGTAGAAACTTTATAAAATAAAAAGAAGCAAGTACTGTTGGAACAGACAGGAGACTTACCAATAACATTATGTAAAAGAATAGTTCAAGGAAAGGAGTGGGGACAGAAGTGAGAATACAACAAATATTTAAAGAGAAAGTGAAATGGACGGTGCATATTACAGTCTCCTTTTTAAAATGCTTAGTAATACAAGAAGACAGGAAATTATTTTCTCATTTCTTCAGAGATTCTTCAGGACTATTCTTCCCAAGTGCACTCTACTTTGCTTTTACATTTGATGCCTATATTACACAGAGAAAAATACAGATTCCAGGACAAATTTTTATTAATTTAAGAAAATCTGTAAGGTTTCATGTCCAATCCAGGGACACACTAGAACCTACCCCAAGGGAGTGTTAATGATGTCACTATACAATAATGGTCTCCTTTTTGTTATTTTCACTATCATTTCAAGGTTATTTAACTCATTCTCAATTCCAGTGATCACACTAGAAACTGATCATGAAAATAAACCAAAACAAACCACACTCCTTCCAAAAACTAACAAAACCTCCCACTTCCCCAAACAAAATAACATTTCTTAATCATTCTTTCAACTGAGGACTTACTGCTTATATGCACATAGTGTACATCCCTTTTAAAATCACAGAGAACGACAATGCATTTTAGTGGACTTTGTTGATTTTTTTTTTTTTTTTGGCCACACTCAGCAACTTGTGGGATCTAAGTTCCCCAACCAGGGATTAAACCCAGACCCTGGTCGGTGAGTGTGGAGTCCTAATCACTGGACCGCCAGGAAATTAATTCCCTGTTGATTTATTTTTAAAGCTATTATTTGTAACTCCTCCAAAAGGCAAAACATACTGTCTGCTTCATTATCTTCTCACCTAAGAAAATGGTTGTTGATGTTGGGGAGAGACAGGAAAGAGCAATGTAACCATCACCCTCCTATGAAGTGTTTTCAGGGCTCCCAGGTGTAATCCCTGCCCCTTTTGTGTGCCACCTGTACACTTCTGTGGAGAAAGTCCAAAGCAGTTAAGTACAGTTTTCAATTTGTCTAACGTCTTTGATGAAGATAAGATATGAATGTGGAGGAAAGTTACCAATGGTTAACATCGGTAGAGGGTTTAATCTTTTGGAAAACACTTTCATATTTATTTTTTTCCAGGCTTCATCACTTCTTGACTAGAGCACACAGCAGGGATTATCACCATCCTGATGTTACAGGTTACTTTGCTAGGGTCCTACGGGAACGAGGGGTGAGTGAAATAAACTCATTCTGGTACTTGTTAAAATGGTGAGGTACAGTCGATTTAAAACTATTTCAATAGGGGATCATAACTTGCAGCAGGAGAAAGAAATTGTGCTCAACCTCGAATACAGCAAAGACACCCGGAAATTTATTATAGCCAACAAACAAGAAGAGTGAGGGGATTAGTGGATGAGAAATTAAGACAAAACATTAAGGATAGGGGGATGCTTGCTTAAAGGCAGGTCCGAGGACTTATATACTAACGGACTTTATATAGAAACGAATCTGATCGCATAGACAAGGTAACCAGATACTAAAGGTACAAGGATGACTTAGCAGAATTCACGCTAATACCGGGCTCTGCCCGGCCAGATTCGAAGGCCTCAATGGAGGCCTAGGCGAGTAGAGGGCTGGGAGGAGCCTGACTAAAGTTCGGACAAGGAGAGAGAGACCGTCATTGACAACCCCGTTTCTCTTTATTACCCAATCCCCATGGATGAGGAGAGCTGGCAGGCAACCGGGGTGGGGGTGGGTCCAGTTCTTTCTCCGAAGCAGCAATGACCGGCGGCCAAAGATCAGAAGGCCAGGTTCGGCGACACCAGCAGGATGCGTGTCTGAACGACGTCCCTCGCACTGCACGGGAGGTGCCCACACGCTCCGCCCGTTCGCCCCGCGTCCCACTTGAGGGGCGGGCTCCGCAGGTCGGCACCGGGGGCGCCGATTGGCTGACGCGCCCGAGCCGGAGTTTCCCGGCCCCGCCCCGTCGCCCCTCACTGGCCGCCCCGCCGTCGCCGCCGCGCTCCCTCAGCCCGCGAGGCCGCGCGCAGGCAGGTCCCGCGCTGCCCCGCGGGAGGGGCCTACCGGTCCCCATCCTTAAAGCACGAGTCCGGACGCCCCGCCTGTTGGAGAGGGCGCCTGGCTGTGGACAGCCAACAGCCGGGGCGGGCCAGGGCCGACCGAGGAGGGCCTGAGGCTACGGAGCCGCCGCGACTGGCACACGAGCGTCTCGGCCCGGACCAAGTGGTTGCGGGAGCTGTGAGGGGAGGGGTGGTGGGCGCCATTGCTGCCCGTCAGAACGCCGCTGGGGTCCCCGTCAGCCCTAGCCGCTCTCCCCTGGCTGAGAGGAGCCGTCGCCAGTCCCCGGCCCGGTCTCCTGAATCGGGTGCCTCCTCTGCCATCCGTGCGGAGACCATGTTTGACAAGACGCGGCTGCCGTACGTGGCCCTCGATGTGCTCTGCGTGTTGCTGGGTACGTAACGCGCCGCCGGCCCGAGGGGCGTGTGCGCGCGAGCCCGGGGTGGGGTGCATCGGTGGGGTGCGGGCGTGTGTCCGCCGGGAGGTGACTCGCCGGGAGTCGCGGACGGGCGTGGGGGGGTGTGTGCCTGACGCGCGAGCCTTGCCCGGCCAGACGCTGGGGGCGGCTTCCGCAGCCCGGGGACCCCGCTTCGCAGCCCGCATCCCCGCGTGGCCGCTGCTGTCAGTCTGCCTTTCTGTTGCCCGCCGGTGCGCTGAGCCCACCCTGCTTGGATGCTGTTCACGCCTCTGCGCTCCATCCCTTGCTGTCCTTTCCTCTGTTTCCCGTTTCACTGCCAGCAGAGAGGGTGGGCCCCTCCCCTCGCTGATGTAGGGAAGCCTGGTGGTCGCGGGCTCATCAGGTTTGGTGACAAGACCGGAGGGTTTCGATGCGCTGGGAATTCTCAGTAACTGGCGCCAGCGCCAGGTTTATCTTCCTTGTGGGAAGCAGTTTTAAGTTTTCGTCTATAAAAGGTTAGAACGCTAATTAGAAGGTGTTACCGGCTTGTAAATTGTCAGGCTGTAAGTGGGTGTGATGATGCCAGGTTTCTGCCTATAGGTTTGAAGAAGCTTGCTTTTGAGGGGGATGGGGTTGGCGTGGTGTGCCCCAGACCTGCTGTTTCCTTCTCTGCACAGACCTCGTCATCGTGTAGGTTTCCATCTCCTGCGAGAGCCCACAAGGAGCACTGGACATTTCTTTGGCTGCAGCGAATTTGGCGTTGTGTTTCTGAAGGAAGAGTTCAGTCGTAGGGCTTCTGGTCTCCAGTTGCTCTTTTCTTTTGACGAAAAACAGTCGAAGTCATCTGGGTAAGGGCTAGGCATTGGAAGGAGAGATTTTCACCGTCTTCATATATATTGTGTAAGGCAGTATCTTTGAACTATTCATATGTTTTGGAAAAAGCTACTTACCAGAAGACCTGCTCGATGTTTGAGTAGTCCTCATGTTTGAGTATCGAAGTAATAGTATCGGCGAGCTCTCAGCGTTGGAGAGCTGTGACTTTAGCATCCTAGACGCAGGTCTGCATAATGGCTTTTCGTTGAGAGGAAACTTCCTCCGCTTTTAATCCAGTATTCATCTCCCCTGCCTCAAACCTGACCGTTTAGGGCTTGTAGTCTTGCCGAAGTTTTATAAATTCTGTTACCTGTTTTTTGAGGAAAAATCTTGCTTATGAAACATCTTTATTGTTTGCCAGGACATTTCCTATATAGCCCCACAGTGAATTTTAGAAATTCCGTTTAGGAAAGGGAGACACGATTTTAGAACACTATTTTTATAAAAACACAAGTGATCCTTTCAGATGTCCGGACATATTCATAATTACATTAATTATATTCAGATTTATTGGCAGTGAAAAGTTCACCTTGGTAAATATGTTATATTTTAAAATGTATTTAAATTTATACTCAGTGTTTGTGGAGGTTTGTTAAATTTCATTTATATTTTAGTGAGGGGAGAGGAAAATGTTCAGTCAGAAGTGATTTTTAAAGTTCTAATATATTGGATATTATCCTATCATTGCCACATACTGTACTGTCAGAATTATATATAAAGTTCCCATTTTTCCTACCTTATGCAGTTACTAATTTATGAAACAAATGGGTTTTCTCTTTGGGCCAAGCACTGAACCAGGATAGATGAAACATAATACTGCTCTCAGGTAGCTCAGTGTTATTAAACACAGAGCCATATGCTAAATGTATGTTTTGTTTGTTTTAAGTCATGTATATTTGAGGAAACTATTTGCAATACAACTTTATAAAATTGTGGGGTTTTGTAGTCTATGTTTTCAACATGCTGCAAGCATCACATAACTGTCCAATAGAATTGAGTAATTTTATTGCTAACTTGGCCTGACAGTTGCAGAATTTATGATGACTGTCAAAAAAGATAAAATTGTTATTTCTGATTTTAAAATCTTTGGTTTTGGGAAAAGCTTGTTTAGGAGGCTTATGCATTGAGTATCAGTATCAGATACCTGATCTATTTGAAAAACATTTTATCTGTTTTTGTATTGCTAGAGTTTTAAAATAATTAAGTGTATTGTCAAGATAAGCTCAGAATTCCCTTTTCCTAAATAGAAAGTGAAATACTGGCTTATTTTAATTTGGTATATAAGATGACATTAGATTTAATAGCATCAATATTCTGTTACAAACAACAGTGAAGGAGAACAGTGATGCTAGAGATACAAAGTATTTTCATGCTGAGTTTTGGGAGATTATATATTTTTATTAAAAAACTCACCTTTCTAGTGGGGTCTGTGAGTCATTTTATTTATTTTTAAACTTTATGGCTGAGCTGCACAGCATGCAGGATCTTAGTTCCCCAACCAGGGATTGAATCTGTACCCCTTGCCGTGGAAGCGCAGAGTCTTAACCACTGGTCTGCCAAAAAGTCCCCTTTAAGGGTCATTTAAAGTTTTATTTTTATTCATCTTACTGACAGCAGGAGGTTGGCAGCCTTTAAAATAGTGGTAGCTCAAAGAGGGTTATCAACTTGGCATTAAGTTTTTTCTTTTTCTTTGGAGAACTACAGGTAAAAGTTGACTATAGCAACAGAAAGGTGATCAAGCAGATCATAAGTACAGGGTTATGTGAAAATGGTTCTTAATTATAATGTGAATATGTTCCAGGTTCTGTTAATGATCACCCAACATCATGCAGTGTATTCATTTAATATGATGATGTTATGTGATTGTGTTACATGGCTACTTTATAATATTACAGAAAGTGATGTCTATTTAAATGATAAACATGCCTGTATGTAAGGGGGCAGGTGTGTGCATGCTTACACACGTGTAAAAGCATTTCTATGCCAAGTCAATATTATCACCACTATGAAACATGATTTTCTCCATATAATACACCCAAATTATTACTTCCTTCAGTGGATCTGGTCTCTTCTTGGAAAAAGAATGAGAATTTTGAGAGATGATGTGTATTTGATTCCTTTCTGAGATGGAGTGTGGTCTTGCTAGCTTTCTCTGGCTCCTTTGATAATGAGTTCTATGATTGTAGAAAAAAGGCCATAAATATCACCTGAGCACACAAGAAAAGCTGCTCTACAGAGAATCATAGTGGGCTGATGTGAAAGCTGTGTTTTGCTCATTGTGTTAAACCATGTCCTAAATAAAACTTAATTGCTGAGAGTCATTTTAGATTTTATGCACTCTGGCATTAGGCTGCCAATGAATTGATTCAGTGCACATTGATTGAAGGCTAACTGTTCCAAGTTCATGTTAGGTGCTAAAGATAAAGATGAATTAGAAAGTCTGTGCCTTCAAGGAGCTTAGGGTCTAATGAGGGAGAAACAAACAGGTTATAATACATCATGATAAATGTAATAATAAAGGTATGGAATAGATGCTCTTTGAGTACAGAAAAAAGAGTTGTGCTATAAACGATCTATCATCGATAAATGGGTTGTCTGTTTTTGTTTAGCAGAGAAGGCAATGGCAACCCACTCCAGTACTCTTGCCTGGAAAATCCCATGGATGGAGGAGCCTGGCAGGCTGCAGTCCATGGGGTTGCTAACAGTCAGACATGACTGAGCAACGTCACTTTCACTTTTCACTTTCATGCATTGGAGAAGGAAATGGCAACCCACTCCAGTGTTCTTGCCTGGAGAATCCCAGGGATGGGGGAGCCTGGTGGGCTGCCATCTGTGGGGTCACACAGAGTTGGACACGACTGAAGTGACTTAGCAGTAGCAGTAGCAATTTTTGTTTAGAGATGCAGAAATGACATATGTTACTCCAGGAGTACTCTTGGAATCTTTTTTTTTTTTCTCTCAGCTCAGTACAGGGCAGTGGGAACCCAAGTAAGTAGCTGTGTGTATGACTTTTTTGCAAGTATCTCGTGATGCCTGGAAGATTTAGGTGGAACTGGCAGAACCTTTTTATGTGCCTGAGTTTTGCTGGGTAGCAGTCATTTGGAATATCTTTTCTGTATTGTGCCTTCTTTGGCTCCTCTAGATCTTTTCTCCACCCTGCGCTATGCTCTGGGAGGCTAGTGCTATGGACTGCAACTAGGCTGTTGCTTTTTGTTTCTGGTTGACTTTGACCAATGGGACAACAGCAGGAGGCCTGGAAGAGCCAGTTTCTTCCTGCTGGATTTGCGTTGCCAGAGCTATTTTGTGTTTTGTGAGTAGGTCACAGCTTCTATTCAGTGGCCCTCTGTGCCAGCCAGCTACAGTTACAGATCTTTATGGGTTTTGGTAACTCTTTACTTGCCCCCTTTAGCCTAGAGATGATAATGGCTTCCTGATGTTGCTGGTACCATTCCCTGCTACTTTCCCTAAATCCTACCTAAACCTTTGAAGATGGTTCCTTCATTAAATTATTTAAATACCTTATTTGGGTGTGCTGTTTTTTTGCCAGGGTGCTACCTGATAATACTCGTGTTATGTCCAAAACAGATCTGAGGTGACTTCCCTTTCTGCACTTGACAGCAATTACACTGGCTCATAAAAGCAGATGATAACAGGAACTCATGGGCTCCAACATTGGTTTTCTTAGAACGGAGGGGTCATGGTTTCCTCAGAATACTGCAAACATGGTATCACCTTTATGCCAAATCAGAGTCAATAAATTTAGGGGAAAATCTGGCAGCCATACTAGGTGGTTGTGTGTGCATTCCAAGTTGATTTCGTCGTGTCCGACTCTTTGCTGCCCTAATGGACTATAGGCTGCCAGGCTTCTCTGTCCATGCAGGTTCTCCAGGCAAGAATACTGGAGTGTGTTGCCATGCCCTCCTCCAGGGGATCTTCTGACTCAGGGATTAAACCCGAGTCTCTTATGTCTCCTGCAATGGCAGGCAGGTTCTTTAACACTAGTGCCACTTGGGAAGCCCCAGGTGATTGTGGAACCCTGTTACTTATTCTTCTTCAGTAATTACGCTGATCTTTTTCTGCCCCTTAAGTATTACCCATAGGAGTGCTCCTTTTCCTGATCTCAGTTTAGGCCACTTTCTTAAGGGAACGTCAGATATTTAATGAAAGAGTCTCCCTTGCTGAAAGTCTGACGCCTTCCTTTTTCTCCTAACATTTATTTGTCCATTTACTCATTATTGGGTGAATTCACCCACACATTTGTTTTATTATCTAGTAGATGCTGGGAATTCTGTTAGATACCAAAGAGGTAAATAAGTAAGTAAATAAATAGGACATAATACTTATCCTGATTACTTGCCATTTCAATTTCTGTTTACTTCTATTAAGCTAACTCCTTTTGCTTCTGATTAAAGTTTACTGTGTTTGTTTCTCTGTTTTATATAACTTTCGTCTTTCTTCCCAGCCACTGAGAGGGGGAAGGAATCTCAAAAAATGAACAAAAATTTGTCAAACTGGCATATTCTTGGGTCAGACTGGCCTTCTCTTGCAAGACTTTTTCTACCTTTAAATGGCTAGTTTCGAACAAAAGCAGAGGCCTGGAGGAAATTGATAGTATTTGGCTTTAGTTGGCTTTATACAGTTGACTTTAAACTTGAATTTACCTTGCTTGGATGACAGTATGGAAATATTCAGAAATATTCCCCTCTATAGCTTTTGTGAAAAGTAATTTTTTCCTTTATATTCTGTTTGAATTAAATCCTTTTGGAAACTCATGGACATGCCATAATCTTTGTTAATTTCTTTCTTGCTTAGTCATTTTTGGCTGAATTCTACCAAAGTTTCCTGTGTATTACTCAGTTTGTGAAATTATTCCAATTAGTTTTGATAAGAAATTAAAGTTTAAATTGTTACTGTTTATCTGACTTAAAAAGAAGCTGGTAGAAAGTTACTAAAACCTACATTTTAAGAGAACTAGTTAACATGTAGCTTTAGGTTTTTTATGTTTTTTTTTTTTTTGGCTACTCTGGCATGTAGGATCTATCTAGTTCCCCACCAAGGGATTGAACCCAGGCCCTCCTGCCTTGGCAGCATGGAGTGTTAACTACTGGACCACCAGGGAAGTCCCAAGAAATGTGTTTTTTTTTTAATTTTTAATTTTTTTTTGCCCCATGGCTTGTGGGATTTTAGTTCCCAGACCAGGGATTGAACCCAGACCCTTGATAATAAGAGCCTGGAGTCCTAGTCACTGGAGCACCAGGGAATTCCCTTATGCAAAGGAATTTGAAATGTTATTTCCTCCTAATTTACTGGTTTAATTCAGCATTTGGGATGGAAATATATAGTCTGTGTAATCAGCTAGTTAGGGATTATATAGGCACTGTCTTGTCCCTTATTTTCTTTCTGAAAAAGCATTCATTCAGATATTATGAACAGTGGTTACAGTAACTCTTTTCTTTCTTTTTATCCCTCCTTTTTGCCATATGTGTGTGTGCTCAGTCATGTCCTACTGTTTGTGAGCCCATGGACTGTAGCCCACCAGGCTCCTCTGTCCATAATTTCTCAGGCAATAATACTGCAGCAGGTTGCCATTTCCTTCTCCAGAGGATTTTCCTGACCTAGGGATCAAACCTGAGTCTCCTGCATCTCCTGTGTTGCAGGTGGATTCTTTACCACTGCTGCTTGGGAAGTCCTTCTTTTTCTACTTACCTTATTTTTCGTTTCCACTTTTTCCTTCCTGCTTTCCTTCGCCCTTCAACCTTCTTGCTGTCTATGTTTAAAGCCCAGATGGCTCAGACTGAGTTGTTTCAGTTTTACTTAACTGAAACTAGTCTGACATTGGTTATGACTTTATAAACTATTGATTTTTCTTTAAAACTTTAGATAGACAGCATAGTCTAGTGATGGACTCTGGATCCAAACTGTGTAGGTTCAATTCTAGTTCCTCCATTTATTAGCTGTGTGACCTTAGGCAGATTTCCTCTGTGTGTGTCAGTTGAGTCAGCTGTGTAATGATAAAGTACCTACCTTGTTATGGTTGTTGTGAGGCTTAAATGAGTGAAAATATAAAGGTCTTAGAGTAGGCCTTGCACTCGTGTGCATAATATGATTGTCAAATAAAAGTAATCCTCTATAATCCTGTAATAATTAAAACATCATTATTTTAGTAAAAATAACATCAACATAGTTTTGTATTAGGGACAAAAACACAAACTTCAAACTGTTTCCTGTAAATACTCATGGAATGTCTTTGAAGCTTACAGAACATCTTGAAGTAGTAGTGTCTTATCAGTCATGTGTAAAAACCACATATATGATCTTCAGGTAGTGGTAATCCCAGCTATGTTGGAAAATGATCTGTACAGTCTGTGGTAGAGCGTAACTAAACAGATGGAAAAACTGTTACTTTATACAGTGGTTAAGTCCTGAATTTCACCTTAAGAAAATGGAGTTAGCCAGACCCTTGTCACCTTCACTATTTTTATTGTCCAGGCCTTGGAACTGATTGAGTCACCATATAAAAAGTAGACTTAATATTCCTAAAATTTTTGAATGACCTTAATTGTATTCCCTCATTTGTATGAATTCTGTTGTTTGATTTCCTGCCTATGGTTAAGCAGGCATCAAAGAAAAAACTATTGTGTAATACCTCTTCATACCCCATCTCCCTCTTACTTCTGTTTTTTCAATCAGATATTTATTTACTGGCTGTGCTGTGTTGGTTGTGGGATCCTAGTTCCCTGACCAGGGATTGAACGCCGGCCCCCTGCAGTGGAAGTATGGAGTCCTAACTACTGGATCTCCAGATAATTACCTCAACTATTTATTTTGACATATGTTAACCTGATACTATCTTTTATTTTTTATGTTATGTTTAATACAGTGTTATTGCTCAGTTGCTAAGTCGTGCCTGACTCTTTGTGACCTTAAGACTGCAGCGCACCAGGCTTCCCGGTCCTTCACTATTTCCTGGAGTTTGCTCAAACTCCTGTCCATTGAATTGGTGATGCCATCCAACCATCTTATCCTCTTTCAGCCCCTTCTCCTCCTGTTCTCAATCTTTCCCAGCATCAAGGCCTTTTCTGATGAGTCGGCTCTTTGCATCAGGTGACCAAAGTATTGGCGGTTCAACTTCAACATCAGTCCTTCCAGTGAATATTAATATTGATTTCCTTTAGGAATACAATGTTAAGTTTTAAAATATTTGACTTTGCAACATTGTTCACTTATCAGCTATTATGTGCTTAATGGGGCTTCTCTGGTGGCCAAGCTGGTAAACAGCCCATCTGCCAATGCAGAAAATGAAGGAGACTCAGGTTCAATCCCTGGGCGGGAAAATTCCCTGGAGATGGAAATGGAAACCCACTCCAGTTTTTTTGCCTGGAAAATTCCATGGACAAAGGAGCCTGGCATTGCTGCAGTCCATGGGGTCACAAAGAGTTGTACACGGCTGAGCACACACACACACGTGCTTAATATTTACAATGCTAGGAGTTGTAAATTTCATTGTGAAAAAGATAAGTAAGTTCTCTATACTAATAGTTACAGATATTTGTGAATGCCATGAAAGAATGTAAGCAAGGTTAGAAGAGAGTGAGATATTGAGGGGTGGTAATCTCAAGGAAGGCTTCTCTGAGGAAGGCATATTTGAATTCAGATTTAAGAATAAAAGTAAGTTGGTCATAGAGGAGCTGAAAGATGATTCCAGGCTTAGGAAAGAGCAGGTGTTGAGGGGCAAAGGGCATTTATAACAGAAAAGAGGCCAATGTGGCTGGAATACAGTATGTATCCTAGTGTTCTTAATAGTAACTATTGCAGCTTATTTCTAAATGTCAAAGTGGATAATAACAATAACTGACATTTAGTGCTCTATGTCTATGTGTGGCTATGACGTCTATCAAAACCTGCTTAGGGAGGACAGCTTAGTTATCTTCATTCTGTTGATGGTGGAACTAAGGCCTAAGGTAGCTGAGAAACTACCAGTGGAACCCAGGTAAGAAGTGGCATGGTTGGGAATTGGGAAATGCATTTTTAAGAGTTATAACTTTTGAATTCAGATTAACTGTCCAGATTGAGAAATGAAGAGGATAAGAAATGAAGGACTGAGGGAATTAATTGCTTGTAAAAGCAGTGATTATTTTAGGTGGGCTAAATCTTTTATGACTGTCTTTATTCCATATGATGTGGCTTCATAGTCAGTTTCTGCTTATCATGTTTTGAGCATGTATCTGCTGTCCAAAGGAGTCACTTTAATTTTTCATAAATCAAACTCCTAATAACTACTAAGAATTTGCTAGGAAAGTATATCATACTGGAACATATAACTGATTTATCCTGATCAGTAAAGTTTGTTGTTGTTTAGTCGCTTAGTTGTGTCTGACTCTTTTGCAACCCTTTGGACTGTAGTCTGCCAGGGTCCTCTGTCCATGGGGATTCTCTAGGCAAGAATATTGGAGTGAGTTGCCATTTCCTTCTCCACAGGACCTTCCCAATGCAGGGATCAAACCCACATCTCCTGTGTCTCCTGCATTAGAAGGTGGGTTCTTTACCACTGTGCCACCTGGAAAGCCCGATCACTAATATACTCATAGATTTTTTCTTCAAATAGCGTTGTTGTTATAGGCAATTTTACCAGGAAAGGAAGACCTTTGTACTTGATTGCATTTCATGTGAATCATGTGTGTAGAGTTTAGAGTCACCTTTGGTAACTCATTCCAGTAAATATAGTTAGAACCTCATGGTTTAGTTCTCAGTTGTCACTTCTTGGAAATGTTTCCTGTGTCTTTTTTTCAGGGTGGGGTGCCTAGGAAAATGACATATAGGAAATGTGTAGCGGATGAGCTCTTGAGTTAATTGGCAGCTTGTTTAGCCAGGTTCTGCCTTGCCTTTTGGTTCATTTACGTCAGCAGGAAGAGAGGGGTTGACTGCATAGGTGCTTGAGGGGTAAATAAGAAAACTATTCCTTATTCAATGCATAAATGAGCCTTTGGTAAATGTTTTATATAACTCATGAAATCATTACAAAACTGTGAAGTAATAGGCTTGTTGTATGCCCTAGCACTGGTGGTACAAAAATGGGTGAAAAAATAAAACTCATGGATCTCAAGTAGCTTCTTGCTTACTCTGGAAGACAGACTTGTAACAATGACAATACCATATGGTAAGCTGAGTGCCTGATATGTCATAGCACTTAGGTACTAAGAGTGAGTGAGACAGGGTCTCTGTCCCCAATGGGTACACAGAAGCTGTAAGGGGAGAGAAGTAGGTATTTTAATGAAGTCTGTGTGAATTTCAGAACAATTTCTCCTGAGATCTTCACTTTTGCTTTCCAGCAAGGATACTGTAAACCTTGGGGAACATTACACTTTTGGTTAGTGCTAAATTCTGGAAATAATTCCTGTAGATAGTTCTGAAGTGGTGAAATGAAAGTTGCTCAGTCATGTCTGACCTTTTGCAACCCCATAGACTGTATAGTCAATGGAATTCCCCAGGCTATGATACTGGAGTGGGTATCCTGTCCCTTCTCCAGTGGATGGTTCAGAATCTGGCTTTATTACTGGGTGGAAACACTGTAATGTGAGTGCTTGCTGCTGCTGCTGCTGCTGCTGCTACTAAGTCGCTTCAATCGTGTCCGACTCTGTGCGACCCCATAGACGGCAGGCAGCCCACCAGGCTCCCCCGTCCCTGGGATTCTCCAGGCAAGAACACTGGAGTGGGTTGCCATTTCCTTCTCCAGTGTATGAAAGTGAAAAGTGAAAGTGAAGTCACTCAGTCGTGTCCAACTCTTAGCGACCCCATGGACTGTAGCCCAACAGGCTCCTCCATCCATGGGATTTTCCAGGCAAGAGTACTGGAGTCAGGTGCCATTGCCTTCTCCGATATGAGTGCTTAGAAACTGTGTAATACATGTTAGGCATTCAGATATTTTTTACATGAATGAGTAGGCAAGATACTTGAGTCAGTCACTTCTGGGGGTTGGAATTTAACTCTGTTACTAACTGTGTGACATTGGGCAGGTTGGTTCAGCTCTCCATGAGTCTTGTCACCTAATGAGGAAAAAGATAATGACAATAGTGTCTTCCTCATAGTGCTGTGAGATTAGATGAGATAATGTGAGAGAGTGTATGTGAAGTTTTAACATAGTTCTGGTCTGTCCCGTTGTTGTTATCATGATCCCTATTAAGATAATAACTCAATTCGGCCACTGATCCCGTCTGTTGTTTAAATTTGATACCATGTACTGGTGAGTTTTCTTTTGGGACATTGTTTAGTGTAGTTCTAGCTTCAGTTTAAATAGCATTTGAATTGGGACCTGGTTCATATTTCAGTTTCTCGTGCCCAGATCACTATGGGAGATGTTCTGATTACTTCTAACCTGTTTCTTTCTGGAATCAGATACCTCACTGAGATCTTATCATTTTACTTCTAGGTGAGCAGTATTTCCACAGCTCATAGAAAAGGTACCAACATGAATATCTGTAGTTGAGCGAAATAGTAATAAACAAAGGTGTTTGTGAAGTGGAAATGGCATGATTTGGGTAATCGTAACTTCTCTTGGTACTCACGTTTTAAAACATGAAGATTTTATTTCTTGAATATGAGCTAGTCAGAACCTAATAACTTGCAGTTCAGGCTAAAGTATGGCTGCAGTACAGCTAAACATAACAGGTTCTTTTCATAACTTCTCTTGATCAATAAGAATTTTTCCTTGTTTTCTATCCATGAAGTTTAAGAAGTAAATGTTTATAGTGGTCACATCCACCTGCAGTGTTCTGGTATAGGCCTAATTTTAGGATAGCCTTCCTCATAAAGGCAGTATGACTCTGTAATTAAATGTATGGCTAAACATAATTAAAATGCATAGTTTTATAATATTTTATGTTTCAATATCATATATTTACAATACTTTTCTTTAAAAAGCCTATTTAAACAGTTTTTCAAATGACATCCCAATTGATTTGGAAAATATACCTAGAATAGTTATACAGTGTAGCAGAAGCAAGTGACATTTATTATTTTTATATTTTTAAAAAATGGCATTGATAAGAGAAAGAAATTTTGAATATGCTCCTTCTCATATGTTGTCTATGTCTGACCCAATGGCCTAGTTGGAGAAGAGGTCTCTTAAGTTGTGATGTTATCAAAAGTTGTAGGGCAAATTATGGGTAATACTCAACTTTATGGCTAGTGTTGGATATTTATATGAATATGAGTGAGATTCTAAGTTCTGCCATTGATTGTAATTTAATTACTAACCAAATCTAACAATGAATAAATTATCTTTTAAGAAGATAAGTTTTTTGCATTAGACTTCCTCGCCTTGCTTAGGATTTGATATTGTGGACGATTTTTCACTGAGTAACAATTTTGTTTATGTAATTTATTTAAAGGCTTCAAAGTGTGATCTGGTAGTGAAAGTGGTTGGCTTTCAAGTCACATTCTAGTTTTGCTGCTGCTTTTCTCTCTGATCACATGGGCAGGATCACTTGGGCTGTTTTGTTTACTCCTGTGTAAATTATGGTGAGAATAATATCTGCCTTATCTATCTCTCTGGGTCATAATGGTAAGCAAACTTTCTTATTAAGGAGAGTCAATAGCTGCAGAACATATTTGAGCATTTGACACTAGGGTAGGAAAACAAAGAATGCAGGGTAAAGGGGGCATTTTGAGCAAGGCAGCACACTTGTAGGAGATCTGTTATTAATCTAGCCAGGCCATGAAGGGAGTGTTGTCAGCAGAAAACAGGAAAAATCTGAAGGCTGACTGAAGTATTCAGAAAGTAGTGACATAGGAAAAATGGTCTCTGATACAAATAATGTAGGCCCCCTGCTTGAGTTTCTTCTTTTGCCACACATAGGCATATGACTTTATCAGTGACCAGATAACTTATGAAATCTTGAAACTAGTTGGATACTCTTCTGTCAGCCATACTGTTAGAAGTGGTGACATGCCACCTTGAGAAGCCAAAGCAAAATATAATTTTGTCAGACTCACTGAAATTTCAGTGAAGGGAGATTTTCAGTTTTAAAAAAGATGAAAAAGGATGTTCAACTGCCATTAAATTAAAAAAAAATACAAAAAGAAATCACAATTAGGCTAGGTTAGATCTAGTTTGCTTAATATCAGGAGATTGTCATCTGTATCAATAGCAGTTTGTCTTCAGCTAAGACTGTCAAAATCTTTTGCCAAAGATCTGAAATACCAGGGAAATCTCTTCTAACTTTGTATTTGCCTGTGTTCTATTCTATTCCAGTGACTTGCAGAATATTTAATAGGAAATAGGAGAGAGATGTTCTTTGAAATAAAATAATTACATTATCTAAGATTATGTTTCTATTTTCCTCAGTACTAGTCTTGTAGTTTGTTAGTCAGTTAATGATTGGAGTGGTGAGACCTTAATGTTACTGTGTAGCTTTGGGTGGCAGAATGGTGCATTACTATGTAGGGTATTGGCATATAGCTTTCATTGAACAGTTAAGGAATTTCATTTACCCAATAACCCTGGAAACCTACCACCAATTGGAAATATATACACCAGAAGTAAAATACTATGGCCAAAGTTACAAGAACTACTTAAGTTGAGTCCTACTTAAGAATCATATTTTTGTTTGGTAATAATTTAAAGCTTACACTTAAAAGCATTGAACTATTCAGTAGTTGTGACTGAAATTTTGAACTCATAAGCATCTATAGCTCAAAAGCCCTGATGTTGGTTGGCTTTGGCTAACTTAATTTCTTCTGATAAAAAGGGAGGCAAAGAGTAGAGTGAGGAAAAGAACAATTTTTTTAAATGAAGAAGTGAATATTGCTATAGTCTGTTTTTACCTTGCAAGAGGAAGTCAGGAAAGGATGAAGCTTCCTTGAGAGAAAGAGGGACAGTAGGATTAACCATGACGATGCCTCACGAGGCCTAGACTAAGCCTTTACTAAGTGTAAAGAGATAATAGTGGAGATTCTGATTTTCAGTTGGATAAATCTAAGGGTCACATTTACAATGGTTTAAATTTCCTGAAGTAAAGAATTTGTTGTTTAGGTTGGTCAATGATAATTCAACCTGTGTTTAGGATTTACTAGGGAAAGAGAACAGATGGCTGAAAAAATTTTGTTATAGTTACCCTTACTTCATGTCCTCAGACTTTTCATAGTTAAGAATGAAATACTGAGATTGGAGGGGAATTCCTTGGTGGTCCAGTGGTTAGGAGTCAGTGCTTTCTTTCTTTCTCTTTTTAAATATTTATTTATTTATTTGGCTGTGCTGGGTCTTAGTTGTGGCCACACTGGATCTTTGATCATTGTGGCACGCAGGATCTTTAGTTGCAGCTTGTGGGATCAAGCCCAGGCCCCCTGCACTGGGGGCATGGAGTCTTAGCCACTGGACCACCAGGGAATTCCCAGGACTTGAGACTTTCACTGCCATGGTCTGGATTTGATCTCTGATCATGGAATTAAGATCCCACAAGCTGCCCGGTGTGGCAAAAATCAGTCAATCCATCTACCTATCAATCAATCAATAAAATTTTAAAAAGAATAAAATATTGAGATTGGAAGATAGCATAACATGGTTGAATGTTTTATAAATTAACAGCAGAGGGGTTTGAAATTTTGAACTGTCAGATATATCAAATAGAGTTGTGACAGAAGTGTTATAGCTCAGATAGGGGCTAGCTATAAACATTTTAGTGTATTATCTGAATATAATTCAGAAGAAGGTGTTTATGTTATAGGAGATAAAGACTTATTAATACTTTCTATATTAAAGTGTATGAATGGGTACTTGTTTGAGGGGGCTAGCATCATATCTGTGCAAACTACTCAAAAATAAGAGAAATGAACTGTTGCAGTTTAAATGTAGGGTGTTACCTTGCAATTTCAACAGAACTTTATTAAAATATTTTTTATTTTATCAAGATACTAGTTCCATTTATTTTTTTTAATGTATAAAAGTTTTACAGAATTATTTTGTATTCATAGGATGCATAAAATTTAAAGAATATGGACACTGGAACGGTACAGGTCTGATCACCTACTAGGGTGATCACCCAAGTTCACAACTTCAGTTTCTTTATCTGAAAAGGACTGGGTCTTCATCTGTATGTTCTTGTTGGCTGTGATGCAGTGTCCATTATGTAGTAGGCATTTGTTTATTCCGGTAGTATTTGTTCTTACACACATTGTGTGCTTGGTTCTGTCATGGGCAGTGGAGATGCATATAGTCACACAAATAAATATAAAAATGAACCATTAAGTGCTCTGAAGGAGAGGTTTGGGTACTATGAGAGTTTATAAACAGGATTTTGAATAAGAAGGATAGGGTAGCTTTTTAAAATGATGACTTTGGCTGCAGAGTGGAATAATAGATTGGAGCTAGAAAAGAATGGATTTAGGGAGATCAGTTAGGAAGCTGTTGCAGGGGTCCAAATGAGATAATGGTAGTGAAAGTAAAGAGGTGCTGGTAGAGATGGAGGAAGGTTGAGGGATTTGTGAGGTATCTGGGAGATAAAATGGATAAGTTTTGGTGATATAGGAAAAATGGAGAGTCAGAGAGAAATATCAAAGATAGTTTTGAAAGTTCTGGCTTGTATAATTGGATAGATATTGATTTCTATAATAACTAAACTGGGGAGCCCTAGGAGAGAACCCATTTAAAATGGGAATGGGGATGGAGATGAGATAGTGAGTTTGGTTTTTACCATGTTACGTGAAGTTTTAAAGTTTCCAAGAAGGAGTATTTGGTCCTTGTTTGGATAAATGGATCTAAAGCTCAGAGGAACTGTCTGACTTTTGGGAGTCCTGGGTATATTGATGGTAATTGAAGTCATGAGAATTGATGAAATCTCAAGAAGAAGTTATAAATGAAAAAAAAAAACAAAACAGGTTTAGGACTGAGCTTCAGATTGGTTGGAAGAAATAAAAATGGCCAAGACTGAGAGGGAGAGGACACTTTAAAAAACCAGAAGACTGTTTCTGGAAAGCCAAATGAAGAGAGTGCCTCAAGAAGAGAGTGGTAACAATGTCTACATCCTCCTGAAAGGTGAGGTAACACCTGCAAAGTGTCCATTTGGTTTAGTTACATTAAGGTCACTGATAACTTTATGTAAAGCCATTTTTAAATTGTGGAAATGGCAACCCACTCCAGTGTTCTTGCCTGGAGAATCCCAGGGACGGGGGAACCTGGTGGGCTGCTGTCTATGGGGTCACACACAGTCGGACACGACTGAAGTGACTTAGCAGCAGCAGCAGAGCAGTGAGTAGTTGGTGAAGTGGAAATCTGTGGGTGTTGGTAGTTCGTTTAAAAAGTTGGACTTAGAAAGGACAGTGTAGTAGCTAGTAGTCTGGGATAGTAGGTTGTCATGGTTTCTTTGATACACCAGGTGAGGGAAGAATGATCTTCCCAGATAAAGGAACCATTTTTAGGTCAATGGTATAGGAATAGTTGAATTCCTCTTATAGAACCCTCTTTACTGAGAACAATGGATTATTTGATATCTATGCTTTCCAAAGTAATTGTTAACCAGATACGGTGGAATCTGGTATATGAAGTCTGGTAGACTAGTTTCAAAATTCTGCTTTGCTGAGCAGCTGAAGACGCCAGTTCAATCCCTGGGTCAGCTATATACCCTGGAGGAGGAAATAGCAGCTCGCTTCAGTATTCTTGCCAGGATAGTCCTGTGGACAGAGGAGCCTGGTGGGCTACAGTCCATGGGGTCACAAAGAGTTGGACATAACTGAGTGCACGTGTACTATTTCTATTACACATTCTTGCTTTTGGTCACACAGATGCTTATTTAGTCTTGTTGAACTTCAGTTTCTTCACTTGCATAATGGAGAGAATACTGTCTACTTCACAGATTTGTTAGTAATAAATAAGAATTAGTAAGCAGTCAACAAACTATTACCTGCCTGTCTTTTTTCTTGTTCCCCGTGGTAGCTGCTGTTATTGTGTAGTTCCAGCATTGCATGTTTGCTTTTGGCCTGAAAGAAATAGTTTGTGGGAGTTCTTCCTTCTTGCACCTTTTATCTTCTGTATAAAATTATACAAAAGATAACTTTTATCTTCTGTATAAAATTTAACTTGAGTGGTACAAACATAGATTTGGGGGAAGATGGATATATGATTTGCTGCTGCAATCATCGTAACTATTAAAAAAAAGCATTTTACCAAACTTTTTGGCTTGTGTCCCTTTTTTTTAAAAAAAAGCATATGTGTTTTAAACAAAGCTTACTAATTTAGATATGCTACTTTGGTCACTTCCTGCCAAAGTTAGAGTTTTTATGTTTTCCTTCTGAGACACACCTTAGTGTAACCTTATTTTAGTTTCTGGAACCTTGCCATTTGGCATAATTTCAGAGTAGACATGATGGATCCATATAAATTAAGATTTAAATACACAGCACATTTTTTAATTGGTAGGGGCATGTGAACTCTTAAAAGCAGTTGAGATCTTAGGTCTGGATTTTATTTGGTTGTTTAAACTTTTTCATCTGTAGTTTTGATTCTTTTTTTAAATTTATTTTTAATTGAAGGATAATTGCTTTACAGTATTGTGTTCAGTTCAGTTCATTTCAGTCACCCAGTTGTGTCCGACTCTTTGCAACCCCATGAATCGCAGCACGCCAGGCCTCCCTGTCCATCACCGTCTCCCGGAGTTCACTCAGACTCACGTCCATCGAGTCAGTGATGCCATCCAGCCATCTCATCCTCTGTCGTCCCCTTCTCCTCTTGCCCCCAATCCCTCCCAGCATCAGAGTCTTTTCCAATGAGTCAACTCTTCGCATGAGGTGGCCAGAGTACTGGAGTTTCAGCTTTAGCATCATTCCTTCCAAAGAACACCCAGGGCTGATCGCCTTTAGAATGGACTGGTTGCATCTCCTTGCAGTCCAAGGGACTCTCAAGAGTCTTCTCCAACACCACAGTTCAAAAGCATCAATTCTTCGGTGCTCAGCTTTCTTCACAGTCCAACTCTCATATCCATACATGACTATTGGAAAAACCATAGTCTTGACTAGACAGACCTTTGTTGGCAAAGTAATGTCTCTGCTTTTGAATATGCTATCTGGGTTGGTCATAACTTTCCTCCTAAGGAGTAAGTGTCTTTTAATTTCATGGCTGCAGTCACCATCTGCAGTGATTTTGGAGCCCCAAAAGATAAAGTCTGACACTGTTTCCACTGTTTCCCCATTTCCCATGAAGTGATGGGACCAGATGCCACGATCTTAGTTTGCTGAATGTTGAGCTTTAAGCCAACTTTTTCACTCTCCTCTTTCACTTTCATCAAGAGGCTTTTTAGTTCCTCTTCACTTTCTGCCGTAAGAGCGGTGTCTCCTGCATATCTGAGGTTATTGATATTTCTCCTGGCAATCTTGATTCCAGCTTGTGTTTTCTTCCAGCCCAGCATTTCTCATGATGTACTCTGCATATAAGTTAAATAAGCAGGGTGACAATATACAGCCTTGACGTATTCCTTTTCATATTTGGAACCAGTCTGTTGTTCCATGTCCAATTCTAACTGTTGCTTCCTCACCTGCATACAGGTTTCTCAAGAGGCAGGTCAGGTGCTCTGGTATTCCCATCTCTTTCAGAATTTTCCACAGTTTATTGTGATCCACACAGTCAAAGGCTTTGGCATAGTCAATAAAGCAGAAATAGATGTTTTTCTGGAACTCTTGCTTTTTTGGTGATCCAGCGCATGTTCGCAATTTGATCTCTGGTCCCTCTGCCTTTTCTAAAACCAGCTTGAACACCTGGAAGTTCATGGTTCACGTATTGCTGAAGCCTGGCTTGGAGAATTTTGAGCATTACTTTACTAGTGTGTGAGATGAGTGCAATTGTGCAGTAGTTTGAGCATTCTTTGGCATTGCCTTGGTTTCTGCCAAATACCATGTAATTTAGATTCGTTAAGTACTTCTTATGCATATTTGTTCCAAAATGGTGAAATCAAGTTTGTCAGATTTTTTTTCTACAAGTTCAGTTGCTAAAGAAGTCTCCTTAAAGAATTTAAAATCTGCCCACCGGCCACCACCATCCATAGTCTCCAAAGAAGCATTTATGTGTATACCTTTCGCTGCTGCTGCTGCTAAGTCGCTTCAGTCGTGTCCAACTCTGTGCGACCCCATAGACGGCAGCCCACCAGGCTCCCCCGTCCCTGGGATTCTCCAGGCAAGAATACTGGAGTGGGTTGCCATTTCCTTCTCCAGTGCATGAAAGTGAAAATTGAAAGTGAAGTCGCTCAGTCATGTCCGACTCTTAGCAACCCCATGGACTGCAGCCTACCAGGCTCCTCCATCCATGGGATTTTCCAGGCAGTAGTACTGGAGTGGAGTGCCATCGCCTTCTCCGTATACCTTTCTAGATGATAACAATTCTAGAAATTCTATAAAGGCATTAGAGTTTGTTAGTTTTATTCAAGAATCACTATAATATTAATAGTAAACACACACTATTATTCTTTGGAATATAGGCCTTCCTGCTGAATGGGAGAAGTTGTCGGTTGCCTAGTTGCTGAAAAAGGAGATTTCATTGGTTAAGAGAAGTTTGTGGATGGGATTTCTGAGACTGGAAGTCTCCTTGGCTCAAAGAGAGAAATAACTTAATCAGGTGTTCTCACCTGAACATGGGATGCTTTGTTTTACAAGCTTAAATAATATCTGGATAAATCCCTAAGGTTCATAATTTTTTTTGGATTTCCCAGGTGGCTCAATGGTAGAGAATCATCTGGCAGTGCAGGATATGGGGTTGGCGGGGGAGGAGTTTGTGATCCCATGGGGAAGATCCCCTGGAGAAGGAAATGACAACCCACTCCAGTATTCTTACCTGGAAAATCTCATGGAGAGAGGAGCCTGACGGGTTGTAGTCTGTGGCTTCACAACTGAACGACTAAGCAGGGACACATCATTTTTTTAAGCTAAAGACTAAATAAATTCTGTAGAAACTGTGTTTCTAGGAGGAACTTTCTCCTTAATTCACTATGTTATATTGTCTTCTGAAATTCGTTGTCTCTTAATAAACTTTCAAAGAAAGATACAGTAGTTAATATTTGATGAAATATTCCTGTATATCTGTTCATAGATCTTCCAAGTTAAAAAACTTTCTCAATAGAGGAACTTCTCATATCTTGTTTCTTTCCCAAAAGTATATAGTTTATAATCTATTTTACTTTGGAAATACATGGTGTTTCATTATATGGATTTAGCATAATGTATTTTACCCCCATTTTTGGACATCTGAGTCTTGGACATGGAATAGCATCATTAGTGAAATCTAGATTAGTTTTTTCTTTTAAAATAGTTATTCTGTGGTTTCCAATTTTTCTAGAATTAACGTAATAAATTGGTAAATTCTGAAACTCCCAGAAAAGAAAATAAATATTACTAATCTCACTACCACTGAGACATGACACCGTTTAACATTTTGGTTGTGTATCTTTTTATATCTGTGAACTTAACACTTTTTTAAAAACCAGTGCTCTAAACAAAAAGTTGAGTTGTTACTTCGTGTCCTCTTTTTGACATAGTCTTCTATGAAGTTATCTTTAATGGTTATGTGGTATTTCATTGTTTTTGGCATAATCCTCTTTATCTCTGTTTTTAAATATTTAGATTATCTGCAGTTTTTGTGCTGTAGTTCAGTATGCAACACCTTAGTAGATATTTTGGACTGTCCACCCGACTGTCTCATTGTGTTCTAGCCTTTTCTTCCTGATTCTCTCTCTTCCAGTATTTCCTTCTTTAACAGTAAGACCAGATCAGGTCGACACAGTAGTCTTCAAACAATTTAACTATCTGTCAATGAACACCCTGGCCTCTGTGAATTTAGGAATCAGAGAGAGACACCGAGCCATTTTATTTGCCAGAGATAAATAATTTCAGTACATGAGTTAAGTGTTGTGATAATTTTATGTAAGTATCAGGTCTGTGGAAACTCAGAAAGTGATTCTGAAGGCAGTAGGCAGAGGAGAAAGATCAGGGAATAGCATTTAATTTGTTTACAACAGGGAGGTACATAAATTCTATTTATTTGCATTCACTGCATGAGGAAACTGAGCTAGTTAGATAATTTGCTCATGCTCACTCAAGTAGTAACTGGGAGAATGCCAGAAGTAAGCCCAACTAGGTGTATCTGACTACAAAGCCTCAGCTCTCTTTAGGACCCCACCCTGCCACACCAAAGGAAAGATTCCAGGAGGAACTGAATAGAAAGAAGCTGGAATGGCAAGTAGGTGTTAGCTGGGTGGAGGGGGTGGGGTTATTGTTTGGAGCTTGTTGAAGAGATTTGAAAAAAGGAGTAGAGAGAGGTGATGTGAGGCATAAGCTAACATTTAAAAAATGTATATAGTAAAATTCACTCTTTGGGGATACAGTTCTGTGAATTGTCGACAATTTAAAATTTAGGGTTATGTAACCACCACACAACCAAGATACAGAACTAGTCTGTTGTCACCGTAAATTCCCTCATATTTCTCTTTTTCAGTCAGCTCCTCCCACCATTCTTCACCTCTGACAAGCACTAGTCTGTTCTCCATCCTATAAGGTCATATAAATGGCATGTCATATAATGCCATGTAGTAAATGGAGTCATACAGTATGTAGTCTTTTGAATTTGGCCTCTTCACTTAGCATAATGCATTTTAATTAGGCAGCCATTAATGATGTAAATGTTACTGTACAATTTTGCTGTAGTTTTTTGCCTACTTCAAAATTTGCTTATATCATCTTCAAGTCCAGTTTCATATAAACAGAATGCTTTTTTTTTTTTTTTGCTGAGAAATGATTAATAGTTATAGCTCCAGATATCAAAGAAGCCTAAAATATATTCTTGGTAAATGCCCAGGAGAAATTAAAATAGAACAAAATCAGCTGTCTCTCCCCCTTGCTTTTTGTATGTAGAAATCTGCGTGGAAAGTTTGCTACTGAATGTGACCTTTGCCAGCTTGAAGAAAAAAAGAGAACAGCTGTTACTAGGAGAGAGTGGAAGGAATGAATGTTGTTCCTGGCCAGTTGGCAGTGTGTGCCTTTCTGGGGCAGTAACAACAGGTGACCAACTTCTGCTTTTTATTTTTGTTAGTGTATAAATAAATAGGCTAACTTGTTTTTTGTGCAGAAATCTCAGGGTATATATTAAAATAACCTGCCCATATAGTTGTCTTGGATTTTTTTAAAAGCTGTTTAAATACATACACAAATTTATTTTAAGTGTCTTAATGAACTAAGAGACTCCCAAGGTTGAGGATATTATAGGTAATTATTGACAGAAAACCACAAAGAGTAAAACTTTCTTTGGTAAATGTCACTTATATCTAAACTGTACTTTCTCCCTTTTGTTTTAACTTAAACAGAAAACCAAAACGATAACTAAGTACTTTTTATAGTAAAACCATGTCAGCCACAGAGAGGTAGTGACTACAAGCCAGTGACCAGAATGTAGGTGTTTCTAAAAGCTGAGGGTGCACTGTTCTTTGAACTCTTGCCCCTGGATACTTTGAGTGCCATCTCTGTGAATCACACCCAAATATATAGTGCTCTTGACCACAGACCCCTCCCATGTGGCTCCCCACTCTTCACCTTCTCCCTCTCTACCTCGCACAAACTCATCTTGAGGTACAGCTTCCATCAGGTCCTTTCTTGCCCAAAGCCAGTGTTGATTTTTCATGTCTTACTGAAGCATATCCAAATTAATTACCTGGAATTGAAAATCTTCGTCCTGTAGTTTTGCTCTGCCCATTCATATTTCTCTTATTCCTCCTTGCACTTTACCCTACCACAGTTGGACTATCTTTTTTTTTTTTTTCCTAATTGTCTGGCAACCGATTGAGCTCAGTTATCAATTTTTAATTCATTTGTTTCCCATTGCAGTCGTTGTGAATGTTTTTCTACTCTATTAAACTCCAGTTATCTCCTACTCTCCTCATTTATTTTGCAAATGATACCATTTCCTACTTCATTTAGAAGGCTTTAGTCAGATAAGTGTGTGTTTGAGTCCTGGACGCATCACTTACTATCAAAACTGGTAGACAGTATACATCTGAGTCTTACCTTCCCTCACCCACAGCCCTCCCATGGACCTACCCAAGATCCCACAACTAAAAGGTTGAAGCAGAACCCAGCTCCTCTAGCACCAGCTGGCATCAGTCCTGAATGGCCGTGCTGGTGTGTACTAGTTGTTAAGTATTTTTAATTTCACCCTTATTATGTGTATGACTTTAATTATGTTACTTATCCTCTTTGAGTCATCCTCTCATCTTTAAAATGGGGATAGTAATAACATGGTGACTCTTTGTTCATTCCCTAAATATTTGTTGAGGGCCAGCCTTGTACTAAGAACTCTTAGGTGCTTGGGGTATATCAGAGAACAAAAGAAATTTGTGCCTTCTTGGAGCTTGTGTTCTAGTATTGTAAGAATTAAATGAAAATTATTGTTAAGTGTTTGGTATGGTATCACATCCACAGAGGTGCTCACACTGTTTCAGCTCCTTTTCTTCCTTTGTCACATGTTTTCATCAAGGCCAAAGGGCCAAGGGGAGTGGGGGAGGGGAAAGAGTGAAGCCAATGCTAATAACTGAACGTGGCATCCCAAGAGTAACCAGAACCTGATTACATTGCAGAGCAATACACATCAAATAGGAAACATTAAAAAAAAAAAAAAAAAAAAACCCTAACAGTAACCAACCCTGCTCTTTTTTAAAAAATTTATTTTTAATTGGAGGATAATTGCTTTACAATATTGTGCTGGTTTCTGCCATACAATGTCATGAATCAGCCAAAAGTATAACGCTGCTTTTGATGAGTTGATTGTCTCAGTGTGTTTACATTTCCTTTCATCTTCTGTGGATTCAGCTCCAGCCATTCATCCTCATTCTCAAGTTCTCCTCTCCCACTACCTGCATTTCACTGCATCAGCTCACTATCACATCTTTTGCATCATAGACAAGACCGAAAAAATCATCGCCCTTCTTTTGCTCTGTTTATCCTTCAAGGTGTAGACCAAGTTCTCCTCTTTCCTTCCTTTTATATCACAAGGCATCTAAAAGTTTTTTACCCAATTACTCTCTTTCTCTAATTCTTTCAGTCTTTCTGTTTTCACTCAGAGTACTGCAGTTCTTCTATTATGGTTCATCAGTTACCACTTTTGTGTTCCTTTTCTGCTCTGCTTCTTTTTAAGTGGCGTCTGTTACTGTTAAGACCATCTGAACCCAAAAGGCTCATGGCCTCATTGACATGGGTTTTGAGTCATAATCCTGCAACCTAAATTCCCTCGGGCCAGTTTCTTCATCTTCAAAATGATGTAATAACATTTACCTTTTAAAGTGATTAAAAGAAACCTAGCATACTGTCAGGGAGTTAAGTAAAAACGTTACTGACATTTTTGAGAAGTGCCTCCCCCCCACCACCATTTTCCTTGACGCTGTTCTTTCATGTGCTTTATCCTACTTACCTGGTAGTTCATTCCTTATTAATTGGTGCGTGTGTGTGCTAAGTCACTTTGGTTGTGTCCGACTCTATGCGACCCCATGGAATGTAGCCTGCCAGGCTCCTCCATCCTTGGGATTCTCCAGGCAAGAGTACTGGAGTGGGTTGCTGTGCCCTTCTCTAGCAGATCTTCCCATCCAAGGGATCCAACTCGCATTTCTTTTGTCTCCTGCATTGGCAGGCATGTTCTTTACCAATAGCGCCACCTAGGTGGGTTATTAGTTAGCTGTCTCTTTTTTCTTTAGATTATTGTCACTTTTTCTGATCTTAGTAAGATCTCATGGCCTCAGCTATCCCTTTTATAATTGAAATTTCAGATATTCATCTCTAGTCTGCATTCTCTTTTGAGTGCCAGATATGAATGTCTAGCTGTGAACTAGATGTGAAACATTTGTCAAATGATCTGGAATATGAATCGAGGAGTCTCAGCATTTGATATGTAGAGGAAACAAACTGTCTTACCTGGCATACTTACTAGTTTCACTTGTTCAAGTTGGTAAAATTTTGAATGACTTTCTTTACCTTTATAGAGGAGAAGAGAACCCTTTTTGCTTAAAAATAACACACAGCTGCTGTCAATTTGCAGGAAGAGTTTTCATGTGATTCTGGAAAGATGTGCAACACCTGTTTCCAAAGAAAGCAAGAAAAATATTGCATGTTTTTCTCTCCAAAATGTTTTTTGTTCAAACTGAATTGGACACCAAATAAAGAACATTCCTTAAATTTGGAATGAATAGAACTTTCTAAAAACTGCTCAGGTAACACTAAGTAGTAAAAAGCCCCAAAAATTTTATTTACTTTTAACCTTGGACTGCTAAAAGGAGAAAATGAAAGGGTTTGTAGAAGCAAATTTCACAAAAGTAACTGTAGACTTATTTGTTAGACCCAAATATACATGTAGGGAAATGAACAAACATGGTTAAATTTACATATGTTGGATTTTTGGGGGGGAAGGGAGAATATTTCTTACATATGGGTTTTATCCATTACCTTTTTGGTAAAGCATCAGCTCCTAGAAGCAGTTACCTCACTGTTTATTTTTCTCGCAAGTTTGCTGTTTATTTTCCTTGTAAGTTTTGCTGAGGTTTCTTTCAAGTTTTGCAAAGTGCACTTACACATTAGGATGGTTCAATCAACCCAAGTGTAGTAGATTGAGATGTATTCTTGGTCACACAAAGCAACTCCACTGTCACCCGCGATTGAACCAACATAAGGAAATAAACTGTTTATATATGGACCAGCTTAAGCTCATAGAATCATGGATTGAAAAGAGACCTAAGAAATGTCATTCTTCCTTTTCATTTCTAGCTAAGGAGACTGAGACCCTGATAGTTAGAGAGGTGGTATGATATGAAAAGAAGAGGAACTTTTTGTTAAAATTCTGACTTCCCTATTTACCAACTGTATAATTTTAGTACCTGTCCTAGTACACACCCAAGATGTTTGTACTCTTGGGTGAGTTGCTTAACATCCATGAGTTTCTGATAAAATTTAGTTCTAAGATATAGTTTGAAATTTTTAATAATTTGCTGTATTTGTGTTTTTCTTTTGTTAAACTTTAGCAAGCCTGATTATTTAATCTGTAAAATCTCATTTGGTTTTATTGATTTGATTTTTCCTTGTTCTGTTTCATTAATTTCTGTCTTATATTCTTCCACTTTCTTGAGCTTTTAAAAGTTATTGTGTTGAATGTTTGTTTCATTAATTTCTAATACATAAATCTAAAACTACATTTTCATGTGTAGTATTTTAACTATACTTTTAATTTTTACTTGTCATATTTTCATTCGTACCCAACTATTTTGTGATTTATATCTTGACTCTTCTCTTAGTGACTTGTAACTTTTCAAACATACAGATTTGGGAGGATACTCTCTTTCCCCATCACAGAATTGTTAGATAGAATATAGACAAATACCTGGCAAATAGTTGGTATTCCACAAACGTTTTCCCCTTTCTTTAAAAAAGTAAACTTTTACTTTTGAAATTAGAACAGGAAACATAACATTGGAATAAGTATAAGTAATTCTAATAGTGACTTTAGTTCTATAATATAGCCAAAGAAGGAAATGAACTGTTAAGAGCAAAGAGGGGTAATGGGAAGAGGGCAAAATTGGAAGGAGGAGAAGAGGAAGGAAAATTAAGGGAAGATATAGTAATATCAGGTTGAATTAATTCTAGCTTTTCTGAGGTCATATTCTACTGAACACTTAGGTCTGTGGGCTTTAGAGTATTAATTATTTTTATTATGTTTCTTATACCTTTATAATAAAAGTGTCCATAGATGACCTTTTTTAGTATGTCAGTGTATAGATTGTAAAACTATATGGCAGAAGTTCTTGTGTTTTCATTAGAAACTTAAAGGAGTCTGGGAACCCCAAAAAGTTAAAGAACTGCTACTTTAGAGACCTCACTGTGTGGGATAAATTGAGAAACCTATCAGGAAAGAATTCTGTTTTTTCCTGTTCTAACAGTAGTGATTATTACCCTCTTGAGAGATAGTTGAATGTTCCTGATAATTCCTTAGGTTAGAAGTAGATGGTCAGGTGGTGTACTAAGGTCGGAATTTAGCTTTTAGTGCAGTGAAATTTAAAACTATATGGTGGAGAAAAGGGAGCCCTCTTACACTGTTGGTGGGAATGCAAACAGCCACTATGGAAAACAGTGTGGAGATTCCTTAAAAAATTGCAAATAGAACTGCCTTATGACCCAGCAATCCCACTGCTGGGCATACACACCGAGGAAACCAGAATTGAAAGAGACACACGTACCACAGTGTTCACTGAAGCACTGTTTATAATAGCCAGGACATGGAAACAACCAAGATGTCCATCAGCAGATGAATGGATAAGAAAGCTGTGGTACATATACACAATGGAGTATTACTCAGCCACTAAAAAGAATACATTTGAATCAGTTCTAATGGGATGGATGAAACTGGAGCCGATTATACAGAGTGAAGCAAGCCAGAAAGAAAAACACCAGTACAGTATACTGACACATATATATGGAATTTAGAAAGATGGTAATGATGACCCTGTATGTGAGACAGCAAAAGAGACACAGATGTATAGAACGGACTTTTGGACTGTGAGGGAGAGGGAGAGGGTGGGATGATTTGGGAGAATGGCATTGAAACATGTATACTATCATGTAAGAAACGAAGCGCCAGTCTATGTTTGATACAAGATACAGGTGCTTGGGGCTGGTGCACGGGGATGATCCAGAGAGATGATATGGGGTGGGAGGTGGGAGGAGGATTCAGGATTGGGAGCTCGTATACACCCGTGGCAGATTCATGTCAATGTATGGCAAAACCAATACAGTATTGTAAAGTAAAATAAAGTAAAAATTAAAAAAAAAAAACTATATGGTATTTTATAACCATAAATATTGTACAACTTGGAATGAATTACCAAAACTTAAATGTCTTTGAGTAGTAGTATTTTTATACAGCTAAGCTAAGTGTTCACAGCCTCCACCAAGGGTAGGAATAATTCTGGAGGTAAGAAGCAGTTGGTTATTATTGCTGTTGAGTCGCTCAGTTGTGTCCGACTCTTTGTGACTCCATGGACTGCAGCACACCAGGCTTCCCTGTCCTTCACTATCTTCCGGAGTTTGCTCAAACTCATGTCCATTGAATCAGTAATGCCACAGTTGCTAGCTGCCATGAAGGTGGAATGCTGTAAAGACAGACTTTGGGCATCCAGAGACAAGAAGGCACTCTGCTGGCTTAGAGATTAAGGAACTTCTTACTCCAGGACAGAGAGTGAGAAGATTGGAGCTTGGTGAAGGAGGTAGGAGAGTACCCCCACATTACTTGACTGGCCCTCTTTCTTCCCCATCTAGGAAGCCTAGTTGCCTGGAGAGAGAAACCAATTCAGGGTTCTAAAATTTGAGGAATGCAACAGGGATAGGTTCTTTAAAGGAAGCAAGCCAAGAGTATTCTTGTGGGGGAATTTTATTCTGAGCATTAAGTCACAGTTAAATCTATGTTTACTCAAGTACTTCATAATTATTTCCTTTTAAGTTAGGGAATCAAAGTTAGGTTTGCAGTGTATTAAGTCTTAGTAAAATTTGTTGGCTCTCAACCTCAGTTTATCTTTAACCCCCTAAATCTGCATTATCCATTATGAAAGCCTCTAGTTATATGCAGCTATTTAGGATGAAGTTCAGTTCAGTTCAGTTTAGTTGCTCAGTTGTGTATGACTCTTTGCGACCCCATGGACTGCAGCATGCCAGGCCTTCTTGTCCATCACCAACTCCCGGAGTCCACCCAAACCCATGTCCATTGAGTCGGTGATGCCATCCAACCATCTCATCCTCTATCATCCCCTTCTCCTCACACCTTCAATCTTTACCAGCATCAGGGTCTTTTCAAATGAGTCAGTTCTTCGCATCAGGTAGGTATTGGAGTTTCAGCTTCAACATCAGTCCTTCCAATGAACACTCAAGACTGATTTCCTTTAGGATGGACTGGTTGGATCTCCTTGCTGCCCAAGGGACTCTCAAGAGTCTTCTCCAACACCACAGTTCAAAAGCATCAATTCTTTGGTGCTCAGCTTTCATTATAGTCCAAGTCTCACATCCATACATGACTCCTGGAAAAACCATAGCCTTGCCTAGACGGACCTTTGCTGGCAAAGTAATGTCTCTGCTTTTTAACGTGCTGTCTAGGTTGGTCATTAAAATTAAAAATCGATCCTTCATTCTCACCGGCCACAGAGCAAGTGCTCATTAGCCATGTGTGACTAGTAGCAACTGTATTGGACAGTACATTATATTGGACATTTTTGTCACCACAGAAAATTTTGTTGAACCTTACCCTAAATGAAATTGTTTATTTTCTTTCTTCTCTCCTCCATCAGACTAATGGTTTTTATTAAAACTTAATCAATTTTGAGCTTTGCTAAAAGTATAAAACTTGAAAGATGCACTAAAGTAATATTCCTTTGCATATTACATAATTTAAAAGATAGTTCCACCCTTTCAGAATAATCTGAGTGCTGTTATTTTATACAATTTTTCAAGCAAGTGAAGTTGCTCAGTCGTGTCCGACTCTTTGTGACCGTGTGGACTGTGGCCTACCAGGCTCCTCTGTCCATGGGATTCTCCGGGCAAGGGTACTGGAGTGGGTTGCCATTTCCTTCTCCAGGGGATCTTCCTGACCCAGGGATCAAACCCAGGTCTCCCGCATTGCAGGCAGACGCTTTAGTATCTGAGCCACCAGGGAAGCCAATTTTTCAAGAAGTGGTGATGAAAGTATATTGCTTATGGGTTGTTTTTGATTGCCTCTCCTAAACTGATGTCCTTCTAGATTATTTCTGTTGCCTATAAGAATGTTCTGGAGGAGCTTAAAAATTTCTAATGTCAAAAACAAATTTCTGATGTCTCAGACTTTGGAAATTTGTTTTGTACACTTTTTAGGAGATATTAAACTTATAGCTATTATGATTTACCTACTTCACATGTGGTAAATCGTCATAGCTCTCAAAAGTTGCAAGATAGGAAAACCCCCAGAAGTACTAATTTCATTGTAGGGCTACTTTTCTGAGAACCTGTCAATCAGGCATAAAAGCCAAAGGATAATTTCTGTTACTCTGTTACTGTTACTTTATTTTTTGTTTTTAACAGACTAGAAAAATAGGCTTTTTTCTTTGCCCTGGTTTCAGACAATCTCTATACCATAGATAGGACTTTTTCAGTTAAGTTGCATGCATAGAAATTTCAGGAAGCTCAATGAAAAAGGTGTGGATTAAACATTTTTTAAGGTTCAAAATCAGTGATCATGATCTTTTGTTTTATTATGAAATATTCAAACATTGAAGCACATATAGTAGAAAATGAGATTTCTACCTAATTTGTATTAATACCATCTGGAGATAACTACTGAAAAGTTGGTTGTATATTCTTCTAGGCTTTCCAATGTATATTTGAACATAAATGCAAGTAATTTGTTTTATATAAATGAAATTACACTAAATACAATGTTTTTAGAGATTTTGCCTCCTAAACAGTGTATGTACGTATACATACATTTCTGTGTATATGATTCATACCCATGCTACTGACTGGGTTTAAAATTTTTTCCCAATTGTATAGTAGGACATCTGAAGAATAACTATGTTTTGTGTAAAGATAATATGCAGTTGCGGTGTATGTGCAGCTGCTTTAGCATGATAGTGATCTGTCATGTGTGCTCAATACATGTTAGTTTCCATTCTTCTTTTTGGACATATATGATAAAGGCCCTGGAAGATGATTAACTGTTTTTTTCACTGTAAAGTAAATCTTTCTCTAAATCATATTTGTGTTTTGTGATTCAGGTTTATAAATTACTACAAGACTAGCAGGGTTGCTAAAGAGTCTTGTAAGCTAGGCTGCCCCAGTTATTTTAGGTGCTTCTGTAAGAGCAAAGATTTACTGGTGGTTAAGAGACTACATTATGATTTATCCTATAGTATGCACTGTAAAGTTGTACAGTACATTTTACCTGGGAGTCTTGGAATGAAGTCCTTTGCTAACTCTGAAGGTGTACAGAATGGGTGCTGAGGTTGGGAACTGAGCACTTCTGTTATGGAGTGGCATATGTTATTGTGTGCTTTGTGATGAAATTTCAGGTCTGATAGTTTCTAGAGGTTCTAGAGAAGAGATTAGGAAAAGATGGATGTAGAGCTGATTGTTAATTATTTGCAAAGTCCTATTTTGAAGTATTATTGATTTATACTCGTAGTTTCATTTGGAAATCTGATCCTTCTGCTTTCCTGCAGGGAATTGATAGACATCAGTTTTGGGTAGATCAGTAAAGAGGATTGAATTGGGGCCCCAACTCCTTTTTTCATTGAGAAAAGAGTAAGGGGTGCTGTTGATAGAATTGTTTCTGCAGTAGGCATGTCTGAAGCTTTGCGTGGAGATAACACTGGACTATACAGAAATTGCCTCTAAGATTCCAGGAGTTCCTGAATCATAAATTCCTTATATAGTTAACATGGGTATATCAGTCTTTTTATCTTTGTTAGCATTTTGTGTTCCCAGTGGAAAACAAGCTTGAGAAATAATTGTTAGACTATAGAATTAGAAGTGTTTCCCTAGCATGTTCTTGGACTTAAGGTTGTTATCCAGTTTTGTTTCTTTGCTTTTTGTTCTTTTCTTGGTTTGTTTAACTTGGGTCTTGTGGAGAGAAAAATAACTTAAAACTTTTCAAGAACTAAGTTTATAATTATGCAGAATTATTATTATGTGCCTCAGAGGCTTTTGCTTGCTTATTTAATCATTCGGTGTACATTCCTTGAAGCGCTTACTATAAGCGGGATTGTGGAGGGAAGGCTGTGAGATAGTAATCTACTCAGGGTAAAGGAAAATTGAAAACTGTATTCCGTAGAGAGTCCAAAGGCTGAAGATAGGGGCATGTGTATATGTATTTAAGAGACAGAGACACACATCCATGTATGCATACTCAGAGACACAGTCCATAGTTCTGAAGGAAAAATCTCCTAAACATTTTTAGAACTGTTTCTTCTTCTATTCCCTTTGTTATTTCTTTATTTCAACCCTCAACATGTTATATACACTTGTATTTCTTGCCTCTGGACTTTCCTTCTATTCTAACTCCACACTTCTTTTTCCTTTATACAATTTTTCTGAGTCTTTTCCCCCACTAAAGCACAGACTGGGTTGTGTGTTTCCTGTCACCCACAGAATAAAGTCCAAACTTCTTAATACATAGTCTCAATATAGATTCTATGAATAGTCCTCTTATTAAAACCTCTCCCGAGTTATCTGCTTTTACTCTGTATTCCATGCTGAGACCCTAACTGGTCTTATCTTCTGCCTTTCGGTTCTGCTGCTGCTGCTGCTAGGTCACTTCAGTCATGTCCGACTCTGTGCGACCCCACAGACAGCAGCCCACCAGGCTCCGCTATCCCTGAGATTCTCCAGGCAATAACCCTGGAGTGGGTTGCCATTTCCTCCAATGCATGAAAGTGAAAAGTGAAAGTGAAGTTGCTCAGTCATGTCCGACCCTCAGCAACCCCATGGACTGCAGCCTTCCAGGCTCCTCCATCCATGGGATTTTCCAGGCAAGAGTACTGGAGTGGGGTGCCATTGCCTTCTCTGGCCTTTTGGTTCTAGATAGCTTCTTTTTCCTTGTGTGGATCTGCTCTCATCATTGTCTACCTAGTCCTCAGTACTTGGAGACTCACTTTGCCCTTTGACTTCTTGATGGGTTTGATGCGTGGGAAGCACTGGAAGAAGAGGGGGTTGTGTTGTTTCTCTAGGCATTCTCTTGCCAAATCCTATCATGTTGGCTCTCCCAGAGGTCATAGCTCTCCGAACCTTTTAGGCCTATGAGTGGTTGCCCCTTCAGGAGGTTGTATTAATACAATCTCATAACTTTACCCACACCCTCCATACCTTGTATATAGTCCCTTATTAAGCTCTTCTTAAGTTTCCCAGTTTACTGCTGGGATCCTGACTGCTACATTGTCACAGTCATCTAAGCTTCCTTCAGTTCTGTTTGCAGTTACAGCTGTGTTATTTTCCAGTAGCACTTCTCTTTATTAAAAATTTTTTGGTGAGGTCTTTTTCATTCCTTCCCTTTTTTAATTTTTGTTTTTATTTTTTTAACTGGATTAAAAATTTTTTTTTCTTCACTGCACATGGCATGTGGGACCTTATTAGTTCCCCAACCAGGGATCAAACCCACACCTCAAGTGTAGTCTTAATCACTGAACCATCAGAGAAATTCCTCCTTCCCTTTTTTAGTCTTTTTTTTCCTCCTTTCCTGGCACCATGACTGTCATGTAACAAGTTGAAATGTCTGAGTGAATAAAGTGAGATCTTCAAGAGGATGGACACTTGAATGTCCCTGTGGTATAGCATAATTTATTTAGATGTCTGAAACTGAGAAAATAGGTGAAGGTAGTGAGTACTGAAGTCAGTATAGTCACTTTAAGAACATCTAGATATATATTTCATTCTTTTCAAAAAGTAAACTTAGAACTTGTTTTTCTTTACCTTTGCTTCAACATATTAGAAATTAACTTTAATTCTCTTTAAAATGCATTTTAGATTTATTGCATTGGATTTTTTTGTAACAACCTGTCTTTAAGAAAATATGTACTGTATATAAAATGGGAGATATTTCAGTTATTACTTAATTGGGGGAGAATGTAGGTATTCCTTTATCTGTCTTCCTCAGTATAGCTTAGACGAGATGCACTAACAGCAGACATACAGTAGCTAACAAATGTGTTTATTAGCAGGATTGAGATTTTAAAGAGTGACTTCTCCTAAGAGAATTTTAATTAAGAAAAAAATATTCTAAAGTTATGATTAGGGTCAAAAAATGTTTCTATAGCCTTTATATATTAAAGGAGTATATCTCCTCTGAAAGAGTTTATTTTGAAAAGAATCTTCCTATAACACTAACTTTGATACAGAACTCTATTACTACCCTAAAAAATTACCATTGAAATTAATTTCTATATAGATAGAAATATTTCATTGCTTTTTAGAGTCGAGTACTCTAGGGGGATGGCTATCCTGTGTGTATGTGTGTCTTATTCTGCTTGGGCTGCCATAACAAAATACTGTAAGCTCAGTGGCTTAACAGAGACTTTTCTTCTTAGAGTTCTAAAGGCTGGGATCCTGAGATCAGGGTGCAAGGATGGTCAGGGCTCTCTCTTCCTGGCTTGTAGATGGCCACTTTCTTGTATCTTCACACGGCCTTTCTTTAGATTTGTACATGTGGAAAGAGATCTCTCTCTTCCTTTTTTTTTATAAAGCCACCAATCTTATTGGATTAGGACCCTACCTTTATAACCTTATTTAACTAAATTACCTCCTAAAAGTCCTATCTCCAATTACAGTAAAATTCGAGGTTAGAACTTCTACATAGGGATTTGGCAGGGGGCAGACACACTTCAGTCCATTGGAGTGTGCATGCATATGTGTGTTTATATATATAAATCATATGAGCAGTAGAGGAAATCATTGTGATATATTTAAACTTGAAAGAGAGTCATACTTAGACAATGACAACCCAATATTGAAACTCATTATTGAATGTTCTTCATAAAGATATTGTTGTGGTAATGGAGGTGGTGTAAGATACTCTCACAGAGTTAAATATGACAATCTTTTTCCTCAGACTTCATTGTCTTTAACTCAGTTCTCATCCTCGATGTCTTAGCTTTGAAATCCTACATTTACCTGGATATAGCCTTGATACCGGAGAAGGCAATGGCACCCCACTCCTGTACTCTTGCCTGGAAAATCCCATGGACAGAGGAAGCTGGTGGGCTGCAGTCCATGACACGACTGAGCGACTTCACTTTCACTTTTCACTTTCATGCATTGGAGAAGGAAATGGCAGCCAGTGTTCTTGCCTGGAGAATCCCAGGGATGGGGGAGCCTGGTGGGCTGCCGTCTATGAGGTCACACAGAGTTGGACACGACTGAAGTGACTTAGCAGCAGCAGACTTGATACTCTAAGCTACTTTCACTGGCTTTTGTATAACAACATTGTTTGACTTCTCTTTTCATGCTTGTGATTAAAGAATGGCCAACATATTCTGCTGAATGAGACAGACAACAGCCCCTGCCCTCTAGAGCGTGTAATCATCTTTTCTTCCTCTCTCTCCTGCAGTCTCTTTTCATGATTTCACTATGAATATTAGTCCCTACTGATTTTTTTTTTTTTAATCTCTGTTAGTCTTGACTTTAGGCTTTCTGAGAGCTGTTTCATTCTCCTGGCTTAAGTTACCACCTCTAATGCTAACAATTTGCAAATCTCTCTCTACTTCTGATCTTCATCCTGCATTATGTTCCTTTAGCCATTCAGTAAATTTTTATTAAAATCCATCTGTATGCCTGGTCAGGGGATACAAGAGTGATATAGTCTTTGCCCTCAAGTTGTTGACAGAATGCAAAAAGTAATTTAAAATACTGTGTAATGTATGTGTGTCCAAGGTGCCATGGGACAGATAAGTAGGGAGTGCCTGGCTTGGACTTGAAACAAGAGGACAGGTATCCCCACCAGAAGGCTGAACATATACATAGGTACCTAAAGTTTTGAAAACACAGTATGGTTCCTTCAACAAATGGTTCAGTTGATCAGAGCCTTAAGGGCTAGATGAGGCTGAGCATTTAAGAAGGTGCCTTTGTCACCTCAAAGGCAGTATTTTCAGTACTCAACTAATTTTCTTTCATCATAAACCAGCTCCCCATCCCAACTTCATATTTTTGTCAACGGGACCATCATTCTCCTTACTTCTGAAGCCTGAAGTATCATCTTCAGGTCTGCCTCAACAATTGTGATGAGTCCTCAAGTCAAGTCATTTTGATACTCAAAATACTCTTTCATGCATCTTTTTCTATTTTCACTGTCAACACACTGCTTATCATTTAATTAATAGATTATTTCAAAGCTGTATTAATGCTCCTTTTTCTAATTTTTTAAGTTAATTTTTAAAATCCCTTATTTTACCCTGTTACTAACCCTGTACAAAAGAGGACAGTGATATTTTATTTCCTACAGGACAAATCCTTTTTTAGGCTAGTATTTTAAAAACATGATTCTTTTTTTAAACCCCCAAATCTCAACCTGTCTTTCTCCCATGAAAAACCATACAGTTGCAGAATTATGAGTAATCTGCATAAACAAAGATTTTGTTTCATTAACATTGAGATTTTATTATGAACACAGCATATATTTTATATTGAACAGACTTTTTCAAAGGATAGTTCCCCTTCACTCAAGTCATCTTCCTTGTCAGAATTCTGTTAATTAGCCAATCACTGGCCTCCATGGAAGGCACTATATATACACTGACTCTAGGAACAGACAGCCTGTGCTGTAGTCTTGGTTCTGATACTTACTAGTTCCAGCAAGTTCCCCCATTTCTTAAAGCCTCATAATAATTTTATGTGAAAAAAGGGAGAAGTGAAATTATCTACTTCACAGGGTTGAGTAAGAATCAAGTTAATCTTTAGAGCCTAGTGCCTGGCATGTGTGAGCACGCAGTAGACATTTGCTATAAAATGTTATGTACCTTGAAAACTTCTTTCTGGTTCTCTGTGCTCTTGTTGGTGTGATGTCATGCTGCCCTTCCATCCCTCTACCACTAAGTGCTCTCCTTGAGTCCCTTCCTGTTGCCTGTGATTTATGTGCTGTTTTAAGTTCAACTTAGTTGCCTGTTCTTTAATAGTCTTTTCTGACTACTCCAGTTCACCTTGACCTCTGAATTCCTATAGGGCCTTTTATACCACTTTAGAAATTAAGTCTTTTTTTTAATGGTATTCCTTTTAAAATTTACATACAGTAAAATTTACTTTTTTGGGTACAGTTCTATGAGTTTTGACAAATGTTTAGAGTTGTGGAATTACCATCACAAGCAATAGATAGAAAATAGATAGAAAACAATTTAATCATCCCTCAAAAATCTGTCTTAGTGTTATTAGTTTCAAAACTATTTCCTGAGTATGCATTCTGTTTCCACATGTACAATTTAGGTTCTTGAACTGAGTCCCTGTTTTACACTATTGTCTCCTCTATTATGGCATAGCCTTGTATCAAGGGTATAGTAAATAGATGCTTAAATGTTTAAATTGTATAAAACAAAGCCTAAAAGTGTGATAAATTTAAACATGCTAAGAAGCTACTCACTTTATTCAACTTCTCTTTGGTCTTTCATTTTATTTGGGTGAAAAATTTCAAATGAACATTATTCCTATATAACTTGTTAAAGTGATTTTGGAGTCCTGACAGGGCTAATAAAAACCATCTTTAATTTGTTTTTGGAAAATAAAGGGTGTGTTTCTGTCCTTACAGTTTCTATTTTTTCTAACCCTGTTAGTTTAAATTTTAATATGAAACAAAATTTTGTATCTTTTCTCTCTTCCCTGGGGGTTTCTTTTATTGATTGTCCCTAAAATCAGAGGTCAACGCAAATAAGAGAATTTAAACTTGATACAGGTGAGGCTGATATGGACAAGCTAATGCTGCATGGTTGCCTCCTTCCTGAGTCTTCGATATAATGGAATAGTGATCCTTTTTCAGAAATGGCAAAATATAGTTAAAATTTGCATCCCATTCAGTAGACTTTACTTCCTAATGAAGTGAATTGAATTTAACCACGTGTATCTTTTTTTCCCTTCCCTAACAGCTTCCATGCCTATGGCTGTTCTAAATTTGGGCCAAATAGATCCATTTCAGAGAGGCTTTTTCTGTAAAGACAACAGCATCCAGTATCCGTACCATGACGGTACCATCACATCCACTGTCCTCAGCACAGTGGGACTTGGTTTACCCATTTTCTCTGTAAGTAAATTAATAAGTAGGTAGTGATGGGTTTGTTGTGCTGGAGACTGTATGAAGTGATCGAGTTGGGGTGGGGGTAAATCCATAGTATTGTCTTCGCCAGTGTTGACGTGGTGAGTGATTGCTTGAAGAATATACCCACTGCTTCAGTCCAGGGCAGTATTTCTCCAGTTAAAGAGAGATATTGCCCCAAACAACTCAATGCCATCATAAGGAATTATAGAATGATTATTTTAGAATGAAGAATTCATTTAAGTCATTTGAATCAACCCTTTTCAGTATACAAGTAAAGAAACTTAAACCCAGATACTTGCTCAAGCCCAGAAAGCTATTTTATGGCAGAGCTGAAACTAAGATTAAGTTTGTTTTATCATATTAAATGGAAATTGAGCCCATAAAAAAGGAGAGAGATTTATTTGTTAAATTTGAGAAAACAGCTCATCAGAAAGAATGTTAATACATGTGCAAAAGCAAGTCCTCAGAATATATCAAAACCATATCACTTTTTAAAATTGTACTATTTTTTAGAAAGGTCATCAGTTTGTAAGTTAATATTGGGTTTCATTATGTTAGACAACTGGAAACTTTCCTTCTAGGTTAAATTTCACAGACTAGCTTAAGATTGGCACTTGAGGTATTGTGCTTACTTTCTTTATCCTTGGCTCTGATTTTGGCACCTTACTGTATGTCTCTCTATGTGAGCTGGAGTTAGATGAGAAGAAGCAAAGCAAAGGTTTACCTCCTTGAGTGTCTTGAACCGTCCAGCAGACATCATGCCATACTTCTCTTTTGATCACTGTCTCTTGTCACTTGCCTTCCCCAGGTAGTTGCCTTAAATTTTTTTATTGTCTTAGCAGACTCTGAAGCCTTGTTTTTCCACAGTAGGACAGACTGGCTCCCCCCACACCCTATTTTCAAAGAAATATTTTCCTCTATTTTTGGTATTCTAATTGCTTTCAAATTAATTTTTAAAAATCACTTTACTCTCTTTATTAATGTCTGAGGGAAAAGACAATTCAGGGTAAGTTTGGGGGTTGACTTATTTTATAATCCTATATCTGTAAAATTTGAGATTTGGCAGTGTTTGGAAAGATGGAGATCATTTACTATAGATATTTGAATTTTTCTCAAGTTCTTTGTTTTTGGCATATAGTTTGAAAAATCATATTTCTTTAGGTGACTGTCCCAAAGGAGGTAGATTAGGCCCAAGTTTTACTTTTTTGAGTAGCTTCTTAGATGGCAAAAAAAAAAAAATTGCTGTGAAGAAGAAAGAATGGATGGGTTAATGTGTGTTTTTTTAAATAAACTGTAAAAATAATATATAAGTAAAGTGTTGTGTAAGGGCTTCCCTGGTGGCTCAGAAGGTAAAACGTCTGCCTGCAGTGCGGGAGACCCAGGTTTGATCTGGGTCAGGAGGATCCCCTGGAGAAGGAAATGGCAACAGCCCACTCCAGTACTCCTGCCTGGAAAATGCCATGGACGGAGGAGCCTGGTGGGCTACAGTCTATGGGGTCTCAAGGGGTCAGACACGACTGAGCGACTTCACTTTCTGTCTTTCTTTCTTTAAAGTGCTGTATATGGCAAAAGTGACCATAAGTGCCCTGTACTAGAGGAGGACAGCGGTGTTTTTTGGGTTTTATGGCATGGCAAGTCTCTTGTGCCACCTTTCCTGTACTAGTCCAAAATGCTGGTATCAAAAGGGCCTATTGCCCACACTTGAAGAGTTCAGCTCCTTTGTTTCCATGTTGACATAAGTGCTGTGCTGCCTTTTCCCAGTTTATTCCCAGTCAGCACAAGGCAGTAAGCTTTGCAAGGGTAGGAATGGTCTGTTTTGCTCCATTTGTATCCTTAGTGCCAGGCACATTGCTTAGTATGTAATTTATCTGTTTAATAAATACAGATAGAAATACTTAATTCCATTAAATGAGAAATGGAATAAGACTGTCAATTATGTTTAATAATAATTACTACCATGAAAATTCAGAGTAACTCTTTGGAAATACAGTGTGTCTTCAAGTCATGTCTTAGCATCAGATCCCTCATTAAAATAGCTTTTCAAAAGCTATTTTGAAAAGAATGGGATAGTATATACTGAATATGTAATCCTGATTAAAGATATCTTAAAATATGAGGGAATGTCTATTAGAATGAAAGAAATACGGTGTTAAGGAGCTTCATGTCTCAGGTTGAAAAACATTTTATTTCCTTGTTTATTTATTCCGATGTGGAACTGTATTTTTCCTACATTGTTATGAAAAGCTCTGCTTTAATCGGTTCATGTATTCCAGTACTCTTTCTGTATGTAATTGTCACAAAATGAAGTAGTATTAAGATGCATCCCTAAATAATTTGTTATAATCACAGACATTTTCTTTGTTTAAAACAACTTTGTATACTACCTTTGGAAGAGATAATGTGTAGATTTGATATATTAGGTATTTGTTGTATATCCATTTTACAGAACACTTAAAAATATTTTGATAAAATTTAGTATATTGGATGAACCTAAAAGAATGAGAAGTTATGTAAATATTGAGTATATACTGCCAATAATGAAAACTAAAGCTCAGTTAGTTTCACATTAGCCAAGCTTACCAAATTCCACTGCGTGCCCAAATGCTATGGCTTTTAAAAGGATTCATAGGGGCAAATATCTGCTCATGAAATTTTCTTTTTAAAAATAGTTTCTGGAAATGTTATGGAATACCTTTGCTAAGGTTAAATGGTCCAAGAACTGCTTCACTGAGTATAGCTTTATTAAATTAGTGGGCATTATCTTCTGACTTTTCTACTGCATGTATCTTGACAAATCTGCAGGATTTGAATAGATTAAACATTACTCATGGATAGGAATTCTGATTTTTGAGATCCTCTAAAATCTCTTTCTAGTGAATTATATGTGATAAGGAGATAATTGAAATGAAAATGTTCATTTTGTCTCCCACCAGGAATTAAGTCTTCTTCAGTTCAGTTCAGTTCAGTTCAGTCACTCAGTTGTGTCTAACTTTGTGACCCCATGAACCACAGCACGCCAGGCCTCCCTGTCCATCACCAACTCCCGGAGTCCACCCAAACCCTAAACTTGCAGTCAGAGTTACACCTCTACTATTACTACTTTTTAAAGCAGAATTGACATAATTTTTAAATTTGTTAAATATTGAACTGGCAAAATGACCAAATATATTTTTGATGGATGCAATGAGATTAACATATAGTTATGTTAAAACATACGAAAAGGTCAAATTTATCTTTTTCATAATTGCTTTTTATAGCATAGGCCAAATGTTTCTTTTAAAAAAAATAAACCTTTCATCTCTGAGTACATGAAAATACTAGTCTGATAATGTCTGTGTTTTTCTGTTGTGGACCAGCGAGTTTGAAAGTAGAGTATTCAGTATGACTTATTTTGGGCATGTCATCTGTCATACTTTAGGTAAAAGTGAAGCCATTTGTGTTAATATTTCATACATTAATTTTCCTCTTTCATAAATACTATTTTAAAAACTCTGGCTGGGGATGTTATAAACTCTACCTTTTTAGGTCCTAATGAATTGGTTGAACTGATGACATTTTCTTGAAAATTTTTTGTAATTAAAAGTGAATTTGTAGCTTGGATTTGTCAGTGAGTTTTTAGATAAAAGTATGGTCTATGAGAGAAATAATAAATTGTACTTAATTAAAATAAAATTTCTGCTCTTTATAAAGCTACACACTGGGAGAAAATGTTTTTAAAACATATATCTGATAACGGAACTCTTAAAGCACAACAGAAACAAACAATCCAGTCGAAATGTAGGGAAAAGATCTCAGTAGACACCTTAATGCAGAAGATATAGAAATGGCCAAGAAGCATATAAAAAATGCCCCATATCCTATTTATTTAAAGAGTGGTAAATTAAAACAACAGTGAGTTTCCTCTGCACATTTATTATAATGGCTAAAATCCAAAGCAGTGACAACACCAAATGCTGTGAGGATGTGGAGCAGCAGTTCTCAATCATTACTAAGGAACCTTCCCTGGTGGCTGTAGTCTTCCTATAGCAGTCAAGCTCCTGCATATTTACCCAAATAAGTTGAAAACTTATGTCTGTATAAAAGCCAGCACGTGATGATGTCTATAGTGGCTTTATTCTTAATTGCCAAAGCCTGAAAGCGACTGAGATGTCCTTTAATAGGTGAATGGATAAACTCTGGTACCTCCATACAATGGTATATTACTCAGTGCTAAAAAGAAATCAGCTGTCCAGCCATAAAAAGACATGGAAGAACCTTAAATACATATTGCTAAATGAAAGAAGCCAATCTGAAAAGGCTACCTAGTGTATAACAACCATATGACTTTCTGGTAAAGGCAAGACTATGGAGATAGTAAGATCAGTGGTTACTAGGAGTTGGTGGGAGGACAGAGGAAGAATGAACAGTTGGAGTACAGAGGATTTTTAGGGAAGGGAAACTGTTCCGTATATTGTAATGATGGATGCATTACATTACGTGTTTGTTATAACAAAAGCAGAGACATTACTTTGCCAACAAAGGTCCGTCTAGTCAAGGCTATGGTTTCTCCAGTGGTCGTGTATGGATGTGAAAGTTGGACTGTGAAAAAAGCTGAGCGCTGAAGAATTGATGCTTTTGAACTGTGGTGTTGGAGAAGACTCTTGAGAGTCCCTTGGACTGCAAGGAGATCCAACCAGTCCATTCTAAAGGAGATCAGTCCTGGGAGTTCTTTGGAAGGACTGATGCTGAAGCTGAAACTCCAGTACTTTGTCCACCTCATGCAAAGAGTTGAGAAAAGACTCTAATGCTGGGAGGGATTGGGGGCAGGAGGAGAAGGGGATGACAGAGGATGAGATGGCTGGATGCCATACTGACTCGATGGACATGGGTTTGAGTGAACTTCAGGAATTGGTGATGGACAGGGAGGCCTGGCGTGCTGCAATTAATGGGGTCGCAAAGAGTCGGACATGACTGAGTGACTGAACTGAACTGAACAGGACTGTACAATACAAAGAACAACCTTTAATTGTAAACTGTGCAGTTTAGTTTATGTATCAATATTGATTCATCATTTGTAACAAATACCATACCAATAAAAATTGTTTGTAATAGAGGACACTAAGGGTGGTAGTTGTAGAGAGGGAGTATATCTTTAACGTTCGGCTCAGTTTTTAAACCTAAAATTACTTTAAGAAATAAAGTATATTAATCTTAAAAATTTTGAAAAGAAAAAAAATTTGCTCACAATGTTTGGTGAAATGTCAGTGCTCTTTGTCTAAATAATATTAGTCCTCATAGAGAATAATTGATATATTGTTGCTAGGAATAAGATTACTTGATAAGATATAAAAAGTAAAATTTCAGGGCTTTGCTTCATATGTTTCACCTGTTAACTCATTTTATGAAAGTATTTGACAGTAGCTAGTGAAGACTTAAAATTTAGAAAACATGATAGTACTTATAAATTCAGTGTAAGTTTTCAGTTTTTATAATGAAAAAAGCAAACAGGCAACTGAAATCTTGTCACAGTCTTATAATTAAAAAAATATGTGTGGGATATCATTTAGTTCATTTTGTGTAAAGGACCATTACCATTTCAAGTTTTATCATGTAATAGACCTATATAATCCATTAACTTTTTTTGGCTCTCTGAAAAATAATAAATTGAATTCATAAGCATCTTTTAACAGTGAAGATTTTGTCTAAATACAGGTTCACCATCCGTTATCCAGAACTTTTTATAGTCAGAATTTTTTGAATTTTTGAAAGGTTATATGATTCACACACCTTATAAATGCCCTCGGCAGGGTTTAGGACAGTACCATGTATCAAAGATGTTAATTTTTAAATAGTGAAGTAAGACTAGTCAAAATAAGTGGGATAAATAAAGGCAGGACATTCATCTGTTCAGGTTAAGTTTTGCCATTAGGTAAGTTCAGGTTAGGTTTTGGTCCCAAAATGTCGTAAAAGAACTAGGGTTTTGAGAGCTTTGGGTTTTAAAATAAGGGATTGTGGGCCTTTTAATGAAAGCTGATTTAAAATTATTTATTTCTTAGTCCTATTATCTGGTTACTTTAAACAAATATTTGAAAATCCTAAAATTCAGTTTTTGTTGAGAAGCAGGTCTTATGGTTAAAAGTGTAGACTTAGAACTGTTTTTGTGAAACTAAACTCATTTGTGATTGGAGTGCAGGGTTAGTGATGTAAGCCATAAAAAATAAACATATCCAGTGCAGTACAGTGATTTTTTTTTTACTACCTTATTCAATAATTGTGGCATATGAACAAAAGTATTATGCTATAAAGAACATCTTGGTGTTCTCTTGTAGTTACTAAGAGCTTATATTGCTTATCTGACTTTCTGGAAAATAACTTAATATTCTGTTGTAGCCAAATTATTGTGGGCTCCATCTTTAAATAAGAATTTTATAAAGCTCTCCACCACTTTTGTCATTTATCTTTACGCTTCCACATTTAGAGTGAGAATGAGGTAACATTTTAAAAATGGTCATTTATTGTTTTATCATGAACCTGTGTTTCTAACATGACAAGAAACAAAATGCTATATACTCGCAGAAAGAAAATCTTTTGTGTTCTTACATCTGTTTTTGGACTCTGAATGGTTCAACGTGTGGGATTAAGGTAACCTACTTTCAGAAGGCAGTTCCCAGTTGCTGCCTCTCTGGCACCAGGGAAGGTAGCTGGTTGAGTGTTGTTAGTCGCTCAGTAGTGTCCAACTCTTTGCAACCCCATGGACTGTAGCCCTCCAGGCTCCTCTGTCCATGGAATTCTCCAGGCAGGAATACTGGAGTGAGTTGCCATTCCTTTCTCCAGGGGATCTTCCTGACCCAGGGGTTGAAACCCGGTCTCCTGTTTGTACACAGATTCTTTACCATCTGAGCTTCCAGTGAGCAGCAGTGAGGAATCTGTTTTAATCAGACTCTCTTGGCCCTCAAAGGCTCTCTTGGCTTAGAGAGCTGGACCAGTATGAGAGGCGATTTAGTTTGGGATCTTATTAAATCTAGGGGACTATAAGCAGAGGTCACTGGCAGGACATTAAGTGTGGGATCTAATGATTCACTGATTTTCTCAATAAAATATGTGGTATTTTTGAAGCACAGTTGCACCAATCATGTATTTAGTTAAATAAGCATATTTTCAATCAGATACATTCTTATACTTGAGTGTTAGTCTTCTGATATACCTAAAAGCATTCTCTTAGAAGCTAGCAACATTTGAGAGAAAAAATGAAATTTCTGTCAAATTAATTTCTCTGTAAGTTGGGGGAGTATGCCCTGGTATTATTTTAGCAGCAGATTTCCTGTTTTCAATCTGGAAAGTAACTGTTTTGTGGGACCCAGAAAGAAATCATTAGACAGGGAGATGGAAGGAGCAACTATGAAGGTACCTATAAAATTTTGCTTATTCTCTAAGATTATAATTGAGTACTCATTCATTTAGAATTTTTGCATATGTGGTAATGGAAGGCTGTGTTTGTTTTGTCATTTATTGAGTGTCTTTTGTGTCTGAAGTACTACTGTGTTATAGATTCTTTCCTTGTAACCACTCTCTGAGGTTGCTAGGTAATTCTTTTTTATAGTTACTAAGAGGCCAAGTTGGGATTTTAACTCCACCAAGTCTATTTACATTCTTTTTGACAGGCCCTCATTGTCTTCATTGTGGTGTGGGTCTGTTTTGCTGAAAGTAGGTACATCCAGTAAATTATTTTGTTTGGTTTTCTTTTCATTGTTGTAAGTTACAAATGAGTCAAATTCCCATTTGAATGCAGAGTTCCAAAGAATAGCAAGGAGAGATAAGAAAGCCTTTCTCAGTGATCAGTGCAAAGAAATAGAGGAAGATAATAGAATGGGAAAGACTAGAGATCTCTTTAAGAAAATTAAAGATACCAAGGGAACATTTCATGCAAAGGTGGGCACAATAAAGGACAGAAATGGTATGGACCTAACAGAAGCAGAAGATATTAAGAAGAGGTGGCAAGAATACACAGGACTATATTTAAAAAGATTCATGACCCAGATAACCACAATGGTGTGATCACTCACCCAGAGCCAGACATCCTGGAATGTGAAGTCAAGTGGGCCTTAGGAAGCATCACTATGAACAGAGCTAGTGGAGGTGATGGAATTCCGGTTGAGCTATTTCAAATCCTGAAAGATGATGCTGTGAAAGTGCTGCACTCCATATGCCAGCAAATTTGGAAAACTCAGCAGTGGCCACAGGACTAGAAAAGGTCAGTTTTCATTCCAATCCCAAAGAAAGGCAATGCCAAAGAATGCTCAGACTACCTCACAATTGCACTCATCTCACACGCTAGTAAAATAATGCTCAAAATTCTGCAAGCCAGGCTTCAACAGTATGTGAACTGTGAAGAGGATTTTAAGGCAGAGGAACCAGAAATCAAATTGCCAATATCCGTTGGATCATAGAAAAAGCAAGAGAGTTCCAGAAAAATGTCTATTTCTGCTTTATTGACTATGCCAAAACCTTTGACTGTGTGGATCACAATAAACTCTGGAAAATTCTTAAAGAGCTGGGAATACCAGACCACCTGACCTGCCTCCTGAGAAATCTGTATGGAGGTCAATTAGCAACAGTTAGAACTGGACATGGAACAACAGACTGGTTTCAAATTGGGAAGGGAGTACATCAAGGCTGTATTTTGTCACCCTGCTTATTTAACTTATATGCAGAGTACATCATGAGAAACGCTAGGCTGGAGGAAGCACAAGCTGGAATCAAGATTGCCAGAAGTATCAGTAACCTTAGATATGCAGATAATACCACCCTTATGGCAGAAAGTGAAGAACTAAAGACCCTCTTGATAAACGTGAAAGAGGAGAGTGAAAAAGTTGGCTTAAAGCTCAACATTCAGAAAACTAAGATCATGGTATCCAGTCCCATCACTTCATGGCAAATAGATGGGGAAACAATGGAAACAGTGAGAGACTTTATTTTCTTGGGCTCCAAAATTACTACAAATGGTGACTGCAGCCATGAAATTAAAAGATGTTTGTTCCTTGAAAGAAAAGCTTTGACCAACCTAGAGAGCATATTAAAAAGCAGAGACATTGCTTTGCCAACAAAGGTCCATCTAGTCAAAGGTATGGTTTTTCCAGTAGTCATGTACGTATGTGAGAGTTGGACTATACAGAAAGCTGAGAGCCAAAGAAAATTGATGCTTTGAACTGCGGTGTTGGAAGACTCTTGAGAGTCCTTGGACTGCAAGGAGATCCAACCAGTCAATGCTAAAGGAAATTCAGTTCAGTTCAGTCGCTCAGTCGTGTCCGACTCTTTGCGACCCCATGAATCACAGCACGCCAGGCCTCCCTGTCCATCACCAACTCCTGGAGTTCACTCAGAGTGCGTCCATCAAGTCAGTGATGCCATCCAGCCATCTCATCCTTGGTCGTCCCCTTCTCCTCCTGCCCCCAATCCCTCCCAGCATCAAAGTCTTCTCCAATGAGTCAACTCTTCGCATGAGGTGGCCAAAGTACTGGAGTTTCAGCTTTAGCATCATTCCTTCCAAAGAAATCCCAGGGTTGATCTCCTTCAGAATGGACTGGTTGGATCTTCTTGCAATCCAAGGGACTCTCAAGAGTCTTCTCCAACACCACAGTTCTAGTTAGTCCTAAATATTCATTGGAAGGATTGATGCTGAAGCTGAAACTCCAATACTTTGGCCACCTGATGTGAAGAACTGACTCATTGGAAAAGACCCTGATGCTGGGAAAGATTGAAGGCAGGAGGAGAAGGGGACGATAGAGGATGAGATAGTTGGATGACATCACTGAATCCATGGACATGAGTTTGCATAGGCTCTGGGAGTTGATGATAGACAGGGAGGTCTGGTGTGCTGCCGTCCATGGGGTCACAAAGAGTTGGACACAACTGAGCAACTGAACTGATGAATGAGTCTAGGTGGTAAAGATTAGAGAAGAGTGGTAGGAAACTTGGGTTTGTGGTAGCAGCCACCAAAGCATGTAGTGAAACTTATCTGCCTAGGTTGACTTTACCACTAGAAGAATTTCTGAATCATGATTTACAGTCTTGGAGTGAAAATTTTAATTTGAATCTTGTTTCTTAGCTGCACTCCTGAAATTCATTGTAACCTTTTGCAAGTCACTTAATCTGTTCATATGTATTTCTCTAACTATAAAAAGAGTGCTTTTTGGTTTATCGAAAAGTGTTGAAAAGAGAGTTTGTTTCATTGATGCAAACTCCTAACCTATTTCAATGTCTGTTCTTGTTCCTAAGAATAGAGTTCATTGATATAACTCCTAGGATAGTAGCCACCTTGGTATTGTATTTTGGAGAAAAACACTACAAATTATCTATCATTTGTTCAGGAGTGAAGTGCTTTACTTGTCTTTCTTTCCCTGACTTTTTCTCATTGTCTATCTTTACTACTCATTTTGGGCTTTAATATACTTTTTTGTGGACCTTAAAGGAACTCTAGAAAATGTGTGGTTTTTATTGTACTTGATATAATCAGTAGCTTCCTTGGGAATTTTTCAAGAATAAACTGATCTTCCCCCTCCAATTTAATAAGAAATTTTCAGTTCCCATAATTTTCCTACCTCTAAGATCCTATCCTTTGTTTGCCTCAGCTATTTACCTTTCATGTCATATCTGTGTCTAATTAATTAAATCCCTCCATAATTTGAATTTTAAACATTCTACTCTATTATCACCACCTTTATGGAAATAGTTCCTGTCAGTCACCAGTAATTTTCAAGTTGATAAATCCAGTGGACTTCAATCTTATTTCATCTATAAGTACCATTTACAAAACATTTAGAAATGTTTTACTTTGAAAAAAATTATAGACTCATATAGAAGTTGAAAAAATAGCTCAGAGAGTTCCCATGTAACCTTCACCCAGCTCCCCCTAAGGATAACATCTTATATAACTATGGTTAAATTATCATTACTATAACCAAAATACAGGCCATATTCAGATATCACCAGTTTTTACATGCATTCTTTTTGTGTATGTGTATAGTTCTATGAAGTTTATCACTTGTATAGATTCGTGTAACAATTGCCACTGTCAAGGTTCAGAATTGTTCATCACCTCATAAAGACTCCCTGCTGCTGTCTCTCTCTAGTCACATCTTCCCCCAGTCCCTAAACCTTGGCAATCGCTCACCTATTCTCTGTCACTCTAATTTTATCAACTATGTTATATAAATGGATTCATTCAGTATTTATCCTTTCTAAGTTGGCTTTTGTCCCCCTCAGAGTTATACCTTTGAGATATATCCAAGTTGTTGAGTGCATTGGTGGTGTGTTCGATTTTTTTTTTTTTTTTCAGCTGTTGAGTAGTATTCTGATATATGGATGTACCACAGTTTATTTATCTACTTGGCTGTTAAGGAACATCTTTTGGTTATTTCCAGTTTTTAACTATTATAGGTAAAACTGTGAATATGTGCCTACAGGCTTTTGGGTGAACACAAGTTTTTGTTTTTCCAGGGTAGATACCCAGTAATGGGATTTCTAGGCTTTTGGGTAAATGTATGTTCAAATTTATAAGAAACTGCCAAAATTTTTCCAGAGTGGTGTACCATTTATCATTCTCACCAGCGGTGTATCGTGTTCTGCATCTTCACCAATAACTACTATTGTCAGTGTTTTTTAATTTTCACTATTCTAATAACTGTGTGTTGACCTTATATCCTATGATCTTGCTATATACACTTATTAGTTCAAGGCATTTTGGGGATAGATTACTTGGGAGTTTCTATACTCTCATGGTTTTAATTTTTCTTTAGTGGCTGCTTTTTCTCATTTTGCTTTGCAAGTTCCTTCTCTTCCTGACCTTGTAATTTTGGAGTGATGTGGGTATCAGTCCTTGGGTCCTCTTTTCTCCTCTGTACTCGTTCCTTTATAATCTCATTCAGTTTCATGGCTCTCATAGCACCTCTGTGTTAAATTTATGGCTTCAGTCTGGACCTTCCCCCACAATGGACCTTACATCCAGCTGCCTCCCTGACATCTCTACTAATAGGCACCTCAAACTTGATGTATACAACTATGAACTCTTGGCTTTATTCTTTGCTCCCCCTCTTCAATCTCTAGTCCTCCTCATCTCAGTTAATCCAGCTTTAAACTCTTGGTCTCCAAAATGGAGTATCTTCATCATTATTGACTCATTTCTTGTACTTATATTCAACCCATCCATCAGCAAATACAGCTGACGCTACTTTCAAAATAAATCCAGATTTGACCATGGTAAGACCTGTACCATTACCTATAAGTCCCTCCCCAACTCAAGCCTATATCTTGAACAGAGTAGTAGGAACTCAGTTAATTGTTAAATAATTGAATTGAATTATTGCTTCTTTATTAGAGAAATCTCTTTGAGATCTTATTTTCTCTAGTTGAATTACAATGTCCCTTAATGTTGACAAAAATAACAGTTATTTTTACATCTTAAATTTCCTACATTCTTAAGACTTTGGTTATTGATTGAGTTCCTTAACATTTTGGTCTGTATATTGAATTGTGGTCAAATGTAGTTAATATTTGGAGAAGGAAATGGCAACCCGCTCTAGTACTCTTGCCTGGAAAATCTGATGGACAGAGGAGCCTGGTAGGCTACAGTCTGTGGGGTCGCAAAGAGTCGGACACGACTGTTAATATTAAACTGTTTCAGAGTTTTTCCTTTCAGATATGGTGATGTGTGCTTGTGTGCTAAGTTGCTTCAGTCACGTCTGACTCTTTGCGACCCCGTAGACTGTAGCCCGCCAGGCACCTCTGTCCATGGGATTCTCCATGCAAGAATACTGGAGTGGGTTGCCATGACCTCCTCCAGGGGATCTTTCCCACCCAGGAATCGAACCTGGGTCTCCTGCATTTCCTGCATTGCCAGGCGATTCTTTGCCACTAGTGCCACTTGGGAAACCCAAGATATGGTGACAGAATTTACAAATAGAAAAAATGTTCTGGCTTCAGTTTATTTTAGTTATATATTTGTTAAGCAGGTTGAAAATAATTATTTTTCTGTTTTAAAAACCCTGCCTCTAGTACTTTTATGAGTGTATTTCATTAACATTAATCTTTACTAGAGGCAGGTGGCTCAGAGGTTAAAACGTCTTTTTGGAATGCAGGAGAGCCGGGTTCGATCACTGGGTCGGGAAGATCCCCTGGAGAAGGAAATGGCAACCCACTCCAGTACTGTTGCCAGGAGAATCCCATGGAGGGAGGAGCCTGGTAGGCTACAGTCCATGGGGTCACAAAGAGTCGGGCACGACTTCATTTTCACTTTCACTGTATACACAGTAATGCTGTTAATTGTTTACAACAAAAATGCGTTCGTGCTGTGTGATAAAGGAATGCAGTAGTCCAAATTTTCTTTCTTTTAACACTTATCTCAATTTTCCCTTTATGGCTCTTGTTTGTTTGGTGTAGTTCAGTAATTATTTTTGTTTCCAGTCCATTCCTTCTGTTTCCTGAACTGCATTTTATCACGTACCCCCATGTACCCTATGGACTTCAATTAATTCATGAGTGAATTGCATGAATTGAAGTGCGGAATAACTTCACAGGTAGTAACAGGCAGAGTAACTCTTCACAGGCAGAGTAACTTCACAGATTTTCTTGAATAGTCACCACAATTTCATTCTTTTAAATATAAGCAGAAGAAAAAAGTAAGCCATTGGCATATTCTTTTTACTGTCTTATTAAATACGATTATTTTTTAGGTAGCCTCTAGTATCTTTTGACAACTTGCGTTTTCAAATTGACTTTTTTTCTACTTGGAATTTTCCCCATTGGTAAATAAACAAATGACCTAATAGAGAAGGTAGACTAAATGCACACCCCACCCCCCTCACATACTTACTTAGCCTAGGGGAACAGTCAGATGGCAAAGAATCATAGACACATTATCCTACTGTTTGACTTGTACCTGTGGATTCTTTTAGTTTTTGGTCTCTATCTACATCCTTCCCTTGTTCATGCATTAGGAAAAGAATATGATCTGCCATATAGTTCACAAATGGCCATCGTCCATTGTGGTCTGTTTGAGGTCGTTTGGCCTCCCAGTAGGGTGTTTCCATCTTCCCAGGCTGCTGAGGAGTGATACCAGACTTTGCAGCAAATCTGGAGGTGCCTAACATCTTTGTGTCAGGATTTCTCAGGCTGTTGCCTACTGCTGTTAGCTCTGAGGCAGTGGAGCCCTCAAATATTTGATATTTGCTATTAATGACTCTGAAGCTGCATGCCACTCTCTCCTGGGCAACTGATAGGTTTTATGTATACATAATGGAATACTGTTCTGCAATAAAAAGGAACAAAATGCCAATTTATGCTATACCATGGATGAAACTTAAAAATATTTCTGGAGGCATTTGTGTAGTTTTCAGTGGAAGAGTTCCCTTCACATGTAAAAAAAGTTTTTAACCATAGTTTCTCAGTTTTGCTGGACACTCTGTCCCCCGTCTTTCTAACATAGTTGTTAGCATTTATATTATGGTTTAAAGATCCTGATTATTTGTGCAAGAGGAAGTTGAAGAAGATGTTGTGTGACCGTGATCTTATGTTGTCTTTTCCTGTCTCTGGTAAAAGGATGGAGAAGTAAGTGTTCTTGTGGTATTTAGTTTGAGTAAAAAATGAGTTACATATCACCACCTCTCTTTTGAACTATTACAGATATTCACTTATAGAAGGTGGAAGGCTATATTTCTTTGTGGGCGAGTGTGAGTTTACTGTGAATAGAATCTAATTCTTAAATGGGCTAATATGATTAGCCACTTAGGCATATTAAAAAGCTGAATGTAGGAATGTAAAGTGGTACAGCAGTTTGGCAAATTCTTAAAAAGTTAGACATAAACTTACCACATGACCCAGGCATTCCACTCCTGGGAGTCTACTCATTTGAAATGAAAATAATGTCCACACAAAGACGTGTACATGAATGTTTTTAGAGATACTAGTCATAATAGACAAAAACTGAAAACAACCCAAATATCCATTAACTGGTGACTGGGTAAACCAAATGTATCGTATACATATAATACCATACTGTTGGGCAGTAAAGAGAAACAAAATGCATGTTACAACATGGATGAACCTCAAAAATAAAGATCAAGGGCAGAATGAGAAAGGGGCGACAGAGGATGAGATGGTTGGAGGGCATCACCAACTGAATGGACATGAGTTTGAGCACACTTTGGGAGATAGTGAAGGACAGGGAAGTTTGGCGTGCTGCAGTCCATGGGGTTGCAAAGAGTTGGACATGACTTAGCAACTGAACAGTAACAACAACAAATGATATAAACTCCTAGCAAAATACCACACATTGTATGATTACATTTTTATGAAATGTTCAGAAAAGACAAATCTGTGTAGGTACAGAAAACAGATGAGTGGTTGCCTGGGGTTGGTGGTGGGAACAAGGGTTGAATGCAGATAGGCTCATGGAAATTTTTGGGGTAATGGAAATGTTCTAAAACTGAATTGTGCTGATGGTTGCACAACTCTATACATTTACCAACATCATTGAATTATGTATTTAGAGTGGATGAATTTTTTGGTATGTAAGTTGTACCTCAATTGTTTTAAAAAGGAAATGAAAATGAATTTTATAAACTAAAATATTAAGAGAAACATTATTTGACAAATGCAGTCATTTGACAAATGAAAAGGGATTGTTTTAGAAATGTAATCTTTCAGGTAAAAGGAAAAGGGTATTTGATTTGAAGAGGTAAAAGAGTAAATGCAACCCTCCATTTTTGCCCTAAAATCTACAGTAAATGTCAAAGATAGCATCAGATATCTTTAAATTTTTGCATTGGTCTACACATTTGTGTACTGTGGCTGGTAGAATAAATTGGTGGTTAAAATAACCTTTCTGAATAGCTAATCAAGGACCTTAATGTTTATATCATTTGGCCTATAATCTCACATGAAAATGTATTCTAAGGAAATAATTAGAAATGCAAAAAAGGATTGGTTTTTAGAAATGTTATGATAGCTTTATATAGGGCAATCAAACAATAACCTACATCTGTCAAAGTAGGGGGAATGGTTATAATTGTTTTAGTTAGGCTCTGTTGGTTGCAAGGAGCAGATCCTTTTATGACCAGCTTAAGAAAAATTGACTTTTGTTGAAAGCATACAAGCTGCTTTAACAACCCCCAAATAGCAAGATCAGTGCAGCCCTTTGGTAGTGGGGAACCAAAGTTGCTTTCACCTTTCTCAGTCTCCAGTCAGACTAGGCACTTCAGTTTTCTTTGGAGACCTGCTTTGTCTCAATCTCTTCTGCAGCCAGTCTTTCTTGTGCATGGACCAGTGCTGTTTGACAGCTCTGAGTCAGTCTTTGTTCCAGTTCCAGATTTTCCAGAGCAGGACTCTCGACTAGCTCATCATTTTCAGCCCTAAGTGGGTCAGTGAACAACTGGTGATTTAGTTTTCCTCTGCATCTTTCTTGGTGAGGGAGGGGGTGTTCTGCATTCCTGTTTAGTTATTTAGTGAAAATGAAACTATGCAAAACCTAACAAGCTTTTTTTTTTTCTCTTTACTGCAGCTGTTTATTTTTTTATTATTTACTTTATTTTACTTTACAATACTGTATTAGTTTTGCCATACATCAACATGAATCCTCCACGGGTGTACATGAGTTCCCAATCCTGAACCCCCCTCCCACCTCCCTCCCCATACCATCTCTCTGGGTCATCCCAGTGCACCAGCCCCAAGCATCCTGTATCCTGCATTGAACCTAGACTGGCAATTCGTTTCTTACATGATATTATACATGTTTCAATGCCATTCTCCCAAATCATCCCACCCTCCCCGTCTCCCAAGAGTCCCAAAGTCTGTTCTATACATCTGTGTCTCTTTTGCTGTCTCACATACAGGGTTATCGTTACCATCTTTCTAAATTCCATATATATGCATTAGTATACTGTATTGGTGTTTTTCTTTCTGGCTTACTTCACTCTGTATAATTGGCTCCAGTTTCATCCACCTCATTAGAACTGATTCAAATGTATTCTTTTTAATGGCTGAGTAATACTCCATTGTGTATAGGTACCACAGCTTTCTTATCCATTCATCTGCTGATGGACATCTAGGTTGCTTCCATGTCCTGGCTATTATAAACAGCGCGGCGATGAACGTTGGGGTACATGTGTCTCTTTCAGTTCTGGTTTCCTCAGGGTGTATGCCCAGCAGTGGGATTGCTGGGTCATAAGGCAGTTCTATTTCCAGTGTTTTAAGGAATCTCCACACTGTTCTCCATAGTGGCTGTACTAGTTTGCATTCCCACCAACAGTGGGTTCCCTTTTCTCCACACCCTCTCTAGCATTTATTGCTTGTAGACTTTTGGATCGTAGCCATTCTGACTGGTGTGAAATGGTACCTCATTGTGGTCTTGATTTGCATTTCTCTGATAATGAGTGATGTTGAGCATCTTTTCATGTGTTTGTTAGCCATCTGTATGTCTTCTTTGGAGAAATGTCTATTTAGTTCTTTGGCCCGTTTTTTTGATTGGGTCGTTTATTTTTCTGGAATTGAGCTGCATGAGTTGCTTGTATATTTTTGAGATTAGTTGTTTGTCAGTTGCTTCATTTGCTATTATTTTCTCCCATTCTGAAGGCTGTCTTTTCACCTTGCTTATAGTTTCCTTTGTTGTGCAGAAGCTTTTAATTTTAATTAGATCCCATTTGTTTATTTTTGCTTTTATTTCCAGTATTCTGGGAGGTGGGTCATAGAGGATCCTGCTGTGATTTATGTTGGAGAGTGTTTTGCCTATGTTCTCCTCTAGGAGTTTTATAGTTTCTAGTCTTTTTGTTTTTAAAACTTTATTTTGCTTTACAATACTGTATTGGTTTTGCAGTTTCTAGTCTTATGTTTAGATTTAATCTTAGGTTTTGTCATATCTGGGCTTCTCTGGTGGCTTGGTGGTAAAGAATCCGCCTGCCAGTGCAGGAGACGCAGGTTTGAGCTCTGTGTCTGTTATTTCCTGGAGAAGGAAATAACAACCCACTCCAGTATTCTTGCCTAGGAAATCCCACAGACAGAGAAGCCTAGTGGACTATGGTCCATGGAATCACAAAAGTCAGACATAATGACTAGACAACAAGTGACTTTGTAATACATCTCATGGCTTTATATGAGAGATTGCAAATATTAGTATTAATTTAAAATATTTCTGAGGGCTTCTGTAATATAGTCTCTTCACTTAAACTCTCAGAAGGATAGTGTGCATTCGTGGTAGATTCATGCTCTTTTTCAAAATTATTCCTTGTTAAAACCTCTGTGATCTGGTTTCCATCCCTTCTTCCTTATTGAAACCACTTTTACTAAGTTTGGCAGTTGAAAGCCCATTGGACACTGTGGACCAATCACCACCTCCTGAAATGCTGTCTTTGGACTTGGCCTCAATGATACTGCTTTCTCCTGACTTTGCCTCCCAGCCCACCAAGTCTGCTGCCTCAGTGGATCCTCTTGCTGTGCTCATCCCTTTAATATTGCTATTGCCTCGTGCCTCACTTTTCAGTTCTTTTTATTTCATGTCCATCTTGCACAGTTTCTCTTACTTCTTTGGCTTCAGCGATACTTTGTATTCCCAAATCTCTGTCTCTATACCAGATGCCTTCTATTGAGATTCTGACTCTGATAACCAGCATCTTTTTGAATATGACCACTTAGAGCCTCACCAGTTCTTGTTCTCTTTGAAACTTCATAGCTCTTTGCATCTGTTTATTCTCTGCTGAAATTATGTACTGTGCCTTATTCAATTTTGTATTCCTTGTATCCTCTCACAGAATTCCTTGCACTAGAGATTCACTTAATATTTGCCCACTTGAATATTCCTGTTTTTAAAAATGGACTAACTATACTTGTTTGTGATTTTGTTTCCCACAATTTTTTTCTAAATCTAAGAATAATTTCTTTTGTGGTCCAAGGGAAAAAAACAATGTTAATGGATATGATTAAGAACATATTTCAATATAGTTGGGTCTATTAATACACATTTTTCTTCAAAATAAGGATATAAAGCCTACTGAGTTTTGGACATTAATCATGTGGATTTAATTTCTTTACTGCATATCATTTCTTCCTCTAAAAGAAATGCTAATTGAACGTTCAACCAATTCAGAAATATGCATTGTAGACATTGCAAGTTTCCATTATTATGTGTAAGTTAAATGAATTATAGAAGTGGTGGTTCTTTGTAAATATGAAATAAATTTGCTTATTGAGCCAAGAGTATGGTTATTGGTTGAAGGATGAGCATTTAATTATTACAGCTGGCAGCAATTAAAATTACAGATCTGAGTATTAACCTCCACGGTGTGTACTGCTAAGTGCAAAAGTTTATGCTGCAAACTGTGGTATTTGTATTAAAGACTTGGGAATTTTACCCCTTCCTCTGCATGCAGACTATTTGGTAAATCTGAGTATAATCTGAATTCAGATATGATAAGTAGTATAAGGGATGGTTAACAAAGTCAGCTCTAGTTTAATTTTTTTTTAATGTTGCATTTACTAGAAATATAGCTTTGGGAACCTTGTGAGCATCTTTTAAAAAAATTCTATTGATATATTTTATTTTGGGCTGCACTGTGTCTTCATTGCTTTTGCATTGGCTTTTTCTAGTTGAGGCGAGTGGGGGCTGTTCTTCCTTGTGGCCTTTCCTTGTGGTGACTTCGCCTGTTGAGGAACATGTGCTCTAGGTGTGCTGGCTTCAGTAGTTGTGGCGCACAGGCTCAGCTGCTCCGAGGCATGTGGAATTTTCCCAGACCAGGGATTGAACCTATGTCCTCTGCATTGCAGGCGGATTCTTATGCACTGTACCACGAAGAATGTCCTCATTGTGGTTTTGATTTGCATTTCTCAGATGATTAGTGATGTTGAGCATCTTTGCATGTGCCTGTTGGCCATCCATACGTCTTCTTTGGAAAAATGTCTGTTCAGACCCTCTGACATTTTAAAATCAGATTTTTTTTTTTGATGTTGAGTTGTATACTTTATATATTAACCCCTTACCAGATATATCATTTGCAAATACCTTGTCCCATTCGGTAGGTGGACTTTTTGTTTTGTTGATAGTATCCTTTGTTATGTAAAGCTTTACAGTTTTATGTAGTCCTATTTATTTTTGCTTTTGTCTCCCTTGCCTGAGGAGACATATCCAAAAAATGTTACTAACACTGATGTCAAAGAGCTTACTGCCTATGTTTTCATCTAGAAGTGTTACGGTTTCAGGTCTGACACTTAAGTCTTTAATCCATTTTTATTATTTTGTGCATGGTGTAAGAGAGCATTCTTTTGGTGTGAGTTTGATTCTTTTTTCCATAGTTTATTGTGATCCACATAGTCAAAGGCTTTGGCATAGTCAATAAAGCAGGAATAGATGTTTTTCTGGAACTCTCTTGCTTTTTTGGTGATCCAGCTGCTGCTGCTAAAACACTTCAGTGTGACTCTGTGTGACCCTATAGACAGCAGCCCACAAGGCTCTCCCGTCCCTGGGATTCTTCAGACAAGAACACCGGAGTGGGTTGCCATTTCCTTCTCCAATGCATGAAAGTGAAAATGGCAATTTGATCTCTGGTTCCTCTGCTTTTCTAAAACCAGCTTGAACATCTGGAAGTTCATGGTTCACGTATTGCTGAAGCCTGGCTTGGAGAATTTTGAGCATTACTTTACTAGCGTGTAAGATGAGTGTAATTGTGTTGTCGTTTGAGCATTCTTTGGCATTGCCTTTCTTTGGGATTAGAATGAAACTGACCTTTTGCAGTCCTGTGGCCACTGCTGAGTTTTCCAAATTGGCTGGCATATTGAGTGCAGTACTTTCACAGCATCATCTTTCAGGATTTGAAATAGCTCAACTGGAATTCCATCACCTCCACTAGCTTTGTTCATAGTGATGCTTCCTAAGGCCCATTTGACTTCACATTCCAGGATGTCTGGCTTTAGGTGAGTGATCACACCATCGTGATTATCTGGGTCATTAGATCTTTTTTGTTTAATTCTTCTGTGTATTCTTGCCACCTCTTGTTAATATCTTCTGCTTCTGTTAGGTCCATACCATTTCTGTCCTTCATTGAGCGCATCTTTGCATGAAATGTTCCCTTGGTATCTCTGTTTTTCTTGAAGAGATCTCTAGTCTTTCCCGTTCTATTGTTTTCCTCTATTTCTTTGCACTGATTGCTGAGGAAGGCTTTCTTATCTCTCCTTGCTATTCTTTGGAACTCTGCATTCAAATGGGTATATCTTTCCTGTTCTCCTTTGCTTTTCGCTTTTCTTCTTTTCACAGCTATTTGTAAGGCCTCCTCAGACAGCCATTTTGCTTTTTTGCATTTATTTTTCTTGGGGATGGTCTTGATCCCTGTCTCCTGTACAGTGTCACGAACCTCATTCCATAGTTCATCAGGCACTCTGTCAGATCTAGTCCCTTAAATCTATTTCTCACTTTCACTGTATAATCATAAGGGATTTGATTTAGGTCATACCTGAATGGTCTAGCAGTTTTCCTCATTTTCTTCAATTTAAGTCTGAATTTGACAGTAAGAGGTTCATGATCTGAGCCACAGTCAGCTCCCAGTCTTGTTTTTGCTGACTGTATAGAGCTTCTCCATCTTTGGCTGCAAAGAATATAATCAATCTGATTTTGGTGTTGACCATCTGGTGATGTCCACGTGTAGAGTCTTCTCTTGTGTTGTTGGAAGAGGGTGTTTACTATGACCAGTGCGTTTTCTCGGCAAAACTATTAGCCTTTGCCCTGCTTCATTTTGTACTCCAAGGCTAAATTTGCCTGTTACTCCAGTATTTCTTGACTTCGTACTTTTGCATTCCAGTCCGCTATACCGAAAAGGACATCTTTTAGGGGTGTTAGCTCTAAAAGGTCTTGTAGGTCTTCATAAAAGCATTCAACTTCAGCTTCTTCAGCGTTACTGGTCGGGGCATAGACTTGGATTACCGTGATATTGAATGATTTGCCTTGGAAATGAAGAGATCATTCTGTCATTTTTGAGATTGCATCCAAGTACTGCATTTCGGACTCTTTTGTTGACCATGATGGCTACTCCATTTCTTCTGAGGGATTCCCGCCCATAGTAGTAGATATAATGGTCATCTGAGTTAAATTCACTCATTCCAGTTCATCTTAGTTCGCTGATTCCTAGAATGTCGCTGGTCACTCTTGCCATCTCCTGTTTGACCACTTCCAATTAGCCTTGATTCATGGACCTGACATTCCAGGTTCCTATGCAGTATTGCTCTTTATAGCATTGGACCTTGCTTCTATCACCAGTTATATCCACAACTGGGTGTTGTTTTTGTTTTGGCTCCATCCCTTCATTCTTTTTGGAGTTATTTCTCCACTGATCTCCAGCAGCATATTGGGCACCTACTGACCTGGGTAGTTCATTTTTCAGTGTCCTATCTTTTTGTCTTTTCATACTGTTCATGGGGTTCTCAAGGCAAGAATACTGAAGAGGTTTGCCAGTCCCTTTTCCAGTGGACCACATTCTGTGGAATTGTTGATGGACAGGGAGGCCTGGCGTGCTGCAGTTCATGGGCTTGCAAAGAGTCGGACATGACTGAGCGACTGAACTGAACTGATTCTTTTTAGTTTAGCTATCCAGTTTTCCCAAAACCATGTATTGAAGAGCCTGTCTTCATTTTTAATCTATGTGTCTTTAGATCTGAAGAGTAGGCAATGTATATATAGGTCTTCTTTTTATATGTATTGAATAGTTTGTCTATTGATTGAAGCAGTTATATCTAAAGTAATTATTGATATGTGTGTATGTACTTATTGGACTTCCCAGGTAGTGCTAGTGGTAAAAAACCTTCCTGCCAATACAGGAGAGGTAAGTGAGGTGGGTTTGATCCCAGGGTCAGGACAATCCCCTGGAGGAGGAAATGGCATCCTACTCAAGTATTCTTGCCTGGAGAACCCCATTGAGAGAGGATTCTGGCAGGTTACAGTCCATGGGGTCAGAAAGAGTCAGACATGACTGAAGCGACTAACACGCAGCATATGTACTTGTTGACATTTCGTTAATTGTTTGGGTGTTGTTTTTTGTGGTTCTTTTTTGTTTCTTTCTTCTTTTGTTCTCTTTCCTCGTGATTTGATGACTACCTATAGTATCATATTTGGACTCTTTTCTCTCTTTTGTGTATTTATTAAATATTTTTGGTTTGTGGTTACCAGGATTAAGTTGCTGATCTGTTAAGTTTGAATGCATTTTAACCACCCTTCATTTTTATTATCCACCCCCTTACCGTTTGTGATGTCATATTTTATATTCTTTGGTTTTGTGTATCCCTTTACTTATATTGGATATAGATGACCTCAGTACTTTTGTCTTTTAACCTCCCTACTAGCTTTATAAACATGGTTGATTTACCACCTTTACTGTATATTTGCCTTTACCAATGAGAATATTCCTTTTATGCATGTGTGTGGGCTCAGTCACTCAGTCGTATGCAACTCTTTGCTCCTTTGTCCATGAATTTTCCAGGCAAGAATACTGGAACAGGTTGCCATTTCCTCTTCTATGGTACCTTCCTGACCCAAGGATTGAACCCGCGTCTCCTGTGTCTCCTGCATTGCAGGCAGATTCTTTACTACTGAGCCATCGGGGAAGCCCCTTTTCCTTTCATAGTTTTCATATTTCTGATTGTTGCTTTTTCTTTTCCACTTATAGAAGTCCCTTTAATATTTCTTGTAAAGCTGGTTTCCTGTAGAAACTGATGTTGAGTTGAGTTCTTTTTGTGTTGAACTCTTTTAGCTTTTGGTTGCCTGTAAAACTTTTGAGCTCTCTTTCAACTATGAGTGAAAGCCTTGCTGGGTAGAGTATTCTTTGTTTTATGTTTTTACTTTTCATCACTTTAAATACATCATGTTGCTCTCTTCTGGTCTGCAGAGTTTCTGCCGAGACATTAGCTGATAGCTTTATGGTGGTTCCCTTGTATGTAACTTGTTGCCTTTACTGTGGTGCTTTCAATTTTCTCTTTATTTTTAATTTTTATCATTTTAATTATAATGTTCTTGTTGTGATTCTTTTTAGGTTGATCTTGTTTGAGACTCTCTGTGCTTTCTGGACCTGGATGTTCTCCCAGAGGTCTCTTAAACTGTCCTCTTTTTTGTCTTTCTGTTTAGCTTCACTGATTTCCATAATTCTGCCTGCCAGTTCCTCTGTATCATCTAATCTACAGTTGATTACTTCTAGAGTATTTTTTATTTCAATTATTGTATTTTTCAGCCCTGTTTGGTTTGGTTCTTATATTTCCAACTCTGTAAAAAACTTCTAACTTCTCATTCTGTTCTTCCATTCTTCTCCCAAGTACTTCAAGCATCTTTATGATCATTAAATTCTTTTTGTGTGTGTGTGGGGGGAGTAGATTGCTTATCTTCACTTAGTTCTTTTTCTAGGATTTTATCTTATTTCTTTATTTGGAATGTATTTCTCTGTCACTTCAATTCACGTAATTCATGGTTTATATTTTTATGTATTTGGTAGGTTGGTTACATTTCCTGATCTTGGAGAAGTGGCTTTATGTAGGAAATGTCCTACATGGCCCAGCAGCATACTCCTCTCTAATCACCAGAGCTGTATGTTTAATGGGTACCCTCTGTGGGCTGCATAGGTCTGTTTCTTATGCCTGATTGACAGCTGTGGCTGTCTTACTGGTATGCGTGGTTGGCCTGGTCCCACTGATTGCCAGACCCTGTCTTATGTGAAGGCTACCAGCTGCTGGTGGGTGAGGTTGGTGGTGGGTGGGGCTGGATCATGGCTTGGCTAGCTGTGTGGCCTCCAGTCCTGGTAATGGCCTGCAGGTGGTTGGAGCTGGATCCTGACATGGCGTCCTGGGGCTGGTGTTGGCCTGCTGTTGGGTGGACCAGGGCCCTGGGTGTCCAGGGTGGTGCCAGACTACTAGTGGGTGGGCCAGGACTTCACACAACTTGCTGTGGGGGGCTATGGTGGTCCTGGGGCTTGGTGGCTGGTATGGGGGCCCAAAAGAACATGGGGCTGGTGCTGGCCCACTGATGGGCAGAATGAGGTCCTGGAGTCTTTTGCTGTGGGGCCTGAAGTTTCTGCCGCTAGCGTTGGCCCCTCTGTGGGCATTCCTGGGCCCAGGGTTTGTGACTGCAGGGCTTTGGGTATCCCAAGGGTGGTGTCTGCCACAGGTGGGTGGAGTTGGGGCCTAGCAGATCTTGGGGCTAGTGCCTGACGTGTGTGTGTGTGTGTGTGTGTGTGTGTGTGTGTGGTTTCCAGTGGTCTCAGTGCTATGGTGGCCCACTTGTAGGTGGGGCTGGGTCGTGGGTCCTGTAGTGGGTGGAGTCATATCTTGAATTGGCTGGGGACTCAGGGTATTCTCTATAGCGTCAGCCTGCTGGTGATCCTGCCCACCTAGCTGCCTGGCCTGGCGCATCCCAGGGCTGGTGGTGGTTGGTAGGCAGGCCTGGTCTCTCACTGATCGGTTAGAGGGAGGATTCTAAAGTGACACTTAACAGCACCTGTGTCTTGGTGGTGGAATGAGCTTCCCAGAATGGCTGCTGCCAGCATCTTTGTTCTCAGAGTGAGTTTCAGTTGTATTCTCCCTCTCTGGGAGGCTTTCCAGGATGAGCAAGTAGGTCCTACCCAAGTTCCATTTAAATTACTGCTTCTGCCCTGGATCTTGGAACATATAAGATTTTGTGTGTGCTCTCTTAAGACTTAAGTCTCTACTTCCCACAACTCTCTGATTATCCAAAAAGGAAGCCCTACTGGCTTTCAGAGCCAAACAGTCTGGGTGGTGGAAGGGGAGTTCTTTCTGGTGCAGACCCCTGGATTGAGGGGCCTGATATGGAGTTAGGACACTTTGCTTCTTGGGGAGGACTTCTGCAGTTGCAATTTATTCTTCCATTTGTGGGTTATATACCCTGGAAATATGGGTGATGACCATACTTCACCCTTTCTGCTTATCTTGTGATTTCTTCTCTATATCTTTAGCTGTAAAAGATCTTTCCTGCTAATTTTCAGCTCACTTTTATGGGCAGTTGCTCTGTAAATAATTGTAATTTTGCTGTGCCTGCAGAAGGAGCTCACATGTTCATGGTCTTCCTATTCTGCCTTCTTGATCACGTCTCACATCATAAAGACTTCTCGTGGGTTAATAGCATGACAGATTGGTTAACACAAAGAAATAAACTTTGGTTCATATATTCAGAGTTTAATGAAAAATAGAAAGATAAATAAAAAGAACCAGGAACAGGCTTCCTCTTTTCATTTGACCCTTGAAGATTGAACACATTTGATGTTTGTAGTCTGTGCATTAGGCAGAGTGTCAGAAGCTTGGTTGTCTTTGAGTCTTTAGAGCTTAGTGGAGTTGATGAGAACTGTAAATGGTTGTCAAGACTTGGTGCTTCATGGAAAGAACACTTGAATATACAGTGAGTATGTTAGCTAAATGGTTATGGTATTACTGCTGGCTGAATGGGTCCATCCTTGGGAAAGTCCTGAAGCAGAACTCATGCTGAGGGTTTCTGCTCAGCTGTCTTAGAAAGCAGTCCTAGTCCAGTATGCTGCCGTTTTAATCAGGATGCTGGATGCAGTGATGAAATCAAGGAGGACTGAATTCTTAAAAGTTCACATTTAGGTAAAAGTTTAGACATCTTAGGAGATGAGTGTGAGGCATGATCGTGATGAAGACAAAAGAGAGAGCTCTTTTAGGTGCTTTTGTGCTTGACTTCATTGTCCATCTTTTCTTTAGAAACTTGGTTTAAGTTTGCACTCCTTTTCAAAGCAGTTCTAAACTTGCCATAGACAGTACAGAAATGAGTGGATAATCTTTAGATACTCTGATAACTTAGCTAGTGACCATGACTTGTGATATGGTAGTAACATCAAGCAATATCAAGATAAAATGGAGAATGCCAGAATGCTGCTTTCCTTTTGGAATTAAAGATTCTGACAAACTGGTTTGAAAATAGTGTTGAAAACCCTATGATTAAATGACAACAAGAGCATAAGAAGAGATTTTTCTTCCTCTAAAATCAGGTTAGTGTATTTGGGTAGAAACAAAGAGAAGAAGTTTTTCTTGGTTAAACTGGTTAATAGAGGACTTGAAGGCATTGTTTTAGTAGAAAAAAAATCTTTACCCTAAGCTGTAATTTTTCTAACTTCTGTTGCATGTGTTGCTGCATTTTCTTTTTCCATGCGCTCTTACTATTTTCATGGCAAACATATTTTTAAAGATGATCTCTGGGATAATTGTTGCCATTAATTAGTTTTGATATTCCTTTTTAATGATATTTTCATTTATTCCTTTTGCTAGCTGGATTGCCTTTTGCAATTCTTACTTCAAGGCATACCCCCTTCCAACGAGGATTATTCTGTAATGATGAGTCCATCAAGTACCCTTACAAAGAAGACACCATACCTTATCCGTTATTAGGTGGAATAATCATTCCATTCAGTATTATCGTTGTAAGTTAAATCCACTTTTCCAAGTTTATCACTTTGGGGCAGTTGGCTTTAATTTGTGTTAGCCTGTTAACGATTGAATGTATATAACCCTCTAAAACATGTGTTTTAACTTTTTATGTTATTTGATCAAAATAATCTCAGCTATTTTAAGTGGGGCTAAAAGAGTAACAGTGTATAATTAGAAGAACCTTACTAAATATGTATGGTTTTATGCTAATCTTTTCCAAGTCACTGATTTTTTTTAGCTCTAATTTGCTGTTGTTTGAGTAATAGTACAATAGATGGATACTGTATCGATGTATTTTTAGCATACTTTATACTTAGGATCTTATTTTATGATTTATTGAGACTGTTTATGAACTGACTCTAGTTACTGAGTTCTAGAAAAGAAAAATTACTAACAGGTGTTAAAAGGCTTCTTTTAACCCATATTTAGTTTAAAGATATTTTAGATAATGGCAGAAATAGGGGAGAAAAGCCTAAGTTTTATACATAATTAACAGTGAATATGAAAGCATTTTTACTGGTATTAAAACTGATAATTACTGTTTTCTAGGATTTCGGGGAGAATGTCTAGAGAATGTGCTCTGGTTGGGGAGAAGATTTCAAGTGATTTGACTAGATGATTTTTATTATCTCTTGACTCAGAGATTCTATGACTTTAATTTTATGCTACATATCTTGTAATTTTAGAAATAAGAAAAGCAGAAAATATGGTCTCACCCAGGAGATAGGCCAAAAAGATAAAAAGCCAAAAAGATATATCTTGTCTGTTCTGAAGTTTATTAAAAAACAAAGCAAAACTTCTTGATTTAGAAATTTAGTGTCTGATTGCAGAATGATCACAGCTCCTTATTAACACTAAAAGTTAATCAATTCCTAATTTGTGTTGTATAATTAATAAAAGAACATCTCTGCTGTACAGATGTTTGTTTTGCAACACTGAGCTCCTTAAGGCAGAGATGGTGCCTTGTTCATCTTGTTATCCTTGCTGTTGCCATGAACACTGGCATGTCCTAGGTGCTGGAATGAAACTGGAGAGATTATGTAGTAATATTGGTGACCCTCCTACAATATAGTGAAGTTTTAAGAAATCAGTCGCCCATTTAACCTAGACAGATCTTTACACTAAGTTTTTACTATGAAAAGAAAGAAAGCCTATGATCCTTCTATTAAAGAGGGAGTATGAGTAGACCCTTTTTTAAGTATATATTTCTGAGAGATTAATAGCTCTTTACATATAAAAATTTTAGCAAGACTTTTCTGCAAATAATAGCGGATTTTAGACAAGATTCAAGTACTCAAATGCTGCTACAAATGTACTTGTCTTTCAATTCCACTTTTGTTTGTGTCTCAGTAAGAAGGATGCTGCATGAGCAAAACTACAGAAATCTGCTATAGACCAGAGGCCTGTCAAAGGACAGGGTGCTGTGCAGCCTGCCTAGCAAATGCAGGATCCATAGACACTCAGGAAAAACTTGTTATGTATATTTTATTAACTTGGAAGTTTTGATTATTTCACCATCACCCGTGAAAAGGTTATCTTTATATTGACAAAACAGCAAGTAAGTTGAGTGTGATGGTGGTTTAGTTGCTGTGTTGTGTCCGACTTTTGAAACCCCATGGACTAGCTTGCCAGGCTCCTCTATTCATGGGATTCTCTAGGCAAGAATACTGGAATGAGTTGCCATTTCCTTCTCCAGTGGATCTTCCCCACCCAGGGATTGAACCCAGGCCTCTTGCATTGCAGGCAGATTCTTTACTGACTGAGTTACAGGGGAAGCCTAAGTTGAGTGTAAAAAGAACAGACTCTTTAAAAGTGCTGTACAAGTACTTTTTTCATATCAAGAGGGCATCAGAGGGCAGATACACTGAAACCATACTCACAGAAAACTAGTCAATCCAATCACACTAGGACCACAGCCTTGTTTAACTCAATGAAACTAACCCATGCCCATGGGGCAACGCAGGGCGGGTGGGTCATGGTGGAGAGGTCTGACAGAATGTGGTCCACTGGAGAAGAGAATGGCAAACCACTTCAGTATTCTTGCCTTGAAAACCCCATGAACAGTATGAAAAGGCAAAATGGTAGGATACTGAAAGAGGAACTCCCCGTCAGTAGGTGCCCAGTATGCTACTGGAGATTAGTGGAGAAATAACTCCAGAAAGAATGAAGGGATGGAGCCAAAGCAAAAACAATACCCAGCTGTGGATGTGACTGGTGATAGAAGCAAGGTCCGATGCTGTAAAGAGCAATATTGCATAGGAACCTGGAATGTCTGGTCCATGAATCAAGGCAAATTGGAAGTGGTCAAACAAGAGATGGCAAGGGTGACCATCGACATTCTAGGAATCAGCGAACTAAAATGGACTGGAATGGGTGAATGTAACTCAGATGACCATTATATCTACTACTGTGGGCAGAAATCCCTCAGAAGAAATGGAGTAGCCATCATGGTCAACAAAAGAGTCGGAAATGCAGTACTTGGATGCAATCTCAAAAATGACAGAATGATCTCTGTTCGTTTCCAAGGCAAACCATTCAGTATCATGGTAATCCAAGTCTATGCCCCAACCAGTAACGCTGAAGAAGCTGAAGTTGAACAGTTCTATGAAGACCTACAAGACCTTTTAGAACTAACACCTAAAAAGATGTCCTTTTCATTATGGGGGACTGGAATGCAAAAGTAGGAAGTCAAGAAATACCTGTAGTAACAGGCAAATTTGGCCTTGGAATGCGGAATGAAGCAGGGCAAAGACTAATAGAGTTTTGCCAAGAAAATGCACTGGTCATAGCAAACACCCTCTTCCAACAACACAAGAGAAAACTCTACACATGGACATCACTAGATGGTCAACACTGAAATCAGATTGATTATATTCTTTCCAGCCAAAGATGGAGAAGCTCTATACAGTCAACAAAAATAAGAGCAGGAGCTGACTGTGGCTCAGATCATGAACTCCTTATTACCAAATTCAGACTTAAAGAAAATAGGGAAAACCGCTAGACCATTCAGGTATGACCTAAATCAAATCCCTTATGATTATACAGTGGAAGTGAGAACTAGATTTAAGGGACTAGATCTGATAGATAGAGTGCCAGATGAACTATGGAATAAAGTTCATGACATTGTACAGGAGACAGGGATCAAGACCATCCCCATGGAAAAGAAATGCAAAACAGCAAAATGGCTGTCTTGGGAGGCCTTACAAATAGCTGTGAAAAGAAGAAAAGCGAAAAGCAAAGGAGAAAAGGAAAGATACAAGTATCTGAATGCAGAGTTCCAAAGAATAGCAAGAAGAGATAAGAAAGCCTTCCTCAGTGATCAGTGCAAAGAAATAGAGGAAAAGAACAGAATGAGAAAGACTAGAGATCTCTTCAAGAAAAATAGAGATACCAAGGGAACATTTCATGCAAAGATGGGCTCGATAAAGGACAGAAATGGTATGGACCTAACAGAAGCAGAAGATATTAACAAGAGGTGGCAAGAATACACAGAAGAACTGTACAAAAAAGATCTTCACAACTAAGATAATCACAATGGTGTGATCACTTACCTAGAGCCAGACATCCTGGAATGTGAAGTCAAGTGGGCCTTAGAAAGCATCACTATGAACAAAGCTAGTGGAGGTGATGGAATTCCAGTTGAGCTATTTCAAATCCTGAAAGATGATGCTGTGAAAGTGCTGCACTCAATATGCCAGCCAATTTGGAAAACTCAGCAGTGGCCACAGGACTGCAAAAGGTCAGTTTCATTCTAATCCCAAAGAAAGGCAATGCCAAAGAATGCTCAAACAACAACACAATTACACTCATCTTACACGCTAGTAAAGTAATGCTCAAAATTCTCCAAGCCAGGCTTCAGCAATACGTGAACCATGAACTTCCAGATGTTCAAGCTGGTTTTAGAAAAGCAGAGGAACCAGAGATCAAATTGTCACCCTGCTTATTTAACTTCTATGCTGAGTACATCATGAGAAACGCTGGACTGGAAGAAAACACAAGCTGGAATCAAGACTGCCAGGAGAAATATCAATAACCTCAGATATGCAGATGACACCACCCTTACGGCAGAAAGTAAAGAGGAACTAAAAAGTCTCTTGATGAAAGTGAAAGAGGAGAGCGAAAAAGTTGGCTTAAATCTCAACATTCAGAAAACGAAGATCATGGCATCTGGTCCCATCACTTCATGGGAAATAGATGGGGAAACAGTGCAAACAGTGTCAGACTTTATTTTTGGGGGCTCCAAAATCACTCCAGACGGTGACTGCAGCCATGAAATTAAAAGACACTCCTTGCAAGAAAAGTTATGACCAACCTAGATAGCATATTGAAAAGCAGAGACATTACTTTGCCAACCAAGGTCCGTCTAGTCAAGGCTGTGGTTTTTCCAGTAGTCATGTATGGATGGAGAGATGAGAGTTGGACTGTGAAGAAAGCTGAGCGCCAAAGAACTGATGCTTTTGAACTGTGGTGTTGGAGAAGACTCTTGAGAGTCCCTTGGACTGCAAGGAGATCCAGCCAATCCATTCTGAAGGAGATCGGCCCTGGGATTTCTTTGGAAGGAATGATGTTTAAGCTGAAACTCCAGTACTTTGGCCACCTCATGTGAAGAGTTGACTCATTGGAAAAGACTCTGATGCTGGGAGGGATTGGGGGCAGGAGGAGAAGGGGATGAACGACGATGAGATGGCTGGATGGCATCACTGACTCGATGAACATGAATCTGAGTGAACTCCAGGAGTTGGTGATGGACAGGGAGGCCTGGCATGCTGCAATTCATGGGGTCACAAAGAGTCGGACACGACTGAGCAACTGAACTGAACTGATATCAACAAAGACACACACTGGCAGTGATTTTATGTACCAATTTAACATAATTTCAGATTATTCACTAACTCAATTTCTTTCAGGTAGCACATGGTTAGACTTGTTTATGTTTAATTTTGTTTTCTAGAAAGTAAATCATTTCTTTAAAAAAAGATCAGGACTATGATTGGGACTTCATACCAGGCCTTTGATGTGACTTGCAAGTGATCCATAAATATATGAGTGATTGAGGGAACCTGGTAAAGAATCAGAATTAATATAGTGTCACAGAAGCCAAGGGAGAAGTTCAATGAGGACAAAATGGTCAGTGATGTCATATAGTACTGGGAAGTTAAGATTTGGGTTGATAAAAATCTCTTTGATCTGATGAGACCATTTTGACTTTCTGGAGAGCCATTCAGTAGAATAAAGGGTTTAGAGGTATTTAGAGATATTTAGGAAGGAGTGGAAGTATGGCAGTGAGTGATTTTAGACTATTCTTTTAGGAAGGTGGGTCCTGAGTGGAAGACACATAACTATAGTGACAGTGTAGAGACATATAAAGTTATCTTGGTTGATGGAGATATAAAGATGGTGAGAAAATACTCTGGTACATAGGTTTTAAGTGATTAAGTCCTTCTGATTTAGATAGCACTAGCTTTGATCTTAAAAAGTATTTTGTTTTACTCCCTCAAACATCATCTTTAGTGCTTTAATAATTTATCCTTAATCTGATTAAATAATGTTTGACAAGCAATCCCAGCTTTACAGTTAGAGTAGTTAGTTTAAGTGTGAACTTCACCAGAGGCTGAGTTGTCCTAAATGGCTCAAAGGGCAAGATAAGGTTTTAAAATGAAATGAAAATATGGCTGTAATGTGTCGGTGGAAGGCACAGACATCTCCCTGCATTTGATTTAGAATGTCTCTGTTATCTGTTTCTCTCAATACAGATGGCATACATAATAAAAAAAAAATAATGTATTTTGACCTAGCATTTGTTAGATTTAGAGTCCCTCTGAGGTTAAGGGTTAAGTTTCAGAATAAGGTTAAGGGTTATTAAGGGTTAAGGGTTAAGAATTAAGGGTTAAGGGTTAAGTTTCAGCATATTCTACATCTGTAGGTCAACTTTTAATGTGTCCAGTACACTGAATGTTACTAATGAATTGATTTTCAGTCATCAGTGGCAAGAACCAGAGTCTAGGTGGCCCTAAACAATGATCATTATAACTAGGAAGACTCACAAAGATTAATATTTGTTTTTAGAAAGCAGTTGAGTGCTTACACAAGAAGAACTGACAGCTGAGAAGTGAAGTTTCACTGCTCAAATTGTGCTTGACTAATATACTTGGTATATATTTCAAATTATCAAAGGTCATCTCCATAACTTGCTGCTTATCTATCAAGGCAATTGCTGGAACACCTTAATGGCCTGAGGAGATGTAGTATATTTTAATTCAAGGCCTCTAGGACAGTCACCAGGGAGTACCCTAAGCACACTTGTGGAGGTATGGTATCCCCAGAAGTGAATGTGGTTTTCCTCTCCTGTGAGACCTATGCTCAGCAAAGGCTTGATTAAGTCATCCACATTAAGGATCATAACGAGGAATATATTCCTATGGGATTTAATATATTTAAGGATATTTACTTTTTACCCGAGAGGTAGCACCTTGAATTGAAATTTATTGACCACCAGCTCTGTTTTAGGCCTCTGGGGTGGTGTTAGCTTTCTATTCAACTAAAAATTTATTCTTGGTTTTGTAGAGTTCATAGGCTAGTTTTCAGAGTTACAACATTGTAATTATGGAATTCTAGGAGCCATTGAGCCAGATGAAGAAAGAATTTTTGATATCAGGTTCTTGAAATCCCTTTTGGGAGACAATCATTCATCTCACCCCCAAAGACAATTAATAATTGCTAAATGGAAATGTTTGAATGCTTTGTAAAATCATTTATATAAATTTAAGATGAAGCAGTGAAACTCTTTGAGTGAAACTTTGTTATTTATATCCATGCCCAACATAAATTAGCAAGCAGAATTTTTTGTTTAAGTGTTTATTTTGGTCTCAGGTAGCTAGAGTGTGGCTTATTATTTTTTATAATGTTGCCATGCAGTATTTTTTCAGATTTCTTAGGATATTGGTCTGTAAATTTGTAAAGTATTTGAAAACCTTTTTATGACTTTAAACCCATTATACTGGTGTGCACTTACACACACACACTACTGGTATCTGAGAAGGCTATGACTCCCATTTTACAAAAGTCAGTGAAAAATAAAGAGGACAGAGTCACTTGAAATGTTTTCTTGGCAAAGGAGAACATCAAGTGTGTATATGGTCTTTTAATGAGACTTCTTAAGGAACCCAGCCCTAAAGGTTTCCTGGAGAGGCGGGAGTGGGAGATGTTGTCAGCTGATCTCTGCCCTCTGTGCCGTTTAACCTCAGTGTTAGATCCCTGCTTTTATTAGGTTAGCTTTTTCTCTTAAAATGTTTTACCTTTTTTAACATGATGAATATTTTTGGCTCAAAGTAATGTCTGATGCAAATGCAGACTCTGAGGTAAAAGTGCTTATGTAAGGGATATTCTAATCAGAAAGTTTGTATTCTTTGAAAAGCCATTGTTTTTATACTCCGTGGTACATCAGTAAGCCTACTTATTGAGGCTCGGTTTATTTGAATACAAGAAATAAGGCCTTATTGTTTCAAGGTAGACTTTGGAATTATTTAGGCTTTGTCATTGCTCTGTAAGCAGTATCAATTGAGGATACCTTTTTTTGTGGTCTAGAATTAGGAATCCTAAGTTGTTCTCCATTTGAAAAGGAAAAAAGAGAGGGAGGTATTTTTAAAACAAACATTTTATTGTGATTTACCATTTTCTTCTCTCTTCTTTACTTTGTTTGATGTGCCTGGATACTGATTTAACATTATTTTTCTGTTTTGTTTTTTTTTCAGATGATTGTTGGAGAAACCCTGTCTGTTTATTTTAGCCTCTTGCACTCGAATTCCTTTATCAGGAATAACTACATAGCCACTATTTACAAAGCCATTGGAACATTTTTATTTGGTGCAGCTGCTAGTCAGTCCCTGACTGATATTGCCAAGTATTCGATAGGCAGACTGCGGCCTCACTTCCTGGATGTTTGTGACCCAGACTGGTCAAAAATCAACTGCAGTGATGGTTACATTGAAAACTACATATGTCGAGGGAATGCACAAAAAGTGAAGGAGGGCAGGTGCGTGTTAAATTTTTAATGCTTGTTTTGTCTTGTGCATTCTTGAAATACAAGCTTTCAGTGATTGGAAGATGAGCTATCTAGTAGCTTAAAGAGATAGAAGCTAGTATAATCACTGGGAGGTGAATTGAAATCATGTTTGATCTATTTTCTCTACTTACTCTTTTTTCTTCTTTTATCCCGACTCTGTTTAAGAGCATTTTAATGTAATTCTTTTCATCTTCACTGTATAATAATGTAAAATGAACCCTTTAGATCACACAGTCCAGGATTGGCAAACTTTTTCTTAAGATCCCAGATAATAAATATTAGGCTTTGTGGGCCATATGTTGGCTACTGTTCAACTCTGCCTTTGTAACAGAAAAAAAGAATCATAGACAATCCTTGAACAAACGAGTGTAGCTGTGTTCCAATGAAACTTTATTTACTACATAGATAGTGGCTGCCCTATGGGTTATATAGTTTGCTTATGTTTGATCTAGTTCAACTATGTAATGGAGCTCTGCTAGATCTCTTAGTTAGAGTATGTTTTTTTTTTTTTAAGTTAATTTCATTCATATATTGATAGATCTGGGACCTCAGATTGCTTTCTTATTGCACACTTGGGCTACTTTCTACATTGGGAGCGCTATTAGACATGGATGAAAGAGAATATTTGGAACCCAAAAGGTCTAATGCCTTTAATTTATGAATGACCAGACAAAGGCCCAGTAACATTGAATAAAGCCACACTAACGTAAATATACTGCTGCTGCTGCTGCTGCTGCTAAGTCACTTCAGTTGTGTCTGACTCTGTGCGACCCCATAGACGGCAGTCCACCAGGCTCCCCTGTCCCTGGGGTTCTCCAGGCAAGAACACTGGAGTGGGTTGCCATTTCCTTCTCCAATGCATGAAAGTGAAAAGTGAAAGTGAAGTTGCTCAGTCGTGTCCGACTCTTCGAGACCCCACTACTATGTGTAAAATAGTTAACTAGAGGGAAGATACTTTATAGTAGAGGAAACTCAGCTTGGTGCTCTATGGGATGTGTTGGCAGTTGGGAGGGAAGCTCAAGAGGGCGGGGATATATGTATACCATATAGCTGATTCACTTTGTTATATAGGAGAAATTATCACAATATTGCAAAACAATTATACTCCAATAATAAAATTCTTTTAAAAAGACAAAAAAGCCACTGATTAGTAGCAGAGCCAGTTCCTCATCCCAAATCTCAGAATTGTCAATCTTACTTATTCTATGTTTGATCTTCTTGTATTTTAAGATACCTATTACCATTTTCCTTTATTTATTCATCTAACAAATACTTTCTCTCAGAAAAACATCCTCTGACTGTTTTTTTATATTTGATTCCCAGACACATTATTGTCCTTGTTAGTTCTTTTGTAAGTTAAACAGGCCTGCTACTGCTAAGTCGCTTCAGTTGTGTCCGACTCTGTGCTACCCCACAGACGGCAGCTCACCAGGCTCCTCTGTCCCTGGGATTCTCCAGGCAAGAATACTGGAGTGAGTTGCCATTTCCTTCTCCTTCAACTATGTAATGGAGCTCTGCTAGATCTCTTAGTATTCTTAGAATATCTTTTTTTCGGTCTGCTGGTGGTCCTCAATATTTGCATTTCATGGAGATGAAAAAACACTTCATTTAAGAGTATGCATTATGCTGTGTGCTTGGAATTCAGCAGTGAACAAGACAGCTCTGATTTCTATCTTCATGGAGCTTAGTCTAGCAGGAAAGATTTACAATAAACAAATATTGACAGTGGAAGCCATGTAATTAAAACACCCTTACTCTTTGGAAGAAAGCTATGAGCAACCTAGACAGCATATTAAAAAGCAAAGATATTACTTTGCCAACAAAGGTCCATATATGGTTTTTCCAGTAATCATGTATGGATATGAGAGTTGCACCATAAAGAAAGCTGAGTGCCGAAAAATTGATGCTTTTGAACTGTGGTGTTGGAGAAGACTCTTGAGAATCCCTTGGACTGCAAGGAGATCCAACCAGTCCATCCTAAAGGAAATCAGTCCTGAATATTCTTTGGAAGGACTAATGCTGAAGCTGAAACTCCAGTACTTTGGCCACCTGATGCAAAGAACTGACTTTTTAAAAAGATCCTGATGCTGGGAAAGATTGAAGGCAGGAGGAGAAGGGGACGACAGAGGATGAGATGGTTGCATGGCATCACTGACTTAATGGACATGAGTTTGAGCAAGCTCTGGGAGTTGGTGATGGATAGGGAAGCCTGATGTGCTGCAGTCCATGGAGTCACAAAGAGTTAGACATGACTGAGCTACTGAACTGAACTGATAATGGAAGAGAATCTCCCTGTTGTTAACAAGGCCAAAGAATAAACAGGTTGTTGAATGACAGGCTCTGAGGTGATGATACAAGGATTGATATGGGTATAATGTCTCAATGAAGTGGGGAAAGTGATGTAAGTGGAAACTGGTTGAGAAGTAGAATAGTGGAAGGTGGTTTTTTGATTTGAGCTTAGGTAAGCAACCTTTTTTTTTTTTTTAATAAGAGGGAAAGACTGGCCCAGCAATGGCTGTGAAGAAAGATGAAGATAATCAAGACCAACAGTGGACTCTTAAGGTATAGGATGTGGATATCTCATTCTCTGTTTTGATAGTGATGTAGAGCCAAGTACTGTCTTAGGGAAAGGCTCTTTGATGACTAGTAGATGTAGTGAGCTTCAGTGAAGAGTTTGAAGACACAGGGAAATATAGAGAACTTTAACCATCCTGGCAAGAATACTGGAGTGGGTTGCCATGCCCTCCTCCAAGGAATCTTCCTGACTTAGGGATCAAACCTACATCTCCTGCATTACAGGCAGATTCTTTACCACTGAGCCAACAGGGAACCCCCCCCCCCCCCCCCCCCCACACACATATCACATACAACCATAGAATTCCAGAATATACAGTGAAGGAATTGGGTTGGAAGGGATAAAGTGGCTTGGTTGGAGAAGAGAAAACTTATTTTAATGGTAATGCTTTAGTCACTAAGTCATGTCTGACTCTTGGGACACCATGGACATAGCCTGCCAGAATTCTCTGTCCATGGGATTCTCCAGGCAAGATTACTGGAGTGGGTTGCCATTTCCTTCTGCAGGGGATCTTGCCAACCCAGGAATCAAACCCAGGTCTCCTCAATTGCAGGCAGATTCTTTACTGACTGAGCTATGAGGGAAGCCTTTATTTTGATAGAGGTTAATTCTAATTTGACAGTTTGCAAAGAATTGCCATTTTAATATTAACTCCTCTGCTGCTGCTGCTGCTAAGTCACTTCAGTCGTGTCCGACTCTGTGTGACCCTACAGACGGCAGCCCACCAGGCTCCCCCATCCCTGGGATTCTCTAGGCAAGAACACTGGAGTGGGTTGCCAATTCCTTCTCCAGTGCATGAAAGTGAAAAGTGAAAGTGAAGTCACTCAGTCGTGTCCAACACTTAGCTACCCCATGGACTATAGTCTACCAGGTTCCTCTGTCCATGGGATTTTCCAGGCAAGAGTACTGGAGTGGGGTGCCATTGCCTTCTCCCATTAACTCCTCTAATCCATGAATATGATATTATCTTTCCATTTTTTTGATATTCTTTTGTTTCTCTTAGCAGTAGTTTTTAGATTTTGGTGTCCCTGTCTTGTATACATTTTGCTTAAATGTGTCACTAATTTTTAAGATTTCTTGATGTGATTGTGAAAAGTTTTTAAAAAACATTTAAATTGATTTCTAGTTGTATTTAAAAGTAAAACAAAAAGTCTTTTATATGGTTTTGTCTGGCCTTTTATCCTTTAAATTTGCTAATGTAACTTCCTATATAGATTCCTCAAGATTTTCTCTGTTCCTCTTAATATTGTCTGTGGATAAACAATGTTGTTTTCTTTTTTTCCTTTTCTATATTGCTTTTTATTTCTTTTCCTTACTGTATTATACTGGCTAAGACTGCTAATACAATGTAGAAAGAAGTGGTGAAAGCAGATATGCTTGTCTTGTTCCTGACCTTAGGTAGAAAGCACTCAGTCTTTCACCATTAAATATAGTACCAATATGTTTTTGGTAGATGTGCTTTATTAGATTTTTGTCATAAATGTGTGTTTAGTCAGATGCTTTTTCTATGGCTGTTGAAGTCATACTGCTTTTCTTTTTTCTCTTAAAAGAGTGTATCCCTTAATCTTGGACTGTTAAAGCAACTTTTCATTCCTGGGATAAACTTCACTTCGTCATGGTATATTATACTTTTTGTATTAACTGGACTCAATTTGCTAATGTTTTGTTAATGATTTTTATTTCTGTGTTCATGAATGTTACTTGTCTATAGTTTTCTTGTGAAGTTTTTGGCTAGATTTGGTATCAACATTTGGTATTAAATGTTGAGTAGAATTCACCACTAAATACACTTAGACTTGAAATTTTCTTTGTAGGAATGTTGTAAACTATGGTTTTATTTTTTAAAGGAGATGAGGATTATTTAGGTTATCTCTTTGTTAGGTGAGCTGTCATCATTTGTCTTTTAAGAGATTTGTAAATTTTACCTAAATCATCAAGTTTGTTGACATCAAGTTGTTCACAGTTTCTCTTTCCTTATTGTCCTTTTATTGTTTGTAAGAAGTGTAGAGCTAACCCTTCTTACATTCCTGTCATCGATAATTTTTGTCTTAATCTCTTTTTTTCTTGAGTGGTCTGGCCAGAAGTTTTATCGGTTTTATTAATCTTTTTATTAGTTTTATTGGTTTGTTTTGGGATCGTTGACTTTATTGTTTTTCTGTATTTGATTTCATCTATTTCTGCTATTCTTCTGCTTTCTTTCAGTTTTATTTCCTCTTCTTTTTCTTGTAGTTTCATAAGGTAAAAACCTAGATCATTAGCTATGTCACAGATTATTATATATTGTAACTTCATTTTTGTTTAACTAAAATTATTTTCTAATTTCTTTCGTGTTTTCCTCTTTGATCAGTGAGTTATTTCAGTTCAGTTCAGTCACTCAGTCGTGTACGACTTTTTGCGACCCCATGGACTGCAGCACGCGAGGCCTCCTTATCCATCACCAACTCCCAAGGTTACTCAAGCTCCTGTCCATTGAGTTGGTGATACCATCCAACCATCTCATCCTCTGTCGTCCCCTTCTCCACCTGCCTTCAATCTTTCCCAGCATCAGGGTCTTTTCAAATTAGTCAGTTCTTTGTATATCTTTCTGTAATTGACTTTTTGATCTATGTCTATATGAATTTTCTGTGGAGATGTTTTGTCAGTTATTCTTAGGAATTTGAAATCTCTAATTGTTGATTATTCTTGTTCTTTCATTTTTGTTACCTTTTGTTTCATATATTTTGTGATTCTGTTGTTCAGTGTATAACATTTCTGTCTTTTTCATGTGGTATGTACCCTTTTCCATATGAACTGTCTCTCTCTGTTCCTAGAAACATCCTTTGCTTTAAGTCTATTATGTCTGATAATAATATGTAGCCAGTCTCCTGGCTATATTATTTATTGTTTGGATAGTATATAGTTTCCATAAGTAAAACATTCAGTTCATTTGAATCCTTGAATTTAAAGTGTGTTTGCTGGGTACTTAAAGTATGTAAGTCAGATCTAGTTTATACTTTATAATCTAGTGTGAAAAATCTCTGCTTTTTGATTGTTACTGTTGTTGGTCAGTTGCCAAGTCGTGTCCATGTGACCCCCTTGGACTGCAGCACGCCAGGCTCCTCTGTCCTCCACTGTCTCCCAGATGGCCTCCCTGACCATCACCAACTCCCAAGGTTACTCATACTCATGTCCTTTGAGTCGGTGATGCCATCCAACCATCTTATCCTCTATCATCCCCTTCTTCTCCTGTGCTCAATCTTTCCCAGCGTCAGGGTCTTTTCCAATGAGTCAGCTCTTTGCATCAGGTGGCCAAAGTTTTGAAGCTTCAGCTGCATCATCAGTCCTTCCAGTGAATATTCAGGGTTGATTTCCTTTAGTATTGACTGGTTTGATCTCCAGAAAATGGTTTTGTAAATGATTCTTTAAAAAATGTTTCTATTTATTTTTGGCTGTGCTGAGTCTTCATTGCTTTTCTCGGGCTTTCTTTAGTTGTGGAGAGCAGGGTCTACTCTTTAGTTGCAGTACGTGGGGTTTTCATTGTGGTAGCTTCTCTCGTTGTGGAGCACAGGCCCTAGGATGCTTCAGTAGTCACAGCACGGGGGCTCAGTTGTTGTGGCTCACAAGTCCAGAGCACAGGCTCAGTAGTTGTGGCATGGGCTTAATTGCCCAGTACCGTGTGTGATCTTCCTGGACTAGGGATTGAACTGGTGTCCCCTGCATTGCAAGGCAGATTCTTAATCAGTGGACCACCAGGGAAGCCTGTAAATGATTCTTAAAGGACACAAATTCTTCACACATATATTGTTTTTCAGGTTCAGGTACATAAATCTTAGCTCAAACTTTGATTATGACCTATCTTACTGCTGCTACTGCCGCTGCTGCTAAGTCACCAGTCGTGTCCGACTCTGTGTGACCCCATAGACGGCAGCCCACCAGGCTCCCCCGTCCCTGGGATCCTCCAGGCAAGAACACTGGAGTGGGTTGCCATTTCCTTCTCCAATGCATGAAAGTGAAAAGTGAAAGGGAGGTCACTCAGTCGTGTCCAACTCTTCGCAACCCCATGGACCACAGCCTACCAGGCTCCTCTGTCTGTGGGATTTTCCAGGCAAGAGTACCGGAATGGGGTGCCATCGCCTATCTTACTGAGAAATTTTTCTTTCTCACGCAACCATTTGGGCAAAATTAGAAGTAATATAATTTAGTTTAAATGGTATAAAAAGAACTACACTTTTCAGCCCATATGTGTCATACTCTCTGTCTCTTTCTAGTGTACCCAAATTAGCCAACATGTACTGTTACTCTGATTGAACTTTTGACTTAAGTACACTTGGGTTTTTCACCCATCATCACTTAACATTTCTACATCAACCCATATGCAGTTATGTAAGAGTCAGGAAAACCATCTTACAAAACAATATAAGTATCTGGATAACTCAAATTGCAAAGCCATGTATATTACACATGATTATTATCTATAGTTTTCAGTGAAGAACTTCTGTTAGTAAAATTTGAGATTCTGAAACAAGGATAAGGGAAAACCAGACATATAGATGAAATTTTAAGAAGACTATATCTTATAAGAAAAATGTGATTTCCATCAGTGTTTCCAGAATGAATTGGTTGTAGATAGTTTCAGAGCCATATAACATTGGAACATAACTGTGGCTTGCATTGCTATTCTGTTGTGGAACATAGTTTGGTTGCATACAGACTTTCCTATTCTGTTTCTCTTGAATTTTAAAGTCAGGATGCCAAGAATGGAAAAACATTTCAGTCTAGAATTGCCTATATGTTTATTAAGACTATGGTATAGTCTGCTCTTTTAGTTTATTTATCGCCACAGCCTGCCCATGTAAGTTTTTAATTATAAAATTATAAGTTTGATGGAGAGAAGGGAACATAGGCACCCGAAATGAGTCATTTTTGTTGATTATAAATGAGTCAGAATTACATCTTAGGATGAGAGTATCCTCTTGCAATTTTGGTTTTTGGTCTTGATTTTTTTCCCCATTTGTTCTCTTATTTCTTTTTCTCTTTTTCCCTCCACCCTTTCTGCTCATGTGTATGCTCTTGTGCTCTCTGATATCATTGATGTCACAGGATTTTTACTAAGCTTCATTTGCAGTGGCCATTGGGTCCTACACATAAAAGTGAGAACATAATGGACTGTAATAGAATATTTATTAGTTGTAATAGCCAGATAGTCCTAGTCACTGTTTAAAATCAATACCTGTGAATTTACTGTGAAATAAAAGGGACTTAACACTTGGAACAGTAGGACATTTTATTTCCATTGCTTATGTTAGTGATAATAGCATTACTCTCAGTCTTTGGAACAAATTCCTAATGAGCCCAGGTAGTTTAAACCTGTACCTCCCCTCACAGGTCAAAATTCTCTTTAGAGAATCAATGGACACCTCACATTAATGGTTCATTAGATTCACCTGGAAAGTTTGTTTAAAACAGATTTCTGGGGCTTCATCTTCCAAGTGTTGGATTCAGAAGGTTGGGATAGGGTCTGAAAATTTGTATTTCTAAGAAGTTTCCAGCTGTTGCTGCTTCTGTTGATCTTGGGACCGTACTTTGAGAACTACTGCTTTATATCACTTGTATATGGGAATATGACTTTGTATGACATCTGCTATCTCAGGTTGTGAGAGCTGATATTTACCCTGTTAGGTAGAGTGAATTTAAGATGTGCATGGTGAGCAGACCTATTTATGATATTACAGTATAGAAACTATTGGGTTCTTTGAGAGATTCAACTTTCTTTTTCTAGCTTTTATTTAAATTATATTTATTTAAGCATAAGCTCAAGTGTTCCTGATCAGTTCTGAGTGTCTAATCTCTGGCTGTATGAATCAGATATTCAATACAAAGTTATTTCTGTTTGAATTACGGCAGCTTTTGTTGCTTAGATGTTTAATTGGAATATATTTGGTCGAGTGGGAGAAATAAATTTCCTTTTCTGTTTTTAATGCAGCCCGCATGCAGGTAAATAAAGCTGAAGTTGGAGGGTGTGCCTTCTATAATAGTGAAAAACCATTATAACAAGACTGATTGGCTGTGGTACTAAGTACCTGGTAAAACCTGCCTTATATTTTGAGAGAATGGCTTCTGTGTAACCTAATTATAAATATCATTGGGTAAGCCTTTATGCCTTCACAATGATTCATTTATTCTGTTCAGGCTGATCTGTGTTATTTATACATGTGTTTATCAGTAAACTAGACAGCCTTTTATTTATTCATATCTGTATGGAAATATCAACATATAGAATGAAAGAAAGGATGATTTTAAAAGATCCTTCACTCTAAGGGCCTTAGCTATCTGCATTTAATAGGGGTTGACTTCAAGACAAATATCTCTTTCCACCTCCTCTGTTTTGAACAGCAGTGCCTAATAGTCTAGGTTGTAGCAGTGACCGCTTTTTCACCCTCATACCACCTTGACTCTTTTTGCCCCCATGTTTCTCACATATTAACCACATTGGAATCATGTGGACAGTTTGTTAAAATACAGATTGCTAGGCCTCACCCTCAGAGTTTCTGATTCATTCATTGGGTCTGGGGTGGGGCCCAGGAATTGGCACTTCTAAAAAAATGTTCCCAGATGGTGCCTTGGCTGCTGATCTGTGAGCCAGTGCTTCAGTGTATAACAGGAAAGTACCAAATTGAACTAATACCTATTCCTGTTAAGTCCTAGTTAGTGTAGGAGCTACTAATAAGGTGTGCCTGTTGCTCTTGTGGCACCCACTACGTAGGAGCTGAGACTTGTTTGGAGATTTTAATGAGTAATAGAAAGTGATTCATGCCTTAAAGGAGTGAAAATAAAATGCTATATGAAATCAGAGGAGGGTTATACTTCTGCTAGAGGAGGCATTTTGGAGGATGAGTAAGGTTTGAATGTGTAGAATTGGGATGGAGTATGTCTCAGCCCCAGGGAGCAACATGATTAAAGGCTGGCTACTTAAGAGTGTACAAGCCATGTTTTATTAGACTTTCAGGACAACCTGTTTCAATTTTGGGGTTTCCTTTGGTACTTTGTAAAGGAGATCTTGGGCATTTAAAACTAAGGGAACTTTTCTAGAAAATGAAAATGATCTCTAATTAATAACTGATACCTAATTAAATAACTCCATACATTTCATGCAAACTTCTGATTTAGCCTGTGTTGCATTCATACATTCGATATAATTTTGTTTTAACTTAGCAATAAAAGCAAAAGATTCTCCCCCCTTAGATTTACTTGGTGCTTGATTCTTTTTCCTGAGAGGCAGAATGAGTTGAGTCTAGGTGTGAATCTGTTTTGGCTAAGGTGCAAGTTTGCAAAGATAAGAGCCTGTCTTCACTTTCTGTGACATCCTGTCAGTACGTATTGATAAGTATTTGTGTACCATAAGTTATTTTAAAAACAATCAAAAATCCTTTCCCCACTACACACCATACTAGCAAATACTCTTCAGTTTTAGATGTTTGACATTTCACTGTATTCCCCTCTCCTCTTTTAAATGACTGTTTAAAGAATAAGTATTAACAAATATATCAGCTTTTTGTGGTTTTTTAATTATCCCTTGGATTTTCTTCTCATTTTTTGAATTAGAATGTAGGTATTGCAGTGGATATATTAAGATGAAAAATATCCTTGGGTTTTAATAAATCAATCAGCTCCTAAATCATATAAACATATCATCAACTGATGACATCAAGTTGATGCTGTGTACCTTTTCCTTAGAACCCTTGAATGCCACATTGCCCATTTTAAATGTGAAAAACAGTTTCATAGATATATTAGTGAGAAGTTTTTCCAGATTAAAATATAAAGATAAACCCCATGGATCAAGTGATCAAGTGTAAGTTTTCATTCAAATAAATGTGAACAATACCCTTGGATATTTTTGTCTAATAGCAAATAAATATTTTTATTGGGAGCTAGGAAGGAAGTTGAGTTTGTGAACAACAATATGAGCCTAATGTATGTTTTTCTTAGCTACCTATTCAAAGAATTGAAATCTACATTCAGTTCAGTACAGTTCAGTTCAGTCGCTGTCGTGTCCGACTGTGTGTGACCCCATGAATCGCAGCACGCCAGGCCTCCCTGTCCATCACCAACTCCCAGAGTTCACTCAGACTCATGTCCATTGAGTTGGAGATGCCATCCAACCATCTCATCCTCTGCGTCCCCTTCTCCTCCTGCCCCCAATCCCTCCCAGCATCAGAGTCTTTTCCAGAGAGTCAACTCTTCACATGAGGTGGCCAGAGTACTGGAGTTTCAGCTTTAGCATCATTCCTTCCAAAGAACACCCAGGGCCGATCTCCTTCAGAAAGGATTGGTTGGATCTCCTTGCAGTCCAAGGGACTCTCAAGAGTCTTCTGCAACACCACAGTTCAAAAGCATCAATTCTTTGGCACTCAGCTTTCTTCACAGTCCAACTCTCACATCCATACATGACTACTGGAAAAACCGTAGCCTTGACTAAATGGACCTTTGTTGGCAAAGTAATGTCTCTACTTTTTAATATGCTGTCTAGGTTGGTCATAACTTTTCTTCCAAGGAGTAAGCATCTTTTAATTTCATGGCTGCAATCACCATCTGCAGTGATTTTGGAGCCCCCCAAATTAAAGTCAGCCACTATTTCCCATTTCCCCATCTATTTCTCATGAAGTGATGGGACCAGATGCCATGATCTTCGTTTTCTGAATGTTGAGCTTTAAGCCAACTTTTTCACTCACCTCTTTCACTTTCATCAAGAGGCTTTTTAGTTCTTCTTCACTTTCTGCCATAATGGTGGTGTCATCTGCATATCTGAGATTATTGATATTTCTCCTGGCAGTCTTGATTCCAGTTTGTGCTTCTTCCAGCCCAGAGTTTCTCAAGATATCTTCTGCATATAAGTTAAATAAGCAGGGTGACAATATACAGCCTTGACGTACTCCTTTTCCTATTTGGAACCAGTCTGTTGTTCCATGTCCAGTTCTAACTGTTGCTTCCTGACCTGCATATAAGTTTCTCAAGAGGCAGGTCAGGTGGTCTGGTATTCCCATCTCTTTCAGAATTTTCCACAGTTTATTGTGATCCACACAGTCAAAGGCCTTGGCATAGTCAATAAAGCAGAAATAGATGTTTTTCTGGAACTTTCTTGCATTTTCCATGATCCAACGCATGTTGGCAATTTGATCTCTGGTTCCTCTGCCTTTTTTAAAACCAGCTTGAACATCTGGAAGTTCACGGTTCACGTATGCTGAAGCCTGGCTTGGAGAATTTTGAGCATTACTTTACTAGCGTGTGAGATGAGTGCAATTGTGAGGTGGTTTGAGCATTCTTTGACATTGCCTTTCTTTGGGATTAGAATGAAAACTGACCTTTTGCAGTCCTGTGGCCACTGCTGAGTTTTCCAAATTGGCTGGCATATTGAGTGCAGCACTTTCACAGCATCATCTTTCAGGATTTGAAATAGCTCAACTGGAATCCATCACCTCCACTAGTTTTGTTCATAGTGTTGCTTCCTAAGGCCTAATTGACTTCACATTCTAGGATGTCTGGCTCTAGGTGAATGATCACACCATTGTGATTATCTTGGTTGTGAAGATCTTTTTTGTACAGTTCTTCTGTGTATTCTTGCTGCCTCTTGTTAATATCTTCTGCTTCTATTAGGGCCATACCATTTCTGTCCTTTATCGAGCCCATCTTTGCATGAAATGTTCCCTTGGTATCTCTGATTTTCTTGAAGAGATTTCTAGTCTTTCCCATTCTATTGTTTTCCTCCATTTCTTTGCACTGATCGCTGAGGAAGGCTTTATTATCTTTCCTTGCTATTCTTTGGAACTCTGAATTTGAATCGGTATATCTTTCCTGTTCTTCTTTGCTTTTTACTTCTCTTCTTTTCACAGCTGTTTGTAAGGCCTCCTCAGAGAGACATTTTGCTCTTTTGCATTTCTTTTTCTTGGGGATGGTCTTGATCCCTGTCTCCTGTACAGTGTCACAAACCTCTGTCCATAGTTCATCAGGCACTCTGTCAGATCTAGTCCCTTAAATCTATTTCTCACTTTCACTGTATAATTGTTAGGGATTTTTTATTTAGGTCATACCTGAATGGTCTAGTTGTTTTCCCTTCTTTCTTCAATTTAAGTCTGAATTTGGTAATAAGGAGTTCATGATCTGAGCCACAGTCCTCTCCCGGTCTTGTTTTTGCTGACTGTATAGAGCTTCTCCATCTTTGGCTGCAAAGAATATAATCAATCTGATTTCAGTGTTGACCATCTGGTGATGTCCATGTGTAGAGTCTTCTCTTGTGTTGTTGGAAGAGAGTGTTTGCTATTCACTTGGCAAAACTCTATTAGCCTTTGCCCTGCTTCATTCCGCATTCCAAGGCCAAATTTGCCTGTTACTCCAGGTATTTCTTGACTTCGTTCTTTTGCATGCCAGTCCGCTATACCAAAAAGGACATCTTTTTGGAGTGTTAGCTCTAAAAGGTCTTGTAGGTCTTCATAAAATCATTCAACTTCAGCTTCTTCAGCATTACTGGTCGGGGCATAGACTTGGATTATTGTGATATTGAATGGTTTACCTTGGAAACGAACAGAGATCATTTGTAGTTTTTGAGATTGCATCCAAGTACTGCATTTTGGACTCTTTTGTTGACTGTGATGGCTACTCTATTTCTTCTGATAGATTCTTGCCCACAGTAGTAGATATAATGGTCATCTGAGTTAAATTCGCCCATTCCAATCCATTTTAGTTCACTGATTCCTAAAATGTCGCTGTTCACTCCTGCCATCTCCTGTTTGATCACTTCCAATTTGCCTTGATTCATGGACCTAACATTCCAGGTTCCTATGCAATATTGTTCTTCACAGCATCAGACTTTACTTCCATCACCAGTCACATCCACAACTGGGTGTTGTTTTTGCTTTGGCTCCCTCTCTTCATTCTTTCTGGAGTTATTTCTCCACTGATCTCCAGTAGCATATTGGGCACCTACCTTCCTGGGGAGTTCATCTTTCAGTGTCCCATCTTTTTGCCTTTTCATACCGTTCATGGGGTTCTCAAGGCAGGAATACTGAAATGGTTTGCCATTCCCTTCTGCAGTGGACTACGTTTTGTCAGAACTCTCCACCATGACCCATCCATCTTGGGTAGCCCTACACAGCATCGCTCATAGTTTCATTGAGTTAGATAAGGCTGTGGTCCGTGTGATTAGATTGGTTAAGTTTTCTGTGATTGTGGTTTTCACTCTGTCTGCCCTCTGAGGGAGGATAAGAGGCTTATGGAAGCTTCCTGATGGGAGAGACTGACTGAAGAAGATAGTGGGTCTTGTTCTGAGGGGCCATGCTCAGTAAATGTTTAATCCAATTTTCTGTTGTTGGGTGGAGCTGTGTTCCCTCCCTGCTGTTTACCTGGGGCCAAACTATGGTGGAGGTAATGAAGATAATGGTGACCTCCTCAAAAGATGGGCTTGGCAGGCAAAGCATTGTTAGTTTGTATTGGTGTACTTCAGCGTGTCCTTTGCTTAATCTACCATTTGCCTGTTGTTTCCTTTGTAACTGTCTTATATAAGATGCCTTTGGAAATTTGGAGTTTTCTGCATGTAGTCATGAATTTCCCCCCATGTCACAGAAAACCTGTGAGCTCCCTTCCCCTGGTTGGTATACCTATGCATGTTTTGCCCTCTGTCACACCTACTCTCTCATGTTTTTTTTTTTTTTTAATTTTTAATTTTACTTTAGTTTACTTTACAATACTGTATTGATTTTGCCATACATCAACATGAATCCGCCACGGGTATACATGAGTTCCCAATCTTGAACCCCCCTCCCACCTCCCTCCCCATACCATCTCTCTGGGTCATCCCAGTGTACCAGCCCCAAGCATCCTGTATCCTGCATCGAACCTAGACTGGCAATTCGTTTCTTACATGATATACATGTTTCAATGCCATTCTCCCAAATCATCCCACCCTCTCCCTCTCCCACAGAGTCCAAAAGTCTGTTCTATACATCTGTGTCTCTTTTGCTGTCTCACATACAGGGTTATCGTTACCATCTTTCTAAATTCCATATATATGTGTTAGTATACTGTATTGGTGTTTTTCTTTCTGGCTTACTTCACTCTGTATAATTGGCTCCAGTTTCATCCACCTCATTAGAACTGATTCAAATGTATTCTTTTTAATGGCTGAGTAATACTCCATTGTGTATAGGTACCACAGCTTTCTTATCCATTCATCTGCTGATGGACATCTAGGTTGCTTCCATGTCCTGGCTATTATAAACAGTGCTGCGATGAACATTGGGGTACATGTGTCTCTTTCAGTTCTGGTTTCCTCAGGGTGTATGCCCAGCAGTGGGATTGCTGGGTCATAAGGCAGTTCTATTTCCAGTGTTTTAAGGAATCTCCACACTGTTCTCCATAGTGGCTGTACTAGTTTGCATTCCCACCAACAGTGTAAGAGGGTTCCCTTTTCTCCACACCCTCTCCAGCATTTATTGCTTGTAGACTTTTGGATCGTAGCCATTCTGACTGGTGTGAAATGGTACCTCATTGTGGTCTTGGTTTGCATTTCTCTGATAATGAGTGATGTTGAGCATCTTTTCATGTGTTTGTTAGCCATCTGTATGTCTTCTTTGGAGAAATGTCTATTTAGTTCTTTGGCCCGTTTTTTGATTGGGTCGTTTATTTTTCTGGAATTGAGCTGCATGAGTTGCTTGTATATTTTTGAGATTAGTTGTTTGTCAGTTGCTTCATTTGCTATTATTTTCTCCCATTCCGAAGGCTGTCTTTTCACCTTGCTTATAGTTTCCTTTGTTGTGCAGAAGCTTTTAATTTTAATTAGATCCCATTTGTTTATTTTTGCTTTTATTTCCAGTATTCTGGGAGGTGGGTCATAGAGGATCCTGCTGTGATTTATGTTGGAGAGTGTTTTGCCTATGTTCTCCTCTAGGAGTTTTATAGTTTCTGGTCTTACATTTAGATCTTTAATCCATTTTGAGTTTATTTTTGTGTATTGTGTTAGAAAGTGTTCTAGTTTCATTCTTTTACAAGTGGTTGACCTGTTTCCCCAACACCACTTGTTAAAGAGATTGTCTTTTCTCCATTGTATATTCTTGCCTCCTTTGTCAAAGATAAGGTGTCCATAGGTTTGTGGATTTATCTCTGGGCTTTCTATTTTGTTCCATTGATCTATATTTCTGTCTTTGTGCCTGTACCATACTGTCTTGATGACTGTGGCTTTGTAGTAGAGCCTGAAGTCAGGCAGGTTGATTCCTCCAGCTCCATTCTTCTTTCTCAAGATTGCTTTGGCTATTCGAGGTTTTTTGTATTTCCATAAAAATTGTGAAATTATTTGTTCTAGCTCTGTGAAAAATACCACTGGCAGCTTGATAGGGATTGCATTAAATCTGTAGATTGCTTTGGGTAGTATACTCAATTTTCACTATATTGATCCTTCTGATCCATGAACATGGTATATTTCTCCATCTATTAGTGTCCTCTTTGATTTCTTTCGCCAGTGTTTTATAGTTTTCTATAATAGGTCTTTAGTCTCCTTAGGTTGATATATTCCTAAGTATTTTATTCTTTTCGTTGCAATGGTGAATGGAATTGTTTCCTTAATTTCTTTTTCTACTTTCTCATTATTAGTGTATAGGAATGCAAGGGATTTCTGTGTGTTGATCTTATATCCTGCAACTTCACTATATTCATTGATTAGCTCTAGTAATTTTCTGGTGGAGTCTTTAGGGTTTTCTATGTAGAGGATCATGTCATCTGCAAACAGTGAGAGTTTTACTTCTTCTTTTCTAATTTGGATTTCTTTTATTTCTTCTTCTGCTCTGATTGCTGTGGCCAAAACTTCCAGAACTGTGTTGAATAGTAGCAGTGACAGTGGGCACCCTTGTCTTGTTCCTGACTTTAGGGGAAATGCTTTCAGTTTTTCACCACTGAGGATAATATTTGCTGTGGGTTTGTCATATATAGCTTTTATTATGTTGAGGTATGTTCCTTCTATTCCTGCTTTCTGGAAAGTTTTTTTTATCATAAATGGATGTTGAATTTTGTCAAAGGCTTTCTCTGCATCTATTGAGATAATCATATGGCTTTTATTTTTCAATTTGTTAATGTGGTGAATTAAATGATAGATTTGCAGATATTGAAGAATCCTTGCATCTGTGGGATAAAGCCCACTTGGTCATGGTATATGATCTTTTTAATGTGTTGTTGGCTTCTGGTTGCTAGAATTTTGTTAAGGATTTTTGCATCTATGTTCATCAGTGATATTGGCCTGTAGTTTTCTTTTTTTGTGGCATCTTTGTCAGGTTTTGGTATTAGGGTGATGGTGGCCTCATAGAGTGAGTTTGGAAGTTTACCTTCCTCTGCAATTTTCTGGAAGAGTTTGAGTAGGATAGGTGTTAGCTCGTCTCTAAATTTTTGGTAGAATTCAGCTGTGAAGCCGTCTGGAGCTGGGCTTTTGTTTGCTGGAAGATTTCTGATTACAGTTTCAATTTCTGTGCTTGTGATGGGTCTGTTAAGATTTTCTATTTCTTCCTGGTTCAGTTTTGGAAAGTTGTACTTTTCTAAGAATTTGTCCATTTCTTCCACGTTTCTCGTGTTGCTTGAGTCACACATTTTCCTGCTGAGAGTTTGGAACCTCTTGCCATCATCTGACTTTCAAGACACACACAGTTCTGCATTCCTTTATCTTGGAGGTTCTTAGCCACTTCCTACTGTCCAGATTCCTGCTTTTTGCAGTATTCTTCCCTGAACACATGACACATGATTGTTTATTTTTAGTCATCAAATGGTTCATTAAATCAAGAGTTAAAAATATCCTATACGTGTACCAATTGTGTCCTACTTTTTTCCTCCCTCTTTTTCATTTTCCATGGTCCTGCTAGTTTCTCTCCTTTAAGGTTCATGATATAATATTGATTGTTCAGTGTATGATTAACTGAAGCTAGTGGCTGGACAGTGGTATTTGATGCTTTAATACTGAGTAAAATTGAATAGTCACATGTGACTTATTTCAGATAGGCCTATCACTTTTATGCATAAAGTGGCTTGGCTAAAACTGACTCCATATAATGTAGCATCAGCTTTATATAGAAATATATTAAAATCATTGTAAAAATAATTCAAAGAATGTATGACAGGGTTTTCAGTGCTCATGAAATAAGTCATCAGTCTCTGGGTGCTTCAAGGATATAAGATGAATTAACATTATTTTTTGTTGTATTTTATTTAAAATAAGTTTGATTGGGATCATCTGAGTTCCTGCACCATTTATTACTTTTATCCTTGTCTTTGTACACTTTAGAGGAGAGATACTCTGTAGTCCTTGTATTTCTGGACAGTCTGATCGCTTTTGTTCTCCAAGTCGTAGCTCACTTGGCAGAGCAGCTCTCAGGGAAACTGTTAATCAGGAAGAGGAGTTTGGGGGGTGTGTGTGTGTGTATAGTGGGGAAGAGGTTTGTAGGACATTTATAGCAGACACATCGAAGATACTTTACCATTGAAAAAATATTTTTCATATATATCTATAATAACAGGTTGTGTACTATAAAATATAAAAGGTTTTGTTTTTCAGTCTCCATTTGATAACTTTCCCCAGAGCCAGTTTGTGTATCCTTTCTGTCATTTTCTGTGTAGTTTTATATTAAATGTGAAATATAGTTTTATGTGGTTTACATAAATGACCCTTTAAAATACTCTTCTTGGTTTATATAGAGTTACTTTTTAGCTGATTTGTAGTACTGTGTTCAGAAAATTAGTGATAGAATTGTTCTCTTGGGTCCTTGAGTCGCCAGCAGTGTTGTAGCAGACATCTTTGTGCTCATGGTGTTTCTCTAGGATGCCGTGATGCCTTGAAGTGGAATTACTGGGTCAAAAAATATGCTGGTTTTTTATATAGATAGATACATTTAGGTAGATGTTGCCAGACCACTCTCCAACAAGTGTGAACTTTTTCAATTCAATATAAAAGTACTCATTTTACCTTCATAGGTACTTGAATGCCAAAGTATCTTAGGTGTGAATTTTTAAAAGATAATAACTTGATATCTCATTGCTTAAGCATTTATTAACAGTTACTGGTTGGAAAAAAACCCTTTAGAAATAAAATACTGGGGAAATTGGTCATTAAAGGTCATTCCTCCTATGTGTAGTTGGTTGAGACATAGTTTTAACTGTTTTACAGGATCAGTCCATGTTTAAAGGTTATCACTGAAGGGAAATTTAACATGTCCTTCAAGTTAAGCATGTCCATAACATGCTGTTATGTAAACTGTATAATCAGGAAATACTATTTGGAGAAAATGCCTCATTTTTCAATTTGACTTACTTTTATTTGAGCTTTAGAACATACAAAGGACACATTAGTATTCGCTTAAGATGATTATTTACACATAAACAATATTTATTTTGTCACAGATCATGTAAGTGTCACTTTACTTCACACATGTTGCCTTGTATAAGCAGGGAGTCCTGTTTCTTCTGATGGTGCTCCCTGCCTGGAGATGGCAGGATTAATGCTGCTGCTGGCTTGCCTGCCATTCACGGGAGTGGAATCACGGCATGGTGGGCAGAGATGGGAAGATTCAGATTTAAACCTCAAAGTGATATGACTTTTGAGTTAGTTGCTGAACTTCTGGTAGATTCCGTTTTCTCTGTGTATGAAATAGTTTGATAGTTCCTATTGGTGTTTTCGTAAAGAGTGGAAATACTGTATATTAATAAGTACCTGAACATAGATGGTAATCAATGGCTTGTAACCATTAACAGTCTTTTGAGGATCTTTCATCTTTAGAATGCTTTAGGAATTGATTTCAGGATGATTTTTGGAGAAAAAAGGAAGTTCTCCTAATTTGCAATGGAGTCACTTTGGCATACTCAGTGAACTGGTAGAACAGTAATAATTGGCAACTTCTGTGAGTGCTGGCCACTTTATAATTAAAAACAAATTATAAATTAAATTAATAATATAATATATTTATATAATTAATATAGCAATATTATAAATAATTATATTAATATAATTTAATTTTATAAATTAAAATTTGTTTATAAATTAAAAACAAACTGTTGTCTCTCCTAGTAGAGCAGTTTATTTTAGATAACATTTTATTAGTTCTAAGTCTTGTTTTAAAAACAAAGATTTTTAAAAAGATCGCTTCTATTTCTGGCAACATGTAGGGTTAGAAATGCTTACTGATACAACTCAACTAAACACGTGCATGTGTTGAGTCATGTCCGACTCTTTGTGGCCCCCTGTAGTCCACCAGGCCTCTCTGTCCGTGGGGTTTTCCAGGCAAGACTACTGGAGTGGGTTGCCATTTCCCCTTCTAGGGGATATTCCCAACCCAGGGATCAAACCCACGTCTCTGGCATCTCCTGCTTTGCAGGTGGATTCTTTAACACTAGTGCCACCCAGGAGCCCTCAACTAAACATGCTAGATGATATATCACAATATACACATGCACATGTTTGTTTTATATATTAAAAATATATAAATCTTTTAAATAAATAGCTGAGCTGATGGAAGAGTAAAGGAATTTTTATAAGGCTGGAGTCAGATAATGCTATAGATTTGAAGTGTGCTCTGAAAGTACTTTCCAATTCCTGGTCACCTAAAGCCTGAATTGTGATAGTCTCTGAACATGGCACAGGAGGTAAAGGCTGAGCAGTAAAGAAAGACAGATGGAAAGCCTGTGGATAACATAAGGACTCCCAAAGGGAAACATCCTCCCAGAAAAAACCCATCAGGAAGAATCCTTAACTATAATACCACACTCACACTCTTCTGGAGTCAGAATTCGTACAATCTGTGTGGCTTAAAGAAAAAAATTGAAGTGGACTGATACTAAATCTAGCAGAAGAGAACACATATTTCTGGAAGAATGCTCTTTCAACCAAATACTCTTAAGAGTCCCCAGATTGAGAGTCCCAAGAATATGAGGTCTTATCTAATATGAGAGTCAGCAGAAAAACAAACTATATAAACAAACTATATTAGAGTTTATCTCAAAGATTCAGATACTAGAATTACCCTATAGGAAATAAATCAGCATATCTGCTGTATAGGAACAAATAAGATTGAGAATATGATGCAGGATGGTGAGAATCAAAATTCACCAAACAGATTTGCAGACGATCCAGAAAGACCTATAAATGATACATACATAGTAATTTGAATGAAAAAACAGATTAAGCAGACTAGACACAGTAAAGGGAGGGAAGATAAACCTGAAGAGACCAAGATTAAAAATAGAAAAGAAAGTTTAAAAGATATGGAGGGACAGAATGGAAATGTCTAACATGTTGAATCAGAATCTCAGAAAAGGAAAATAGGATGAAGGATACATAATTCAAAGGTGTAATAACAGACTGATCTAGAATTGGTGATGTGTACAAATCCTCAGACATAGGAAGCTGACGAATACTAAATCAGGTAAATCAACGGAAATTCATACTTATAAACATGATAGCAAAACTGCAGAATATTGAAGACTTTGGCAGTAGAGGAAGCAATTACAGAGAAAACACATATAACCCAGAAAGGCAGCTCATATTTTAAAGCAAAAGTAGAAGCCAGAAGATGGTATGATATACTCAAAGTGATAAGGAAAAAAAGTCATCAGCCTAGACATTCTGTAGTTAGGTATCATCATTCAAGCATTAATGCAAACTCAAAAAATTTTCAAACTGAAAGCATAACCAAAGTTGTAACTGTTTTGTGAGTTAGGAAGAAGAGAGGAAGAAAGTCAGGTAGTAGGGGAAGAGCCGTGAGATGATTAGGAGGTTGTTTGTGAGTTAGTCTTCCCATGAGCCCCAGAATATTTAGTAAATTCCATTAAAAAATTAAGAAGCACTTTGTGTGAGCTTTTATCTGATGACTGATAAAAGCTGGATTTGGTTGTCTTTGCATTTTATAAGGCTGAACACTGATGTCATTGTTGAAATACAGAGATGGAAGAGTGGTGAATTGAGGAGTAGGAGCTCAGACCCAGTGGGCGCGGGATAGGTGAATGGCTGTGAAAGAATGCTCTTAAGGCTATGATATTGAGGTTTAGACCAAGTTTAATGAGCTCTCCCAGGAGAAAAAAGGATGACCCGGCTGACAGATACAGGAAAAAAAAATCATCTTAAATTTGCCATTTGAAATAGAATCCCACTCACAGTAAGTTACACAGATGGTCAAGACCAATCTACTTGCTCATTGTTTAATAGACCAGGCCACAGAACTGATGAAAACAGCTGCATTTCAGAATATATATTCTTATCTTTGTAAATTTTCTTTTTGAAAGTCTTTCCTAAACTTTGATGGAGAACTAGCTTAAATTGTTAATGTATGTATGTAATTTCATCAGACTGGCTATAATAAAGTGAGTCTAAGATTGGGTAAAACCTCAAGAACAAAGCAGGTTCTTAGACCAGGGACAGAATTTCAGTTGAGGTCACTATGATGAAAATAGTCTACATTTTGACTACTCTTTGGATTTTATCAAAGTGCCCATATAGTTATTTGTTCATTTATGAATTATGGACATAATAAGATGCTGTATCTCCTAGAGACTTAACCAATATGAAAATAATTGATCTCTTCACAGCCAAGTGGTTGGGAAGGCTAAAAGTGATTAATTTTTCTTGTTTTATGTATATTAAACCCAGAATAACTATCAAGTTTGATTACATAAATCTTAGTTGGCATGTGTTTTAGGAGTCTTTTCTCCTTTATGTATTGGGGAAAACAAATTCCTTTTGAACCAAGTAGGGCATAAGTAAAATACTTCAGAACCTGTTCCTCGAGATTTTATTCTTAAGTACAATAAAATTAAGTTTTGTAAGCATTCTATCATTTTTAGGTAGAAAGATGATACCTAGATGTTTATAGAATATAATGTTGTGGTGAAGTTGCTCAGTCATGTCCTACTCTTTGTGACCCCATGGACTGCATGTAGCCTACAAGGCTCATCTGTCCATGGAATTTTCCAGGCAAGAGTACTGAAGTGTGTGGCCATTTCCTTCTCCAGGGGATCTTTCTGACCTAGGGATCGAACCCGGCTCTCCCGCATTGCAGGCAGATGGTTTACTGTCTGAGCCACCAGATACCTAGATGTTTATAGAATATAATGTTGAAAGACATGGTTAATCTGGTACAGGACTATCAGTGCACAATTTAAAAATAAATGTCAAGCAAAAGCACTTAATCTGGTGAGAAATCTAAGGCAAGATGCTAAAATATCACTTTAAAATTATTATTTTTTAAAGTACTGAACTTGTGAGTGTTCCAAAGAAAGTATTTATTACTACTGTTCAGGGACACACCCTTCAAGTGGAAAATAAAACTTAAATTATGGTCATGTAAGTTTTTATGTGAGAAATTCAGGCCATTTATGCTGGTGTAGCTTGTCACGTTTTCCTTTAGAAATGCTTGGCAAATTTGTCAGTGACTCACTACCCATCCTGAAAGTATCAATAAAATGATACTGTGTAGCAATCAGACCTCAGACCCTCCTCAGTTCAGTTCAGTTCCATCCAGTGACTCCGTGGTGTCCAACTCTTTGCGACCCCATGAATTGCAGCACACCAGGCCTCCCTGTCCATCACCATCTCCTGGAGTTCACTCAAACTAACGTCCATCGAGTTGGTGATGCCATCCAGCCATCTCATCCTCTGTTGTCCCCTTCTCCTCCTGCCCCTAATCCCTCCCAGCATCAGAGTCTTTTCCAGAGAATCAACTCTTCGCGTGAGGTGGCCAAAGTACTGGAGTTTCAGCTTCAGCATCATTCCTTCCAAAGAACACCCAGGACTGATCTCCTTTAAAATGGACTGGTTGGATCTCCTTGCAGTCCATGGGACTCTCAGGAGTCTTCTCCAACACCACAGTTCAAAAGCATCAATTCTTTGGCACTCAGCTTTCTTCACAGTCCAACTCTCACATCCATACATGACTATTGGAAAAACCATAGCCTTGACTAGATGGACCTTTGTTGGCAAAGTAATGTCTCTCCTTTTCAATATGCTATCTAGGTTGGTCATAACTTTTCTTCCAAGGAGTAAGCGTCTTTTTTAATTTCATGGCTACAGTCACCATCTGCAGTGATTTTGGAGCCCAAGAAGATAAAGTCTGACACCGTTTCCACTGTTTCCCCATCTATTTCCCATGAAGTGATGGGACCAGATGCCATGATCTTCATTTTCTGAATGTTGAGCTTTAAGCCAACTTTTTCACTCTCCACTTTCACTTTCATCAAGAGGCTTTTTAGTTCCTCTTCACTTTCTGGTGTCATCTGCATATCTGAGGTTATTGATATTTCTCCTGGCAGTCTTAATTCCAGCTTGTGCTTCTTCCAGCCCAGAGTTTCTCATGATGTACTCTGCATATAAGTTAAATAAGCAGAGTGACAATAACAGCCTTGATGTACTCCTTTTCCTATTTGGAACCAGTCTGTTGTTCCATGTCCAGTTCTAACTGTTGCTTCCTGACCTGCATATAGGTTTCTCAAGAGGCAGGTCAGGTGGTCTGGTATTCCCATCTCTCTCAGAATTTTTCACAGTTTATTGTGATCCACACAAGACCCTCCTAGGACTCTTTAAAGTTCCTGTTTAACTGTCCTCCCACCCCACCCTTCTAAGGTAAGGGGAGGGAGCTATATACAATGGGAAGGTAAGGAGATTTATGAGATAAAAAATATTCTCGGTCTCTAAGAGGGAAGATTAATGTTTCTCTTCTTTCTATTCTAGACTGTCCTTTTATTCGGGCCACTCTTCATTCTCCATGTACTGCATGATGTTCGTGGCAGTAAGTACTTTGGGTCTATTGATGGTGGGTTATGGGTTTGGTGTTTTCTCCCTTGCGACTGCCTCTGACGTTCTCATTGGCCTCACTGCCCAAGTCAACTGGAAGTCACTGCTTGTTGCACTAAGTTCAGAAGAGGAATGGATGGCTGCCTGTGCTCTGCCAAGGCCAGTTACAATTGTTTGAAATGACTTTTGTTCTTCATTTAGAGGAAGCAGACAGGTGTATTGTATAGCAAGCTGCAAACTGGCAACCTTCAGGATAAGAGGGAGTCTTTACTCTTGAAGCAGACAAGTGGTCTAAGTTACTTGTCACTTTTCTGACAGTGGTAGAAGCCTAAACAGATCATCAGGTCTGCAAGTCCAGTGCTAAGAATTAGGTGACTTGTCCCCTTACTTTGGGCTGTTTTCTGAAGAGGTTTTCTGGAATATACAGACAGCTCCTGCTTCATCTCAGCAGGTCACTGCTCTGAAATCCAAGCCAAGGTAGTGCTGCTGCTCCTCGTAGCCTCTCCCTGAGCCGGAGCCCTGGCCTCATCTGCACAGTGTGGGTGCTGAGTGGCCTGGCTTTCCCCGCATGGGGGGCTGCTGGGGTGAGGAATTGTGATTATTGGATGTGAAGACAGCTCTGTTGCTCTCATCTGAGCAAGTCTTATTTTCCTTCCACTTTGGGAAACATTGCCCAGACTGCTTTCCATGGACTAGAAAGGTTTCAGCTTCAGGGAGAGCCAGTTGCTGCTTCAGGAGCTTGTCATCAGTACAATCTGCAGGAGCAATTTTAGTTGCACTTGTATTATACAAAGTCAGCAGTGAAGAGTTAGAGAAGACCGGCACCCATATTTTGCATATCAAACTAGAGATGAATGTGTATCGAGAGCAGTTAGTGCAAGACCAGGCTTTAGGGCACTACAAGGGGTTTTCAAAGGTCAATTTAATTGACTTATTTTTATCAATCCTCTGTCTCTTTATGTATAAAATTATCAAAATTTGGTGGGAAAAGGAGATCTCTACCCTTACAGATCAGCTGTAATTTTTCTTTGTAAGTGAACTTTTATAAAGTTGTGCTGTGTAAATTTTCTGTTATCTGGCTGTTTTCAGTTACCCTTTCCCCTCAGATCACAAGTACTGTATAATAATTAAATCTATGATGTGGAGTAAAGATTCATGATGTGTATTGTTAAGATTACCCTCTGGAAGTTACTTGGTTGGTTTCATTTAGGAAGAATTTAATATCAGTTTTACCAGAATCTTACTTTTATTTGAAAAAACCAAACTCCAGAAATTAAAAGAGCATAAAATTTATAAAATGTAAAAATTGCAGATGTGTTACATAAAATTCAAATCTACAACTTCAAAACTTTTTCAATAAAGCTAATTTTTGGCTTCTTCAACATCTCTGGAAATTGCAAGGCTTTCCTCATGTGTTAATTTTGCGAGGAAGAAACTGTACCAATTCAACAAAATTCAGAACTTCCTTTTTTAAAAAATACCCAAATGTTTCTGAAATTGTGCCATGGGAAATGTGACTTACTTGATGGTGAAAGTGAAAGTCGCTCAATCATGTCCAACCCATTGTGACCCCATGGACTGTTCAGTCCATGGAATTCTCTAGGCCACTGGAGTGGGTAGCCTTTCCCTTCTCCAAGGGATCTTCCCAATCCAGGAATTGAACCAGAGTCTCTTGCATTGTAGGTGGATTCTTTACCAACTGAGCTATCAGGAAAGAGCTATTTGATGGTAGTAACAACAAATACTGTTCAGTTCATTTATCTTACTAGGAAAAGCTACCATTCTTCCTAAAGGGAGCCACCATTTTTTTTTTTTTCTCCTCTTCTTAAATAGGGCATGGGACCAGGAGAGAAGGGAGAGGCTGGAGCTATTAACATATCCCAAGAACTTTCCCCAAAGCAAAGTTTGTGACTACAGTGAATGGCTTTTGACTGTTTGTATGCCCCAGAGACAGACACCACCAGGGCTGCTTTTGTGGTTTGTTATTCACTCGTGTGTCAGTATCTTTAAGTCCTTCTTTATGAGAGAGACCTAAGAATCTGAGGTTGCTTGATATTGAAAATGATTTGCTTTTACACTACTCTGTTTTGTCTCTTTTTGATAGCCCCCATGACATAGAAGAGGGATAACTTTCACAGATGGGGAAATAGGGGCCTTGGGAGGAGCTGCTAAGGTCTATAAGCTCTCTGGGAATCTCTTGTTAATCAGGCTCCCTTGCTTTGTTGATTACTTGAGCTGAACCCTAGTCCAGTTATTTTGAAAATCAGGTAATACAGATCTCTGAAAGTAAGATGTAACATGTAACTTCATGTTACTTCAACTGACATGTAACTTCAACCCACTCTTTAATTCTAGACCTTATAATTATTTTTGCTCTTCTTTGCCACTTTGACCTTAAAATATCTGAATATTTGCCAAACAGAAACATTTAAAGAGCTTTTTTTGTGAAATACGAAATTAATGTATGGAGGATGAAACTAGCCTTGATGGCTAGCCTGCCCTGTGGACACCCAGGAATAAACGAAGGGGCAAATTAAAGATATATGCAGAGGGCAAATTCGGAGAAGGCAATGGCACCCCACTCCAATACTCTTGCCTGGAAAATCCCATGGATGGAGGAGCCTGGCGGGCTGCAGTCCATGGGTTCGCGAAGAGTCGGACACAACTGAGCGACTTCACTTTCACTTTTCACTTTCATGCATTGGAGAAGGAAATGGCAACTCACTCCAGTGTTCTTGCCTGGAGAATCCCCCAGGACAGGGGAGCCTAGTGGGCTGCAGTCTATGGGGTGGCACAGAGTCGGACACGACTGAAGCGACACAGCAGCAGCAGTAGCAGCAACAGCAGAGGGCAAATTACCTCAACTCTAGTTTGGTAATTGGGTCTGTATGAGCCTTTTAGACGTATAGGTATAATGCAACAACAACAAAAATTCAGATGAGGTTTGTCACAGACCAAGAACTTTGGAGAAGCAGGCAGGCTACAGCAGCCACGCCCTGGGTTTCACTGACTCTGAGCAGTGGAAATACTGACTTGATGTGGATGTAGGCTCTAGCTTTTATTTCAGCCCGAATACATGGATGTCTCCTTGCTTTCCAGCTTTCATATTTATATACATCATTTAACCACTACCTACCCTCCTGCCCCCCTGCCACACACACTTTCCTTAGGCAATGACTCATCTTGCTCTCCTAGGCTTCTTGGCATCATGGGTCAGTCCCAGATTTGGAAGATGTAGTCAGTTTAAATCCTTAGGATAGTCTTTGATAGCCAAAACTTCCCTGTTAATTCCTGACACCCAGAAATTAACTTCTAGTTAAAAATGTCTCTTAAAATACCTGACCATCATTATTCTCTAGCGGGAACCCTGTGAGTTAGCCCCCTGAAAAACACCTAGGTTGGTAGGAGCAAAGGGCAGGGCTTCTTTCCATATAGACAATTGATGTGCAACTGACTCTGACTCTCCTTGACTTTGGCCAAATGCCAGATTCCAAATTTACTTGATTGTTCAGGAAAATAGGCATGGGCTGAAACCATCCTTTTTTCAGTACAGTAAGGAATATACAGTTTTTCCCAGCACTGTCATAGGGAGACTGTCACCCTAGATTGCTTATATCACTGCTGTTATTGACGTTTGTTTGTAAATTACTACGATTGTTTGTTATCATTGCTGTTATGAATTTTCTGTATAAATTATTCCAGTGGGAACCCAAGTACCTCTCAGTGTGTATGTTTCAGCTTGGTTTCCCTCCCTGTCAGACTGCCTCATATCTGGGCCTTGCCCCCCACTGTGTTCAGGTAGTGCTTGCCCGCCCAATTTAAGGAGGGATTTGAGGTTTAACTTTAGGAATTCTGTGAATCCTAAAGAAAACGAAGGCCCACCTTTCAGTACTATCTGGCCAGGTCTCTCATCACATGAAGGTAGAACAACAGTGTACTTGGCATGGTCGTAGGCCAAGGTGTATTTCTTTGTGTTGAGCATGCTGTTAGTCTAGTTCAGAGGTTGGCAAACTTTTTGTCATAAGTCATGTAATATTTAGGCTCTGTAAACCAGGTGCAATCTCAGTTGCATTTTTTTTTTTTTTTCCAAATCAGTCAGTTCAGTCACTCAGTCGTGTCTGACTCTTTGCGACCCGATGGGCGGCAGCACGCCAGGCCTCCCTGTCTGTCACCAACTCCTGGAGCTTGCCCAAACCCATGTCCATCAAGTCCGTGATGCCATCCAACCATCTCATCTTCTGTCGTCCCTTCTCCTCCTGCCTTCAATCTTTCCCAGCATCAGGGTCTTTTCAAATGAGTCAGTTCTTCGCGTGGCCAAAGTATTGGGGGTTTCAGCTTCAGCATCAGTCCTTCCAATGAATATTCAGGACTGATCTCCTTTAGGATGGACTGATTGGATCTCCTTGCAGTCCAAGGGACTCTCAGGAGTCTTCTCCAACACCCCAATTCAAAAGCATCAATTCTTCAGCACTCAGCTTTCTTTATAGTCCAACTCTCACATCCATACCTGACTACTGGAAAAACTGTAGCTTTGACTAGACAGACCTTTGTTGGCAAAGTAATGTCCCTGGTTTTTAATATGCTGTCTAGGTTGGTCATAACTTTTCCTCCAAGGTGCAAGCATCTTTTAATTTCATGGGTGCAGTCACCATCTGCAGTGATTTTGGAGCCCAAAAGTCTTTGTTTCCATTGTTTCCCCATCTATTTGCCATGAAGTGATGGGACTGGATGCCATGATCTTAGTTTTTTCACTGTTGAGTTTCCAACCAGCTTTTTTACTCTCCTCTTTCACTTTCAAGAGGCTCTTTAGTTCTTCTTAACATTCTGCCATAAGGGTGGTGTCACCTGTATCAGAGGTTATTGGTATTTCTCCTGGCAATCTTGATTCCAGCTTGTACTTCATCCAGCCCAGCATTTTGCATGATGTACTCTGCATATAAGTTAAATAAGCAGGGTGACAATATACAGCCTTGATGTTACTCCTTTCCCAATTTGGAACGAGCCTGTTGTTCCATGTCCAGTTCTAACTGTTGCTTCTTAACCTTTCATACTGTTCATGGGGTTCTCAAGGCAAGAATACTGAGGTGGTTTGCTGTTCCCTTCTTCAGTGGACCATATTTTGTCCAAACTCTCCACCATGACCCGTCCATCTTGGGTGGCCCTACCCAGCATGGCTCATAGTTTCATTGAGTTAGACAAGGCTGTGGTCCATATGATCACATTTCAAATAACTGTTTAAAAATGTGAAAATAAGCCCTTGACTCTAGTTGAAAATTGGGTGGAGGGACCCCCTTATTTTAAGAGTAAAATATAGGAATACCTTGTTTTATTGTTCTTCATTTTATCATGTAAATTGAAGGTTTGTGGCAAGCCTGCACCAGGGAAGTCTATTGGAGCCATTTTTCCAATAGCATTTGCTCCCTTTGTGTCTCTGTGTCACATTTTAGTAATTCTCAAAATATTTCAGACTTTTTCATTATTACTGTTCTGTTTGTTACGGTCCTTTGTGGTCTTTCATATTAGTGTTGCAAAAAGATTGCAACTTGAAGGCTCAGATGATTGTTAGTACTTTTTAGTAATAATATAATTTTTAAATTAAGTTATGTACTTTTTTTTTTTTAAGACAAAATGCCACTGCACACTTAATGGACTATACAGCATAGTGTAAACATAACTTGTGTATACACTGGGAAACCAGAAAATCCATGTGACTTGCTTTACTGTGATATTCACTTTATTGCAGTGGTCTGAAACCAAAGCCACAACATCTCCAGGTGTGGCTTAATACAGGTATACCTGTATTAAGAGACTTTATGAGGCAACAGCATTTTGTAGTTACATGTTACAGAGTCAATTGAGGAATGGCAGAAACAAACCAGCTTCAAAAAATACCTTATTCAACAGTTTAATTAAAAGAAAACAAAACAGTTTAATTGAATTTTTAAAATGAGAGTGTATAACTAGATCCTTTAATGGAGGATATTGGTCGAGTCATAAGGTCTCTTCAGACTAGTTTCTGCTGACTGGAACTAGGCTCTGCACACGCAGTGGCTGTACCAGATTGGCTCTGAGCTCTTGATTCGACTCAGTCTTAGCCACTGGACCACCAGGGAAGTCCCCCCAGATAGTTTTAACCAGATCACACAGTGGGACTGCTGACTGGTTGTGGGAAGGGATCCTGCCTACATTCCTTAGCCACCTGGTGGTGCTTGTGGTGGGTTAGTTGCCAAATTGTGTCTGACCCTTCCAACTCCACGGACTGCAATCCGCCAGGGTCCTCTGCCCACGAGATTTCCCAGACAGAAATACTGGGTTGCCATTTCCTTCTCCAGGGGATCTTCCCAACTCAGGGATCGAGCCTGCATCTCTTGTGTCTCCTGCATTGCAGGCGGATTCATTACCAACTGAGCCATCAGGGAAGTCACCTGGAGGCCAGAACAAAGATCTGACCAAGCCTTGACCCAGAGGCATTTCACCAGGGGACTCTGACTCCTATTTGTTCCAACATGTCACTTAAGAAAAACAGCATCAGAAATACCACTGATGATAGCAGGAGTAGGGTATCAACCTGCCACAGAAAGCATGGCAGCAGGCTTAATTCTAATTATTAGAGTTAGGAGTCCAAAGAAAACAAGGTTTTGTTGTTTTGTTTAGCCACAAAATTGTTTCCAACTCTTCACGGCCATGGACTGTAGCCCTCCAGGCTCCTCTCCATGGGATTTTCCAGGCAAGAGTGGAGTGGATACCATTTCCTTCTCCAGGTAGTCCCTGTTTTCAGCCTGCCTTTTTATGTCAACAAGTCTTCCTTTGCTGTCTGGAGTTTCGTGGATTGCTCTGCTTACAGAACTGGTAGCTGCATGTTTCATCCTCTGTTCCTCTGCTGTCCTGCCTTGGGGCTTCCTGAATCTATAGTATCACAGTGTGAAGCCTCCGCTTCTGGGGAGCACCTTACTAAAGTGCTGCAGGTTGCTTTTGTCCTGCCAGAAGCTTGCCTTTTATTTCTAGTTGTGACCTTTCTACTTCACCAGAAAGTTGAATTTCCACTTGTCTCACTGGCCACCTGGTTTTTTACAGTGTGGCTGCCACTCTTCTCCATTTTCTATTAAATGGCTTGTTCTTGTCTAACCATAGCTTTTGTTTTCCAGCAGCCCATCATGTATCTGTTAGGTACCATTTCTACAACTTGTGAAAACTAAACAGTTCCTTCATAAATAAACCCCAGAGCAGATGCAGCCCAGCAGATTTCCGGGCCAAGTTTGCCGCGAGTCATACTCTCATAAAGTCAGTCAGCCCTTCAGTTTTGTCTGTGGATTGGCAGTTTCCCCCAGTGGGGAAATCTGAAAATTGTAGTTGCTACCACTGAGCCAGCCAGTATGGTACCATACACAGCACTGGATATAGAGTTCTGGAAGTTCTCAATCTTCAGATATAAGCAATTGAATGCTTTCCTTCTTGTAGTACATACGTGATTAACATATGCATGTGTAGGGAGAAGGGGAAGAGTACAGGTTGCAAAGGCAACAAAGGTTACAAAGCCTTTTTATTCTCAACTCTGGCATTAAAGCATGAGCAGTCCCCATATCTAGTTCTAATATAGCAGTGCTGAGATATATCAGATATTCAGTTTCTCTGAGACAGAGAAAGAGGGAGGAATAGAGACTTGTTTTTAAAGGAACATATATGCTTTCCTCTCCCCTGTCAAAGGACAAGGAATAGAATAGAAAAATATATATAAATCCACAAAGTCAAAGAATGGAAAAGGAGACAATAAGCAAGAGGTACAAGATTTTGGAAAGCATTAAATGAGTGGTAGGAGGAAGCTGAATCTCTAGTGCCTCTAGAGGGTGGGAGCTTAAAAGATCTGCACTGTGGAACCTGAGAAAGGCTTAGGAAGTGGAGCCCCCAGGAAGTCAGCATTGTACGCTTTCTTGGACCTGCTTATATAGGATAGACTTGGGGCTGGCAACACAGGAGGTCAGTTGTCAAGGTCTGGAATTCAGGGCATGTCAACCATGCAACTCAGGTGACCCAAGGTTCAACAAACTCAATGTGTTTATCTCTTGAGGGTCTACTGAAACCGAAGTCCTCACCGGGAAGAGCAGGGCTAGAGGTGGTGCCTGGCTTTTGCTACATCAAGTGCCCTGGACCCAGAGATACAAAACAGGCAAATAGGAAGCCCATTCAATTAGCCAGTCTCACTCAGAGCTGAGAATTGTTCTGTAACAAGAGCTTTTACTCAAGCCATGGCCATTAGTCCCCAGAAGAGATGAACACAGACTCTTATTTAATTAGGTACTTAGAGGGGAAAGATTTCACCTAGAGTATACTGCAGTGTGTTTGGTTATTGATCCATAAGCAAATGCTATTTTCACAGGGATGTTGAGGAGGAGATTGGGGCAAAATAATACTTACTTATGTGTGTGGGCTACCTAAAGTCAAAGTCCTGAGTTTCCTTTATGTTGGAAGTATAAAATAAACCCCTAAGTCCATTTGAGAGTTGTTTTTCACTATGTTCCTAGCAGGGATGGGTGCAGTTCTCCCTAATATGTCTGCATTCATGTCAAATATTTGCAATTCTAAGTATATGTTTTTATAGTCTAAATAACTGATGCCTTTAACCATCATCTGGAAAGATAGCTTAACAATAACTAGAAGAGAGACAACTAAACTTTAGGATAATAACAAAACTAGTTAAAGAATTGTTTTCTTAAAATGAACAAAAAATTTCCAGATAGAACAAATGAGGTGAATCTTATCTGCCATGGCTGTGGTACCTAACTGGCTTCAGCTAGCACATGCTAAGTAACTTTGCCCCAACCAGAACCAAGTATCTTACCACCTCCAGAATTCTGAGACAAGCCTCTTACTCTGTGCTTGTTTATAGCTTCAACAGCAGCAAACAGAAAAGGGGAGAGCTCTGCAGAAAGCTCTGCACTTCAGCCTATTAATGAGTTCAACTCAGTTAAACAACTGGTATGCTCTTTTAGGATTAGATGTTTATACTATAAAGTACTTGATAAAATTAGACTACCTCTGGGTCTTTGCCAGGTGCTAAAAACTGAACACGCACAGCAGTGCCCAGAGAATGGACTTATCGATCTACTTTAAATAGGCAGGGTCAGTGGGCACAGCCACATAAATTGTTTTCTGCAGACTGCATTTAAGTAAGTGTATGAGCCATAAATTATTGAACAGAGTTTTTAAAATGAATATTAAGAATTCTATTATTAGATAAAGTTAGGAAAAAAAGACTATATATGCTGAAAGGTGTTCATAGGAAACTATTCCAAATTTGTTCTTTATTATAGTCTTTGGGGATGCACCAAAGTCAAGGGCAGGCTGACACAGCAAAGGGGAAATTCTCAGGTCTGATTAGTGTATGGAAAAATCATAGAACTTTTAAAGGGAACTTTAAAGGGTACAGGTGCTATTGAAAGAACACTCTCACTGGATCAGGACGAAACTACAGACTGTATTATTTAGTTAGGCAGATTATTATATTTACTTATAAATACAGATTTAGATTTATTTAGTCTCAGTCACTCATGTTAAATAATTTGAGGCTAGAGGAACTCTCAAGTAAATTGTTTGGGTGAATTAAGCAAACTTAGTTCCTAAATAGGCTGGGCAGAAAATAACAGTAGCCTGGCTCAGGGTAACGGCAACCAGTGCTCAGAGCACTGGCGGTTGATCCCAAGACTCTGAACTAATGACCACTGTAACTCAAAACAGAAGGGAAGGAGCAGCCCCTGAGATCCTACGTTATAAACACAGAAATGCTTACCTTGTTTATAATTTGGAGAGTGGTCTAACTAGATAGGTAATAAATTCTTGTAAACTGTTACTAGGGCAATTTGTATTTTCGTTTTATTTTGGGATTAATTTTTAGGTATTCATGAGTACAAGAATGCTTGCCAAAAGCCTTCTTCCATATATAATAATACTGATTAATGATTGTTAATACTTAATGCTATCATTTAAAACATCAATCCTTTAGAAATGTGATATTTAATATAAAATATAATCTTCAGTTGGTATATTAAACTCTTCCACCACCACCGCCCCCATCTTTTCTATTAGCTTTATCTTCAAGCCAGAATGAAGGGAGACTGGGCAAGACTTTTACGCCCTACACTGCAATTTGGTCTTGTTGCTGCATCCATTTATGTGGGCCTTTCTCGAGTTTCTGATTACAAACACCACTGGAGTGATGTGTTGACTGGACTCATTCAAGGAGCTCTGGTTGCAATATTAGTTGTAAGTATACATGGCAGCAGCCTACATCTTGAAATTGATGAACACTTGGACAAATAAGTAGAAAAAAAGGTTCCAATGAGAAAACTATGTTAAGGCAGAAAATGTGGCTCAATAACTGCTACTGGGTAAGGACCGCAATGTTGTTAAAAGTCATTTTAGGACAGACAGCAAATAATACCTAGGTTATTTACTTTCTGCAGAAGTTATTAAAAAAATTTACTTTTTTAATTGTAAAAAGCCCTGGGTATAAAGTTTTCTTTTTGGTATAAATTGAAAATAATTTACATGAAAAATGACACTTTTTTTCATTAAGGGCTGGCTGGCAGAGTGAAGCTTTTGGCCCAAGACATAACAAAGCAACTCTCAGAATGTCTTTAACAAAAATACCTGTTAGCCACTAATGTGTTGTTGATGTTTAGTCACTGAGTTGTGTCCACCTCTTTGTGACCCCATGGACTCTAGCCTGGCAGGCTCCTCTTGTCCATGGGATTTCCCAGGCAAGAATACTCGAGTGAGTAGCTATTGCCTTCTTCAGGGGCTCTTCCTGACCCAGAGAGTGGACCTGCATCTCTTGCATTACAGGCAGGTTCTTGACCACTGAGCCACCGGGGAAGCCCAGCCACTAATTTATTGGTACCCTTAACTTGTACCCTGTAATGTATATCCTTTTATTTTTTGCACACTGCTTATTGCAATTGTTGTTATGGTTTTTCAACTCATTTAAAGTTGTATCATTTAATACTCTGCCCCATTCTAAATGTTATCTGTTCTACATAGGCTGTATATGTATCAGATTTCTTCAAAAAGAGAAATTCTCCTTTTAAAGAAAGAAAAGAGGAGGATTCTCATACAACTCTGCATGAAACACCGACGACAGGGAATCACTATCGGAACAGTCACCAGCCTTGAAGGTGGCAGAGTGCCCAGATGAAGCTGGCCTGCTTTCTAAAGAAAAATGATTGCAACCAGAAGGCAAGAGGATGCGTCTTTCTTCCCGGTGTACAAGCCTTTAAGGGACTGCTGCTACTATACCTCTTGGATGCCTACTTTACCTGTGTGTATATAGTTACATTTAACACAATGGTTATAATAGCTATAAGTTCATTTAAAAAAATTTCAACAGCCTTTCACTAAACAATGCCCCCCCTGTACATTTTTTTATTAAAAAATGTAACGCTTATGTACAAATGTGTATGTAATATGCTTTCTTAGAATGATGCTTGATTTAAATATAATATATATTAAAATGTTTCAGGACAACTGTCTTGAGATAGGAAAACCAAATCAATACATAGGCATTTGTAGTTGATTGTAATCAGACAGGTGGAGAACAATTCACAATTCACATTCCTCAGCTGACTGTTTATAAGTAGAGGCTGGCGGCAAACACAATATCTCTCTTGATTTTGGTGATTCCTAAGAGAAAAGAAAATATGATTTAAAATTTCAAGACCACAAAGAATGTAATGCCCATCCACTGGGGTTTTTACCAGTTCTCATTAAATTGGTCATAAGGCAGTCTGGAAAATACAGAACCCTTGCTGGTCTGAAAGACACCTAGAGGAGTTCATAGCCATCTCTGAGAAATGGGAAACTTCAAAAGCAGACCGCTGTTCTTATGAATCCTGACTCTAAAGTACCCCATGTGTGTGGGGGCAAGGGATGTCCAAAATTATTTTAAAAGACTTGGAAGGAATAAGCTGTCAAAAGAAGTTAGTTACCTGAAAGCATGAATTTTCAGCCTACAATGGAAGGCACTATATTTCAGTTACCATGTGAAATACTTTCTGGGCTAAGGCAGGCCAAACTTTTCTAAAGTTTACAGAACTAGGCTTAAACCCAACAGTGATTAAATAGGTCTGCTCTATTTAACAATAGAAAACGTAAGCCAGTTTCTGCAAACAACTTCTTAGAACAAACACTAAGTAGATAGCAAAATCAGTAGGTTTGACTGTGGGCAACCAACTCAGAGCAGCACCGTGTCTCTATTCTTTGGTGTTTGAAGTCCTTTTTCTTGGCCAACACGCAGATGGCATGAAATTATGTGCAAGCATGTGTTCCCCCCCAGCACTACCACCATGATCTAGCCAGCCTTTCCTGAGTTGGTCTTCCTGCTTCCACCGAGCTAATCTATAGACTTATCTACATGCACCAGCAAGAACTGCCTGGTGAAACCCATGCCAGAGCACCCACTCCTGTGCTCAATACCTCCGATCACTTCAGAGGAAAAAGCTGAGTGCTGGGGCCTCCAGGACCATTCTTTTCTTCTTCCAACCCCAACTGTTCGACTCGCTGTTCACTGCGCTCCAGCCACACTGGCCTGTTGCTCAAGCACATCGAGTACATATGGAGGAGCTCTAGGCCGTCATATCCGTCTTTCAATTCTCTGTTGTCTCTCTGTTTGTATCACCTGATGCATTTTAACTGCTGACTTGTTTACTGTCCCCCTCCCTGCACTAGAATGTGAGTGCCATGAAGGCAGGGGTTTGTGTCCTTTTTGTTCACTGCTGTATTCCCTGGTGCTTAAACCAATGCCTGGCACACAATAAGTGCACAATAAACATTTTGAGATTTTATCTATATTCATTTACAAACTGTTTCTAACACACACTGATATTTTCTTTGAATGCTACTAGGTGGCCTGCCATGGCAATCCTTTGAAGAATATCTGAAAATGTTCTCCTAGGTTGTGGTCAAGAGGTCAAATCTCAACAGGATTTGCTGAAATTACTAGAAAAACCTTATGGGCTGGATACTGACCTTCTGCAAATTTATTTTCCAGCTCAGTGTTTCCAATGGCTTTTGCTGCTTGACACATTTGTCGAAGTAGTTCTTCCAGGCGCCTCATACAACGAATTATGCTGCCTGGACAGAAAAGGAAACAAATCACTTGTAAAGTGTAAATAATCAGGAAAAGCAGAACTTTTGTTAAGACACAAGGAAGGCGAACAAGGGATGATTAACCGATAGTCCTCTTAGGAACTTCTACTGCAGTAAATCAGTAGTAAACTTGACTAGTGACTGCTAGGCACCAGGAAGGCTACAAAGATGAAAAGTTTAATTCCCATCTTTGACTAACAGTAGAGAGAGTCATGGATTTATTATAATGTGTTGATACTTGGTCTTACAGAAGTACACAAAATGCCCTGGGAACAGAGGACAGAACAACATGGGTGAAGGGCAGCAAAGGTGACATATAATTTGGGTCCTTTATGCATAAGGTCACTGTCAGACAGTGGCAGGGCAAGGCCATTGAGGCAATGCAGAAATGCCCAACAGACTACAGCAGGCCCCAGGTGTGGCCTGCTATGGCCTCTGGATACTATCCTGTGAAGAGAATGCAACAGGGAATGTTTAAGGAAGGGAATAACAGAATCAGATCTTCATTTTAAAGGTGCAATTGATCATTCTTCTGGACCTTAAACAGGCTCTTTCATCAATACTTTCTTCACACAGTGTATCCTCAATGAAGCATAGAAGAGGCAATCAGTCCCTTCCCATTGGGATTTGACTCCCTGAGACAAGTGTGTGCATCAAAGGTGAAGTTGTAAACACCCTTTCACTTCTGTCGGGCTTGCATGAGGAGGAGCCTTGGGATTCTTTCTCTAAGTGCTACCTGTCTACGTTGAAAACTCTTGGATTTTAGTTTTATGCCTGAAATACAAGAGGAGTATCAGTTCTCTCTGGTATGCAAGCTGTGACCTCACACTTCAGGTTCTTATATAACTCCTTGTAACACTGGAATAATTTATTAACATGTATCTTGTAAAACACTCATTGTACTGTGTTCAGGGCTCTTTTTACCTTTTAATGCCCTCCACATTATGGTCCAATGTGCCCAAGGGAGAAAAACACTGGAGATTTAACTCATAAAGCTCTTGCTCTTAAACACAGTATGTTATGTTGGTAGCTGGAGAAGATGTGGATGAGAAATACAAACTACTAAAGTGGCAGCAGAAGGGATGGGATTCAAAACGGAAGAGGGTGCAGAAGAGTGGAAGAAGGCCCTGGAATCGAGAGTAATTTCCTCTGAAGAGGAGAGAATAAGGGACAAGAGATATGCACCTGAGTTTCTAGCTTAAGACAGCCTACTGGCACCTGCCTGTCCTCTGAAGCAGAAATGATCATCCAGAAAGCTGGCACAAGTTGAGGTAGGTGCGCAAGGAGAGCAATGAGGATCTGGAGTCATCTGTAAGACGAGTCTCAGAGCCAGAGACCACAGTCCCTGGAGGTAGGCAGATTAGGGATTATGTTTCAGCTGTGCCATCTACTGCCTGAGGGACTGTATTAGCAAGCTAAAGCACTATAAACTAAACGAGGCAGAATGTTCCAAGTGTCAGGTACCGAGCTGGTGCACAACAATCTCCTCCTCCTCCGCTGCTGCTACTTCTATCATTACTAGGAAAGTTTAATGTGATTCTGAGGTTAGACTATGGCTTCTGAAGACACCAAACGATACAATCTTTCTCCTGGAGAACTCTGCTATTGAAGTACAGGAATAGAGAATGAATTACTAGACTGATCCACCTAGAGGTGCATATAATGGCAGATGGAAACACAAGAATCTCAGTTGCATCCTAATTCTTTTTCCATGACTAGAAAGGGAACTGTGGCTCAGAAGGGAAGTTCTAAGCGGTAGGTGTGGCCCCTTCACAGCAGGTCTCCAAGAGAATGAAGAAGCATACCTACCTGGGCATTTACTTCCTGTTACTGAGACAACTGATTCTGACACCAATAAGCTATATTAAGATTTTGAAAATTAACAGAACAAATGAAAAACAGACTTGCTGCTGCTTTTACTAGTAACCTTTAACAACAACAACAACAAAAATGATTTCACAAAAGATGTTCCCAAGTAGGAGGAGACAGTATCACTGGTTACTTCGAACATCCTACCACCATCTTACAAATGAGAAACCCTAGAGGGGTTAATGACTTTCAGGTTCACCCTTTAGAGCAATGGCTTCCCGTTTAAACTGTGAGGCTTAGAGTTCCTGGAAGAATCTCGGCCTTCAACCACTTTACAAATACAGGTAAGAGTATACGCCTATTCCCGAGCACTAGGAAGCTACCAGGTTGGCCACTAGCCATTGTAGGGTCAGAAGGTGGCACCCCCTAGACCCACTGGTAAATTCATGACTCGATAAACGGACAGCACCGACTTTTATCTCTTTCCCTGGATGCGTGTTTCAGCTCCTGCTGCCCTTTACTGGTACCCCTGTCCAGGCACAAGCAACACAGTAACAAGGGCTGCAGTCCTGTGGGCAGGTGAGGAGCCTATCCCTGACCCCCTGCATCCCAGGAGGAATAGTGCTCCTCTACTGCCCCCAAATCTAATACTATTCCTTCACATGCCAATAGGAGCCCTGGTGAGTCTGTTTCAGCCCTGATTCAAATATAAGGTTCTCGATGGTCCATGTGTGATATTTCTGTACCAGGATAATCATTTGTGGACCCTAAGTTTTAGCTTTAAAGATATTATTTCATGAAGTTCAATTATTAGCATATTACTTATTTTTGCTGTAACATTTTTTACTTAAATAAGTGAAAGTTACTCACTTCTAGGCCACAATTATAAAAAACAGCTGTTACAAAAACAAAACAATGCTATCAATTCTACCTGGATGCTCTTACTGGATCAACAAAAAGTTGATCACCCAAACATATAGACACCTCAAACTCAACAGTTTCACAAAGTGAATTCATTCTTTTCCTCTCAAATCTTCTCTATTAACCTGTGAAAAACTTCAAGTTTACTCGTCTATGAAGTGGAGATAATAATTCTTAAACCTAAATGGGGTTATTATGAGAAATGAATGAAATAATGTATGCAGGGTGCTTAATAAGTGGCAGTAATACAATAGGAATTCAATAAATGCTGGCTGTATTTGTTATTTCTGTTCTCAGTGCAAAGAATGCTGAGCTCTAGTACTGCTTTGCTTTGAAAGAGGAAATCCAATCGCAGTAACATTTGGGTGTCTAAAGTGGGGGGCTGGAACGGAGAACGTAATGGACATCAGATTACTCATGCAACTAGATAGTAAATGTGTGTTTTGTAAACACTTCTATTTGAAGAAAATAAAATTAGGTAGTGGTTAAAAATGTAAATATATAGCACTTCAAAAAGGAAACAATGGATTCCGCAGGCCACTTGGAACTGAAATAGAGCCCTTCATAAATGTTTGCTGTGCAGGTGCCTGTGCTCACAAATATTGTTTAGACTTAATTCAAATGTGTCCTGGGAAACATAGATAACCTGATATTGTTTAGGTATTTCTACAAATTGAGAAACTCATATTAATAGTGAAGAAGGCGATGGCACCCCACTCCAGTAGCCTTGCCTGGAAAATCCCACAGACAGAGGAGCCCGGTGGACTATAGTCCATGGGGTCAAGAAGAGTCGGACACAACTGAGCGACTTCACTTTCACTTTTCACTTTCATGCACTGGAGAAGGAAATGGCAACCCACTCCAGTGTTCTTGCCTGGAGAATCCCAGCAACGGGGGAGCCTGGTGGGCTGCCATCTATGGGGTTGCCCAGAGTCGGACACGACTGAACGACTTAGCAGCAGCAGCATGTTCATAGCCAGAATCTGCAAAAGCTATCAGAGGCCAAACATATGAAGTAAATTGCTAAGATTAAGGTATAAACTAAAGAAACTAAATACATCTGAGCTGCCAGATACAGCTCATGCCAACTCAATTTCTGGAAAACTGAGTTCTGACAGTTTCAGATGACATGAGAACAATTAAGAAATGAGGCCAGGAGAGTCAGGGCTGCCCATACAGTGGCTGTGGCAGTTGGCCTCAGTCTTGTCAAGAAATCATCTTGTGTGTACAAACACCGTTCACAGCTGCATGCAGCATAGAGGCTATTTATTCCCGATGGAGACTCAGCAAGACTCCTGGGAAGAGGTGAATTTCCCAGCACACTTTCTACCTGCTACAGTTCTCCATAATCCAAAGCTTCTCCTTACTCCAGCTTTAGAAATCATTCTGCCTCATCAATTAGGACCATGCAGATTAAGTGTGAGACAAGAGAGCAAAGGCCATCACCCATCCTCCCAGGCCATTGGAAGCTGACAAGAAACAAAGACACACTAACAACCAAATGGTTTATTATGAACCTTTCTTCTGGTTTTGCCAGAGTGGAAAGTAAAACTGAATCCTTAATAGTAATGAAAACTGAGGTAAAATACACACAAAATCTACCACTTTAAAGCATGTGCCCCAGGATCACTACCCCTTTTTTACACTTAGGTTTATATCACCATTCTGGAAGAATGCACTTAGATAATAAGTCCCATGGCATAAAATTCACCCTTTGGGGTCTTCCCTAGTAGTCAAGGGACATGGTTCAATCCCTGGTGGGGGAACTAAGATCACATATGCTGCAGAGCAACTAAGTTCATGAGCTGCAACTACTGAGCCCCAGTGTTATAACAAAGCCCCAACACCACAACTACTGAGCCCCAGCGTCATGACTACTGAGTCTCAGCACCACAACTCAGAATCCATATGCTGCAATGAAAGATTCCCCCGACTCAACAAAGAACCCTGCGTGTCCATAGCTAAGATCCAGTAGAGTCGATACAAACACAAATTCACCCTTTTAAATAAGTGCACAAATCCAGTGGTTTTTAGTATATTCAGAGTTGTACAACCATAATCACTATTTAATTTCAGAATCCTTTTAACAAACCCAAAAGAAACCCAAGTCCATTAAGCAGTCACACCCATCACCAGTCCATGGTAACCACAAACCTACTTCTGTCTCTCTAGATTTGCCTATTCTGGACATTTAACATAAATGAAATTATACAGTAGGTGGCTTCTGTGTCTGCCTCCTTTCACTTAGAACCTTAAAGTGTTTCAAGTTCATATACTAGCATAAATCAGTCCTTCACTCCTTTTTCTAGCTGAATACTGTTCCACTGTGTGAATAAAACACAATTTAACTATCTACCCCATTGAAGGACATTTGAGCACACAAGCTTAAGGGCAGTTTTACAAACATCAGGCTCATGTGGTTCTTGAACAAAACATTATTCTAGTTGAGGATAGAAGAAATCAACACATTTCTTTACCTGGAGAGGTATTTATTTCTACCTCCAACTTTCTGGCATTCCCAAAAGCGGTTCCTCACAGTTCATGCCCTAAATCTGATATAATACCTCCTATCTAAGTGGTTCTGAGGCTTGAGATTAGAATCATAAATACACTTTCCTACCATCATTTCCCGTATTAGATCCCAGCTCAGGCTGAAAACATTCCAGGAGAGCAGAGACTACTGCTTGCCTGCATGCAGCACAATTCCTGGTCCCACTAGGGTCTCAGTTAATTATTCATCAAAAAAGAATCAGGTGCTAATTCTTAAGTCATTTAGTACTAAAATTGTACCAAAAGTTAAATGGAGAACAGATACATACTAATAAAATGCTACTCTATTAGCAAAAGTATGTAAAAAAACAAACCAGCTGGAAAATCCCTTATGACACTGATGTATCCTCTCCTAGGGAAGAGTAAGCTATGCTAGTTGAAAGGCATGTGAAAAGAACTTGTGGCGGGGCAGAGAGTGGGAATGCACAAAACAGCATTTGCTTTAAAAACCCATGACAGACATAAGCATTACAGTAAACGGTTTCAAATGATAATCTGTCACAGAAGCTTTCCTGATGGCATGTGCTTAAAGGAAAGCAAATCCATCCTGCACAGGGAAGAACACCATACTGTATTTGTGTAGGCAAATAAACAGTACCCACCATTCAAAGTGAACTAGCTCCAGCTAATGTTCGAAAAATTCTTAGAACTACTTCTGAGGCTCATGACATGACATGATCGGACACCTGACCACAGCGCACTAAAGAGTTCCAATGTAGTCATTTTCTGCCTATAAAAGTAAAGACACACTATACTATGGGCAGAGCTGTGATTATTGTACTTTTCCAATTATATCAAGCATGTACTGTAACAAGATGAGGAGAGAATGGCTATTCTGAAATGGATAAAGTAAACACCACCACAGTTTAAAAAAAAAGGTTGTGGTAAGGAGACACAGTATGCCAGAAAAAGGAAATAATATCCTAAGTAATATCCCAAGGTTCTCAATTTTTTTTTTTTTTGCTGTTTAGTTACATATTTTACTCTTATGAGCTAATATATAGTCTATTCCAGTTTTAGAAAGAAAAGGTAGAGCTGACATTAATGGTGCCATGAAAACTGTGTTGGTATTAGACCCAAGTTCAACTTATAGTTATGAATCCCTTAATTTTCAATCTTTGATTTCACAAGCAAACTGTGACATCAAAACAGCTGCAAGGAATTGAACAGAGGCAAAAATATTGATTTCAGGCATTGCTCCTATGTGGGGGAAAACATCAACTCATAGGTGGCAGAAATAAAAACTACCTTCAATTTTAACACTTTACAATTTATCTTCCATACTGTGATAACTTTTCCACTTAAGTACAAAGAATAGAAAAATAATCTACAAAGATGACTTTATAAGGCTTCCTCTATTTCTAGGTCTGTTGTTCCTTCATTTCTCTTAAACAAATAAACCAAACAATGCATCACTTCCGTTTTACGCCACTGTGTCTACCTTCTCACAGAAGAAGATATACAGATATGAGCTAGCCTATGAATAAGTCTAGAATCCAGGCACAGAACAGTCATGGTTTCATTCTTATCTTCCAAAAAGAAGTTATACTGAAGAGTGGTGATCCTGTACTTGACTGCCTTTGTATCTCTGAAACACACAAGCTGTCATACACCCCCCTGGGTTTCTATGGGTTAAGTGAGCTGAGGGTGTCACGTGTCCCTCTTCTCACGCCATCAGTTATGACAGGCCTTCTGACCACCCCCACAGCATGAATTTTCAGAGGATGGATATGGCACAGCTCTAGGTAGTGTTTAAGAATTCTCTTGGTGATCCAAAACTCAAAGATGAGGAATTACGGTTTTTAGATGAAGTCATCAACTACCAAGTGGCCTGCAGTCACAGAGTCCAGAATTCAAACACACTGCTGTCATGCGGTACACCTCCACGACCTTGGCCAAATTATTTACCTTTTATAAATCAGTCTCCTTGTGCAAAGTGCAAATAGTATTCAGATGTGCCATTTGGTGATTAAGGTATATAAAATGCTGATTAGAGCACAATGCCTGGCACATTGTTTACCTAATAAATAATCACCATGCTCATAACAGAGTATAGTATTCATAAAAAGATTTTGGGACCATAATACTAATGATCATTTAATGGAAGGTTAGAAATAAACTTTAGGGACAGGACTAAAACAGCACACTATTAATTTAAAAATGAAAGTGAAGGTCACTCAGTCGTGTCTGACTCTTTGTGACCCCGTGGACTATATAGTCCATGGAATTCTCCAGGCCAGTATACTGGAGTGGGTAGCTTTTCCCTTCTCCAGGGGATCTTCATATTTAAAACCTTAAAACCCATAAAATTCAATGCAGTGAAGTAAAGGCTCACAGCTGATTTTGTGATGTTTAATCTATGCAACACAAAAATCACTGATTCATAAACTCAGTAATCTATTAGTTATGTTCAATAATATCAGGTAAAAGCATATAATTCAGGGTATGTTAAAAATAATTTACCTCAAAATAAATAGATAAGAAATAATAATATTTTAAGGATCTTACAATAATTGGTATGAAGTCCAAGCTCATTTATTTTCATTTTTAAGAAAGTTCAATGTATACAGAATTCACCACTATATATATCTACATAAGCCAATCTTTTTGCAATGAATACAGCATTTCTAAATATGGCTTTCTTTATATACTGTGCCTATTATTTGCTTCTTATAATTCACTTATAATTACTCCTTTTGTATTTCCTTTACATTTACTTTTTCATTTAAAATTTTTCTTCAGTTAAATTAACTATTTGATTTTATATGCAATGGAGAGCATTTTTTGGTGGAATTATATAGCAAGCCATTAGGTTGCTGTTGTTTAGTCACTAAACCGTGTCAGACTTTGGTGACCCCATGGACTGCATGCAGCCTGCCAGGCTCCTCTGTCCATGAGACTTCCCAGGCAAGGATACTGGAGAAGGTTGCCATTCCCTTTTCCAGGGGATCTTCCCAGCCCAGGGACTGAACCTGCATCTCTTGCATTGCAGGACTCTCCTGCATTGCTGGCAGATTTGTTATCACTGAGCCACCAGGGAAACCCCTATATGGGCCGAAGATTTCCTTTATTATCAAAAATTAAAAATAATATATTATTCTTTTTTGGTACATCAATGTCATCCTAAGTACATTTCTTATATCAGAAAGAAGTATATGTATAGAAAACTTAACCATACCTTCAAAGACATCTGTCATTTTGCAGATATGGGCAAATGTAGCTCCAGTTGCCCAGGTGTATACTACATCCATTAAGTGAGGTTTAAATGAGCTTAGATAAGTCTCCTCATCAATTTCCAACTTGGCTTCTGCTGAAACTTTTGCAATTCTTTTAGCACATTCCTTTGAAAAGAAAAGATATGCTTCAAACTTCTTATTTATGACTCCCATATCACTTTCTCTTTAGGCTTCCAAAGCCGGTTTTCTAAGAGTTTCCTTTTTCTTCTTGGTAATAATATGCCTACAATCTGGATGTTCTGCTTCTAAGCAGCCACACTGCCTGACCCATTGTTCAATAATCAAACAGCAAAGCTTTTTCACTACATTAATTAGAAAAAACAAATCAAGAGCATGATTTTCACCCAGTAATACCTTTTGTACAATAACCAAAACTCTTCCTTAAAACTATTCAAGAGTGACATTTAACTAATCTCTGTTTTATTAACAAAACAAAGACAACAATAACAAAACAGCCTTAGAGAAACAAAAGTTCTATGGCAAAATGATGCTTTTCTCCAACAAAGCTTTAAACAAGGTACATTTTAAGATTTTCTTTTCTTGACAATAAGAAGTTAGAGTCATTCTTTTCCCCTGGTAACTGAAAGGGTCAAAACCTCCCAGGCCTAAGAAGACTTCACTGGTTCTGGAGTTTAAACTTCTTAGTAACATGAAAAAGTGCTAAATAGTCCATTAAAGAGATCATTTTTATGATCCACTCTTCATTCCTCTCTTGCAATGTCTTACAATGGTAGACAAAATCATTCTTCCTAAGAAATAATAAAAGAGACCAATTCATTATGATGAACCAAGGGTCCCCAAACCCTGGGATCTAATACCTGATGATCTGAGGTGGAGCTGATTAAAAATAACAGAAATAAAGTACACACTAAATGTAAAATTACCCCCATACCATCTGCCCACCTCACTCTGATGGTGAAAAATTTGTCTTCCATAAAACTGGTGCCTGGTATCAAAAAGACATGTCTTTGAGGATCCAGAGATAATCTTAAAACCTGATTTTAAAATTTATTATAAACTAGGATAGAAAAATATAAAACAAATTGAACTCTTATCTATCAAGATGCCATTCTTAACATCAAGGAAACCAGTGCATGCACTGAACTGCTGACACAGTTTATCTACACTATGCAATCGTAAATATGTACTCGAAGCAACTCTATAAAACTTATTATTTTGGTGAGGGAGATGGTTTCATTTTTAAAATAAAAATTAAAAAATGATGTTATCAAAATAGTATTAAGTGACTAAACTAACATCAAATGATATATTTAATTTGAAGGAAGCTGTCTCTGTGGAATGAAAAATACTATGATTCAGTTCAGTTCAGTCGCTCAGTCGTGTCCGACTCTTTGCGACCCCATGAATCACAGCACGCCAGGCCTCCCTGTCCATCACCAACTCCTGGAGTTCACTCAGACTCGCGTCCATCAAGTCAGTGATGCCATCCAGCCATCTCATCCTCTATCATCCCCTTCTCCTCCTGCCCCCAATCCCTCCCAGCATCAGAGTCTTTTCCAATGAGTCAACTCTTCACATGAGGTGGCCAAAGTACTGGAGTTTCAGCTTTAGCCTCAGTCCTTCCAATGAACACCCAGGACTGATCTACTTTAGAATGGACTGGTTGGACGTCCTTGCATTCCAAGGGACTCTCAAGAGTCTTCTCCAACACCACAGTTCAAAAGCATCAATTCCTCGGTGATCAGCTTTCTTCACAGTCCAACTCTCACATCCATACATGAGCACAGGAAAAACCATAGCCTTGACTAGATGGACCTTTGTTAGCAAAGTAATGTCTCTGCTTTTGAATATGCTATCTAGGTTGGTCATAACTTTCCTTCCAAGGAGTAAGCATCTTTTAATTTCATGGCTACAATCACCATCTGCAGTGATTTTGGAGGCCCCCAAAATAAAGTCTGACACTGTTTCCACTGTTTCCCTATCTATTTCCCATGAAGTGATGGGACCAGTTGCCATGATCTTCGTTTTCTGAATGTTGAGATTTAAGCCAACTTTTTCGCTCTCCTCTTTCACTTTCATCAAGAGGCTTTTTAGTTCCTCTTCACTTTCTGCCATAAGGGTGGTGTCATCTGCATATCTGAGGTTATTGATATTTCTCCCAGCAATCTTGATTCCAGCTTGTGCTTCTTCCAGCCCAGCGTTTCTCATGATATACTCTGCATATAAATTAAATAAGCAGGGTGACAATGTACAGCCTTGAATACTCCTTTTCCTATTTGGAACCAGTCTGTTGTTCCATGTCCAGTTCTAACTGTTGCTTCCTGACCTGCATATAGGTTTCTCTAGAGGCAAGTCAGGTGGTCTATGATTAGACTATCACAAATGTTTATTTCACAATATACTATTCTTAAAATACGTAGTTCAAAAAAATCTTACCTGCATTTGACGAAGTGGTCCTGCTAACTGCTCTGTTAATTTGGGCATCTCACTAGACTATAAAAGAAAAGGAAGATTATATACAAAATCCAAGTTTAAAATGTATTATATACTATTTACTTTTACAAACAAGACAAAGCTTTCATGATTTCTGTTAATTTCAAATTGTAAGACCTCAGTCATTAGCATTTAAAATTTCTAATTATGTCAGCAAAATTATCATTCCTGTCATCCTCAATTAGACTATTCTTTTATATTTCATAGGAAAATACTGCACTGCTAAATTTGCAAAGTGTGCTAAATTAGCTATTTTTTGTGACCATAAATGGAACTGAAGGAGAACAAATACTGTAAACATGCATAGTAGTTTAGTTACATCAACATTTATAAACTGTTATACCATACTTTGATTTTTTAAACAGTTTGACTTCTAGGCAACTTTTAACCTGTGAAAACTAAAAATCTTGGATAAATTACATTGGAAGTAATGCCTTCAATTTTAATCTTACCTAGGTATTTCTAACTCTCTAACCACTTTGAAAAGTGTTAGCTGCTTAGTCATGTCCTACTTCTTCACAACCCCAGGGACTGTAGCCCTGTAGCCCACTAGGCTACTCTGTCCATGGAATTCTCAGGAAAGAACACTGGAGTGTGTTGCCATTGCCTTCTTCAGGAGATCTCCCCAACCCAGGGACTGAACCCATGTCTCCTGCACTGCAGGCAGATTCTTTACCCATCTGAGCCACTAAGGAAGCCCGTTTGAAGACAAAAATTTAAATGAGTTTCACTGTTCTTACTGTTCTCTTTCCATTACTGAAAAGTCCATCAATTTCTCAATTAGAAAAATTAAAAGTTTAAGGTCTATTACTAACCAATCAAATTAACTTGGACAAGCTGCTTCAATTCTGTGTGTTGGTTTCTTAACACTCTAAGGCACTCAAAACCTACAGATTTGTGATTAGTATAAAGATATTATTAGGTTGGTATAAAAGCAATTTCAGTTTTGCATTGTTGAATTATGCCATTTGATATTGGAATACATTCAAATGTGGTTCTGTTATACATCATTTTAATGCTCATTTCTTGCTTCATAAAGCTTTTTGCTAATGAATTATTACTTGCTGTTTATTTGTATTTGAGACTATGGAAATAATGTCAGACAAAAAGCTATTTCAAGCAAATTTCTTATTCAAGTTCAAAAGGAGTGATAAAGCAGTGGAGACAACTCGCAACACCAACAATGCATTTGACCCAGGAACTGCTAATGAACATAGAGTGCAGTGCTGGTTCAAGAAGTTTGGCAAAGACGACGAGAGCCCTGAAGATGAAGAGAGCGGTGACTGACCATCAGAAGTTGACGACAACCACCTGAGAGGATCACTGAAGCTGACCCTCTTCCATCTACACAAGAAGTTGCCCAAGAACTCAACAGTGACCATTCTACACTCATTTGGCATTTGAAGGAAACTGAAAGGGTGAAAAAGCTCAATAAGTGGGTGCCTCAAGAGCTGACCGAAAATAAAAATATTCGTCATTTTGAGATGTCATCTTCTCTTAGTCTACCCAACAACAACGGACCATTTCTCGACTGGATTGTGATGTGCAATGAAAAGTGGATTTTATACGATAGTCAGAGACAACTAGCTCACTGGCTGGATGCAGAAAAAGCTCTAAGGCACTTCCCAAACCCAAACTTGCTCCAAAAAAAGGGTCCTGGTCACTGTTTGGTGGTCTGCTGCTCGTGTGGTCCATGACAGCTTTCTGAATCCCGGCGAAACCATTACATCTGGGAAGTATGCTTCCCAGAAGCAAGTCAATGAGATGCACCCAAAACTGCAATGCCTGCAGCAGGTACTGGTCAACAGAAAGAGCCCAATTCTTCTCCACAACAATGTTTGCATGTTGCACAACCAATGCTTCAAAAGCTGAACGAATTGGGTTGCAAAGTTTGGCCTCATCTGCCATATTCACCTGACCTCTCACCAACTCACTACCACTTCTTCAAGCATCTCAACTTTTTGAAGGGAAAATGCTTCCACAACCAGCAAGATGCAGAAAATACTTTTCATGAGTTCATCAAATCCCAAAGCATGGATTTCTATGCTACAGGAATAAACAAACTTAATTCTCCTTGGCAAAAATATGTTAATTGTAATGGTTCCTATTTGGTTAATAAAGATGAACTTGAGCCTAGTTATAATGATTTAAAATTCAGGGTCCGAAACAGTAATTACTTTTGTACTAATCTAATATTAAGGAACAACTAATTTTGACAAAGGTAGACTTACTATACAAAAAATTATTACAAGAAATGTGTGTATATGTGTGTGAGACAGGATTTAAAGTAATTATAGGTAAACTAAATAAAAAACCAAACTACAGGCTAGTTGTAACAGATCTGCCTTTAAGCATCAGTATTTATATAGGACTTAGTTTTGATCTGTATCAGGTATATATTATATAATAAGTTATGAACCAGGTTCTGTGTTATTCCTGTTAAAACAAAAAAATCATGATAAGTAATGAGAAAGCAAAATGGCCAGAATGAACTCAATATCTCAGTTTAGTGAAAAGTATGCAAGACTGTAAATGTCTTTGATATTGCATCCATTCCCTGGTCACCAGTTACTGATCTCTTGCTCTCTCCTGGTCATTATAAGTAGAAGGCGCTGGTCATGATATAAGTAAGATAAGTGTCTGTCATTTTACCAACACGCTCCCACCAGGTACATGCAGTTTGCCCCATCTCTCCTTTAGGTCTTGATTTAAATTTTACTCTATCAGTGAGACTTTTTCTAATCACCTTATTTAAAATAGTAAATGCAGCCCCTCAAAATGATTTCTATTTGCCTCTTTTGCTTCACTTTTCTCCAAACCCCTCACCCTTCTGACATAATATGTCTATTCCTGATTTCTTTATCTTCACTGACTAGCATACATGAAAGTATCATGAAAGCAAAAAATTCTGTTTTCTCTCTCGGGTCTTGGTCTCTGCACTGCACACAGTGGGTGATTAATAAGTATTTGAAAGACACTTGTTCTTTATATTATAAAGACTGTGTAATATATAAAAATAAGGGCACAGTTTTATAAATAACACATTTTAAAACAAATTATCAGCACTGATAACCAATATCTTACTATATTTACCTTCTTCTCTGGCTAGAAAATACTTTTAAAAGTATCAACAACATTCCATGTTACTTTCAACACAATTGTCCATTTTGAAGTTGAAGGGCCCACTGTAAGAATGATGACAGTACAGGCAGCACAATGTGGCTTCACTGAACAAACCTTGATGACATACAGTGACACCTTGCCTCAAGATTTAACAAATATGGTTTGGTGAAGCCCAACTCCTGTGAAGAGGTAACACACTTGGCCTTTCAAAAGACAGGATTTTTGTTGTGCCAAATTAAAAACAAAAAACACAACACAGCATAAGAAATTAGCCAGAAGACAAAGTCTGCCATAGGCAGAAGATCATCAACCCCCAAACAATCTGTAAACCTTAGATCTGTTCAAAGAAAATCTGACAAACATTCTTAACAATTATCTCAGAAATTAACACAGTAAGATTTTGAAGCTAAGAAAAACAGCCTAACATAATATTTCATAAAGAAATGTATTCCTCACAAGCAGATTAAATTATTTCTAAGTGCGCAGCAGGTATTCTTAGGAGAGCATAAATCATTTTTCAGTTAGTGTCCTACTTGTTATCATTGCCACTATAATAGTAACGTTAATCTGTAATCAGAGAGCTTAAAGAAAAGTGCCCACACCTATTTCAAGAAGTTATGTAACTGATCTGATTAACAAGGAAATACTTAATGGATAAATAGATCAACAGCAGAACTGCAAAAACAAATTTGTCTTACACAATTTACTTAAAAAAAAATTAAACTAAGTATACATGATAAAAGGTCATCTAAAAATTTACATAATATTAAATTACTTTTAGAAGGCGAATGTCCTTGTCTTATTCTTACTTCATCAATTTTATACACAATGAATAAAATCTTGAATTTGAAATGTGAAACATGTATTTTACTCTTTTAAACAAACACTGGCTTTTGAATTAAAGTAAAGGGCTTCCCAGGTGAGGTAGTGGTAAAGATTCCACCTGCCAACGCAGGAGAAGCAGGTTTGATCCCTGGGGTCGAGAAGATCCTCTGAAGTAGGAAGTGGCAACCCACTCCAGTATTCCTGCCTGGAAAATTCCATAGACAGAGGAGCCTGGTGGGCTACAGTCCACGGGGTTGTAAAGAATCAGACGCGACTGAGCACAATGGATGATTAGTGTTCTCACGGTCCATCCAGCACTTCATTTTTATTTCTTAGAAGCTATTGAAACTCAACTAACTACTCACTTGAAAAGATTATTGATGAGAATCTTATGGCCATTACCTCAAATCTTGCCTATGAAAACAAAGATTTCAGCTGCTAGTATTGATATCATCAGCTGCCTCATAGTTACTCTCCAAAACTGAGAAGAGGCGTATTAATTCAGTCTCACTCTCTTTTCATTTTCACTAGTTGGCCTAAATTTCGTTTTCTTTTTTCTTCTAGGACTGTCTGACTAAGCCAGACCTTCAAATAATGCACTGGGTTATACAACAAATTTATAACTTAGAATCTGACTAATAATGAATGATTGTCTATAAATAAAATTCTGTTTGTTCTTTTCTGATAATATACCTATTAATATGAAAATATGAAAGTCATTTTATAATTTAAAAATCCATAATATTAAAATTAAACTATAAAAATGCAAGTTAATAAATAAGATGTGCTAAATACATAAACTCACATTCTCCTGAAACACAAAGCAGCTCAGTAGTGCTGTTGCTTGTTCTGCAGACAGGTCATTGAAGAGGCCATTAAACATCATCTCAGTTAGAAGGAGCTCATCAGCACTGTACCACCACAAAAAAAAAAAGAAACGAAACTCCAAATATCAGAATATAAAAACACATATATATACTCACACATCCTTAAGATACAGTTTTAAATTAAGACTTATCTAACTAAGGAAATGGCAGGCATTTATGAATAAATCAATAGTAAATGTAAAATGGGTATCTCATATAAAGAGCTCATCCTAGCAAACACCAAAACAGATATTCATCGAAATAAATGATCTTCTCTTGACTCTCAGAATACCATAAAAATTAGCTGTTAGCATTTATTACCTAGGTTTAAGAACCTTTTAAATTTTTTGTAGCTCAAGTAAATTAGAATTATTTTTTACAAATAACTTTAATAAATATTAAATGAAAAACAACTGTATCAGAAATCTTAATTAGAATGTATCCATAGCAGACACACAATTTGCAAACTTCCTAAGATTTCTAAAAGAAAAGTCACAAACCATCAAGCTTTACAGTAATAACTAATCAAAAACAAAAGTCAAAAGCTAAATATGGGTTCCTAACGATAAACAGAGTTAAGTTCCTAACAGGAAAAACACAGATAAGACTACTTCTATAGTCTAATGTGGGAGAGGCAGATGAGAAAGATAATAAGCACATGACAGCAATTTAGTAGAGGTTTATATAGGCAATTATGCAAAAAAAAAAGAGTTGAGAATAAAATCAATCTGAAGAAACTCAAAGCAAGTTTCAGAAGATCTTGAAAAAAACATGCAGGAATGGAGAGTGACGGAAAGGTCATGCTAAATGAAAGAAACGTGTGGGATGTGGCAACAGAAGGGATACACAGGAAAGGGCAAGAATATACTCAATTATGGAATTTACTTTAAAAGCAACAGAGAATCACTGACAGACTTTTACCAAAGAATGACATGCTAGGATTTATGCTTTGGAAAGACAATTCTGAAAGCAAGAGAATAAAGGATGGGTTGCAGAAACTTATAAAAGGGATGCCCTTCAGTTAGTGGGAACAGTTAAAACACCGCACAGAGATAGGAGAAAACAATCGTGAAGATGTGGAAAGAGTAAGAAGGGAGAGGAGGAATCTAGGATGACTCCTCAGTTTTTGCCTGCAGTGGTTTTATTCTCCAAGATAGATCAGGAGAGGCAAATCTGGGGGAAAAGTAATGTGCTTTGATATGTGATATTGTTCTCTCTCTAAATATTCTTTCTTCCAAGACTAAATCTAGCTGCAGATACCCAAGAGAAATAAATCAATTATTTAATAATATATTAAACATATTAATTTAATAATTTAAAATAAATTTAAATTAATTCAATTATTGAATACTATATAACATCACAAAGAAATAATTCCAATAACATTAATCTTGGCATTTAAATAAAAAGATCAATGTTATAGTCTAAATTTAATCCTGCATAGATTATTAACTAGGTTAATAATCTAGGTTTCTTTAATTACAAAGCAGGATCCTAGGTTTCTTTAATTACAAAGCAGGAAAGCTTAATTTTATCAAGGTTTAAGGAAAGCTATTCAATACAAGCCTGTGGGCCAAATCTAACATGAAGTGTTTCATATTTAGCTTGCATAAGAACCTAAAAACATAATTCTGAAATATTTTGTGAACATTTAAAAATCAAGAGATTTCACCAAAAAAAAAAAAAAAAAACTAGATATTTGACTTTCTAACTTATACTCTGATATCACATTATTTTTAATAACTATTTGAGGCTGGGTAGTTGCTGCCTCCTTTTGGTGGCCCAGAGTTGTTCTGTTTGCCACAGAATCTTGGCCCCTGCAGATATCTGAAGTCGTACCTGAACTAGATGATCCACAAGAACAATATGAATAAGTCTTCATCAGGAATGTTCAAAAGCATTTACAAAGGCTTGTAATTTTCTGACCCCATACATTAGGGCCTTGCTGAGTACATAAAAACTATTTTAAGATGTTTTTTATGGACTCACAGAGAATAATTGACTATGGCAAAATATCTTCGAAATGATGGCAGTCGCAAGGGATCCTGAGCCAGAACCATCCGAAGGGCCCAGTCTTCTAGAATTTCTGACCCACAGAAACAACCAGAGAGAATGAAATGACTTCTGCTTTATGTCATTTAGCTTTAAGGTCATTTGTAATGTGGTAGAAGATTACCAAAATAAACAGCTTATATCTAATATACAAAAGATTATATCTGATTTTAAGCTGTGGCATATAATATGCTACGTTAGCCTAAAACTTTACATAAAAGAGGACAATGATTTTAGTTTCAAGGTGGGAAACTGTAACTACAAAAAAATTAAAAGTATAAAAATTCATGTGTACACTAAGACTACAGTTACATAAAAATTCCACAATGCTATAAAATAAAGAAAAAGGAAACATGAAAATATTAATATCTGCATTAATTAGTAAGGTCCAAGATTTTTATTCTCCCTAATTTCTCAACTTCATGGCCAAAACCTGTATTTTAATATGAAAAGCACCAAACAAACTTTATTATTTTTAAAACAGTTCTTTTTCCAAAAGGTTAACAGCCCTCTTTTAAAATCAGTATTGCATTTTAGAGTCAATTTTCTAGAACAACCAGGTATTACCTGCTTATCTCACAAGCCACTCGTCCTTTCATCTCTATGACATCAGAAGATGTAGCAAATCCCAACCTCCTTAAAACACGTTTGCGACATTTGAGCTCATCCATTTGTAGGACAGTTCTTGCTTTCTTTAGTTCTCGCTTTGCGGATTTAATGTCTATTGCAATCTAAGGCATACAAAAGTAAAAAGAAGTTCAATAATAAAGTAAACAAAATAAAAATTACATTTACTCATGAAATGAAACAAAACATATTATATTGGGGGGGAGGGGTGGAGAGGAACATAGCAGTTTCTTACTATTCCAGGATATTATACAAGAAGAATGATGTTATCTGAGGTAGCAATCACATCAGTTCCAACTTTTCATCCTTATGGAATTAGGGGCAACTCAAGAGAATAAGGAAAGAAAGATGAGTATATGAATCTTGTGTTCTTTCTCTTTTAAGCCCTCAAATTGTATAAAATCTGCCTAAAAGCTGGAAAATGATTTAGCGAAGAAAGTAAGTCTTTATTTTGTAGACAGAGATGAAAGCTTAAAAGGAAAATGTTATTTTGAGATCATATTTTAGGTTAGATGTATATTTAAATTAATAACATATATAGATATTATATACTCATCAACTGTGACAGAATGACAGTACAAAGCAAGAAAACACTGGGATCCTAAAGTGGAGGCTTGAAGTTCAGAAAAACATTGACAGTTTAGGAACTGAGAAGCTGAAATTCAAAGACTCTGGTATTTTGCAGATGCTTTATTAAGCTTCAACTGAGGAGAAGTTAAAGGCAACAATGGTGGTCAGTAATTGACATTTATTGACAGCTAACTATGAATCCTGATTCTTCAAGTGCTTTACATTATTTCATTTAATTCTTACAGCAGACATAAATGTGAATTTTACAGATGAGAAAACTGAGGCAGAGAGAGATCACCAAGTAAACTGGTCAAGATCAGAGAGAGTAATAAAAGATGGGATTCAAACCCAAGCTTGGGATTGATGGGATTCAGACTGCAGAATTTAAACTCTTAGCAATTATTTACATTGCCATGAACTGACATGTCACAATGCTAGGAGGATAAGAAGGAATGCTTTATATGTTACCTAGCATGCTACCTCTATGCCACCTGGTATGTTTATTAGGCCTATCAGAAAAAAAATTATCTTCTAAAGTTTCTTTAATTGAAGATGCACCTATGTTATTAGCATAGAAGATTGTACTAAATAGAGGCATACAAAGCTTACAGGTTGGTAGAAGAGAGTCTACTATTTAAGATTTTTACCTCAGTAATTTTTATACTGATTACATGTTGAATTGTATTCCGGATATACTGAGTTAAATAAAAATCTTATTAAAATTAATTTCACCTGTTTTTCGTTTTTTAAAAAAAAGTGTCTACTAAAGAATTTAAATTACGTGAGAAGCTTGTATTATATACTGCATGATGCTGTTCTAGATCTTTTTCTACATACCTTAAAAGAACACAGAATAGATTATCCATGTCTGTAAATACATGAATACACAGGTACAGCGGTTTTTCCCACAAAAGTGTGATCAGCTTCCTTTCCCACAATACAATCAGGATTTCTTTTCCAAAAAGTACATATACATTTACCTCATTCTTTTTAAGGGTCATTTTGATACCATTGTGGATATTCATAATTCATGTATCTAACTTTCTACTGATGAACTCAGAGGTTGTTTATATTCATTTGCTTTTTCAAAGAATGCTACAAGAACATCCTCATATTGCCTCACTTTGTAGAAAGCTGGGTCAGAGGGTATGAGGACTTAAAATGTTGACAGTTGAGCAGTCAGATTCTGAAGGGCTTCCTAGGCAGGGCTAAGGAATGTTAAGTTTATCTTGCAGTCTCTAGAAGGTCATAAAATTGTTAACTCTTCAGTTTTCTTGCAGTATAAGTAAGGGGGAACAGGGGAGATACCTACTATAATCTCACAACAAATTATGTTTTCCTTTCAGTCTTTTCTGGTGTACGACTACTACTTAGCAAAAGTAAAAACACAGTCCACATCAACTTTAGGTCTTACTTTTAGAACTTAATGCTCCTGCATAAGCACTTTTTGCATGTATTGCAGTCTTTATAACAAGTTCATTTAGCCAGACTTTTAGCCAGACACTAGGGCCTTTTTGTTACATTTGAGTAGCTCAGATAATCCCTTTCTCTGGGGCTTCAAGTCACATTATCCATGGATACTCTCCAGTTATCACTCAACCAAACTCAGGTCTCTTTCTTCTTGTATTGAAACTATTAAAGTTGATTCTCTGGTGTAGGGAGAAATTGGACACAAGGAGGGAGCTGCAAGGTCCTGGTGAGAGATGGGCAGGCTAGGATCATACTACCACAGTCTGAGCATACTCAAGCTTTTAATGTCTCAGTTTCCTCATTTTGAGAAGAAACCTTCATGGTGGGCCATAGCACAGTATATATACTACATGTTCCCTGAGAACATACTTGCTGTGCCCAACATGGCACAGGGCCACATCATGTTAGTTTACAAAAAGCTAGGAAGCGGCAGTGCTGTTAAAACCATGAGCTGAACACATTACTTTATTAGGCAAAGAAGACCCTACTCATATTATTTATTCAATAAACACCAGGCATCTACTTAATAAAAATAGATCATTCTGGGAGATATGAAAGAGTATAAGTAAGCTAAAATGAAACACCTGAGCCTAAGGAGCTTAAAATCTAGTTTGTGAGACAGAAAGACAAACACAGTAAGAGTGGCATGTGATAAAAGCTGTAAAAGCATAAAAGCAAAGACTAATAAACTTCAAGGAGAAAATGATATTTGGCTATACAAGAGATTCTAGTTGAAGAGAAGTGGACAGTGGAAAGAAATGTGTTCACTTCAACAAGCTTTTTCTAAATTCATTATTCAGAATGGCTATAAGAATGCTTTAACTGGTTAGAGAACACAGCTAGTTACCCTAAAAAGGTGAACTACTACTTTATACCACTAGACCAGCTATAATTAAAAATGCAGACAATAACAAATGTTGGGGAGGATGTGGAGAAACTGGAACTTTAATAAGCTGCTGAGAATATAAAATGGTGCAGCCACTCTGGAACACAGTTTGGCAGTTTCTCAAAAAGTTAAACACAGAGTTTCTCTATGACCCAGCAATTCAACCCAATTCCATCTAAGGGAAATGAAAACATATGTCCACACAAAAATTGTACACAAATGTTCATAGCAGTATTATTCATAACAGCCAAGAAATGGAAAAACTCCAAATGTTCATCAGCTGATAAACGGTAAACAGAATGTGGTATAACACATATATAAGGGAATATTTTTCAGCTATAAAAAGGAATAAAATACAGATTCATGCTACAACATGGATGAATCTTGAAGACGTTAACTAAGAAGGCAAACACAGACGCCACATATTGTACTATTTACATGAAAGCTCCAGAACAGGCAAATCCATAAGGCAAAAATGAGATTTGCCGCTGCCAGGGACTGGAGGGTAGGGAAATGGGGAGGGACTGCTAACAGGGATGAGGTTTCTTCTGTGGGTGATGAGAATGTTCTGCAGCTAGATAGTAGTTATAGTTGCAGACCACACTGTGAATACACTAACAACCACTAAATGGTATGCTTTAAAGGGATGAATGTTATGCTATGTGAATGATATCTCAATTAAAGCGATCAATTTTTTTTTGCTGGTAAGAATTGATAGCTAGGCACCTTCTTGCTTTAGCTGATGAAACCAATAGAAAAATAAAATGAAAAAATATATATACTCTTTCATATAGTGAAATACATAGAATTCTATGATAAAAATGTTTCTGCCATACCTGTGCTTTTTTTTCACAAAGTGTATACACAGTTTCCAAATTTGGATCATTGTGAAGAGGATGAGAATACATTCGATGCTCAAAGGCCTCTACTTTCTGGATAACTTTTTTCAGTCCTTGATCCTGAATGCCCATGTCATCAATAGGGTCTAATAAGGGAACACCATCTGGAAAACGTTTCTGAACTTCCTGAAACAAAATATTTAAAATTCATTTTTCACCTCACAGGTAATATTAGTTAAGACTAAGCTAAACCAGTATTTCCCTTTATGTTTTTCCTATGCACATAGACGTATTATAATTCATTAATAATTCTAATATTTAGAGTTTAGTAAGTTCTGGATGTGGCACAACTTATTGATAAAACCCATTACTGTACATTTACTGCTGTAACTTCTTGCCATTATAAATAATCCTGAATTGAACATCTCAAGTGTAAATTTTTTTCAATTTTCTGATTACTTCTTTGGGCTGATTCTTAGGGAGCGTGGTACTGAGTTGAAAGACTTAAAAAGATAAACTTTTTAAGGGATCCAGATACCCCTTTTTCCCTAACATGATTTAAATATTAAATATAATGAACATGTGAATTCAGAGAAGAGATAGTTTATTACAGTCTAATATCCCATTGGAAGACTCTCAGGGTCTTAGATAGGCCTTAAACGTAATATAGGATTTGGTCAGTTAGAAATTTTTAAAAAAAGGTTACCCACAAAACTGTTTGTAAAATTGTTAAGAGAATTATTCATTTTAAGAAGCCCACATATGGACCAAAGCTTAAAAATTCCTACTCTACACAAAAAGCATCCAGTTTTCTCAGATTTTAGTATATGGCCTTTGCTATAGTAAATGTTCTTCGAATATTTATTTACTAACCAACTAATAATTTTCCATAAGACTATTTTATCCATGCATTAATCAAAAGTCAAGGCACATGATTTTATATATAAAAACTTTTAACACACTCTATAGTTACTTTCATTCATAACCAGTAAAGCAAATTTAACATACAACAGTGGTCACGTTTTACTTTGTGAGCCCTCCTTTAGACTAACTTGTTGGTAGATTCAAAGAGAGGGCAATCTACATATAGACCTGCTGCCACTATGTTTGTTAAAAATAACTGCCACTATTGGCAGTGTTTATAGTTTTTCTGAAAGAAAGCAATATGTTTAAAAGCATATCAATTGCCTTGTTATAGAATCTATTTATATTTACATAAAATTTGTATTTAATTTATAAAATTAATGTGTATACCTGTATTGATTTTAGAACACTCTGTCTGTTGTCCAGTGGTCGAAGGTCTTTGGGGATGTAAAGTCTAACACTGCTGATAGCAGACAGGAGATGCACCAAAACTGGAACAACCTACCAACAGAAAAGTTATATATATATATATAACAATTAACATTGCACATTTTCAAATTCTGCCGTTTCTTAAATTTAGTTTGAATCCTTATAAGAAAATTGCATTTACATTATGTGACAGGTGTAATAAGTGGATAGCAACCATTGTGGAAGCTTATACCTTAATAGAAACTATTATTTTGTTTTAAATATATTTATTTATTTGGCTGCACCAGCTCTTAGTCACAGCATATAGGATCCAGTTTTCTGACCAGGCATCGAACATGGGCCCCCTGCACTGGAAGCCCAGAGTCTCAGCCCTTGGACTATCAGGGAAGTCCCTAGAACTATATTTAAAAAGTAAAAACAAATTCAAATCTTTAAGTAACAGGCTAACAAATGGTACATAAAAATAAGTGATTCCCTCAACAGAATCCATACTTCATTCATTTTTGCATCCTCAGTAATTGGTACTTTTTGAATACCTAAAAGTATAGCACTACAAACAAAGGAAAAACTAAGTGTAGATGGCCATGAAATAGTCATGTAATCTCTGGGTGGGCCAGAATGACTGTTAGACATAATCTTGAAAACCAACTATTTTCAAACTTTCCTCCATGCATTCTCCTGACAAGAATACCCTTCCCTCGTCATCACACTAAAGCTGGCAAAGCAACAGTGATAAAAGTAATTTTTAGACTACACTGTTTAAAGTGTTAACCTCTACTAATCAACTACTATCCAAAGCTAGCTATATTCTAAGCCATCTTATTTTTTCTGGAAAAATAAATTCAAGATTTATTTCACAGGCAAAAGAAATAGCCACTTTACAAAGTCTTACACAAATGCTGATGAAAAATTAAATTTGGCATTACATACACTTAAAATTAGAGAAGGGAAAGGTAACTATGGAAATCCCATTTCCTCCTCATATTTCATGTAAAAGAAATAGATTCAAACCAACCCTGAATAGTGCTACACAATCACTGTAGTTGAGAGATGAGATTTCCTTACAAACTGCCTATGGCATTATTTGCCTATATCCAGGAGTCCTACTGAAAATATTAATTTGCAAAGGCAACTATTATATATGTATTCAACTTCTTAAGGTATACTTTTCCTCCCTGTTTCATTCTATGCCTTTGTCATTCAACCACATCAGACAGAAAAACCAGGAGTTATTTTTAAAGAGGGCTATTCTGTGCTCTGCACATGCTGCTTCCATATCTTGGAATGCAGATGTAACTTTAAAAAGTTCTAACATTCCTAAAAATTTGCCTAAATTTCATTACTTCTTTTATAAGCTTACAACATGCACACATCTTCGATAAGTCACCTCTTTGAGCACAAAACGCTCCTTCCGTATCTCTAAAACCCCTTAAAGTCAGAGACTACGTGTACTGATGCAATTCATGCTTATGCATGTCGACCTTAATTTCCTTAGTAAGACATGCTAAAGTAAACTGAATAGAAAATGTTTTTTTCAGCAGAGGAAAGACACTCAGTTTGCCCAGGGTTCAGTGAAGGCTTTTCTGTAGAGATTTCAACTGAACCGAATGAAATCGTATTATTAAGAGCTGCAAAGTTTCTCGTTATCTTTAAGTAAAACAGGCACACATGCGCATGCTTAATAAAATCTGGGCCTAGAACACGGTAGACAACTAACAGTTTTCACCTAAAATACTAACTCCAATGAATTACTCATCAGATCATTTTCTTAGAAAGAGTCTAAGCTTTGAATGTAAAAGGAAGCCATGAATTATTATCAGTGTGTGCCAGGAGAGAAGGAGAAGGTTGGGATGTATGCCACATATTTGCCATTCCAAGTTGCAGCAACTTAAAAGATTCCTTTGGCTACAATGAATATATGCTAGATTGGGAGAATTTTAGCCTAATTTTAGGCAAGCAGTCAATTGATATATGTTAGGGAAAACGAAATCATGTAAGTTTCAATGGTGGTGGAATTCTCGAGAACAAATAAGAGTGAGGAACAAAGACCAAAAGCTAGAAGGTATTCAAAATTATAGATAACACTAGGCTTTTAAATGATTATTTTGAAATGTTTAACAATATAGTCTTTCTAATACTGTCAACTCTGAGTCTCACAACTCTGAGTCTCACATTCATTTCATCGATCCAAAGCAGCAGACTATGATGCTGCAGTGGCTGATTTTACTTTCCACAAACCAATGCCTATTATGACAAGTATCATTACAATGACCTTTCTTCAGAGACCTAGCCAATGTACCACATACTTAAAGCAATGTTTAAAAATAACAAAACTTCAGTATATTGGTCTACAAAAAGATACTTGAAAAGTCCTCAATAAGGTTTAATTACAATTACTCTATATTAATTATTTTAAAATAAAGCAAAAGCGAAAGAGAAGTTGCTCAGTTGTGTCCAACTAGTAGCGACCCCATGGACTGCAGCCTACCAGGCTCCTCCATCCATGGGATTTTCCAGGCAAGAGTACTGGAGTGGGTTGCCATTGCCTTCTCCATTAAAATAAAACAGGAGACACTCAATATGGGTTTCTAATGTGGCAAACTGAATGCTTTGCCCTTAATTAAAAGGACATGTAAATTAAATTATTTTAAGGAATCTTAGAACTTATTTTCAAAAGATTAGCTATTTTCAATCATTATTTTCATAGGAATGCAAAAAAAAAGAGTATGGATGGAATAAAGTGTAAAATGAAACAATCACAAATTAATGTAAACATCTTTTTAGCCCAGGTAAATTCCACCTTCATTACTAAATTCTCTTTATCCTTCACTATGTCACTATTTATCTTGCCATAATTTGATAAAAGGATTAATCATCCTACTGTTTTTAGATGGCTTTAACAAACCTTGAAAACTTCCAATTTAGAAATCATGAGAGTGTTTATTTTAATCACATTCAGGAAATCCAGTGATTATAAATATCTGAAATCTAGAAATGAAAAGTAAAGTACAAACCTGCATCTCTCCTTTCTCATCAGACTTAGCTGGCTTTGCAGCCTCAGTAGCCGAATTTTTCAAGCTCTCTTTGCTACAACGCAGAAGTACTTCTACTACATATAACGGATCCAGTTCACCAGAATTAGGCTTAAAAAAAACGGGATAAAAGTATATTAATTTTCAAAAACTGGCACACAAATTACAAGTTCCATGTGTACAGTAATTATGTTCTTGCATTTAGCACTATGACTGGCGTATACTACACAATGTTTCCTTCATGAAATGAAGCCTGTCTCTTCATTTTTCAACATGCTCCACTGGATGAGAAAACAGAGGAATTACATGATATGAATTTAAATAGTATGATTACCGTCACCTGATAGGCCATCGTTAAGTTTCTAACAATCAGCTTATTACTATAGGTCAATTTATGCTAGAATTAGAAAATGAAACCGAAAGAATGATCAGTATCAGAAAATAAATATGTATCTTCAAATAACTCTAATTAAACAAGATGAAAAATACACCGAGAGGAGATTATTTTAGTTTTTCATTCAATATTTGAATAATCTCTTTTGTATAAAATTAGGTAAATAGAGAAGTTATTTTTTTCACTGAAGTACGGTTTACAGTTTACATCTGGTGCCTCAGATGGTAAAGAATCTGCCTGCAATGCGGGAAACCTGGGTTCGATCCCTGGGTTGGGAAGATCCCCTAGAGAAGGAAATGGTAACCCACTCCAGTAGTCTTGCCTGGAGAATCCCATGGACAGAGGAGCCTGGCAAGCTACAGTCCATGGGGTCTCAAGGAATCAGACACGACTGAGCAACTTTCACTTTCACAGTTTACAACATTTACAAAGCTGTATTCATTTCTGCTAAACAATTCAGTTATACATACAGTGCAATCTTTTTATATTCTTTTCCATTATGGTTTATCACAAGATATTGAATATAGTTCCTTGTGCTATATAGCAGGACCTTGTTGTTTATCCATTCTATATTAATAGCTTGCACCTGCTAATCCCAAACTGCCATTCCATCCCTCCTCTACCTCTCTCCCTCTTGGCCACCACAAGTCTGGTCTCTATTTCTGTGAGTCTGTATCTGTTTTAGATAGATTAACTTGGGTCATATGTTAGATTCCACATATAAATGATATCATGTTTGTGTCTCTCTTTTTGACTCATCAGTATGATAATCTCTAGTTCCATCCATGCTGCTGTGAAGGGCATTACTTCTTTCTTTTTATGGCTGAACAGTACTCCAAAATATACAGGTATCCCGTTTCTCTATTCGTTTATCTGTTGATGGAAATTTAGACTGTTTCCAAGTCTTAGCTATTGTGAATAACGAACACAGGGGTGCATGTATCGTTTGGAATTATAGCTTTGTCCAGATACATGACAAGAGTCAGATTGCTGGATCATATGGCAACTTCGGTATTCAGGATTCTTGGGCTTTCCCGGTGGCTTGGATGGTCAAGAGTCCGCCTCCAATGTGGGAGACTTGGATTCAATCCCTTGGTTGGAAAGATCCGCTGGTGAGGGGTGTGGCAACTCACTCCAGCATTCTTGCCTAGAGAATCCCCATGAAGAGAGGAGCCTGGCGGGCTACAGTCCATGGGGTCACAAAGAGGTGGACACAACTGAGCGACTAAGCACAGCACAACATGCCAACTCTACTTTTAGTTTTTTGATGAGCCTCCATGCTGCCTTCTACAGTGGCTGCACAAATTTACATCCCTGACAAAAATACAGGTAGCTTCCCCATAACGAGTAGTTATTTTGATCGAGAGGGGAACAGGGAAAGAAGTGATTACTCGATCTCCCCCATCCCTCCTGCACAGACTTATGCAAAAATTGTCAAGAAATACCCATTAATTCATGCCTACAACCTATTTCTGTACTAACCTATGAATTTGCCTAAGAACAGTAAAATATATCTCCAAAACAAATCAAAAGTATAATCATAATCAATTAAACCTCTGAGTACAAACTTCTTAAAGAAAGCATAAACCGTTTTCCAGTTCAAAAGGGAAACTAGTTTTGTCTCAGCATGTTTTTTTTTTCCAAATATGATTATTTTTCAAGGAGTTTTAAAACAATTTTCAGTGTAGTATAGATACAAAGCAAAGACAGTACACTGAACTACCAAAACCACTTACAACATTACAGAGATATTCTCAAGTATTAGTGTGGAAAATCATTCCAAGCCTCCCTTTTTGCAGCATTAAATGAAAACTTTCTGTTACATTTATTTCCTAAAATGATACAGCTTTTCTCAGTAAACGTTTTCTATCTGATAGATTAATAATATCATCCTTCACATAAGAGAAATATACTTTTGATAAGATTGTAGAATGTAAAGAAACAACACGAAATATTGATGATACATTTTTATCTCCTTAAAATGCTTTAAAATATTTTCTTCTGAACTATGCATTTTCTCTCTGTGGACAAATAATGCCATGTCACCTGCCAAATGAGAAAACAAAGAATGGTGCGTCCATTACTGACTGCAGCCACCCCTGATGGTGGATCCTGAGGGGAACTCAGGATTAAGACAAAACAGGTTGTCAGCCATCAGCCTCTGCAGCCACCCCACCCCAATGGTTCACTCTGAGGGGATTGGGACAGAGAAAAACAGGAGAGTTAAGGTGCATATCAAAGGAACAATATGAATAAGCCCAGACTCTTGCATCTTCCCAAACACAGTTAAATTCATTAACTGAAAGTGTCTGGTTTTCTTTAATTAACAGCAGTAGCTCTGACTACCTAGTTTTTGTTTACAAAAACTTTCCATGTATCTGACTCCACCCTTCCCTCTTCAAAACAATCCCTCAAAGCTATCTGAGGTTGTTTCTTTGGCTTAAGTCCTCCGTAAGTCTGCCAAATTAAACAATTCTTAACTTTCAGGGTATGCATGTTTTTTTCTGAAGGCAGTTTTGGTGACCAACAAACAGACTTGGAGTAAAGGACTTCTCTCCCTTGTCTGAATTCCATGAAGAGCCAGTCTTGGTACTAGCAGAGGTCAACTGGGTCTGTCTCCCTCCTTGCAGACAAGATATTTGGTAATAAATTCCTCTTTGGGGGAGTAGGTTATCTTTGAAACTCAGCTGAACGATACTGGGAAGATTTTTACTCACTTTAGACACTGAGTGGGTTACCCTCAGTTGAAAGACACTAAGAAGACTGCTCAGTTAAAAGACACCGAGTAAGACTGGACTGGTTAATGTTGTGGAAGATAGGCTTGCTGTTTTCCTTGAACTGAGTCAGTTCAGTTCAGTCGCTCAGTCGTGTCCGACTGTTTGCAACCACATGGACTGCAGCATGCCAGGCCTCCCTGTCCATCACCAACTGCCGGAATTTACTCAAACTCATGTCCATTTAGTCGGTGATGCCATCCAACCATCTCATCCTCTGTCATCCCCTTCTCCCGCCTTCAATCTTTCCCCCAGCATCAGGGTCTTTACAAATGAGTCAGCTCTTCACATCAGGTGGCCAAAGTATTGGAGTTTCAGCTTCAACATCAGTCCTACCAATGAATACCCAGGAATGATCTCCTTTAGGACTGACTGGTTGGATCTCCTTGTTGTCCACGAGACTCTCAAGAGTCTTCTCCAACACCACAGTTCAAAAGCATCAATTCTTCAGCACTCAGCTTTCTTTATAGTCCAACTCTCACATCCATACATGACTACTGGGAAAAACCATAGCCTTGACTAGACGAACCTCTGTTGGCAAACTAACGTCTCTCCTTTTTAATATGCTGTCTAGGTTGGCCATAACTTTTCTTCCAAGGAGTAACTATCTTTTAATTTCATGGCTCCAGTCACCATCTACAGTAATTTTGGAGCCCCAAAAAATAAAGTCTGCCACTGTTTCTCCATCTGTTTGCCATGAAGTGATGAACCGGATGCCACGATCTTTGTTTTCTGAAAGCTGAGCTCTAAGTCAACTTTTTTATTCTCTTTCACTTTCATCAAGAGGCTCTTTAGTTCTTCTTCACTTTCTGCCATAAGGGTGGTGTTATTGATATTTCTCCCAGCAATCTTGATTCTAGCTTGTGCTTCATCCAGCCCAGCGTTTCTCATGATGTATTCTGCATATAAATTAAATATGCAGGATGACAATATACAGCCTTAATGTACTCCTTTCCAGATTTGGAACCAGTCTGTTATTCCATGTCCAGTTCTAACTCTTGCTTCCTGACCTGCATACAGGTTTCTCAAGAGGCAGGTCAGGTGCTCTGGTATTCCCATCTCTTTCAGAATTTTCCACAGTTTATTGTGATCCACACAGTCATAGCCTTTGGCATAGTCAATAAAGCAGAAATAGATGTTTTTCTGGAACTCTTGTGCTTTTTTGATCCAGCGGATGCTGGCACTTTGATCTCTGGTTCTTCTGCCTTTTCTAAATCCAGCTTGAACAACAGGAAAGGACCCAGGAGAAAGGAGCAGTGACCCCCCAAGAGAGTGTCCTGGACTTGCCTGTGGGTGTCCGGGAGTCTCCAGCAGAGGTGTGGGTGGGTGGCGGCCTGCTGCAGGGTTGGGGGCACTGGGTGTAGCAGCACATGCATGGGATCTTTTGAGGGAGGTCCCCATTATCTTCATTACAGTGAAAGTGAAGCCGCTCAGTCGTGTCCGACTCTTCGCAATCCCATGGACTGCAGCCTATCAGGCTCTCCATCCATGGGATTTTCCAGGCAAGAATACTGGAGTGGGTTGACATTTCCTTCTCAAGTGGATCTTCCTGACCCAAGGATCAAACCCAGGTCTCCTACATTGCAGGCAGATTCTTTACCAACTGAGCCACCAGGGAAGTTACTGGAGAAGGGAATGGCAACCCACTCCAGTAGTCTTGCCTAGAGGATTCCATGGACAGAGAAGCCTGGCAGGTAAAGAGTCAAACACAACTGAGCAAATAACACTTTCACTTCACTTTTACCTACTTCCTACCTAGTAAAGTGAGGGCTTCCCTTGTGGCTCAGCTGGTAAAGAATCTGCCTGCAATGTGGGAGACCTGGGTTTGACCCCAGGGTTGGGAAGATCCCCCGGAGAAGGGAAAGGTACCCACTCCAGTATTCTGGCCTGGAGAATTCCGTGGACTGTATAGTCCATGGGGTTGCAAAGAGTCAGACACAACTGACATGACTGTAGCCTGCCAGGTTCTTCTGACCATGAGATTCTCCAGGCCAGAATACTGGAGTGGGTTGCCATGCCCTTGGATCTTCCCAACTCAGGGAGAGAACCCAAGTTTCTTGCATTGCAGGCAGATTCTTTACCATGTGAGCCATATGGATACACAAAAGACCCCAAATAACTAGAACAATCTTACACGCTCCAATTCAAAACTATACTATAAAGCTACAGTCATCAAAAATGCATGGCAGACACACAAAAAAGACATAGATCAATGGAACAGAATAGAGTTCAGAAATGTACCCACACTTATACTGGCAATTAATTAATCTACAACAAAAGAGGCAAGAATATACAATGAGGGAAAGACAGTCTCCTCAACAAATGTTGTTGGCAAAACTGGACAGCTATATGTGGAAGAATCAAACCAGGCTACTTTCTTGCACTGTGCACAAAAATAAACTCAAAATGTATTAAAGACTTAAATGTAAGGTATGAAACCATAAAATTGCCAGAACAAAACACAGGTAAGGAAGTCTTTAACACTGGTCTTAGTAATATTTTTTCAGACCTGTCTCCTCAGGCAAGGGAAATAAAAGCAAAAATTTTAAAAAAGGGACATCAAACCAAAAAGGTTTTGCTCAGTGAAGGAAACTATCAACAAAACTTAAAGATCACCTACTGAATGGTGAAAGATATCTGCACATGTTATATCCAATAAGAGGTGAGGTGGCTCAGTAATGCAGAATCCTCCTGCCAAGCAGGAGATGCAGATTCAATCCCTAGGTCAGGAAGACCCCCTGGAGAAAGAAATGGGAACCAACTCCAGTATTCTTGCCTGGGAAATGCCGTGGACAGGAGCCCGGCGAACTACACGCAAGTGAGATGAACTACACGCGAGTCCACGGGGTCTCAGAGTCAGACACAACTTAGTGACTAAAGAACATACAACGTGATATCAAAACAAACAAACAAAAAACATAACTGAAAAATGGCAGAGGAGCTAAGTAGACATTTTTCTAAAGACAACATACACATGGCCATTGGGTACATGAAAAGATGCTCAACATCACTAATCATCAGGGTAATGCAAATCAAAACCACAATGAGGTATCATCTCACATCTGATAGAATAGCTATTATCAAAATGGCAAGAAATAACAACTTGTGGAACAAAGGGAACCCGTGTACACTGTTGGTGGGAATGTAAATTGGTGTAGCTACCATGGAAAACAGTATGACAGTTACTCAAAAAGGTAAACATATAACTACCAAATGATCCAGCAATTTTGTTCCTGAGTATTTATTTGAAGAAAACAAAAACATTATTATCCAAAAGGAAATGTGCCTGTACCCCTACATTCTTTGCAGCATTACTGTGTATCTTACAACAGTCAAGATGTAGAAGCAAGCCAAGAAGAGTCCACTGATAGAGGAAAGGATAAAGATGTCTCTCACACACATAAACACATGGGAACATTACTAAGCCATGAAAAAAAGAATGACGTCTTCCCATTTGCAGCAACATGGATGGACCTGGAAGGAGTTCTGCTAAATGAGAGATGCCAAGCAGGGAATGACAAATATGGGATGATTTCACTTAACTGTGGAATATGAAAAACAAAACTAATCAACAAACATAACCGAATGGTAACAGTCACTGATGCAGAGAGAAGATGGCTGTCAGCGAGGACGGGGAGGAGGGAGAGGAAAGAAGTAGGTGAGGGAGATTAAGAGATACAAATTTTCAGTTATAAAATAAATAACTCATAGGCATGAACTGTACAGTGTGGGGAATACAGCCTGTATCTTTTCATGGTGACAACTGAAGTATCAAGGTGAACACTTTGAAATGTATAGAAATATATCATGTTGTGTAACAGGAACTAATAGTGTTGCGGGTTAATTATGCTTCAAAAACAAACTCATAGAGAAAGAAATCAGATTTTTGGTTATCAGAGGCAAGAGTGAGGGAAGGAGGAATGAGATGACAGTAATAAAAAAATACAAACTTAGAGTTGTAAGATAAATATTAGGGACATAATATACAACATGATATATATAATAAACAGTGCTATAGGTGTTAAACGAAGGTTAAGAGTAAATCCTAAGAATTCTCATCACATGGAAAAGTTTAAAAAATTTTTTAATGTTTTGACATGCGATGATGGGTGTTCACTTAATGTATTGTGATAATCATTTCATGATGTATATAAGTCAAATCATTATGTTGTACACCTTAAATTTATATAATGCTATATATAAACTGTATCTCAATAAAACTGAAAGGAAAAAAAAAGCCAAACAAATCAATCAACCAATTAACCTTCAATGCCCTGCTACTGCTTTCAAATGTTTCAAATCCAGACCCAACATACTTAAAATCTGTATTTTAAGTACTTTTGGTGATTAATCTCAATACTTTGATTTTTCTCCTTCCCTTAATCTGAAGTGTTCTGCACCTGCTGCATACTACTTCCACCAGTGAATATCCATGAAATGAAATTCTATTCAGTGTTTAAGGTTCTGTTTAAAACTTCAAAAGTTCTCTTTCTCCTCAGGTGCCATCTCACACAGCTCACACAAAATATCTTCCTCCTCCTGCTCTAAATGCACTGGTTATGTCTTTATTGAAGTATTTCATATATTGCCATGTTATTTTCACCATTTGCTATGTTCACCAAATAAGTATAGGGATTCTGTGTCTGTAGTCAATGAATGCTTCATAAATTAGAATAAAAGGAGACAATGAGTGTGACAATACTTTGAAAAAAATTTTTGTAAATTAATAATTGCTAATGAAAGTAATCTATGAAGATGGTAATAGCAAACTAAATATCCTTAAGAAGCTATTCAGTAGGATTAACCATAGACCATTAATCGAAACACCTACCACAAACCTAGGAACTTTGTTTCTCCATAACAAATGGCATCAGTATCTCAAATTTCCTTTACATATTTCAGAACTAACTTTCAATTCCAAAACTTAATTCTCAATTACCTTTACACAAAGGTGGGATTAATAAGTTAATGATAACAAACTCATGAAATGGTCAACTTAAAACACTGTAAATGTCACCTTATGCAAACCTTTCATTTTAAAAATAAAGAAAAATAGGCATGGAGATACAAAATGTCTTGCCTGAGGTCACTAACTGGCACCTGTGTAGTTGGTGCCTACAACTAGTAAAGAAAATATAATAGATAGGAAGGCTGATTTAACTCAGGTGATCATTCTTCTAACATTATTAAAATTATCCTTGATTTTACGTATGAGTGACATTTTCAAAGTATTCAAATAACTAATGACCAAAACCAACTTTATTATTGCCTTCATATGAATTAGAGAGAATAATTAAAATTGATCAGCTTTCCTAAGGTCTTGCTTTTAAGTCTCTGATATATACCCATATCAAAATTCTAATTTTCAGTATCAGATGCTAATTTTTTCTAATATTCAATTTATAGAAAAGGACTGGTGAACTCAGAGAAAAAATGTAAAACAGTCATAAAATTAAAATTTGTGATAGTGTTAGGAAAATAACCATACCACTTTAAGGATAAAATCTATGACTAACTGAAAAATTAATTCCTTATATAGACTTTATTATAGCTTCTCTTAAGGTAATGCTATTTCTAATCTGATTGATTTTCTGATCCTAAAAAAACATTTCACTAAAAATTTATATACAATTCTACTTTCAGGACAACAGTTTACCTTAACATTGGATTTCTTTGAGAAATTCACCACTACACCCCAACCAAAATCATCTCCTTCATTCTTCACCTGAAAAGAAAGTAAAGGAAGTACAAAAAGAGTATTTATGTTAAAAGGCAATTTAGATGTCATGCCCACATTACAGGCTAATAAAACATTCTGAGTTTTCCTGTTAAAAAAATTTTTTTAAGATCCCTATTAAACTTAAAAAAAAAAAGGACACTGACACTACAGAAAGAAATGACTGCCAAATTTCACAGGCTTTCCAGGAAGCAACAGGAATCTTTCAGTTGGCAAAAAAACTGTGAAAAATGGTATCTTGTATTTGTTTGGAATAGATGTGAAATCTTTGATAACTAATGAATTCATCCAGGTCTTACAACTGCCTTATTCTTAGATAGCATTTCTTAACTAGAAATATTTCATATTAATTCCAAAACTGTCTACTTCAGTTTATATTCCCCCAAATGAAAACCAGTAGAGATTAAAAGACCTTCAAATGACTCCTCCTTCCTTAATCAGTATCATGTGAAACAGGTTAAACAATAAAATCAGTACAGATCAACTACTGTAGCAGGAAGCATCTACCTACTTTATCTAAAAAATACTAAATATTGAAAATTTTATAATAAAAATGACATACCTTTACCAAACGACCTGGCTGCAGAAAGGGTAAGCAATATTTTGGTTTGTGAATGTATTCTTCAATTTCTTTACCCAATTTGGCAAGCTGCTGTCTAATCTTGTAGTAGATGACAACACTTTCTTCATTTGGTATTACTATTTTATTATACTGTTCTTCCGAGTTCTTTACCTCTATAAAACACATATACAGTATCAAAAAATACATCTTATGTAGATTATACCAAGGACACATCTTTGACTACTATAACTGTGGGGACTGTACTGCTACATATTGCACAGATTAAAAGCTTTGCAGAAAAGATTCAGAGACCCCCATAAAGCATGCTGCCTAGTTTCTCCCTTCCCTTTAATAGTTCTTCAGTCGCACTGGTACCATTTAGAATGCTCAACAGTTATATGTGGGTGTTGACTTCTCTACTTGAATAGCACAGAAGATTTCCACAGAAAGTTATATTGAGTAGCACTATTTTGGATCTTCTAATATGGCGCTTTGACTCTGCAAAAAATCCATTTTGCTAATTTCATTAGGCTTCCACAATCACCTGGTACTATGTCTCTAAAACAGAAGACAAGAAATTTAACTAGTTATCTCTCTACTCAATCAGTGGCTAAACATTAGCCTTTTAGCAATTGTTCTTTTAGTTAAACATCTATGATGCCATCTTTCACCTAGTGCAGACCCACCTTCCATGCTCATTTCCACTGTGAACAAACAGTATTTTTATTGGCATAAAACACACATAACATAAAATTTACCATTAATGACAGACAGTACACTCACAATATATGAAATCATCACTGTCAAGTAGTTTTAGAATATTTTCACTACCCCAAAAGAGAATTTCATACCCTTTTAGCAAACACTCATTCTCTCTTTCCCCTAGACGCCAGCAACCTTTCTGTTTGCATGAATTTACCTATGCCAGATATTCTATATATAAGGAATCACACATCATGTGGCTTCTGTCTTTGGCTTCCGTAACTTAGCATAATGTTCTCAAAGATCTGACTTCCCTGGTGGCTTAGACAGTAAAGCATCTGCCTACAATGCGGGAGAGCTGGGTTCAATCCCTAGGTCGGGAAGATCCCCTGGAGAAGGAAATGGCAATCCACTCCAGTACTCTTGCCTGGAAAATCCCATGGATGGAGGATGGATGCAGTCCATGGATGCAGTCCATGGGGGCTGCAAAGAGTCGGACATGACTTCACTTTCACTTTTTCTTTTCTCAAAGATCATCCATGTTGTGTCATGTATCAGTACTTCATTCCTTTTAATGGTGAAATAACATCACTCTATATGGGTATACCATTTTGTTTAACAGTTGATGGGCATTTGGACCATTTCTACCTTTTGGCTGTAATGTTGCTATGAACTTCCACACACCAATTTTTGTTTGAACATACTTCCAACTCTTTTGGTTATGTATACCCGTTAGTAGACAGCACCATCGGGTCTCATGGTAATTCTATACTTAACTTCCTCTGCTGTGCTTAGTTGTTCCGTCGAGTCTGATTCCTTGCGACCCCACCAGGTTCCTCTGTCCATAGGAATTCTCTAGGCAAGAATACTGGAGTGGGTTGCCATGCCCTCCTCCAGGGGATCTTCTCAACCCAAGGATCGAACCAGTGCTAAACTATTTTCTAGTGATCACACCATTTTGTCAATTACTTTAAAAAACAATAATAAAAAAACCCATCCTAGTGAGTGTGAAGTGGTATCTCAGTGTGGTTATCATACGCATTTCCTTAATGACTAATAATGTTGAGCATCTTTACATGTACTTATGTGTTTTTGTTGGAGTAATGTCTATTCAAATCTTTTGTCCATTTGAAAATTAGATTATTTGCTTTTTGTTGCTGAGTTCTAAGTGCTCTTTATATAGTCTACATACCAGACTCTTAACAGATGCATGATTTGCAAGTATTTTCTCCTACTTTGTGGATTTTCTTATTATTACTGCTGGTGTATGTTTAAGTCCAAATGTTTCCAAATTTAGACAAAATACCATTTATTCAATTTTTCTTTTGTTGCTTATACTTCTGGTGTCTTATCTAAGAAACCACTGGGAAATAAAAGTTTATGAGGATTTATACCTATATTTTCTTCAAAGAGTTCTAAGGTTTCAGCTATTCTATTCAAGACGTCCATCCATTTTCAGTTATGGTGTGGAGTAAGGGTCCAAATTCACTTTACTGCATGTGGCTATTCTACTGTCCTAGCAGCACTTGTTAAAAATCAACTGACACAGGGGTTAAGTGGTGAAGAATCCGCCTACCAATGCACAAGACAAGGGTTCGATCCCTGGTCCAGGAAGATCCCACATACAGCAGAGCAACTAATGACACACGCTGCAACTCCTGAGCCTGTGCCCTAAAGCCTGCGAGCCACAACTACTGAGCTCACATGACCCAACTAATGAAGCCCACGTGCCTAGACCTCATCTCTGTAACAAGAGAAGCCACAGCAGAGAGCCCGTGCACCACAACTAAAGAGTAGCCCTGCTTGCCACAACTAAAGGAAAAGTCCAAGGAGCAACAAAGACGCAGCAGAGCCAAAAATTAATCCCCTGGCTCAATGGGGGGCAGCAAGTGCAATGCTCTTCTCTACAGTTCTTCTTGCACTTGACTTCTTTCTTAGAAAAATCAAAAGGAGCAGTTACAACATTTCTATTGTCCCTGGCCAGACCCCATGCAGAATATACGATTTACCTTCGAGCACCACAATTTAAGAAAGACACATTTAGACATTTATAAAGCTGGCTGGAGACTGGACATGTAAGGAGACTCAGAGTTTGAAGACTACTTCCTCCTCCTCTAAGCCTATTTATTTTTATTAATTGCTTATTTTCAGTGACACCAGAGTCAAGATGCTGCAAAAGTCTACGTAAGTATTGAGACATGCTCTTTGGATTTTTTTTTTTTCTTTTTTCTTTCGACCTCTAACTTCTGGTCTTTGACACCCTCTGAGGCATACTGCATCATCCTGGTTATTTTTAATGAACTGCCCTACTTCTTACAAGAATCATGTTCCTTTCACTTGAGAATAGAAGGCTATTCTTAACACATGTTACAGCAGTAAACATAATCAGAAAAAGATTATGATTTTTAAAAATTGGTAGGCTAAAGTCAATACGAGGTTCTATGAGAAGGAAAACTATACACTGAGATGCTAATCTTGCTGCTCTACCAAAAGTTACAAAGTAACATTGCAGGTATCAGTAGAATACTAAATAAGCACTGACGGGTTGTTTATGGAGAGATGATATACACAAAGACTGCCTGAGGCCCCCATCCTCCACTCCAAAGCATTTCTGTTCTCAGACTACTTAACTAATGAATCAAAAGTTGGAGAGACATTTTAAGAAATCACATGTGTTTTGTAAGTAGGACTCTAACTACAGCTACTCTAACTACAGCTAAGGAAGTTAATTTAGGTGCAGCCTGTTTTTTCCCAAATTAAGGATAGTATCTCTTTCTAGCCAATTAAAGAGTCGAGGAACCTCAGTATAAGCTGGTTTCTGTACTGCCGTAAGAAAGCCTCAGTATCTTAGGAAACAGCACGTGAGACATGCCCATAAACTCTTAGGACAATTTCCAACCAATTTTCCCCTTTTGAGGGAGAGAGATGGTGGTTCCAAAGACATATTTGTATCATATAAAACGTGCAACAGATAGAGCTGTAAGAGATGGAGAAATGAAATGCTACCCCCAGTACTGAGGAAATTTTATGAAAGGTTTAAGTTTAAATGGCTTTACTGATCTATGGCATTACTAACACTAATAAAATAGGTATTTACTGACCATTTAACATAAATGATCTTATTTAATTTTCATGAGTTGAATGAACTAGGTATTATTCCAATTGCATAAAAAAACAAACTAAGGCTGGTAGCTCAGTTGGTAAAGAGTCTGCATGCAAAGCAGGAGACCTAGGTTCGATTCCTGGGTTGGGAAGATCCCCTGGAGAAAGAAATGGCAACCCACTCCAGTATTCTTGCCTGGAAAATCCCATGAACATGGGTCACAAGAGTCAGACACAACTAAGTGACTAAGTACAACACAACAACACAAGGCTGAGGTAGTCTGGATTTAAACCCAAGTCTAACTCCACAGCTCTTGCTATTTAACCACAGCATTATCTATTAATGAATAAACAAAAAGATTAAAATTAAATCTGAATATTTAAGAACATTTATTTAAGAATGTATTCCAATACCAAACAGCAAAGTTCAACAAAGCAAAACCACAATTACTTTCCCACCAACATAACTGAGAAAATACTTGGAGAATTCTGCCACTATCTTGTACTGTATCTGGGATATTTCCTATGGAATTACAAAAGAATAATAGAAGGTGAAGTTTAGAAAGTAATTTACCAAACTTTACCAAATAGGAAGGGTTGGGGAGGGATAAATTGGGAGCAAGGGATTAACAGAGGCACACTACCATATAAAAAATAAACAGGGTTTTACTATATAGCACAGGGAACTATATTCAGTAACCTGTGATAAACTATAATGGAAAATAATTTTTTAAAAAAGAATATAGATTTATGCATATACATGTGTGTATAACCAGATCACTTTGCTGTATACCTAAAACTAACACAATATTATATAAATCAACTATATTTCAATTTTTAAAGTAATTTAATAACTGTTCAAATATACTATTTTTATAAAGAAGAGAAAAAAGAAAAAGTAAGTGCACCAAGGTACATCCTATTTCTTTTGGTTATTCAGTCTTTCTGGCTGTATGTGTATGCATAATTATCTTAATCATGAATGATAGTGCTAACTGCCTTGGAATACTTTAAAGTTTCATTCTTTTTAGTGAAAATATTTAAGGTGGCTTGTAACTATATACTGAACAACAGCCATTTGAAATTTCTATGAACTAAAGTAAAATTAATGACTTTCCTTCTTCTGTATCAATCTAATTTTAATACCTCCTTAATTTAAACCCAAATCCACACTGTACTTAAATTCTGTTGATTTTTTAATTCTATTATCACATATTATTTTTTGCATGAAGGAAGATTTATAGCTCCTTTAAAATCACGATTCTTTGAAACAAGAATCATCCTTTCTCCTTGCTAAGGCTATGGCTTATTATCAAGACAAACTGTATTAAATACTTAACAAGAAAACAATATTGGGTTGGCTAAAAGTTCATTTGAGTTTTCCTGCAATGTCTCATGGAAAACTGAACAAACTTTCTGGCCAACCCAATAAAATGTAAAGTGATCTAAAATTATATTTGTGATTAATTTTATATGATGTGTTTTAAATATTTAATCAATGGCTTTGCTTCTGGAAATTTAAGAAAGGGCTTCCCTGGTGGCTCAGATGGTGAAGAATTTGCCTGCAATGCAGGAGACCCAAGTTCGATCCCTGGGTTGGGAAGATAAGGGAATGGCAACCCACTCCAGTATTCTCGCCTGGAGAATCCCATGAACAGAGGAGCCTCATGGGCTAGTGTCCATGGGGTCGCAAAGAGTTGGACACGACCGAGCAGCTAACACACACAGACACACAGACACACAGTCACACATTTCTTAAAATAAGTCAGCTCAAGTGTTTTCTCATCCATGTTTGGCAGATAAGTTACTGCTGCTGCTGCTGCTAAGTTGCTTCAGTCGTGTCCGACTCTGTGCGACCCCATAGACGGCAGCCCACCAGGCTCCCCCGTCCCTGGGATTCTCCAGGCAAGAACACTGGAGGGGGTTGCCATTTCCTTCTCCAGTGCATGAAAGTGAAAAGTGACAGTGAAGTCGCTCAGTCGTGTCCGACTCTTAGCGACCTCAGGGACTGCACCCTACCAGGATCCTCCGTCCATGGGATTTTCCAGGCAAGAGTACTGGAGTGGGGTGCCACTGCCTTCTCCAAGATAATTTACTACATCTACTCTTATAATCAAAAAGGGATGATCCATGCTTTAATAAAAACAGCATGGCTTAGTTAGGAACAGGACCAAGATTCTAATCTCAAACCTGTCATCAATCAAATGTGTAACCTAATATACTAATAACTTATGCCTTATTTCTTTTACAGCTGTAAAATGATGCCAAAGCTTTTTCCAGAGCTATAGTTTGTAATGAAGAAGCTGTTCTTAATTAAGATGTAAGAAATTAACAGGAAAGAGTTATGATCTCTCATCTAGGTAAGGGTAAAAAAAAAATGTGAATTTAACTTACTTCAATGTTCCAAGTCTTTTCCGCTTTTTTAAGGCACACTATTATACTTTGTCTACTTTTAGCTACATGAAAATTGAGTAGTAGTGTCCTATCTACTTTTGATGGAAAGGTATTGTTGCCTTTATTATTAAATAATTCACAGGACATTTACAAAGTGAAATTATATAGTCATTAAAAACTACACTTTCAAAGGATACTTGAAATTAACCTTAAAAAGCCAGAATGAGTGAGTGAGTGAATGTAAAGCATTTAACAAAATGCTAGGCATATGGTAAATGTTTAACAATTGATATTATAAATAGCATTGCTGTTATTACCAAAGCATTGTTAAATCTGACTTTGAAAAACAATATGAAAAATATGTATATAAAAAAAGGGAGAACCCAAAGTGTTAACAGTTGGCTGTGTGGCTGTCTGCGAGATCACAACTGAGCTTTAATTTCCTTTGTATCTTTTGCAAAATTTGTGTTTTTTCTTTATGACTATGCATTATTTTTACAAGATTTACCCAAACCAGCGTTTTAAATCTTTCTTCTATTTTAGAATTTAATCAGCTCTAAATGATGATCAGCCATGCTATCTTCTAAAATAAGGATCAACACACAACACAGAGCTCTACCTGAACATAATTACCCACAGAACACTTACTTTTGGACTTCAGAAAGCATTATCTTAATTTTGTTATTATCATTATTCACAAATGAGTTACTATGTGATATGTCTATAACAATAAAGTATACTACATTTGAATTAGCAGCAGCATCATGTTCTGACAGGGTTTTCTTACTTTCATTTTAAAATTTTCCAGGTGGGACATTACTGTACTTTTATGTAAGGACCAATTCTTAGCTTACCAGAAAAAAACCAAGGGCCAAAGCAGTCAATAACACATCCACCTTGCTATTTAGCCTACCTTAGCTAAATAAAGCTATTATAGTAATTTTATACTTACTCTCTACTACTCCTGGAATTGCTCTATAATGCTGAAACTGGTAGAAGGATTTTTCCAACATGTACTCAGGATTAATTTCTTCTACTCGTAGTAAGTTCAAAACCATGTTGTAGGTCAAATGGAAAGCACTATTTAGAGGATCAGCTGAGCCCTAAGAGAGGAAAAAACATGTTAATGCTATAGGTTTTTCAAATAAATTCACACAAACATTTTAACCTCAAACTGCTTAATAATTCAGTCTACATTAAAGAATACTATAGAAACATACTAAGTTCCTTCTTTTAAATGACCCACACAAAGTTGTAAAGGAGTAGCTTTTTGGGCAAGTGAAGGGGGGGAAAAATCGCTAAATAAGACAGTAGTAGTTAATATACTACTGGTCAAATACATTTAGCTGTCTGCAGTCTAGACACCTGACAGGATTACAGATTTGGTCCTCAGTGTGGAGGGCAAACCAGGTGTAGTGGTGTAGCACTTCCTGGCCAAATATTTAATTGGTGGTGTGAAAGCTGTATTTTCCCTCCTGGCACAGTGACTGCTAGTATTCAAGACAGCGGTTTCTCTATCAGCTTGAATCCATAACCAATAATAAGTTGAGTCTCCTTTGTAAATTTGCGATGAACAGCTTAAGAGAAACAAACCTTTAAGTTACTGAGATTTAGGTTTGTTACAGTAGCATAACCTAGCCTATGTTGACAGAGCACACTAAATTTATTTCAGATAAAAATGAGCTACCTTGAAACTCTCAATTTCCTAGAATGACACAAACCTTTCTAGTATTTCCCCAAAATTTATAGGTCATTCTTTATCCACAGTTTGACAATTCCTCTTTTTCTCCCTAACTGTAGCTATTACCAAAGAAGGGCCAGGCAAAATAAAACATTTATCACAAAATAGTGTGACCTTAATTTGCAATATGGTTTATATCCAAAATACTTTCTAAAGATCTTAAACTTTTCTTACAATGTTTCTTCAGGAATACTACTTTCTAAATGCAAATACTTTCTAAGATTGAAAATGATTATGTAGTTGTATAGGAGAAATGACCAACTTCTTAAAGATACATGCTAGAATACTTAGAAGTGTCACAAAATATTCATATCCCTAAATGGCATAGCAAAATATGCAAATACTCTTAAGGTATTTAGGAACTTTTAAACTGCAATCCATAAGCCAGCCTTATTGCATTCAGAATTATAAATATATGCACACAGGATTTTATGACAAGGAGTAGAACTTTCAACAGTCTCAAATGATCATACTCCTTAATTCCTGAAAAATCAAGAGCCATTTACCTTGGGGGTTAGTAAGTCCCTAAAAACCTTAATTTGTATCCATTTTCCTAGAAAATAGAGCCAAATGGAAATGTGGAATTATATGAAAACCACATTCTTCAGAAAGAGGAATGAAAGACAACTTCCACCTACTTTGTAATTTTGCAAACAGACCAGCTTTTTATTATTCTTTTTCCTTTCTACTCTTACTGCCTTTAAGAAATTTGATGCTTCAATATTATAAAAGCTTATTTCCAACCTCAAGCTCTTTTATATTCCAGCTGTTGCAGAATACACCTATCTGAATTCTCCATCACATTAAACTCAACATAGCATTGTAACCAGAGAAGGCAATGGCAACCCACTCTAGTACTCTTGCCAGGAAAATCCCATGGATGGCGGAGCCTGGTAGGCCTGCAGTCCATGGGGTCCCTGAGGGTCGGACACGACTGAGCGGACTTCACTTTCACGTTTCCCTTTCATGCATTGGAGAAGGAAACGGCAACCCACCCAGTGTTCTTGCCTGGAGAATCCCAGGGAAGGGGGAGCCTGGTGGGCTGCCATCTATGTGGTCGCAGAGTCCCAGCAGCAGCAGCAGCATTGTAACACTGTATCCAGTGACCCCAGGATAACCCCAACTTATACAAGATATATTGGCATAATCATTAACAGTCCCTTATTTCACTATTACAGTATTCTAATTTGGATACTAAAAAATATGGCTATACAGCCTGCTCTCAGTATCCTCAGGCTCCCTATTTGAGGAGTCAATCAACTGTGGACTGAAAATACTTGGGAAAAAAAATTGCAGAAAGTTACAAAAAGCAAAACTTGAATGTGCCATAGTGCACCAACAACTTTCTACATTGTATTTACAGCTATTTAAATAGCATTAACACTGTAGTCCATACTATAACCTAGAGAAGATTTAAAGAAAAGGGTGTATATAGGGTATATGCAAATACTATGACATTTATAAGAGACATAAACATCCCTGGATTTGGTATTCTGGTATGGGGGAAGAGGTCCTTAAAACCAATCCCCTGAGAATACCAAGGATGACTGTAAAATATATACAGTGATTAAATACACATAACAGAAAACTATTCAGACTTAAGGAAGAAAATTCTGCAATATGCAACAACACAGATGAACTCTAAGAACATTATGCTAAATGAAATAAGCCCATCATGGAAAGACGAATCCTGCATACTTCCATTTATATGAGGCATCTAAAAAAATCAAATTCATGGACTCAAAGAGTAGAATGATAGTTGTCAGAGACTGAGAGGAGCAGTAATTGGAAAGTTACTGATTAAAGAGCACCAAGTTGCAGTGAAGTGAGATAAATGAACTTCAGAGATTTGCTATACAATAGTCAATAACAAGATAATTTTACAAAATAATAGTTTATGAAGAGAGTGGATCTCATGCAAAGTGTCCTTTCCACAATAAAATTTAAACTCCTCCCTTTAATTAAATTAAAGAGAACAGAACTTTACACTTATAGGGTAACAAATCTAGAGCCGTCAAGTAAATGGAATGAAAAAAATCTGTACTAAAGAAACCAAGAAGCTGTCATTAAGATATTTCCTCCTGACTCAATTATTTTCATACACAAAATACGAGGAAAGAAAAATAGTGTTTATTATAGCCAACAAAACTTAAAAGAATAATACAAGTTTTCAGTCTTGGCCATTTTCTGTACACAAAGGACTAAAGTTAGTTACATAGATCCTAAAAATGGGTTTCCAAGTGTTAATCTTTAAAACTGAAAATAAGATACCATATGATCACTATGAATATGTACAGATAAGCTTTCCCTTCACTCATATAAAAACAAAAAAAAACAAAAACAGAATTAACCTATTTTTGTTGCAGCATACCAGGCTTCTCCCCACCTTATCTCAAATTCTCTAGGCAAGTCCTAAGATACTGCCTTATGCATGTCTTTACATGTTTTGAAGCTTTAAGTAGCTAATCAGCTGGCAGCTAATTTTATATTTTTAATGCATGTTAAGTTTCTTATCTTATTGACAGCATTTTCTAGGGATATGCTTAATAATTCTTTACTACATGGAAAAGGAAAAGGAAAGCAACCAGGTCAAACTTCCTTGAGAAGCTCTTCAAAACAAAACAAGTATCTTAGACAATCCAAAACACAAATATTAAACAAGCAAAATGAGGAGGTTAATTTGAAATAAAGCTTATATATTTAAATTTATTATTGGGATATTTACACACTCTTAATAGGATGAATTAGAATGGTAGATTGTAAAATTAATTTCTTAAGCTATCTGGGCTTACAAAAATAGAAGAAGGTTATGCAAAATATTGATATCATCTGCCCTACATCTGGTTCTGATAGGTAAGGAGCAATCTGTGCAGTGGAGTGGGCAGATAGACTTGTCTTTTATTTGGGGGGCAAAATAAACATTTCTGCCCTCTCTGCAGACCTCCGTCCTCTCCATTGTGTGACTTGCTCTTTTCCTATTAGAATAGAAAGTAGGGTACAAAGTATCAGCAATTTGAGCAAGCACCCTCCTCTACCTTCTTCTAAGCCCAGATAGTTTAGTAAATTAACTCATCTACTCAGAAAGTATTTGAACTGATGCAATTAATTTTGATGTGGTCCTGAAGTATGCGTCTCAAATTCCTGGTGATGGCACAGAAGCTTAACTTGGTTACCTTAAGTAGTTGTTTTCCAATCGTTGGGCTCATCTTTTCATCTACCATAAGAATTACAATTCCTCTATCATCCATTCCCCTCCTTCCAGCACGACCAGACATCTGAATATATTCACCAGAGGAAATCTGAACGAAAATAATCAAAGTTTAGGAGAAAATCTGCTGAAAAACATATTCTTAAGATTTTTCTTATCATAAAATACACAAGCACAAGCTATACATTTGAAGAAAAGACACAAGATTAAAAACATGAACTTTTAGGAAAGATTTACGTAAAAAGACAAAAAAGCAATACTTAAGAATAATGCTGCAAAATTTTAGCTCTGTAATGATCAAATGGCTATAAGGAAATACCAGCTAATTAACTGGTGCAAAAAATATCTTTAAGCTAGATATTCTGGAAAACAGGAAAGTTTAAGAAAGCAAACAATGACCCCAAATCTACTAAATATCAATTCTGACTTGATCATAAATTTTCTTAATTTCCAAATGGGATTAATATAAAAATTAACACACACATAAAGCACAATTTCTGTTTTCCCAGTGTATATCCTTGGCATCCAGAAGAGTCCATTCATCATTAAGAACTACCTAAAGTAGAAAGGTTAGTAAGTCTTCCAAACACAGTCTTTCAGGGTAAAAGTGAACCAACTGAACACTGGGCAAAATTTTATCTCTAAGTGCACATACTCTTCTCCTATGGAAAGGGTTCAGCATTTCCAGACTTTCAAAGAATGTTTGGCTCAGGAAGGGTTATGAACTACTATGCTACTAAAAGGCATATTACTGATAGCATTAAAAACAAACCTAACAACCTGAGACCAACCTTAAAGAACAGAAAAGAACATTTCAAAATGTCAGTCTGATAAATCTCAACAGGACTCAAGGGCATTACATTTTGACATAATCTAAAATTATGCTCTTTAGATTTCATAATTATGTTCCTGAATCATCAAGAAAAAGTCCCTTTTTAAAATTCAACTACCCTCATGACTCCATATACTTCTCTGGGGTCCACTGGAGGCCAAGAAGTATGTAAAGTAACAAAAGACTTATTTATTTTCTTGCAGCATTAATTTTATTCAAAGAACTACTTTTAAACCAATAAATTATGAAGAATTTAAAAATTTATAGTAACTTAAAATATAAAACATGGAAGACTTTATCCACTTTACCATTAAAAATTGTATTCTACATGAATTAGTCTTCTTTCAATTTAGAAAGTCACAAGTTACATAAAGCTTTTGAACGCTATGTAAAAATTTCTAAAAAGAAATGGTACTGACTCTATATACTTATATTTCTCTTCTATTTAGCATCCAACATACTTCAAAACAAATCAAGAAAAATGCTTTGCCTTTAGAATTCTACCATGAGATTTTTCAGTGTATTGGTGATTAGTAACTACTGCCAGATATTTCTTTAAGCAGAAAAAAACCATTAAGAACTAAAGGAACAGCTAATAATTTGCTCCAAATGCCACATTATATGAATTTTTGGTTTGCACTAAATACTCAAAACTAGAAATCTCTCTTCCTCCACCTGCTTTTCACTCTTGTGCTGCTCCACTGACTGCCTGGTAAATACCCATCTGCTGTTTGTCGCTCAGTTTTAGGACTGCCTTCTTTATGAAGTCTTTCCTGACCCCTTATATACCAGTGACTTTTTTCTTGTGTTTTAGTCTTTCTGTACGTACTTCTCAGGGTCCCTAAAAAACTTCCACCTGCACTAAGTCACTTCACAGTGGAAACTGGTTTGGTTTTGTGTTAAATTTAACATCCTCAGCACTTACCATAGTTCTAGACCCATAGTTTAAGTTTAGTAAGAAGGGGTTACTTGCCTCTGGATTAAGGATTTATTTTTACTCCGATTCACCATTTCACTCATGATCCTGACTTTTGCTTTAGAAAAATGTGCAAACCTTTAAAAAATCTCCATTTTAAATCTAAAGAGTAAAACAATGAGCTACAATTGTATCCACTATAGCAGAGGTGTTTTAAATAACAAACTTTAAGGAATAAAAATTCTAAATATATTTAAAATGCATTACAACAGTCATGGCTCATTTGTATACTTATTACCAAACTCTTTCATCAAAAGTAATCTTTGACTAAAAAACACTGATAGAGTCAATTTGAAAACTTAATGAATTATTAGCTCACATACAAATTCTTAAGTATTTAGAACTGAAAATCTCAAAGACTATGTGAGCCAAAATCATCTTAGGTGATTAACAACTGAAGCTTCAAGTTACTTCAATATATGAATTATTTTACTTACCCATCGGAAATCCTTCCCATCAAATTTTCGGGCATTTGTAAACAAAACAGTTCTAGCTGGCATGTTAATCCCCATAGCAAAAGTCTCAGTGGCAAATAAGGCCTAAATGAATGCATAATTATACAATTAAATACATATTTTAAACTGAAAAACTAGTCTCATATTCAAATATAAATAAATCATTAATTTTTAAAATTAGTTGCTTGTGTGTGTGTGTATGTGTGTGTGTGTGTGTGTGTTAGTTGCTCAGTTGTGTCTGACTCTTTGCAACCCCATGGACTGTAGGCCGCCAGGCTCCTCTGTCCATGAAATTCTCCAGGCAAGAATATTGGAGTGGATTGCCATTTCCTTCTCCATTAGTTGCTAATGAAACGCTACAAAAATAAGACACGCTACTCTAGGTATATTTTAGTATTTTATACTCAAATTATTAAATTTACATATAATTATATATATATTATTATAAACATATTATATGTAATGTACCTTACACCCCCCCCAAATTTTTAATTCAGGGAAAACAGTCTTTCTTTAATTCCAGAGGTGGTAACTTGAAGAGACCATTACCGGCCTAGTGGGCAAGGCATTATTAGGCTGTAGAATATTTTTATAAACATATTAAGATTTTCTAGCTTCTTCCTTGATGATTCAGTGGTTTTAGAGACACCTTTCAAAATTGGCGGCACTTTCAGTTCACATTTAAGACTTTACCAACAAAAAGCACACAAAGGTATGTATAGAAATTAAGATATGTGTACAAATTAAGTCACTGAAGTACTATTAAATAATCTAAATTGTCATCAATAGCTAACGAGATAAAAAAAACTTTGTCATCAACTCAACAGAATACTATTCAATTGTTAAAATGAATGAAGAGCAATGCATATGACAAAAGTGAAGAATATAGGTAATATAATCACTTTTGAATAAAAATTAAATCAAGTATTATTTGTATGTATCCTAGTAGATATTTATGGGAAGTGAAGGGCAATGGGGGCCTTTAATGTTTTACTTTATGTACAGTTACTCGATTTGACTTCTATACTATACTTAAAAAGATTCCTTAAATGGACCTAAACAAAATATACAATCTATGTAAGAACATCAATAGGGCCTTACCAGGTCCCAGGTATAAATAGTGACCAATTCTTTATCTAAAATACTTCAAGTATGATCTTTTTAGGGTGAGTCAATTTCTTTTAAATTTCCTATTTAGTACTAAAGTTCTCATGACAAATCTCTAATTTGAGTTTTAAACATAAAATAATTTGAGTCATATAAAGGTTTATGACAACATTTTAGAGTTGTTTTCCATTTTCAATAGTCTGTTACTGGGTACAGGTATTGACATAATATTAAAAATTAAGTTAGACTCTCTTCAGTTTAAATGAGAACATCCTAAATAGCTCTTTCACAAGTCTAACTGGCAATTCTCCTTGTTTTTTCTCTAAACTAGTCCTTTTAATCTGTATAAAGAAAGGAGTTTACTTACAAAATCAACTCTAGGTGTGATAATTAAACAACACCTGGAAAATTCTACACTGTATTCAGTAATGATACCACTTCTTACTTTAAGACTAGGAAAAGAGGGACTTATCTGGTGGTAGGTACAGTGGCTAAGACTCTAGATCCAACATGCCACAACCAAAAGTTCACTTGCTGCAACTAAAAGACGCTACATGGCACAGCCAAAGATCCCTTGTGTGGCAACTAAGATCCAGTGCAGCCAAATCAATAAAGACTAGAAAATGAAACAAATGACTTCTACATACAGTCCCAAATTTATGAAGCATAATACTGCACACAAAAATCAAGTTCATCACCCAAGTCATTCTATTCAACTTACTTAAAAATAACAACAATAACAAAAACAAAGTTGCCTATGAACAGTGTTCTTGCTAATTTTCAAACTGCCCACAAAACACAATTTTAGGGCATAATAAATAAAAATAAAATCATACCTTTATTAATCCTTCAGAAAAGAGAATTTCTATAGTTTCTTTCAAAATAGGCAGTAAACCACCATGGTGAATACCAATCCCCCGTTTCAAGAGAGGAAGTACATTTTCAACCTACAATTGGATTAAATTATATTTTTTAAAAGATGTGAGGAAAAGAACTTTTCAAATGTGAAACTAACCAAGCAAACGAAAGTAAGTAATCAAGAAAGAATCCTGTTAAAAGAAACATTATACAACTTTTTTAGAAAAAAGCAAAAAACAAACCCATATTCCCAGATTATTAAATACAAAACACAATGTAATTCTGCCATAGCTTTAATATAAATAAGTTTTAAATAAACTTTATAAAATGTTTTGCTTCCTCTTTCAAATTTTCCAGCATCACTTCATCTCCTCCTAAAAACTTAATGGTTATTAAATGGCAAAGTGTGTATCTGTGCAAAATAAACAAAAAATACTGGCCAACTCAAACCAAAAGGGAATAAATAACTATAAAGCATATTTAATATAAATATTTGGTTGTTAGTCATGAAGTCGTGTCCAATTCTTTCACAACCCCATGGACTGTAGTCCACCAGGCTTCTCTGTCCATGGGATTTTCTAGGCAAGAATACTTGAGTGGGTTGCCATGCTCTCCTCCAAGGGGATCTTCCCAACCCAGGGATCAAACCCATGTGTCTTATGTCTCCTGCACTGGCAGGCAGGCTCTTTACTACTAGCACCTGTACTTTATCTTAAATAAATTACTCTAGAGGTCCATCTCATTAACACTAATAAATGCCATTAAATTTTTTTATTAGCACAGACTTCATGGGCCAGCGTGACTCATCAGTGAAGGCTGAGATGGGCACACACATATGCCCCAAGATACCCAAGCCCTTTTCAGACAAGGACTGTTGGCCACTCCACAAAGGCATTACTTGTCGTGCAGTCCTTCTCCAAGGAAACAGACAACACACTTCACAGAGGTCTCTGCCATCAATATTCTACGTTTCTAACTAATAATAAATCCAAATGAGTGCTTCTCTCAAAATAAAACCAAAAAAAGAAGTGTGCTAGAATGACAAGGATATATAAAGACATGGCTCAGCCCTTAGATACTATTAACTCAGCTGGAAAGAAAAATCACAGTTTAAATACCAAGAAACAGGCAGTGCAGTCTTATTGTAAAGACCACACAAATCAAAGCAATCATTTGTAGGCAGAGTATGACCTTCCAATTTTTCTTTTCACGAAATAAAACTTTCACACAGTATTAGGTTGGACTAAAAAATTAGTTCTCAGGATTGGATGCACATTAGAACAAGAGTTTCTGAAAGAATCTAATAATCAGGGCACAGATTAATTAAATCAGCAACTCTGGAATGGCAACGAGGCATGAGTACTGAACTCCTAAGACAATTCTTACAGGCAAAAGAAAAGTGAAAGTGAAGTTGCTCAGTTGTCTCCGACTCTTTGGGACCCCATGGACTGTAGCCTGCCAGGCTCCTCTGTCCATGGGATTTTCCAGGCAAGGAGACTGGAGTGGGGTGCCATTTCCTTCTCTAGGGGACCTTCCCGACTCAGGGACTGAACCCAGGTCTCCCGCACTCCAGGCAGACTCCTTACCGTCTGAGCCACCAGGGAAGCCAAAAGAAAAAACCACCTTAATTAACTAAAGAAAAGCAGAAATCAAGTTGTTCACTAAACATGATTTTCATTAGGTGTACTTTATTGTGTCTGCTACCCTTATGAATTAAGAAACTGACTTAAAATTAGCATTTAAAAATTTTGCAGTATTAGGAACAGAAGCAGTAATTTCCAGATCATGCTAGCTTTCAGAGAAAAGTTCCTTCAAGGCAGCAAATCTTTCCTTCTGTCACCTTCTTAGAAGTTCAAAACAAAAATTAAGGTATCATTTCAGTGCACAATGTAACATATTTACTGCAGTGTGCAAACAGTGCAATATATAAATAGTAACAAAACCATGAACTACAAAGTGAATATATACTATCTGTTAATATCCACACTCTACTTAATGACATTAAACACACCTGAGGGAGCTTTTTGTCTTCATCAGACAAGCAGTCAATTGCATTACTAAAAACTTCTTCAACCATCTTCTTTTCCTCATCTAGGAGAGAAAATTCAAGGGTATATAAATATCTAAGTGAGTTGATGATACCAAATTTCACACACTGCAAAGAACAGATTCATGAAGAATAAAAGTAATGACTCAGGATTTAAGACAGAAGGGAAAGCATATCAAATTTACCACATAATTATTAAATATAATTCACTGCCTTTAAAAACAGATCTAGCAGTTAGTCCATGAATAAAAGTGCTTTTTTATAAAAGCAGTAACAATAACTACAATAGCTATATACATGCTATATTTAAGTGAAAAAATTGCAGGATATGGGGATTATTATTTCTCACTATTGAGGAAAGTGAGACATACAGCAAATAATGAGCATTGGTATTAACTGTTAGATCAACAATTTCAAAGCCTATACTCTTAACCATTTATACTGCCTTCTTTACAGTGACTATTAAGTTAATAGCCAAAAAATACTTGTTGACTTAATCAATACAAAACCCTGCAACATTAAGCACATGCAGCACTGGTAGTGATAAAATATGTCTAAGTAGAGCAACTGACTCAGTAAAAAAGAAAAAAAATATTGGCTTTAGGTGGGCATATGGGTTATCTGCCATGTTATTTTTACCCATGGATAAGTAAAAATTAGCTTTAAAATGCATGGGACTGGGACTTCCCTAGTGGTCCAGTGCTTAAGAATCTACCCAGTGAACTCAGAGCCAACGTGCTGCAGAGCAACTAAGCCTGTGCGCCACATCTACTGAAACTGGAATGCCTAGAGCCCGTGATCCACAGCAAGAGGGGCAACTGCAGTGAGAAGCCTGCACACTCCAACTACAGAGTAGCCCCTGCTCACTACAACTAGAGAAAAGTCCGTGTGCAGGGAAGAAGATCCAGCGCAGCCAATTTTTAAAAATACGTGGGCTTAATTCTATGCCTTGATAGAGAAAATAAGAAAACTAAAATCTGATTTTGGATGACTGAAAATATTATTTACTTCTCACTGTATAGGATTAGATATGTAAAAGGCTAAAGTAAATGACAACTGGGTTGGTATTCAGCATGCAGCCATTTTTGCCTAGGATATGTATTAATCTAGCTGCGTGACTTTTAAGTAGTTACATTTACAGTTAATATGTGGGAATAATAAGTTGATTTGCTAGAAGTTTTTCTACTTTTTTCAAAAATTATGCCACAGTTAGGTACAGGGGCAGGTCTTCCTGGTTTGGATTTCCAGAAGAATGAAACATAACAGAGGATAGTCTGACCAAGAGACTAACCTTAAGTAATCAGGTAGAAAACCACAGTAACCAAAGAGCTATGGCAATAAAGTATAAGAAGGTATAAGTCTAATACTTCTTAGTAGGGTTCTTTGGATTTCATATAGAACAAATATTTTATATATAGATATATACTTATCTTCCAATAAAAGAAGAAAGGAAAAGAAATGGTAAATCGAGCCTTAAAGCTTTTACAAATGTGATAGAATTACTGCTCTAACTGTAAGGTGAGCTGCAAATCTTAGCAATACACAATTGCTGTCTTACCAGAAATATATTTACATTCACTTCCACATGGCATTAAAGCAATACTGAAATTATACAGTACCTGTGTTGAAATCTAATTTGGTCATCTGAAGTGCATAAGCTTCACAATCTTTCTTACTAAAACTGAAAATAATTACAGGTTGAAAATTTCTTTCCATAATCATCTTCACAATCTTGAATACGTTTGATGGACCTGCAAAAAAAAGTACATAAACTATGATGAAAAATTAAAATGGACCACAGACTTCATTGTAAAACTACAAAACTCTTATATATATGTAGGAGTAAATCTTCATGATGTTGGGTAAGGCAAAGCATTCTTAAGATATGATAGCAAAAGCACAAGCAACAAAAGAAAAAAAATCAGATAACTATATTTCATCAAAATTTAAAACTTTTGTACTTCAACAGACACCAGCAATAAAGATCCCCTTAACTTACAGAATGGGAGAAAATATTTACAAATCATATATCTGATAAAGGTCTAGTATCCAGAATATATAAAAAATCCTTACTATTCAACAACAAAAAGAAAATCTAATTTTTGAATGCACCAAAAATTTGAATAGATATGTCATAAAATCATAAAATGGAATATTTCTTGACAATAAAAAGGAATGATGTATTGATATATGCTAAACATGGATAAACTTGATAAAAAAAAAGCTAACTGAACAAAGTCAGATGCAAAAGACCACATATATCATGATTCCATTTATATGAAATGTCTACAAAAGGAAAACAGAAATAGAAACTAGATTAGTGATTATTCAAGGTTGAGGGGTAGATAAGAGATTGGGAGAAAATAAAGAATGACCATGAATGGGTATGGGGTTTCTTTCTGAGTTAATGAAAATGTTCTAGAATCACAAAGTAGTTGTACAACTTTGTGACTATACTAAAACCTACTTAATTGCACCCTTAAAAAATGGTGACTTCAATAGTATGTGAATTGTATTTCAATAAAAAATGTTGACTGTGATGATAGCTGCATAATTCTGTGACTATACTAATAACCACTGAATTGCATACTTTAACAGGTCAATTGTAAAATGAACTATCTCTCAACAAATGTCATGTAGAAAAAAGACATAAATTTTTACTCATTCAGTTTTATCATGTACTATCTAGACATCTATATAGCTTCCAGAGGGGGGAAAATGTTTTTTTAAAAAAATTTAATTTGAAAATACAATTTCCACGTAAAATTCTAAAAAACAAAGTTCCAAGTTACCTTTTGTTCCTCCTTTTCGCCCCTTCTGATCTCCTTTTGCCAAATCACCAGCATCTCGAAGTACTTGCATTGCAGTATTAAAATTATCTTCTCTGAAGTCACCCTAGCATCACAAATATTTTTCTGTATAACTTCACTAATACTTAATCATAATCCAAACTTTTTTTTACCTCAAAACAAAGCTTCCTCAAATAATAAATAATTTAATAATAAAACTAGAAAAAGCAAAACTATAAGATATCTGAAACGTACAGAGCCCCTTATTTTCAAGACATTTAAAAATACTGGAAAAGGAGGGGAATCTAATTCATGCATTTTAAAAAAATATGAGTTTTTTAATATAATTTTTGAAATAAAAATACATATACAAAGAAAATCAACAATAACTTTGGACTATAAAACTAGAAAAAAAAAAAACTAAACCTCTGCTCTACTTCCCTAGTTTAAAGAAAAGTGGGTATAAGCAGTTACATGATATTAAAGATATAGGAATGATTACTCCCTTACATTTTCATCAACCACAAGGTGCAGGCCATCTCCCCCGGCTGGAAAAATATAGTGCTGTAATGGAGTAGGCCGATAATCTGTGTAAATTACATGACAAGGCTGTAAAAACAAAGAAAATTAAAATCAAGGACAAATACAAGATTGGAGCTTCCATAATGATTTCGTACTTCAGACCTATGATGCCGTAATTAAGGAAGACTTCTATTTCCAGGGACGGAGGAGCCTGCTGGGCTGCCATCTATGGAGCTGCACAGCATCGGACACGACTGATGTTAGCAGCAGTGTGTATGGCAACAAAGAATACACCGAGGTAAAACGGGGACTTCTTGACCCCACAGAGACTTTTTACAGCTTTACTAAAACAAAACAGTAGGTTGATCTCTTCCAGAAGATTCACTGGGATTCTATCCTATAGGAGCAACATGGGTGTTACAAAAATACCACTAGAGAGCTAATAAATGGATAAAAGTAAATTTGTGAACCTTCTGGTATAAAGGAAAAATAAGGGCAGAAAAATAAAATAAAGAAAAATGCTTGTTATAAGGTCCTTTGATGCTCCTAAAATTGGACTAGAAAATCAAAAAGGAAATGCAGTCAATAAAAAGTCTGCACTTACATGAGAATAATCAAACCACACTCTCAAGAAGTGAAGTCAAAGTTGCTCAGTCCTGTCCACTCTTTGCAACCCCATAGACTATACAGTCCATGGAATTCTCCAGACCAGAATACTAGAGTGGGTAGCCTTTCCCTTCTCCAGGGGATCTTCCCAACCCAGGGATCAAACCCAGGTCTCCTGCATTGCAGGCGATTCTTTACCAGCTGAGCCACAAGGGACGCCCATAGTCCCAAGAGATGCCCAGCTTTTTTTCTGGTACCAAGGTCTTAGAGGAAATTTTCTGCTATGTACTCATGGCTCCCTGTGTGAGCAGATGCAATAGTTCACAAACCTGGCAAATCATCAGGATCAATCTGGGAGCTTCTAAAAGGTAAAAATTTCATGACCCAAGATCCTATTCTCAGAGATTTTGATGTACTGCGTTTGAGTTGGATTCAGAAATTCAAACGTATAAAAAAATTTAGTTGATTTTGATAAGCTTGCTTGCTTTGAAAAGTAGTTTTACATTAAAATGTCTTATTTATTCTAGGTAGCATTAGGAACAAAGTATAGAATATAGAAAGGCAAACTTGTAATATTTAAATATTGAAAACATCAAAAAAGAAAAAGAAAATACCTGTTTATGTAAGTGGCAAATCCACTCAGCAAACTGTCGGGCATTTGGAATAGTAGCCGAAAGAAAGACATAGTGAACGTTATCAGGAAGCAAAATAATAGTTTCTTCCCATACAACACCACGCTCTGAAAAATACAAATATACCTTGGAATTCAATGTCACTTTATCATTTTCTCTCATGCTCAATTATCAGAAATGCAGATCACTTTACACAAAGATATTTTTAGCCACAGATCCTTACTGTAAACTACTTTCTAACCATGAATTGCATCTAGTAGAAAGTTAGTAGACTAGACCACCATAAACACAATGTACTCTGAAATAATGGCCTGCAAAATAAGCAGGTCCAAATTGAATCCTGTTCAGTCTAACAAGAGTCCCAGGACAATGGAAACAGTATTTCCATCTCACTTAGAGATGCAGAAGTTATTGGCTTACAGAAGGTCACAGAAACAGATTTCAAAGAAACACTATTACTATACCACAGTGTCTTTCATCTAAATTACCCTCATGATCTCTAAAGATGAAAGAAGGATCTGACTAGAGATGAAAGAAGGATCTGATAAACAACAAAACTATAAGTCAGTTTTATTAAAATGTAGAAAACAAACAGGAAAATCCATTTGAGAATTTTCTTCCAAATGAACAAATCAATAAAAGATTCATAATTTAAAACAAAAATAACTTTATAATTTAATCTTTTGAATTTAATAAGAGTAAAATGTGTACAAAGGGGAAATGATTTCTTAAATTGTATTATTTTTCCTATAAATACAGGTTAACTCAGTGCTTTAGCCAAATAAAAACTAAGCTTCAAGTGTGTACATATTAAACATTTAACTTTTAAATATGTTAACTTCTGCCATGTTCTACCTAAAATCCCACGTACACTTACTTTTCCATTATAGTAGTGCAGTAGTTCACATAAAGAGACTTTTTTTGTTGTTGTTCATTTTTATCTCATAATTCTCATTTTTTAAATCATAAACATGCATGTCTTAGTTTTTTTAAAAAAACTAAAATAAATTGATAAAAACCAACAAAGTTAACTCTGTAGGCCAGAAGTTTGGGAAATTCTTTAATATTAGATATATTCGAGAACTCTCTATTAAAAGCAAACTAATTTTAATTTCATTTTAAATCTGAAGTTGCATTTTCTCACCCAGAAGTTGTTACTATTCAAGAAGCTGTAAATGAATGAGGTCCAACCATAAAAACTATATCATGTTATCCACAATTTAGTTTACAACAACTCTACCCACAAGAAAGTAAGACAACTTGTTCAAAATCCTAATTTCATTCTTAAATAACATGGCACACATCTCAGTAACACTACAAAATATACCTGAATCTCTCATGTAATGAATTTCATCAAATATGACCCAAGCAACTTCTCGCATAACTTCAGAACCTCTGTACAGCATACTCCTCAAAATCTAAAGAAGAAGTAGAAGATTTAGCAGGATTCTGACATACCAAAAACTTTTCTAACAAGAAATTTTGTATATTCTTTTTTAATAGAAACATTAAAATAATTTTAGAGAGTTATATGTCTTAAGTATATAATACTCCTTTGCTAAATCCAAAATAAATTATTTCTCTAGTAATCATATATAATCCATGGAGAGAATTATTATCAACTTCATTTCCATATACCTTGAATATGAAGCTATTTCCTTATATGTAAAACACTTCACTCAAGACCTACACCTGCTAGGAAACGAAAGTAACTTAAAATCATCTTCTATCTAACACAATGAATCTCATACTGCTACTGATTTTTTTCTACCTCATCTTAACAATGAATTACTTCCTAGCAACTGTTCTTCAGATTTCTGAGTTAAAGAAATTTTTCTATGGATGGAAGTTTTGAGAATGGAAAATAAACTTACTTTGGGGATCAAGATGAATGTGAGCAATGCTTTCGGCTGACTCTAAAACCAGAAGCTAATTTATGCTCTCTAGTATAATATGTCTTTGTAGAATACAAGGATATAATTCAAGCATGTAGAAAAGTACTTAGTAAAGACAGCAAAGTGTCCAAAATGTAAGATGCTATGCTATGCTAAGTCACTTCAGTCGTGTCCAACTCTGTGCGACCCCATAGCCGGCAGCCAACCAGGCTCCCCCGTCCCGGGGATTCTCCAGGCAAGAACACTGGAGTGGGTTGCCATTTCCTTCTCCAATGCATGAAGATGAAAAGCGAAAGTGAAGTTGCTCAGTCATGTCCGACCCTCAGCGACCCCATGGACTGCAGCCTACCAGGGTCCTCTGTCCATGGGATTTTCCAGGCAAGAGTACTGGAGTGGGGTGCCACTGCCTTCTCTGATAAGATGCTGTAAGTATATGCAAAACTTAACTGTGATTATGGGAAGAAGTTAAAAATAACTGGGCATTTTTTAAAAAGTTATTTATCTATTTGTATCAACACTCAGATGCAAAAGAAAAAAAAATCATAAAGTGTCACAACTTATTCAAAGGTACGTACTCCAATCATTGAAACTATATAAAACCATCAAACTATTATGTCACTGACAATATCCTTTAAAAATACTTTATGCAACTTTATTATATGATGACAGAAATAATGGAAATTTACAACTAAACTGAAACAATTTAAGATAAACTCTACGACCACTTTCAAGTAAATCTACTCAGAAAGTATTGCCCTTTTATCTGTATAAAGCAAGTAATAAAACATTAGCTGTTTTAACTGATGAATCACATTAATTAAGTTAAAAAGGAAAAATTAGATGAGACATCATATAAATTACCTCTGTGGTCATAACAAGACAGGATGCTGTAGGATTAATAGTAACATCTCCAGTCATCAGACCGACATCTTGAAATTCTTCATACATTTCACGGTATTTCTGGTTACTCAGGGCCTTAATTGGGCTAGTAAATATTACACGTTGTTTTTCCCTTAGCGCCAATGCAATGGCATATCTAAAAATGTGAAAATAAGGAAGAATAAACTGTTTACAAAAAACTCTTTAGAAGTATGTGATTTTATATTAATATATAAATTGTGTCCAAATTTTTCCTTATTATCTAAAGACTTTATAAAATATTAATGTCTTATTCTATTCACTTTCAACAAACTATAATAATAATCATGACAAATCTGAAGAACAGTGGTCTAAATGAACAAAAACATTTTAAACTCTGGTGTCTCAGAGTTAATGTAACTTAATTACTAAAATCAATGAATTACTAGTAGCTACCCTATTTCTTAGAAGCAAAATACCTTTGGCTCTGTAGATGGACCTCTAAAAGTTTACAGAGCCTCTGCCTGTCAGTTTTTACATAAAGACCATAAATACTTAATAAACATTGGAAAATGAGCTGTTTTTGAGTTTCACAAATAAGTTAATCATATATATTCACTTTGCACTTGTATTAGTTATCAACTCTGTCCTCGACTGGAAATTATAGCAAGTTCCAATAGTTCTTTCATAAAGATTAATGCACTAAAGATAGTTTTTCTTTTTCAAAGAAAATATTGAGTTAAATATTTAAATACACACCATGAAATCAGGACTAAACTTAGCTCTGTGGTATATCTTCCTTATTTAAGATACAGTTCCTACCAACAATAGGCTTATGACCGATTTCTGGAAATAAAAACAATGTTCATCCCAATCATGCCCCCAAAGAGTGAAATAATTAAAAAATCAAAAGTTGTCCAAACGGTAAAATATGAATAATAAGAAATATACATCAAAGAGAAAAGAATATACAGATGCTGTAAAAAATGAGAAGACATAAAAAGAAACAGGAAAGTGTGATCAACATTTAAGGAAAAGAAGCAGTCATGAGAAACTGAGTGGGCCCAGATGCTGGACTTAGCAAACAAAGACTTCAAAGAAGCTGTAAAAGACATGTCCAAAAAATGTAAGGAAACCATGTTCTAAGAATTAAAGGACATAGGACAGTGATTCAAAGGGACAATCTCGATAGAGAACTGAAACTATAACAACAAAACCAAATGAAAACTTTACAGATGAAAAGTAAAATAATGTACAAGAATGAAATGAAAAATCCACTAGATGGCTCAAGAAGAGATATGAGAAGGCAGAAGAAAGTATTGTAAATGTGAAGATAAATCAATAGAAATTATCAAAGCTAAAGAAAGAAACAGAAGAAAAATAGACAGACATTCAAAGATTAGTGGGACAACCTCAAGTGTTCCAATGTACGTGTGTGTGTGTGTGCCCTCAGTCGAGTTTGACTCTTTATGGCCCCATGGACTGTAGCCTGCCAGCATCCTCTGCCCATGGAATTTTCCAGGCAAAAATACTTGAGTGGGCTGTCATTTCCTATTCTAGGGGATCATCCCAACCCAGGGGTCGAACCCACGTCTCTGTGTCTCCTGCACTGTCAGGCAGAGTCTTTACCACTAGCACCACCTGGGAAGCCCCGTGTGTTTCAACATGGGTACCAAACTGAGAAAGAGACAAAACAAACATTAAAAAAAAAAAACAATAAAAAACTTCTAAACTTGTTTTTTAAAAAATATTAATCTATAGGTCCTACGAACACAATGAACCCAAGCAGGAAAAACTTTGGAATCACATCTAGAAACAAACTGCTGACTGACAAAGACAAAAAGAAAGTCTTCAAAGCACCAAGAGAAAAACAACTCAAAACATACAAGAGACCACCACCATAATTAAGGATTACTTCTGATGGGAAAAAATGGAGTAGAATGAAACAATGTCAGTAGAATGACTATCCAATATTCAAAAGAAAAAAACTGTCAATCAAGAACTATATATTCAGTGGCATTATCCTTTCAAAAATAAAAGCAAAACAAAGACATTTTCAAATAAAAATGGAGGGAATTCACTGCTAAAACATCAACCATACAAGAAATATTCTTAAAAAATTCTTTAAACAGAATTCAGAGAAAAGAATAGAGCTTAAAATAATAAATATGTGGGTAAATATAAGACTTTACACACTTCTATTCAATTTTTTAAAAAACATAAAAGATTATTTAAAGCAAAAACATTATTTTAACATTGTATTATACTGGATTTATAGCAGGTAGCACGGTGGCAAAGAATCCACCTGCAATATAGGAGACACAAGTTTGATCCCTAGGTTGAGAAGATCCCTGGGCAGGAAATGACACCTACTCCAGTACCCTTGACTGGAAAGATCCCATGGACAGAGGAGCCTAGTGGGCTACAGTCCATGGGGTTGTGAGCTGGACATGACTGAGTGACTGAGCACGCATGCACACACAGCATATATAGCTGAAATATATAGGTAGCAAAAACAGCACATGAAAGAATAAGGCTATCAATATTTTACAGAGACTGTGGCTGTGAGAATAATCACTAAACATGTAATTCAAAGGTTAAAAAAAATTAAGAAAGGAATTAAAATGGCACACTAAAAAATATTTGTTAAATAGAAAATTATAAAAACATGAAACATTACTAAAAAACAAATGGCAAATATAAATACAGCCACATCAATCATTAAATCAAATTACTGAAATTATAAAGTATCTTTTTCAACCACAAAGAAGTTGAATTAGAAACCCCAAAATAGAAAGATGTATGGAAAACCAACAAATACTTGAAAGGTAAAGAGGAAATAAAGAGAAACTAAAGAATGAATTAAATTGAAAATAAAACTCAAAATTTATGGGATACATATATAGCAGTACTAAGAGGGAAAATTAAAGTTTTAAACATGAATATTAGATAGGAAGAATAATCTAAAATCAATCTAATTCCACCTCAAGAAATTCCTTGAAAGACACAGATTACCAAAACTGACTCAAGAAGAAAGGAAACTGAGCTTGCAACTAAAAAAATCTTCCCATACAGAAAGGCTTCCCTGGTAGCTCAGCTAGTAAAGAATCCACCTGCAATGCAGAAAACCCTGGTTTGAGTTGTGGGTCAAGAAGATCTGCTGGAGAAGGGACAGGCTACCATTCAACTGTTTTCATAAAATTCAACTTTTTTAGATTCCACATCTGAGATCACAGTTTTTCTCTTTCTCTGACTTATCTGACTTAACATAATGCTCTCAAATAATGTCCATTCATGCTATCACAAACAGCAGGATTTCCTTCTTTGATTTGCTAAATAATATTCCATTATGATTGACTGTGTGTGCGTGTGTGTGTATGTGGATATAGACAGAAACCACATTTTCTTTATCCACCCATCTGCCAATAGACAAAGGTTTCCTTGTCTTGGGTATTGTGAATAATGGGAATGCAGACATTTCTTCAAGATACTGGCTTTATTTCCTTTAGATACATACCCAGAAGTGGGATTGCTGAATTATATTCTATTTTTAATTTTTTGAGAAATCGCCACCCTATTTTCCACAGTAACTGTACCAATTTATATTCCCACAAAATTGCACAAGGGTTTCCTGTTCTTCACATACTTGCTAACACTCATCATCTCTTGTCTTTTTGATAACAGCCATTCAAATGGGTGTTTTTAAAATTCTTTCATTTGTTCCCAATTAAGAACAGAAAGGAACTTACTCAACCTGATAAAAGGAACCTAGGAAAAAGCTAGTTAAATTACACTTCATGGTGAAACACTGAATGTTATTCATTTAAGATCAGGAACATCCAAGGATAACCACTGTCACTACTATTCAACACTGTACTGGATTTTGCCAATGCAATAAGAAAATGAAACAGATGGGATATAACATCAGCAAGAAGCAGTAAAAACTGTCTTTATTCACAGACAATATGACCAACTACATAAAAAATTTTATGGAATATGCAAAGTTACAATAACTTATTAGTAAGACAGTTTATTAACAAAGTGACAAGATAAAATATTAACATAAAAAATAAACTGTACTTCCCAAGCCATTTGCAACCCAAATATGAACTTAAGGAAGAATGTCATTTGCAAGCAATAAAATACTTAAGAGATTTAAGAAAAAAATGTGTTAAAAAAGAGGAAGATGTGTAAAATCTGTACACAAACTACAAAATATTGCTGAGAGAAATTAAAGAAGATGTGAATAATAAATAATATACTATGCTAACAGACTGGAAGAGTCTATAATAATGTTAAAATGAAAATTCTCCCCAAATTAATCTATACAACACAATCCGCATAAAAATGCAAGTAGTCTTTTTGGGTAGAAATTAACATACTAATCTTAAATTTTTATTGAGGAACAAAAAGGATCTAGAAGAGCCCAAACAATTATAAAAAAGAATAAAGTTAGAGGACTCTAATTACCTAAATTTTATGCATACTTTAAAGCTATGGTAATCAAGATAGCGTGGACTGGTATGAGGATAGACACAGAGATAAACAGAACAGCAAGTCCAAAGCCAAACCTATACATTTATGGTCAGTTCACTAGGAATTCAACAGTCAATTCAATTCAAAGACAATTCAGCGGGAAAATCATTTTTTCAACTGGAACAATTATCCACATACAAAAAAGGTTAATTTAAACCCCAGCTTTACCTCATATCATACATAAAAATTAATTCAAAGGAAATCACAGCTCTAAGTGGAATGGCTAATACTATAAACTTCAAAAAGAAAATAAAAGGGATATTATTTGTGATATTGGGATAGGCATAAATGTCTTAAATATTGATATCAAAAGCATGATCAATTCATAAAAGAAAATACATGAGAAGTTGAACATCAACTTTAAGATCTTTTGTACTACAAATGATACCATTAAGATAATTTAAAGAATTATTTATGATGCAATAAGACAACCAATTCAATTTAAAAAATCAGCAAAGACTGAAATAGATATTTCATTTAAGATATACAAGTGGGTGATAAGCAAATGAAATGATACTTAACATTTTATTAGTCATCAAAGAAATTCAAAACCACTATGGAACATCATAAGATAGCCACACTAAAATAGGTATAATCAAAAAAGATTATGCCAACAGGTGGTTAGGACATAAAAGAAACAGGACATAAGAGAAACATAAGAGTCCTTATCCATTATGACAGGAATACGAAATGGTGCAGCCACTTTGGAAAACAGTCTGGTCATTTACCGAATCATTAAATATATATTTGCCATCAAATCCAACAATTACATTACTAAGTATCTATCTACCCAAGAGAAATAAAAACGTGTCTACATAAAGACCTGTGTATGAATGTTCATATCAGAATTACTCAGAATGGTAAAAAATGCAAAAGAATTCAAATTTCTATCAACTGAATAAACAAAATGTCATGTATCCATAAAATGTAATATGACTTATCAATAAAAAGAAATGAACTAATGATATATGCAATATGAATGAACCTCTAAGTGTTATTTTAAACAGAAAAAGACACAAAAGACTCCATATTACATGATTTTATTTATATGAAACTTCTAGAAAAGGCAAAACTATTTAGGCAAAGCGGATCAGTGCCAGCGTTGGAGCTGGAGGCAAATTATGGACAGCAGCCTAAACTGCTGAGGGCTGCATAGCTGTACAAATTTATTAAACTCAGTGAACTATATACTTTAAATGGATGGATTTCATAATATTTAAATTATATAATAATAAAGCTAACACTTTTTTAAAAAGCTTTACATAGAATAAAAAAATAAACAGGGTCAGGAAAGCTACTCAATTACCTAGGTAAACAACCTGGTACCAATATATTAATCTAGCATCAGATTTATAAATGAAATGTCATACTTGTTATAGTTATCAGCTAACATTGGAGTTTACCTTAAGTTCTTGAATTCCTAGGGGAAATCTTTATCTGATCTGGTACGTACATACAAATATACACTTCATTGGAGGTTTTTATTGAGGTAAAATTCATAAAACATAAAACTGTTTTAAAGTGCACAACTGGGTGGATTTTAGCACATTCACTATGCTGTGCAACTACCACCTTTATCTGACTCTTAACATGATTCTCATCCCTCCCAAAACCCCATATCCATTAAGCAGCTACTTTCTGCTCCCCTGCTCTAAACACTCCCTGGCCTCCACCAATCTGCTCTCTCTCTAAGAATTTACCTGAAATATTCGACACAAACGGAATCAAATAATATGTGACCTACTGAGTCTGGCTTCTTTTACTCAGCATAATGTTTCTGAGGTTCATGCACACTGTGGCATGTATCAGTATTTCACTGCTGCTATGGCTGAGTGGTATTTCATTGTAAAGATACACCAGATTTATCTATCATCCACTGATGGACTTTTGGGTTGTTTCTCCCTTTTCATTATTGTGAACAGTACTGCTGTGAACCTTCATGTATAAGCACCTGTGTATTTGTTTTCAGTTCTTTGGCGTAATACACCTAGGAGTGGAACTGCTGAGTTGTACAGTAATTCTAAAAGTATCTTTTTGAACAACTATTAGACTGTCTTCCACAACAGCACTCAAGAGCTTTCAAAAGTGTCTATAACCCTAGTGAATTTCTTAAAAATCTCTTCAGAGTCTCCTAACTCAGAGTAAGCCTCTGACTGTGTGGATCACAACAAACTGTGGAAAATTCTTCAAGAGATGGGAATACCAGACCACCTTATCTGCCTCCTGAGAAATCTGTATGCAGGTCAAGAAGCAACAGTTAGAAATGGACATGGAACAGACTGGTTCCAAATTGGGAAAGGAGTACAACAAGGCTGAACATTGTCACCCTGCTTATTTAACTTATATGCAGAGTACATCATGTGAAACGCTGGGCTGGATGAAACACTAGCTGGAATCAAGACTGCCAGGAGAAATACCAATAACCTCAGATATGCAGATGACACCACCCTTATGGCAGAAAGTAAAGAGGAACTAAAGAGCCTCTTCATGAAAGTGAAAGAGTGGAGTGAAAAAGTTGGCTTAAAAATCAACATTCAGAAAACTAAGATCAAGACATCCAGTCCCATCACTTCATGGCTAACAGATGGGGAAACAATGGAAACAGTGACAGACTTTACTTTCTTGGGCTCCAAAATCACTGCAGATGGTGACTGCAGCCATGAAATTAAAAAACACTTGCTCCTTGCAAGAAAAACTATGACCAACCTAGACAGCATATTAAAAAGCAGAGACATTACTTTGCCAACAAAGGTGGTCTAGTCAAAGCCATGGTTTTTCCAGTAGTCATGTATGGATGTGAGAATTGGGACCATAAAGAAAGCTGAATTGATGCTTTTGAACTATGGTGCTGGAGAAGACTCTTGAGAGTCCCTTGAACTGCAAAGAGATCCAACCAGTCCATCCTAAAGGAAATCAGTCCCAAATATTCACTGGAAGGACTAACGCTGAGGCCAAAACTCCCAATACTTTGGCCATCTGATGTGAAGAACTGACTCACTGGAAAAGACCCTGATGCTGGGAAGGACTGAAGGTGGGTGGAGAAGGGGACGACAGAGGATGAGGTGGTTGGATAGCGTCGCCGACTCAATGGACATGAGTTTGAGCATCCTTTCAGGAGCTGGTGATGGACAGGGAAGCCTGGCGTTCTGCAGTCCATGAGGTTGCAGAGAGTAAGACACGACTGAGCGACTGGACTAAACTGAACCCAAGAGTACGAAAGCAGGTTTTAACATACACTGGAAAATTTCCTATACTGAAAATCTCTCTGCTTTAGTAGCAAAAACGAAAGCAAAGTTACACTAATGCCTAGAATTCTAACATCTATATATGTTGGCTTCAAATGGATAATGCACCAACTACTATACACCTGTATACTTCTCAAAGTGAGATAAAATAACTGAACTAAAAATAGTCAAACCTATAATTTGTGCCTTAGGAGGAAACAAGCTTCTGACTTCAGTACCTTCTAAAAAGGAGTGGACAATAAAAAAAATTAGTCCTATTCCACTGGATAGAACTAGGGTAATACTGGACCATAATGTGTCTGAATCTAACAAACAGATTAAGACTACTCTGCAATTGGCTGATACCATTTCAATGATAATCTAAGATCCAGAGCTTCACTCCTCTAACTCCCCTACAAAAAGAAAACTTTTGAGTTATACCTCAGCCAAGGTCTGAAAAGACTAATATACAATACTCAGGCTCTGACTATCTGAAGTACGATATTCCAAAACTCATGAAAAATATCCACCACTATGCCAAGGGAAAGGCACTGCTGAACAGGGTGATTGGTGCAATTTTTATGTTTTTTTCCTTTATGATCTTCTTCACTCTTCATGCGATCACTGTTAAGAACACTTAATTCAGCTGTTCAACAGGAAAGCTGTCATTTCTCCATGATGAAGAAGTAAAATATATTATAAATTATTAAGAGTTAACCTGTGAACACAAACTGACTTCTGAAAAGGTGCCAAGATTGAGGGGAGAAAATAGTCTTTCAACAAATGGTTCTGAGGCAACTGAATAGCCACATGCAAAAAAATGAAGTTGAACCTTTACCTTATAAATTATACAGAAATGTAAAACCTCAAAAAGGATCAAAGAACTAATAGCTAAAATTATAAAATTCTTAGAAGAAAATATAGGCATAAATCTTTGTGGTCTTGGATTAGGCAATGCTTTCTTTAAAATAGCATGAAAAGAAAATAGACAAATTGCACTTGGTCAAATTAAAGACATTTGTCCCTCAAAGAATATGCTTAAGAAAGTAAAAAAGGATGACTTATAGAAAAAGAGAAAATGTTTGCAAATCATATATCTGACAAAGAACTAGTATCAGAATACAAAACAACTATCACAATTGAACAAGGCAAACAACCTAATGAACAAGTAAAAAAGGACTTAAGCAGATATTCCTCCAGACATATAGAAGGCCAATAAGCATACTAAAAAATGCTCAGTATCATTAGTCATTAAGGAAATACAAATCAAAACCACAATATATCACACTCACAACTGACAGAATGACTATTATCAAAAAGGCAAGAAATAACAAGTGCTGGTAAGGATGTGGAGAAAAGGGAACCCTCGTGTACTGCTGGTAGGAATGTATACTGGTGCAGTCATCATGGAAAACAGTATGGAGATTCCTCAGAATATTAAAAATAAAACTATCATATGATCCAGCAATTCCACTCCTGGGTATTTATCCAAAGAAAACAAAAACACTGATAAGAAAAAATATGCATGCCCCTATGTTCACCACAGCATCATTTACAATTGTCAAAATACAAAAGTAACCCAAGTGTCATCAACAGATGAATGGATGTGGTATATGTATATGTGTGGAATATTATTAAGTCATAAAAAAGAATGAAATCTTGCCATTTGCAACAACACAGATGGCCTTAGAAAGCATTGTGCTAAGTGAAATAAGTCAGAGAAAGACAAATATTATATTATTTTACTTATATGTGGAATATAAAAAATAAATGAACAAACATAAGAAAACAGAAATAGTTATAGATACGGAAAACCAACAGGTAATCACCAGAGGGGAGGGTATTGAGGGGAAGAAAGAAATAGGTGAGGGACCTTAAGAGGTATAAACTTGCAGCTATAAAATAAATGAGTCATAGGTATGAAAGATATAGTGTGGGAAGCTAGTCTAATAATTATATATCTTTTTATGGTGACATAGCGTAAACAGGGAGAAGGCAATGGCACCCCACTCCAGTCCTCTTGCCTGGAAAATCCCACGGACGGCCTGGTAGGCTGCAGTCCATGGGGTCGCGAAGAGTCGGACACGACTGAGCGACTTCACTTTCACTTTTCACTTTCATGCATTGGAGGAGGAAACGGCACCCCACTCCAGTGTTCTTGCCTGGAGAATCCCCGGGACGGGGGAGCCTGGGGGGCTGCCATCTGTGGGGTTGCAGGGAGTCGGACACAACTGAAGCGACTTAGCAGCAGCAGCAGCGTAAACAGACTTACCGTGGTGACCATTTTGAAATATACAGGAATATCAAATCACCATGTTGTGTAACAGGAAATAACACAGTGCTGCAGGTCAATCAGACTTCAAAACAAACGAATTTACAGAAAAAGAGATCAGATCCGTGGTTACCAGATGTGGGGGCAGGGGGGAAATGGGATGAAGATGGTCAAAAAGTAGAAACTTCCGTTTCTAAGTAGTAGAGATGTAATATTTTCTCATCACAAGAAAAAATTTTTCTACTTAGTTCTGTATCTATACAAAATGATGGATGTTTACCAAGCCATCATTTCTTATAATCACTTTAGGATGCATGCAAGTCAGATCATTATGCTGCAATCTTTGAACTTATACAGTGCTATGTGTCAGTTTTATCTCAATAAAACTGAAAGAAAAATTATTTAAAAATAAACTTCACATATTGGAAATTAGAATAATGAACATTATATAGGATTATATCACTACCAATACCCACAGAACATTAATCTTGTCTAGAAATAAGTAACATTATTGTGCTTTTTTCTTTCTGGAATTCTTTTCAGAAACCTAACTAGTTCACCTTGCAGAATGTTTTGTATTATTCTGACTAACCTATATTACACTGAAAATCCACATTTAAAAAGTTTTTATTTAAAACAATCATAAAATAAGTTTACTACATAATCAATTTTTTTAAAAAGGTAGTAACAAGTGTTGGCAAGGACATGGAGAAACTGAAACCCTCATATAACTATGGGAAAATAAAGCGTTGCAGCTGCTATGGAAAACAGTTTGGTGATCCCTCAAAAAGTTAAACACAGAATTAAACATGATGAAGTTCAATTCCATTCCTAAGTATATACTGAAGATAAGGAAAAATATGTGTTCAAACAAACACTTGTACATAAACATTTCCAAAAGCATCATTCATAATAGCCAAAAAATTGGCAACACTCATACATCTATCAACTGATGAATGGATAAACAAAATGTGGTATATCATACTATATAATTAATCAGTCACAAAATATTAGCCATAAAAAGGAACTCAAGTCTGATGTTTACCACAACACAGATGAATCTTAAAATCATCATCCTTAGTGAAATAAAACATAAACAAAAAGCCATATATCATACGATTCTATTTAAATAAAATACCCAGAAAAGGTAAATTCATACAAACAGAAAGCAGACTGGTGGCTGAAAGAAACTGGAGCTAAGGGAACGGGGAATGACTGATTAATGGGTGCGTGGTGTCTTTCTGCCATGGTGAAGACATTCATGAACTAGATATTGGAGACAGCTGCCACACAGTAAGGAAAAACCAGTTAAACCACAGAAGTCTATCTGTAACAGACTGCAAAATCCCATCCACATTAAAGAGCAGAACCCACTCTCAGAACAGCCCAGTTCCTCTGAAACTTTAACAGATGTATGCATCGCCTGGTGATCTTGTTAACGTGCAGATTATGATTCAGTAGTTCTAGGGTGGGGTGTGAGATTTTTGCCTAATTTAGCTAGTAGGTGATATGCATGCATCTGGTCTAGGACCATACTCTGAGTAGCAAGACTCTAGAACAATGGTCTTTACATACATTTTAGAAGAAAATATAATACCTATCAAAAATTTAAAACACAAACAATATATGTGTATTTATTTTACACATTAGGTAAGGGAACTACTATAGTAATAGAGACCATGTATTAAAAATAATAGAGAAAATATCTACTTATTTTCAGCATGGAGTAAAAAGGACTGGGTTTACTTACCCACCTGTAACAATGGCAAAATAGGATAAAATATGTGAAACAATGATTTCAGATACTGAATAATGACAGAGTAATCCCTGAGAAGAGGAAAGTAAACAACATAATCTTGGATTATTGTCCAGAGAGTTTCCAAGTCACAGTTCCAGGAGATGAACCCTGAAGGTTTTTGGCAGTTAAGCAGACGGTGGGAGTCTGGGGACGCCATGGCAGCTACACTGCAGCTCAAAATAACCAGAGAGGAAAGAGGTAGACAAAGGGAAAGCTCTGAACATCTGATGAACACTCTGGTGTCTTCAAGTAAGTAATAATCAGTGAATAAGTATTAGGAAGCAACTTGAAGCAATGGGAAAAAACAACCAAATGGAGTAGAACTAAAAAAATGATACAATCTTCAGAGCTGGGAGTAACTCAGGTTCCCACTAGCCATGGTGGAAAAATTCATAATTCACAAGATGCTGGCTAGAATATCAAGAAATATATTAAAAAATGGAGAAAAGTAGCCTTAAGTTAAATGCTTCTCTGCTGCTGCTGCTGCTATGTCGCTTCAGTCATGTCCGACTCTGTGCAACCCCTTAGACGGCAGCCCACCAGGTTCCCCCATCCCTGGGATTCTCCTGGCAAGAACATTGGAGTGGGTTGCCATTTCCTTCTTCAATGCATCAAAGTGAAAAGTGAAAGTGAAGTCCCTCAGTAGTGTCTAACTCTTAGCAACCCCATGGACTGCAGCCTACCAGGCTCCTCCGTCCATGGGATTTTCCAGGCAAGAGTACTGGAGTGGGGTGCCATTGCCTTCTTCGAAATGCTTCTCTAGTCCTGCCTAAAATCATAAAAGCCTTGGAAGAACTACATTTTTCTCCAAGTAACTGTATCCCACAACAAAGCTCAAGAATATTAATAGAAATGCAAAAATAGCACCCAAGAAGATAAAATTCACTGTGTCTTGTGAATTAAAAAATAGAAAAAGGCAAATATAATAAATAAGGAGTAAAAATAAGTAAATGAAAAGGCATCCAAAAATGAGACAGAAAACAGAATCAGTAAATGAGGACACAGAAAATTACCATTACAGTATAACTGTATTCTATATATTCAAGAAAACTGAGCAGAGATTAAATAGCGTGCTTAAAAGAAATACTAAAAATATTAAAAGACGCAAACCAAAATTTTAGCACGAAAAATCTAAATCTGAGATGAAATAAACTGGATAGAATTAAAATTAAATTAGACATCACAGGAAAAAAAAAAAAAAAAACAAGAATAAACTTAAAGCTGTCCAAAATGAAACACAGACAATAAACAAAAAATAATAAGTATCAGTGAGCTCTGAGACAACTTAAAATAACTAATACAAGTTTAAGTGAGGTCCTCTGAGTACTAAAAAGGGGTACTATTTTAAGCAAAAAATTGTTGAAAGTTTTCCAAATCTGATGAAAACAAACCAACCCACAATCTGAGAAGACGAACAAATTCAAGCATAAGAAATATGAGAAGAATTATGTAAAGTCACATCATAATTAAATTGCCAAAAGTCAGTGATGAAATTAAAAATAGCCAAACATCGCATCAGAGCAGTATGTAAAGCAGCAGGAAAACACTGATTTATAATGAAGGGAAAAGTCAATTAATTAAAACAGATCAGGAAATAACACAGATGAAAGTAATAGTAAGAAGGAATATTTAAATAGGTTTTAAACTGTATTTTGTTGTTCAAGAAGCTAGAGGAAAGTAAGTAGACAGATGGAAAACACTAAACACACATACAAATGAACTTCTAGCAAAGAAAACTATACATGTCTCACTGAAAAGGATTAAGCACAGATTAGGTAATGCAGAAGCAAAGATTAATGAATCTGAAGATAGAGCATTAGAAAAGACCTGAAATGAAACACAGAAAAATGAACACAGCATTAGTGAATCATGACCCATATTCATGATTGATGGGAAATTTATAGCACTAAATATTTACATTAGAAAAGGAAAGGTCTGAAATCAATGATCTCACCTGCTTCCTTTAAAAAACTAGAAAAAGATCAAATGAAGCCCAGAGTAGTAAGAAAGGAAATAAAAAGTATAAATTTACTTACAGAAACCAAATAGAGAAAATTTAAACTTTTAAAGAGTATGGTAAGAAACAAAACTATCTTAAGATTCGATTTTAAAACTACAAAGAGAGCAAGAGAAGAAAAAAGGAACAGAGGGAAACTACAAAACAGCCAGAAAACAATTAGCAAAATGGCAGCACATACACACTTACCAATAATAAAATGTAAATGGACTAATTCTCCAATCAAAAGACAGAATGATTGAATGGATTAAAAAAAACAAGAGCCAGCTATATGCTGCGTATAGGAGACTCATTTCAGTTGTAAGACACAGACTCAAAAGTGAAGGAATGGAAAAAGATATTCCATACAAACAGAAACCAAAAGAAAGTCTTGGTAGCTACACTTACATAAAACAAAATAAACTTTAAAACTGTAACAACATATAAAGAAGGACATTACATAATGATAAAGGAGCCAGCCCAACAAGACGATATAGTATTTATAAACATTTACGCACCCAACACAAGAGCACCTAAATGTACACAGCAAATATTAACAGTCCTAAAATCCCATTTAAAAAGAAAGCTACTCACTCAGCACAAACAGTTTTTCCTGCTGATGTATGTGCAGATACTAAAACAGACTGATTATTATCAACACACTGAATGGCTTCTCTCTGAAAAGCATCAAGAATGAATGGATATTCCTATAAAAAAAATTAATATATGTATGAAGATACCTTGCCACATTGGAACATACTTAAAACCAAGAGATGCTACCCCCAGAAGCATTATGGAAGCATTTATGAGTCTATTTGGGAAACATTCTATCCATTCTAAACATTCTGTCTATCTTTTAACAAGACAGAATATGTTATTTCTGCTGTCTCATCTTTCAATTATTATATTATGCTTACACATATACTAATTACAACACAATTATTACCATATATTAAGAACATGCTTTATGGGAGGCACTGTGGAACACAGTTCCCACATATTAATCTCCACAGCAACTCCTAACATAGGTATAGTTTTCTCTCCCAGATGGGAACACTGAGAGTCTGAAAAGTCAAGTCCTCAATGAAGTTCACTCAGCAGAGGTAGAATAATATATCTATCAGACTTTAAAAATTCAAGTTTACCACACAGTATTGCCTTTTTTACTTAAAGAAAATGACTTGGAAAACCTACACTACTCTCTTATAGTCTATCAGGGATTCAAGATGCATTTAGTATCAGCATTAGAGTTTAAGTTTCATTAGAAACTTAGGCTCCAGAACTGTATGCAAAACATATTGTACACATGCATTTTTTTCTAGAGAAAGATTGATACTTTTCACTAGATTGTTTGAAATGGCTGAGAATTATGCTTAAAAATCTTATCAGATGATGCTTGGTTTTCAGTATGGTTGTTTACTGATTTGGTTCTCACCATATCTGACTTCCAGTGGAAGCTTCAGAGTGTGTATCTACATACACATACACACACACACACACATGGAAATATAAAAATCTCATTTTAAAGTTTACCTTTAAGATTTTTAGGAAAACAGACTCACAAAACTGTACCAACTGTACCGCTCAAGGTACAAACCTTTGCAGCTTTTCCAACTCGAGGTTTAAGTGGTAGATAATCTTCATCTGCAGGAAGTGCAACCTGATGTTTAAAAAAAAAAAATTACCATTCAAGAATTGATGCATTCAGCATACCATAATTAATGATGGTTTGAAAAATAAAGGTGATGAACTAAAGTGTTGCTGATAGTCTTAGACACTACAAAATTAAATAACCATCTTCAAGAACAAGGCAAATGCAAATATTACAACAGTCCAAAAAGTGTTTACCTAATAGTTATGTAATCAAAAGCATTTAAGTCTACCTCCCAAAAGAAACTTTATTAAGTTCTAGGACTTATCTCAGCTATCTTTGTATATTCTGTATCTAATGTACTTCTTGACAATGAATGCTCAAAAAAGCTGAATGGACATAAAAAGGGATGCCACTATATGAAAGAAAACTATATAGAATAAAGTATTCCCTGGAAGAGGAAGTTAATTTTCCTCTAGTGAAGATTAAGATCCGCAGAGCAGTCCACAATATACCTAAATTTCCAAGACTTAGGCCAAGTAGTGTATAAATAATAAGGGCAAAGTAAGGTACACAAAGAAGTCAGAAATCATTTCTAAGAGCAAAATTTTAACAAACAATTATGAAATAAGATTAGCTGTCTTAGAAATATTGAGAGATTGTTGGTAAACTTGCAATTCAATTGCAATCAAGATGACATGTGCCGCATTTCAAAAAGCAGTAAGTGGAACCTGACTATAATTAAGTGAAACAATAAATTATGAAACCTAATGAAAAATGTGTTAAAAGAAATGTGACACTCTAAATGGAATCTATAAAGGGGTAGAATTTGGAAGCTTATCCAGCATGCACTACAAAAATTCAGGAGGTATTTTTATTAGTGAATGAACCTTTCTAGGGGATAGGAATAGTTTTCATCAATCTTTCCCACATATTCTCCTTTTATGACTCTAAGAAACTTGTAAGTAGTTTCTGATTCCCAGGTAGTTTGATAGTAAGAGGATTACTTATCCATTAATTTTAGGACATTTCCTTCTTTTGCTACACTATACCATGAGTATGAAAGTGACTCTGTTCTAAAGAGCACAATTGCTGGCACACTGACAAAATCAGATTTCTGAATCTGAAAATGTTGGGACTAGATCCTCAGTCATGGTGTGATCCGATTTCACTTCCCTCACATTTCTCCCTGATACTCGCTATGACATGAACAAAAAACATTAACACAAGCAATTAAGATTTTAACATCTCTGAGATTTAATAGCAACAGCAACAACAAATTGTGTTTTCACATGTATGAGAATCAGTTTTATTTTTATTCTCTAAAAACAGTGTAACACTAATATAAGACAGATAGGGAGAAGAGAAATCTACAGGGACTAAGGAGTCAGAAAAAAAGAAAACCAATAGAAAAATCAAACAGACTTAGCAATTAGTTATTGGTGATTTTTGTCAGAATAGTTCGAAAGACATAGAGAAAGAAGAAATCTAACTACAGTAGACTAAAAGATGACTGGAAGGCTAAGAAGTTGAGCAGGGATTTTCTAAGCAGAGCAATCAATTAACACCACTGAAAAAAAAGGACTATATATACATATATACATATACATATATATATATGTGTGTGTGTGTGTGGTGTTTCTCTTTATATTCAGTGAATAACAAAATGTGCCTGGTGTTCAAAAGATAGGTACTAAATGAGTAACTACAATGGTGAAGAAGAAAAACAACACAGTGGTTAAAAGGAAAACATATAACGAAAGAGAAGCTTTTAAATATTCGTATGCTGATAAGAAAGGGAAAACAGAAAAGGAAACACTAAAAACAGTCAAGGAAAAACGGAGTGATCCAAGTCTTTGTGGAAGCAGGATAAGATACAACCAAGAACACTGACGGAGCAACCCTCCTCAGCCTAAACAATGCAGTGCCTTTCCCTTGGAGTGGACGTGACTCCAACTTGGTATCTTTGAACCCCTAGATAAAGTAAAGGTGACCTGCTAAAAAAAGTGAGAGGAGATAACAGGATGTAGGGTTTCAGGATAATCATGGAGGACAGAAGGAACCTTTGACCTCCTGAGAGCTAAATTTGTGTTTGGCTTTTCTTGCCCACCTTTTTAAGACCACAGCTTCAAAGAGGGTCTCATGTAAGTGTTCAATGTATGATCTAATGGATATTATACCCACCAAACTAAGTGCTATTCTAAAGGAACACAAGGAAATTTCAAGTAAAATAATATTTTAAAAAAAGTCTCCAAATCTACATCAATTTTTGTTAATCTAGAATTATTTTGCTTATTCAATAAAGACTTCTAGTAAGATTCCCCAACTATCTGTAGTAATAACTTGTCAGGTTACATGGTAAAGGCAAGGGGGCTTAATAGAAAGAACTAGTGTTACAGTTTCCTTAAACTCTCAGTGACAAAAGGTTACCACAAGCTATCCTTGACCACCATCTTGTGGCGAAACAATGTAACTGCAATGTATCGGTTGGCAGAGCAAGATGAAGAAAGCACAGGACCTGTAAAACATCACTGTTACTGACTTTAGGAGCACGGGAATGAAAACGTACTAAACTAAATACCTACTCTGTGCTGGGTATCTTACCTAATTTTCTTATATAATCTTCAGAACAATCCTATGATGTAAATCTTATTATTCTAAATTTACAAATTAGAAAACTAACATCAGAGGTTAAGAAATTTACCCAAGACTGTAGTTAGGAAAAGCACTGTCAGTATCTGAGCTCAGGTCTGAATACAAAGCCCCAGCTCCTTCCACTAGACTATGTACTCTGCAGAAAAGCTACTAATTGTTTCCAAAGCCCTAAAGCTAAACCCCTTGCTCATCAGACTAGATAATCCAAAGCAAAATCCCACTTACACCACCAACTTAATCATACACTGTTTGTGCTTACCTCATGTGTACACCCTTCGACAGTTTCAACCGACTGTACTTTGACTCTGGGCATCAGGTCAGCCAAACTTAAAAAAAATTATTAAAATTACATTAAAATATCGATAAATTACTGAGAATTATATAGGCTGAGAATTCAAAATGATCAGCTAGCATCTCTTATTACAAATACAAAACAAAGAGACTCCACGTAATTATTTAAAGAATTATGTTAACTTAGTTCCAGTGACTATTTTAAATAAAAAGTACTTCTACAAAGCATCATTACTTCAAAACACAATGATGCTTATAAAAACCATTACATGATAGAAAGTATAAAATAAACTAGCCTAATACAGATGTTGTTATAATTTTTAAGTGTTCCTTAGTCTCATCAGAATCCTAGCCTAATACAGATGTTGTTATAATTTTTAAGTGTTCCTTAGTCTCATCAGAATCCTAGCCTAATACAAATGTTGTTATAATTTTTAAGTGTTCCTTAGTCTCATCAGAATCCTAGGTTTTATTCATCTAGGTTCTCTGTTTAGACTCTTAAAGGACATGACTGTGAATAAATTAAAGAAAAATAGACGTATTTCTGCACAAGATTTATTATCCTCTCATTGACTGTACTTTTGTTTTTACTTTGAATTAATAACCACACTTTGGGTAAAACTCAAGGGTTATTACAAGACACAACAATGATTTTAAATTATCAATATTATTTTGTAACCTATTCCACTAGCTTGGACAAACAGTGCATCTTAAATGTTTCAGGGACACATCTATCACCATCTATAATACCTACTTTTGCTAGTCACAACAGCTAACTGGTTAAAAAAACAAACCAAAAAAAACACTGGAGTAAATTTTCCATTGTAGTGCCAAGCTAGAATACGGCAAACAAGGAGGGAAAAGCAAAGTCAGGAACATCATAACAACAGGAAACAGGTCAACCTAAGAAACTAGCATCAATATCTAGAAAGTTTCAACTTTTGAAACGAGAGAAACATTAACTATTTCAACCTCAGATATCCATGGGTCTCCCTCATTGATAGCAGTCTTAAGATTCATAGCCACTCTACTGCTGCATGCAAGAGTGAATCTAATTCCTCCTAGTGCTCCTTCTCAAGTCAGTTTTATTCTTTCCTTTTATCCCACACTTCCAGTGATCCTCTTCTTGAGACATTAACAAATAAATGGAACATGTCATTTCTTCATTTTAAAAAATCAGGCTTCAGGACTTCCATGGTGGTCCAGTCGGTGAAGAATCCACCTTCAGATGCAGGGGACACAGGTTCGACCCCTAGGTCTGGGTAGATCCCACATGCCATGGAGCAACTAAGCCTGTGCACTGCAACTACTGAGCCCTCGCGCTGCAACCACTGAAGCCTGAGTGCCCAGAGCTCTTGCTCCTCGACAGGAGCAGCCGCCACAACGAGAAGCCAGTGCACTGCAATGAAGACTAGGCCCTCCTCCCACAACTTGCGAAAGCCCACACCCAGCAACAAAGATCTTGTGCAGACCAAAAAAAAACAAAAAAAATCAAGCTTCAAGACTCTTTCTTAAAATTGGATTCAAAAATATTAAAAAATCTCTCTTTTCTATACTGTTTTCCATTTCCTCAAACACAGATAAACATTTTAGTTATATGTCTATTTGAGTATATAAAGAATATTTACCTTCATTTCTCTAATTCAACAAACAGATTCATAAAGTAACAACATATAAGCAACTTTCAAACCTTCAGGTAACTACCCATCCGGAGTTACCAACATTTATGATAGTGGAAATACTACCTTAAATCTTCAGTTATTGACTCTTCCACCCTGGGTTTTTTTCCAAAAATAGGTTCATCAGCACCCTCGAAGTCTGCATCTCTCTTGTTTTTTCCAACATTAGTTGACTCTGATTGTAATTTACCATCAAAACATTTTCTGAAAAGTAAAGAGGTTAGAATGAATTCTGAAACAGCACTTGTTACCTTAAGGGCAACTCCCATATAATATTATCTTTGTAAAATATACACTATTACCAGAAAAAGTCACATAAATAGATGTTACAAACCAAAACTGGCTAGAGCCCAGAATACTCTAATTTTAACTAATAAAACTGAATATTACTCCTTTTTCATTTCATATTTTCTTGGAAATTCTTTTAAAAATATTTTGCAACTCATATTAACAACTACTAACAAAATATTCTTAAAAGTTATAAAACACTGTTATACATTTACATGAGCACTTTCAATAAACATTAAATGCTTTTCTAATGGCATAGTATCAATATTTTGGAGAAAAAAATTTTTATGTGGTTGGATTTACTGGTTAAAAGTAGTGACAATCAACAGTGCTTGGTAAATTGGACATCAATAGGGTAATTCAATCTGACCCTTCTGCTCATTTACACAAAAATCAATATAGATACTAGATCTAATTGTAAAAGGCAAAAACAACAAAGCCTCTAAAAGATAAAACAAGAAAACTATCTTTATGCTTTATTAAACAACATAAAATTATTAACCAAAAAGTAATTCTGATGAATTGGACTGCATTGAAACTAAGAGCTTCTGTAAATCAAAAGGTACTATTGAGAGGAAAGAGGTGGGAAGAGAGGTGGGAGGGGGGGCTCAGGATGGGGGACATATGTACACCCATGTCTGATTCATGTCTATGTATGGGAAAAACCACTACAATACTGTAAAGAAATTTGCCTCCAATTAAAATAAATTAATTTTTAAAAAAGAGGAAAGACAAAGTGAGAAAAAACACACATATAACTAACAAAAGGCATATATATCTAAAATACTGGAAGACTACAAATTTAAAAAGATAACCCAATTTAAAAATGAGCAAAAGACTAGAACAGGCCCTTTATAAGAGGATATCCAAATCACCAATAAGCATATGAAAAGAAGCTCAGAAACCATTAATTACAGGAAAATGGAAATCAGACTATACAGTATCACACTCTTAAATTTTAGATCTCAGAATCCTTTTCCAGTCTAAAAGTTATTCAGTATTCCAAGGAATTTTGTTTATGTAGTCATATCTATTGATAGTTACAATATTAACTATTAAAACTGAAAAAATTTTAAGTTTAGTTATTCATTTTAAAATGGCAATAACTATTAGAAGTTAGGGCTTCCCCAACGGGTCAGTGGGTAAGAAATCCGCCTGCAATGCACAGAGACACAGGAGACATGGGTTCAATCCCTGGATGCGGAAGATCGCCTGGAGAAGGAAATGACAACACACCAGTATTTCTGCCTGGAAAATCCCATCAACAAAGGAGCCTGGCAGGTTCCAGTCCATGGGGTGGCAAAGAGTTGGACAAGACTGAGCACAAGGCAATACTGAGGCATAACTGATCTATTAGAAGTTAACATAAATAACATTTTCGACAGAAAATAAGTATTTCCCCAAAAAGATTTAAATGAGAATAATGGCACTGTTTTCTGTTATTCCAAGTCCCTTTAATGTCTAGCTTAATAGAAGGCAGCTGGACTCTCATCTATTTCAACTTGTGATATGGTTTTTGGCTTAAGTAGATGAAGAAAAATCCAGTCTCATATAGTTGAAAAGCAGCAGACTTTTCAGATAACTGGGAATATTCCTCTGACCCCATATCAAAACTTAATCATACTTTGAAAAGTACTGTTAGAGCTACACTCAAATGGATTCATGTCAATGTATGGCAAAACCAATACAGAATTGTAAAATAAAATAAAAAATAAATTAAAAAAAAAAGAATTTTACAATGTTGAGCAAAAGCTAGACACACAAAAAAATATATGAATCCATTTACACTATGTCTACAAACAGGAAAAAAAAAGGTAACACGTGGTTATCATGTTAGTCACTTTTCTGGAGGGAAAAGAGGAGGGAATTCTACAATATTCTACTTTTCATCCCAAATGGGGTTACATTTGCATGTTCACTTTATAAGAATTTGTCCCATGACTTCCACACCTTTCCACATGTTTTATTTCAATAGAAAATTTTTTTTAAGAGCCAATGAATACTAGTATTGATCTATATGCTATAATCTTTCTATAACAAGTTTATTCTTTGATGCTTAGCAAAACCTGAAATATATAAGACATCTCACCCTCAAGTTAGTGGAATAGGTATTCACAGTTATCCCATATTACTTACATGAATCTCCTTTGGACAAGCCATTAATATCTTTGGCTTTCAGTAAAAGAAGACATTTAAATGATAATTATGATTCCTCTAATTTTAACATTTTATTATTCAGTCTGAATTAGTAAGCATCAACCAAACCATTGTAATAAAAACCTACTAGCAGTTAATGATAACTACAAAACAAAGAAATATAGTTCCTATACCTTTGAGAAGTTTAAAAACCTAACTTCATGGTGGAATCTTTTCCTTCAGAAGAGTTCCATTATTCTTTAATATTGTATTCTTATCTAAACAACTGAATCTGAAGCTAATCAAGTCTCTACATCAGTACTGTTTAAGATATATACATGCAATTACTGATATAACTTTAAATTTCTAGTAACCATATTAAAATAGTTTCAAAAGAAGCCAATTTTAATATATTTCATTTAACTTCAAATATACTACATATTAAAATTTTAATATATAAAAATAAAAATGAACTACTGGATATTTTTTATATCAGGTCATCAAAATACAGTGTATATTTTCTATTTACAACACATCTCAATTCTGATTAGCTACATTTAAGTGCTCAACAGCTACTGGTAGGTAGTAGCTATTACTGCAGTCCCCACTTATCTGTGTCTTTGTTTTCCAAGGCTTCAGTTACCCTGGGTCAAATGAGGTCCAAAAATATTAAATGGAAAATTACAGAGGTAAATTATTTGTAAGTTTTAAACTGGACACCTTTCTGAGCAGCATGCTGAAATCTTGTGCATTCCTGCTCCATCCCACATGAGACACGAATCATTCCTAGGCCCACAGCATCCAGCTTGTTAGTCACTTAGTGTCTGTCTAAGTTCTCAGATCACTGAACTGGTATGGCAGTGCTTGTGTTTAAGAAATTCTTGTTTTACTCAATAATGGCCCCAAGCTGCAAAAGTAGTGATGTTGGCAATTTTGAGAGCCAAAGAGAAGCTGTCAAGTGCTTACTTTAAGTGAAAAGGTGAAAGTTCTCAACTTATATTTTATTATTAATAATTTTAATCTCTTATCATGCCTAATTTATAAATTATGCTTTCATAGATAGTATTACATTAAAAAAAAATACTATATACATGTTTTGGTACTCTCCAAGGTTCCAGGCATCCAGTGGAGCTCTTGGAACCTATCCCACTCAGATAAGGGATTGTTCAGTTGCTAAGCCATGTCCCCATGGACTGCAGCATGCTAGGCTTCCCTGTCCTTCACCATCTCCTGGAGTTTGCTCAAACTCATGTCCATTGATTCTGTGATGCTATCCGACCGTCTCACTCTCTGTCGGGGCCTTCTTCTCCAGATAAGGGGAGGGGACTACTATACATTGGATAGTTTAGCTCTAGATGTAAGGACTGCTACTGCTAAGTTGCTTCAGTCGTGTCCGACTCTGTGCGATCCCATAAACGGCGCCCACCAGGCTCCCCCGTCCCTGGAATTCTCCAGGCAAGAACACTGGAGTGGGTTGCCATTTCCTTCTCCAATGCATGAAAGTGAAAAGTGAAAGTGAAGTCACTCAGTCATGTCCGACTCTTTGCGACCCCATGGACTGCAGCCTACCAGGCTCCTCCATCCATGGGATCTTCCAGGCAAGAGTACTGGAGTGGGTTGCCATTGCATAATTGAGGATAGAGAAGCTAGTTAAATGATAGTATAAGAGCAATTTCAGGATGTGAGAAACCATACAGGACAAATGAGCTGGTTTCTCCTCTCATCTACACTTCCAGAAGAAATCAACAGCATAAGGAAAAAAGAGACTTGTAAAATAAAGGACTTTAGGGATGTAACAGGGGCCTCTCAGGTAGTGCTAGTGGTAAAGAACCCACCTGCCAATCCAGGAGACATAAGAGACGTGGGGTCAATCCCTGGGTGGGGAAGATCCCCTGGAGAGCAGGGCAACCCACTTCAGTATTCTTGCCTGGAGACACCCACAGACAGAGGAGCCTGGCAGGCTATAGTCCACTGGGTCTCAAAGAGTGGGACACTGCTTAGCAACTGAGCACGCATGCATGCATCTTCATAACATAATAGTTGCCCATTCAAACTACAGAAATTAATTATTTCTGTTTGGAAAAAAACAAAAATCATCTGTCCTTCCTCATTTTCCCTGAAAAGGTATCCAAAACTACTAAACCCTCTAACTTAATGACAGAGGAAGACTTTTTTTTTTCTCTTTTCTGTCATTCTTTCTTACATGTGACATTTCACATTCTTTGATTGTTCTGATGTCCCTCTAATCTCTGTCATGTGTATGAAAACTACACATTCCCAGAGAAATCTTCACTTCAAACAGTACCAATTCAAGTAACATCCAGATATATACCCTCAGTTCTGGTATTACTTAAATCCAAATTAAAACTGCCCAGTGGATACTTCAATACGGATACACTATCATCACTTCACTTTGCCTTGAGCCAAATTAATTTTCAAATCAAAGTCACCTATAAATTTCCCTATTTTTCTTCTTCCTGATATCCAAATTCAAAACATCTCTTTTGACCCCCTTTCCATTGTTCTCATTAAATTAAGCCTGTCAATTTTTTCCTTTACAACATATCGTTTTCCTTCCTTCTGTCACCTCCTGAGCTGAAGTCCTTATAATCTCATAATTAGACCATTTAAATACTTTTTAATTTACTTTTACTATCAGTGCCTTTCCTCTTTAAACATATCAACAAATGCTACCAAATTAATTTTTCTAAACTAACATTCTACTTCTCCAGTTACCAAGTTACATGTTCCCTGGGCACACTCCCCGACACACACTGGGTTTTTTAAAAATAAAAAGTCATCTGCCTGTTACTCAAGGCTCCTCATAATCTAAAACCAATTTATATCCTCTGCCTTATCTCTTGTAGTCCTAAGCAAACACTTCCTCTAGGCCAATCCGTGCTACCAAAAACATATATATATATAAGCATTAATAAGGAATTATTTCCTCAACTTAGATAGCTTCTTGCATGTAAGGCTCTCTGGACACCACAGATACCACTTTTCTGAACTTTAATAGCACTTCACTGTACATACAGCTTATTATATTCCAATCTCCTACTCTTTAAAATATGTATCTGTTCCACTTCCTTACTTCAAATAAAAATTCCTTGAAAGTAAAATTATGTCTAACTTAACTCAAGCATCTACTGGGTATCTTCCTCCAATGTCAAGAGTAAATTTTGTTCATTACCAAGGAATCATCTTATTTTAATTGACGTTTCAGGGACCAGTAATTTTTTAGGTTTTTCTTAATGAAATCAAAGAAAGTCAGCATCTAAGAATCCAATATATGCTAAGCACTGTTAGGCGCTTTACACATACTATCTCATTTAATCTTCACCAAAATCCTAGTGGTCGGCGCTATCACCTCATTATGAGCAAGAAAACTCCAGCTTGGAGACTGAATTTCTCTCCCTTCTGCTGCTATTTGCCCTGTCCTCTCCAAGTCACATTTTCTAAGCCTCTTAACCCTTTACTCAACTGGTGATTCGTTTCGTGTATTAAAGGCTCTGTGCCCAGTTGGTGCTGGTGCTGCGGGTGCAAAAGTTAAGAAAAAGCTGCCATGCCCTCACGACCCCACGGGTAGAGTCAGGCAGGAGCAGAGTCAGGCCTCACGCCGGCATCAGGGAATTGCAGGGCCAGGAACCCACGCTGCCTGCGGTCACCGGGAAACGCCAAGACCCAGCGTCCTCAAACCAACATTCTTCCTCCCTCTTCATTTTTCTCAACCCCCTTCACTTCCCTACTCCAATCATGTACACCCTACACCCACCCCACTTCTCGAGGTCTTCAAAAGACAGTACGATTTTCTTCCTTTAACACTGGTGTCATCTTCCTTACCCGGTCTTTTCTGCAGACCCTGGCGGACCCTTCCATTTCCCCTTCTCCTTTTCCTTGTCTTTTTTGGCTCCAGGAGCCGTGGTCGAGTCGTCCTCGAACACGCTGAAGAGCTCATCCCCGAAAGCGTCAGCCATCTTTCGAAGCGGCGAGACCCAATTTCCCTCCTACCCACAATGCTCCGCGACCGCACCGACAGTGACGACAGTGAGGCTAGGAGAAGCCTCAACAGGGGCCCGCAAGTGATAAAATTAGTGGAGTTACACAGTCGCCGAGACTTCTTCCACGCTTCCTTTTTCTTCTCTGATTTTTCCTTTCCTTTCCCACTGGCGGAGGAACAACTCCGTGGCTAAGAAAGGAGATCAGCCAGGATTCCCGGCAAGCCACAGACACCTGTGGGGCGGAGAGGAGGCGGGATCTTGGTGAGCCCGACCAATTACGAAGCAGCGGTCGTCCAGGCCCGAGAAGCCCGGATTGAGGGCGCAAGGTGGCGGCGTGGGAGTGGGGGAATGTGAAGATCTGTTGGAGGCCGTACGGGAGTGGTGCCGGCAGCTGGGCAGGGAGGGGTCTTCTGCCACAGCTGCAACATGGGTGGCAAGAACAAGAAACACAAGACGCCGGGGGCCGCGGCGGCCCGGGCTGCCGTGTCTGCTTCCAGAGCCAAATCCGCCGAGGCCGGAGCTACCGGGGAGGCCCAAAACAAGAAGCCAGTGTCCAGGCCGGCCCCAGCCGCCGCTGCCAGCACCAGGGAGCCCCGGGTCAAGCAAGGTACGAACGATCAGGCCCCGGACTCCTCCGGAGCCTCAACTACCAGTCCCGAGGGAGAACCTTTCGCACGTGGGCAGACCCTCGATCTTAAAATTTATTTCACACCCCGAGCTGCTGTCTCCCCATCTGGTAGCCTTGTTTTAGATTAGTGTAGGCTGTTCGGGCCTCCAGAGTTCCGACGGTAGCGTCCTCCACCTAACCTCCATTTGCCTTGAGAAGAAACAAAAAAAATTTGCATTAGCTCTCGTTTCTGCAGGGATCAGTCCTGAGCCGCCCTCTAAACTAGCGAGGCGAATGCAGAGTTGTTAACCTCCCAGAGCCAGACCCTTTTCCTCCTTGCTTCTCAGACCATTTTCAGCCACGATGTAGCGTTTCCACGTGTTATGGAAAAATCAGTAGTTAATAAGAATTTCAGCTCTTACACCCCGAATATGGTTATAATCTATTGTAAAATTTGTCAGCGTTCTTTTCCGCAGCAGTGCATTTTTGCTTCTTGTGCATTTTGGTTTGATAACTCATCTTGGGGATTGCCAGTTCTGGCTGCGGATCAACGGGCCTCTTTTACAGCTGATTTCAAAAGATGGACAGTTATACGCTATTTTGTTCTGCTTAGCGTGTTTGCTTGTTCTTACAGAAATATTCGTCCAACAAATATGTATTGAAAACCTCCGTGTACGGGATGAGCAAAAGAAATAATCACTACTCTTGGAGCTTGCCAGTCTAATGGCAGTAGTTACACAAACATTGCTTTATGATTGTTAAGTGTGGCTAGGAAAGAGAACGTTACAGGGTAATCTGATTTTTACTGGGAAAAAGGAGGACTGTTGGATGGTGTCTTTGAGAAAGTGATGGTATTGGGGGGATGGATTGGTATTAACTCCATGAAAAATGGGGGGAATAGTATTTCTGTGCAGGAAGAACACTACATGCCAAGATCTTGTGTCAGGAAAGAGCATGGGCCTTTGAGATACTCAGAACGTAAACATTGCCTAAGGAGGAAAGGAGATGAGACTGAAGTAGGGGGTAACAAACTTTCACTTAGAAGATGAATAATAATTCTTTGTCCTGCAACTTATCATAATAGTTTAACTACAGAATTGCTATGCCTCAATTGGAAATGTATAGTATTTTTTTCTTGACGATTCTGTGGCACTTTTACTCTGTGAATCAACCTCTTCCTTTTTGTGCTGTTCCTCTGAGTTCTTTGAACTTTCTAATAGTCATTTGTTGTGTTCTTTGGCTCCCAGTCCCCCAACCCCAAAATGTGACAGTTGCTGAACGTGTCAGTCTAACAGCATGATTCCCTCTCCAGCCCTTCCAGAAGAACTCATCTACTTCCGTTACTTCCATCTTTTCCTGTGTAGGTGACTCCTCAATCAGCACGCCCAGTCGTGGTCTTTATTCCAAGCTCAAGTCAGCCATTTCTACACTGACTTGGAGATCTGGCCCTACTTTGCAAGCATGTCAAATTTAATAACATGGCTAATTACTCTCTCCCAAACTAGCTTCTCCTGTGACTTCTTTGTTTCTGTTTTTCCATATTCCTCTCTATTCAGTGTCGGTAGTTATATTTTTATGCCTTCCCTTCTTCTTCACATCCAATCAGTTCTCAAGCTCCATGTAGTCTTTGTTGATTTGTCTTCCCTGTATGCCCCTTTTCACTTTTGATTTATACTATTCATACCTCATTTTAGGCACTCATGAATTTCTGGAGTATGAGCGCAGCCTTCTAATGGATCTCCCTAGCTGTGTTCTTTTTTCCTCCTGCAGTCTGTCCTGCATAAAGGAATGGATTGATCTTCAGAATCACTGCATTGGTTATATTACTTCCCAAGTTGTTCTACAGCATTTTTACTGACATTGAGATAAAGTACCACCCATTCAGCTTGTATCTGAGACCACCCTTTCTAGCCTTTTTACTAGTTCCTGTATTGTGTGTGTATGCTCTATGTGTGTAACTCTTTGTGAGCCTGTGGACTATAGCCCACCAGGCTTCTCCGTCCATGGCATTTTTCAGGCAAGAATAGTGGAGTGGGTTGCCATTTCCTCCTCCAGGAGATCTTCCCAAACCAGGGTTGAACCCAGGTCTCCTGCGTCTCCTGCTTTACAGGCAGATTCTTTACTCCTGAGCCACCAGGGAAGCTAATTCTGGTATTCACCTATAACACTTTCTGTGTGTTTTCACTGCCCCAAATTCAGCTTTTGGCTTTCTTCGTCCTTGTGTTTATTCTTGCCATTTTCTTTTATGGAATGGCATCTATCCCTAACACTGTCTACCAGAATCCTGTAATACCCACCTCAGATAGCAACTACTTTTTAAATTCTTCCTATTTCCACAGCTCGTGTATCATCGATGTTTGAATCACTCTTTTTGATATTTAGATCTGAGGAATTACATATTTTATCTGTCCTACAAAATTATAGGAGGTAAGAACTGTTTCGTGGATACGTATTAATATCCCTCAATCTCTACTCAAATGTTCTGAATATAGTCATCCAAAAAATTTCTTGGATAAGTGACAAGGAAAAATCACAGAAATTAAGACCAAGAAATCGAGAGAACATGAGAGGTTATCTACCAAATTTGTAGAAAATTTCATGTAACCATAAATCAATATCTGTATATATAGGAGATAAATAAAATGTTGCAATGTGATTTCCACTTTATTTTGTTAGTTTTCTTTTTTCTGTTTGGATATTTTTATATATAATAGGCTTACCTGGAAGAAAAAGTGACAAAATACACAGAAAAAATTACCTCTAAACTCTTTTTTGTTCCTAATGTAAATGTTAGTATTTTACTCCCCTTCCACCTCCCTTTGTCTTTTCAAACAATTTGAAGAATTGTACATAGCATATGTCCTCAAAATTGAACTCTCATCTATATAGAAATTGACTAGTGCTACAGAATAGTTCTTGGCGCAGTTCGGGTGTTCTTCCACTTCTGTTTTTTCATTTCTTTTGTTCATCAAATAATTCTTGAAGAGCTGCTATGTGTCAGGAAAGATTTGAGGTACAGAGGATACCGTAAGAACAGAACAGCCTGAGATTACTGCTTATATGACTGAAGATTGGTGGAGGCTACTCACAACCATAAGGCTTGCGTTTATGAAAATTATTAAACCTAGTTGAGACTTAAAATCTTAAGAGGGAAATAAGACAAGGGGACTGATGTCTTGAATGAATTCATGAAAGCCATTATAAATATTTTTTTGGGTCACCAAAATAAAACAGAAAAAGTGCGGTCAAGGAAAACAGTGTCTTGGTAAAGAATAAATCAGTGGTACAGTCTGTTTGATTTAGAACAGAAATGGCTTTTTTGAGGAATCCTGCTGAGATGATTTGTAGCAACCAGCTATTACATCTGGAGAAAGAGTGAGGCTTAGGGAACAAAGGCGAAGGCCCGAAGGTGGGAACTTGAAATGAAGTAGTCAGACAAAGTCTGTGTGGGTGGAGTGAAAGACCGGGGACTGGTGTTGGTATTAAATGGGGAAGAGACCTTAGCTAGGATTAGTCAGGTAGCTGTGGCTCTGTGGACTTCCTCAGACACCCTGACTGCTTCGATTATGCGTTGGTACCCCACTCCAGTACTCTTGTCTGGAGAATCCCACGGACGGAGGAGCCTGGTGGGCTGCAGTCCATGGGGTCGCAAAGAGTCGGACACGACTGAGCGACTTCACTTTCACTTTCACGCATTGGAGAAGGAAATGGCAACCCACTCCAGTGTTCTTGCCTGGAGAATCCCAGGGACAGGGAGCCTGGTGGGCTGCCGTCTATGGGGTCGCACAGAGTTGGACACGACTGAAGTGACTTAGCAGTAGCAGTAGCAGCTCTCATTTATTCTCCAGATACTCTGTAGTTCCCCTTTATAGCTTACTTGGATAATTAGTTGCTTAATTACTTCATCAAAATAGCACTGTGAGGACAAGACTGAGTCTTATTCCTGACTGGATCTCTTGGCTGATTTGGATGCTCTTGCAGATGTGTGCTGTTGGTCAGAAGGGAGCCAGGGTGCCTCAATCCACCGATCACCAGCATCAGCATCTCACAGTGAATGTCTCAGTGATAGTAGATGGTTACAATCACTGTATGATGTAAAATGCAATACTGTGTAAAAGGAATATATTCTAAGAGTATTGGGCAACAGGAAACTGATTCTGGCTGATGCCTCTTCTTCCTCACTGAGTCGTCTTGAGGAAATTACTTAGTTTTTCTGTGCTTCAGCTTTAATAAGTATTTCTGAGAGCCAGTTACATAAGTTCCATTGTCCATGTATAGTCATTATAAATTGAAATGCTTAGTGCATTTGCCTTGAAGATATGTACTACACACTAACTTCCTTATTTCCAGTCAAATTTCCAGTAACTCCCTTCTTCTGAAACAAAACCAAAACTTGGAGAATGGTTCCTAAACAGCAAAAAAGGTAACTGTCATACATCTTACGCAGGTTACTTGGCAAAAGAATGGGGACCATTTTTATTGCATGCCCTTTTGACTTAGGATTGTATTTGAAAATAGGATTACTCATGTCCAAGTTTTGATATCTATTTTCTTCTGGTGCCATCACTCTTTTCCTAGGTAACAGATTAGAATTTGGGACTGGGGAGCTGTTAGGTTTCCATTCTGAAAGTTGGCTGGCTGATAGGAGAGGAGACCAATTTAAGAGTCTCAGAGAATTGGGAAGGCTCTGCAAGCCTGTTGGCACAATAATAGATATTCATAATAAATATTACATCATGAAATGCTTTGAATTTTGCTTATTGTAGTATTATTATGGCAGAAAGTGTAGAAGGACTTCTTTCAGATTGTTTTAAAATGCATCTCAAAGTTTGGAGTTTTTATTCATATTGATTAAAAAACATTTGTTAGCATGTTTTAGGAAGAATTTGAAAATGAAAGGGCCTTACTGGTTAACTTGATTTAATTGCTAATTTCCCTGGCATGATCTCATTATTACTTCAGTTTCTCAAAGTATTGATTAAAATGAAAGCACACCATTTTCAGAGACCCTGACTGACACCCAGGGAATGCACAGCAGTATGAATGTTCATTCCCCTCTTGATGTTCTGATCTTGATGTTCTAGATCTTCTTTTATTGGCCCTCTGGAAGTTTGCAGTATAAACTGACCTCAAGCAAGTGATATGATTGGATGTTTTAGGTGCAATACTTGGAGGAGACAAATGAGAACTGACTGCAGTCTTCAGTTCACTAAAAGACAAAACCAATCCAGGGTCTCCTGATGGTCCAGTGAATAGAACTTGGCATTTTCACTGCCAAGTTCAGTTACTGGTTAGGAAACTAAGATCCTGCAAGTGGTGTGGCACTGCCAAAACAAGAAAGAAAATAAAGCAAAAGTTACTAAAGGAATTTACAATCTTACCTCTGACAGTAACACGTCAACCTTGAACTGTTTCTCAGTATTCTCTCGGTAATGAAACATCCATCTGTAGAAAAGGTTAATGGTTGGGGGCCGGAGTTGGGGGGAGGGGGTTGCCTCTGCATGGGTTTAGGGATTGATTAGTATGCTAAATTTGTGAATGAATTTACTACAACTGGTAAGACCCCCAGAAATGATTAAAGACTGCTGATATGTACTCTATGACCATTGACATTAGTTTATGAACAAGGTTACTAGGATTAAGGTACAGTCTGAGACTAAAAGATGAGGAAAACCATACTATACCAGAATTCTTGTTATCTTTTAACATATTTACTAGTGTTTTAAAATGAACAACCTGCTGTAAGTCAACAGAGACTAAAATCCTTGAATTTAAAATTATAACAAGCAACTCTTTAATGTTAGGTTTCTCTAAGTGAAAAAAAAAATTCTTGTTTTAAGATTTATAAAAGCAGAGTAACTAGGTTTTGTACTAGGATTATTTTTATATAGCTGTGGTCTCAAAAGTGTGCTCAGGGGATCCTGGGGAATTATTGAGACCTTTCTAGCCAAGGCTTAATGAGATCAAACTATATTCATAGTCTAAAATGTTATTTGTCATTTTCATTTATATTTTCTCACTAGTGTACAGTGACTACTTGATGTGTAATGTTATAGAAGATTAAATGCAGAAGCTAGACATTAAGAGATTTGCGAAAGTAGAAAAGTTTTTTTATCTAATAAAAAATCTTTTCATAAAAGTAATACTTATTTTAACACATAGTAAAATTTATTTTCAATGAATTAATGTTTTTGAGTTTTTCTCTTTTATCAATATGTGATAAATATCGCTATTATAACCCACATAAACAAAAAGTACTTGGGATCTTCAGTCATTTTTAAGAGAGAAGGAGATCATGAGACCAAAGTTTGAAAATAAACTTTATTCCTTCCTGGTTAGTCATTGTTAGAAGACTGATAACATATAGTATTTCTATTGACTGGAACAGACTTGACAACTATAGCAGATTCAGTAGTGTTCACCCAAACATTCACGTCTACCTGGAACCTCAGAATGTGATCTTTTTTGGAAAAAAGATCATTGCAGATGTAATTGGTTAAGGATCTCGAGATGAAATCATCCTGGATTTAAGGAGAGCCCTAAGCCCAGTGACTAGGGTCCAAAGAAAGGAGAGGGAGATTTGGACACAGACAGAAGGAATAAGGCCATGTGAAGGCCCATTTTAGGAGTGAGACAAGCCAGGAAACACCTGGGATCGCCAGAAGAAGGAAGAAAAGAGTTACCTCGAGCCATCAGATGAAGTATGGTCCTACTGACACCTTGATTTTGGACTTCTAGCCTCCAGAATTATGAGAGAATGTTTCTGTATATTCAGCCACCAAGTCCATGATAATTTGTTTCAGCAGCCTTGGATACTGATACAGCAACCTTGTACTCAGCAGGAGACATGATAGGTGCTCCCACTTCCTTTTTCTCTTCAGAGTTACCCATCTTCTCTGCCAGGAATCAAATATCCTCTAAGAGGTCTTCCTTCAGCTAGCTGCTGAAGCATTTGCACTCTGTGAGAAACTAGTTAACCCAGAGAATGCTAAACAGTAAAATGTTTTCAAAAATTGAGCAGTATTGCTGCCTTCTGGATTGGGTTATTTGGTAAAGTGGAAAAGAAAGAGTTGAGATCAAATATGTAATATTTAGTGATCTTTAGACAAAAATTAAAGTAGTGTAATGGATATTGATCATTAAATTACCTTGACTATTTATTGTCTGTTATGTATAGGTCCGAAAATTTACAGTTTTAATTCTGCAAATGATTCTGGTGGTCCTGCAAATCTGGATAAATCTATTCTGAAAGTGAGTACCCACGTTTTGAGTCATTCCAAGAAATGTTACCTTAAAAAAAAAAAAGTACTCTTAAATGTAAGCAAATGATGGGATATTTTAAAATTTGTAAATAGTACACTAATTACTCATCTATACGAAATAAAAAGTAAATCATACTTTTTATGGTAAAAAGTAAATGATAAAAATACTTTTATGATAAAATTAAATCATCTGTTGAGAGCCTCTAAGAAATTAAGGAAGAGCTGGGTAAGGTCCAGACTTCTAAGTCTAGCATACACATCCCTTCAGATCTGACTTGGCATACCTTTCCAGCCTTCTCCATTACTCTCCTCCACTTGAAATTTTAGTTCACATCTCATTGTTCCCCTAAATCCCATATGATTTTATGACTCCAGGCTTTTGTCCATAGGCTCTCTGGCTAGAAAGCTCTACTTCCCCTTCTTATGTCTTAATAATGACATGCTGGGTTATAGTTTTTCTATATGTTTCTTGTGCTAAACTGAATTCCTAAAGTATGTTTTTGTGCCTTGCTCATAGTGAGCATTCATTAAAGATGTGACCAAAGGAAGATATATTTGAGGGTAGATGGTTATGTAATCTTAAGTATATGGAAACAACAGAAGATAAAATGGCCAGTAGGAAAAAAATTGAAGACAAACAGTGGAAGCCAAAATAGTTTGTGTAATCTAATATTACAATTTATGTTAGTATAAGTTTTTACTTGATTTGCCCCTCTTTTAGGATTGCATGCATTCTTTCAGGCAGTGTGCTTAGGTTGCTTTATATTAAGGCACATTTCTGGGTTCCTTCCCCAAGGATTCAGATTCAACATATTTAATAAGGCTTAGGAATCTGTCTCTGTGGTGGCAACATAAGGGTGGTCCAAGGAAATGTCATGAGATACATGGCTTCAAGAGGCTTTGTAAAAGGATTTTTGTCTTGCCAGATATTGTTGTTTTTATCATACCTCATTTTTCCTTAAATATGTGAAAGGAATGTGATACAGTGAATGGTATTCCAATATAATCACTGTATCTGATTTCAGCTGAAATTCTGGGCTTGGTTGGTAGGGATATAGAAAACTGATTCCTTCTAATTATTTAATTATTAAATGTTATTTAGTAATTCATCTTCTAATTGACATGATCTTTTTGGTCTCAATAGGTGGTAATTAATAACAAACTAGAGCAAAAAATTATTGGAGTGATAAATGAACATAAAAAGCAAAATAATGACAAGGGAGTGATTTCTGGAAGACTTACTGCCAAAAAATTACAGGTATTTTGCAAACTTTTTTTTAAAGTTACTTATTTTCAGTGGAGCACTTAAAAAAATTTTTTTTTCATTGAAAGACAATTGCTTTACAGAATTTTGTGGTTTTCTGTCATACATCAGTAAGAATCAGCCATAGGTACAACCCATGTCTCCTCTCTCCCAGACATCCCTCCCATCTCCCTCCCAACCCCACCCTTCAGCCTGTCGCAGAGCCCTGTTTGAGTTCCCTGAGTCATATAGCAAATTCCCGTTTTCTATCTGTTTTACACATGATATTGTAAATTTCTGTGTTATTCTCTCCATACATCTCCCCTTCTCCCTCCTCTCCTTCCACCTTGTCCATAGGTCCATTTGCTATGTCTCTTTCTCCCTTGCTGCCCTGAAAATAAATTCATCAGTGCCATCTCTTCAGATTCCATATATATGTGTCAGTAATGATATTTATATTTCTCTGACTTACTTCGCTCTGTATAATGGGCTCTAGTTTCGTCCACCTCATTAGAACAGATTCAAATGCATTCCTTTTTATGGCTGAGTAGTATTCCATTGTAAATATGTACCACAGCTTCTTTATCCATTCATCTGTCAGTGGACATCAAGGTTGTTTCTGTGTTCTAGCTATTGTAAATAGTGCTGCAGTGAACATTGGGATACATGTGTCTTTTTCAGTTTTGGTTTCCTCAGGGTATATGCCTAGGAGTGGGATTGCTGGGTCATATGGTTTTTAAGCTTTTTAAGGAGTCTCCATACCATCTTCCATACTGGCTGTATCAGTTTACATTCCCACCAGCAATGCAAGAGTGTTCCCTTGACTTTTCAGCTTCCATTGAAATTTCATGTAGATTAGTTCCATCTGCAAAAATGAGAAAGAAGTTGTGCCAAATGTGAGTGTACACATTAAAATAGTGATATGAAAATTACATCCCCCAAATTATGTTGGACTTGTAGTGGGCACTTTGCTTACATTTTCTCTGACACACCAGTGCTGGAAGGTATTTTGCCCCATTTTTCAAATGAAGAAATTGAGGCTTAGAAGGATTACATAAATTATAGCCTGAGGTTGTTAATTACTAAATAGCAAAATAAAAAGGCTTCTCTGATGGCTTAGAAGTAAAGCCTCTGCCTGCAATGAGGGAGACCTGGTTTTGATCCCTGGAGAAGGCAATGGCAACTCACTCCAGTACTCTTGCCTGGAAAATTCCGTGGGCTACAATCCATGGGGTCGAAAAGAGTTGGACACGATTGAGCTTTTCACTTTTCACTTTCAAAATAAAAGCAGTATGAATTTCAACCCAGTCTTGCCCAGATCTGAAAATGTTTTAGAAAGTACATTAAAAAGTTTTACTTTTTATATGAACATGTTCACTGAAGCACTGCTTATGATTTAAGAAACAGAAAACATTCCAAGTGAGCACCAGTAGGAAAATGTATAGTTAGATTATGATATATCTATCCAGTGGAATATTCTGTAACTATTACAAGTGATGAACAATTTCTAATAATTTGGGAAGATGCTTAGTTATAATGTTAAATAAAATTTGTTTTTAAAAAAATCACAGAAAAATGACTGAAGGACCCACATTGCATTGCAAACAGTATCTTTGGATAGTGAGAATATGAGCAATTTCTCCTGGTCCTTTTTTATTTTTCTGTAGTTCTCAAATTCCCTAGTTCTCAAATAAAATAATTCTTCAAACTGGAAAAAAAGAGAAAAAGATACTTTTGAAGTTATAATTTGTGTCAGAATTTCTGTTTTAAAATGAATGGGAGAATACACTTAGTAATGAAAAAACAGAAAATTGACAGAATGGCTTTTTTACATTTCCCTTCCATAGGATTTATACATGGCTTTACAAGCATTTTCGTTTAAAACTAAGGACATTGAAGATGCCATGACTAACACACTCTTACATGGCGGTGATCTTCATTCTGCCTTGGATTGGCTCTGTTTAAACCTTTCAGATGGTAAGCAGTATTACAACAGTCTTTTAGTTTATAAAACCTTTTGAAATAATTTGTGTTTATGATATTTGTAGAAAGCTTTTGGTTTGCACTTAAATTTTTTTTCACTGTGTTATAATTATTTTTAAAATATTCTTACCCTTTTCTGGTCTTTTTGGTATATTATTCTTAAAGATTATAGTCTGTGCAAGAAAAAATTATTTTTGTGTGTGTTGCTTTCAGTTGTTAATGGCCATTTTACAATGCACATTATACAGCATATTCTCGACTGTCTGTAACCTATCAGGCTGTGTACCTGGTTTTGGTTTAGAAATTAGGGCTATCTTGCTTTGTGTAAATAATATTTAATTAAGCACAGGTTTCAGGCTGTAATCTTTGGCAAGATCCTGGAATGTAAATTGCTTCTATGACTGATTAAGATTACTACCACATGCAACCAAGGAGGAGGGGAAAGTTAAGATTTTCTTATGAAAATTTAGGCATCTAGCACTTTGAGGGTGAAATGGCCAAATCGAGGTGGGTTGGTTTTTGTCTAGAGAGTGTTCCCACTGGTTTGATGATAAAACAACTTTCATTGTAGGATTTCTATTCCTAGGAGATGAACAGTAGAAGAAAGTTAAGTGCTCTTTGTTTAGACAGGTTTTATGCATGTGTTTAATAAATATTTGTATGTTTTCTGTATCATGTACATTATTTTTATCCCAATTTCTCTTAAGATGCGCTTCCTGAAGGATTCAGTCAGGAATTTGAAGAGCAACAACCTAAAAGTAGGCCAAAATTTCAGTATCCTCAAACGCAAGCCACTATTTCACCTCCATTGCAACCTAAAACCAAAAAGAAGGAAGAGGATCCTAAGATCATGGTAATTTAAGAATTCAACATTTAAAGTGTAAAATCAGAGGGAAACATGTATAACAGTTCATAAGAGTATAAGTATTAGGTTGCAGTTATGTTTTTACTCATTGAAAATGTGTAATGGGTTTGCCAGATTCATTATCATTGTTGTTTCACTTATCTATTGCTACATAACAAACCACCCGAAAATGGAGTGACTCAAACCAACATTTTATTCCTTATGATTTTGCAGTTTGGACTGAGCTCAGCTAGGCAGTTTGTCTAATCCAAGAGGTATCTCCTCAGGCTAGAACATCCAAAATGGTTTATTTACTCACATGACTAGAGCCTGAGCTGGGATCTTGCTAGCAAGGCACCTCTCTCTCCACATGATTAGCTTAGGTTTCCTCTTACATTTTGATATTAGAATGGTCAGACTTCTTAATTGACATCTGGCTTCCAAAAGCAAGTATCTCAAGATAGTAAACACCAGTGTACAAATTTTTATCAAGCCTCTGCTTGTATCACTCTTGCTAATGTTGCATTGGCTGAAGCAAGTCATGTGGCCAATTCAGAATCTTTGTGGAAGGGGGTTACAGAAAGGCACTGATACTGGAAGGTGTACTTCCTTAGGGCATTATACACAAATACTTTGCATATCATAAAACATCTGTGAACATGGGTGAACCTAGAGAACATTATGCTAAGTTAAATAAGCTAGTCACAGAAAGACAAATATTGCCTGATGTCACTTATATGAAGTACCTAAAATAGTCATGTTCATAGAAACAGAATGGTAGTTACCAGGGGCTAAAGGGAGAAGGGGCAAATGGGAAAATGTTGCTTAATGGTAATAAAATTTCAGTTATGCAATATCAATAAATTCTAGACATCTGCTGTTCAACATAGTGCCTGTAGTCAACAGAACAGTATTGTGTACTTTAAAATATGTTAAGAGGATAGATCTCATGTTAAGCTTTCTTACCACAACCACACCTCTCCCCACAGCAATACACACACACACACACACACAAAGGAACGCTCAAGAATTTTTGAAAGTAACAGGTACATTTAGTACCTTGGTTGTAGTATCATGTGGGATCATGGGTATATCAGTCCGTTTAGTCACTCAGTCATGTCCAACTCTTTGCGACCCCATGGACTGCAACACACCAGGCTTCCTTGTCCATCACCAACTTCCAGAGCTTGCTCAAACTCATGTCATTCGAGTCGGTGATGCCATCCAACCATCTCATCCTCTGTCATCCCTTCTCCTCCTGCCCTCAGTCTTTCCTAGCATTAGGGTCTTTTCCAATGAATCAGTTCTTCACATCAGGTGGCCAAAGTATTGGAGCTTCAGCTTTAGCATCCATGATGTAAACATATGTCCAAACTCATCAAAATGATGAGTGTATGTATATATAATAGTTAAAACCACAATAATATGTACAATTGTTAATGTATCAGACCTCAGTAAAGCTTAAAAATAAATAAAAATCTGTGGAAACTGCATCTGCACAAAACCACTGTTAAAGAATAACACAGGTTTTTCACAGTTCTATCAGTTTTTTGCCTCTTTATGTAAATGGATTCTTTGAACTATGTAAGTTTAGACTTACAAAGTAATGCTGAGTTCTACTCATTTGTCCTTCACCATGATTTTTGAGACTTACGTGTCTACTGTTTCTGAGTGTAAAGAAATTATAAAAGCAGTGACACTTGATAGTTTTGACATCTTTTTCTAATTTTGATTTTTCAGATATTTGTTGTTTTTTTTCCTAGCCAAAAAAGGATGAAAAAAATTTGGAAGTAAATATGAAAGAATGGATTTTGCGATATGCTGAACAACAAAATGAAGAAAAGAGTGAGACTTCTAAAAGTATAGAAGAGGAAAAATTTGACCCTGTGAGTAGAAATTTGTGTTAATCTTATAGTTGGATATTCCTTGCAAAATACTTAAGTTTTCTAAGACTTAGTTTCCTCATTTGTAAATTGAAGAAGTAGTTATCTCTAGGGGTTTATGTGAGAGTTAAATAAAACAACACTTAGGGAAAAACATGACACGAAATAACCATTCAATAAATGTTGTTACATCACTCCCATGTCTAAAGAGACAGTTGCCAAATATTTTTAAATGATTAAGTATTAAGAGTATGCTAAATGATTCGGATAATTTTAAAAGCACATTATTTTATAAACGAAAGCCTTTGCCTGAACAGAGAAAACCTACATATCATAAGATAAACTAAAAATATTAGATTAAGTGAAAAAATCAAGTTGTAGGAAGAAAATAACAATACATATATCTGATTAAAGACTTCTATCTAGAATTTATAAAGAAGTTTTAAAAGGACAACAGGCATTTTACAAAAGCAGATATTTGGATGGCCAATAAACATGTAAAAATAACTTCAACATTGCTAGTTGTGGGAAAAATGAAAATGAAAACTGCAATGAAATACTACTATATATCTATCAAAATGGCTAAAATTAAAAGATCAGTAATACCAAATGTTGGGAGGATATGAAGCAACCGAACACTCCTGCACTGATTGTAGGAGTACAACTACTTTGGAAAACTGTCACTTTCTTATGAAGTTAGACATACATTTACCATATGACCTAACAATTTCATTCCTAGGTATTTACTCAATAAAAATGAAAATGTCATAAAAAAGCTTGTACACAAATATTCATAGCAGTTTTATTAATAACAGCCAAACACTGTAAGCAGCTTTCAAAATCATTATATAAGAATGAAAGGCACAAATAAGTACATGCTGAACAATTTCATTATATTAAATTCTAGAAAAGTCATCTATGCAAAATCAATCTCTAGTAAGAGAAACCAGATCAGTGGTTGTCTGAGCCCACGGATGGAGGAAGGAGATTGACTGTTAGGCATGATGGGGAAACTTTTGGGGATGATGGCAGTGATTTATGTCTTTATGATGATGGTTATGTGGATATATACGTTTATCAAACACATTCTATACACTTAAAATGGGTATGTTTTGTTATAAGCGAATCATACCTTTATAAAGTTGATTTAGAATGAAAAAAGGAAGTTGTACAACAGCATGTGTAGTATAATGAACTCATTTGAGTAAAAGAATACATACACACACTCACACACACATATATTTGTATCCTTTTGTATGCAAAGGAGACATCTGGAGAAATACACAAGAAGCTATTACTAGTGAACAGGACTGGAGTTAGTAGGGTGGATTATACTCTTCTGTATCCTCTGAGTTTTTTTTTTTTAACAAAAGCACAACAGGACAAATCCATACTTTTATTTATTTTCAAGAAGTTTAAATTCTCGAAGGGTACAGCATCACACGAATTCTGTGTCCAGTGGCGTTAGCAGGAAGGTTGCTTTGGAATTTGGCACGAACCATGCCACTGTTTCCATGAGCTCGAGTGATCTTTCCCCAGATTACTCTGGTTTTGTTAGGTTTTCCACCAGGAGTTACTGTGTTGTTTTTTGCTTTGTACACATAAGCACATCTCTTGCCTAAATAGAATTCCGTTTCATCTCGAGCATATACACCTTCAGTTTTCAGGAGCGCAGTGTATTCCCTTTGGTTCTGTAGACCCCGTTTATAGCCAGCAAAAATTGCCTTGGACCACAGCCTTCCAGACATATTTGTCGTTTTAGAAGTCCCATTCCCAGCAGGCCTTCACAGGGTCCAAGATGGCTGTGCCTGTATTAAAGTAACAAAAACAATTTATGATAGTACACGTTATTTTGAGGTTCAGAAAAAGAGGTCTCTTCTGATTGGAGCATCTGGTCAGTCTTACTGTCAGACTATTTTTTGGGCTCCAAAATCACTACAGATGGTAATTGCAGTCATGAAATTAAAAGATGCTTACTGCTTGGAAGGAAAGTTATGACCAACCTAGATAGCATATTAAAAAGTAGAGACATTACTTTGTCAACAAAGGTCCGTCTAGTCAAGGCTATGGTTTTTCCAGTGGTCATGTGTGGATTTGAGAGTTGGACTGTGAAGAGAGCTGAGTGCCGAAGAATTGATGCTTTTGAACTGTGGTATTGGAGAAGACTCTTGAGAGTCCCTTGGACTGCAAGGAGATCCAACCAGTCCATTCTAAAGATCGGTCTGGGATTTCTTTGGAAGGAATGATGCTAAAAGCTGAAACTCCAGCACTTTGGCCACCTCATGCGAAGAGTTGACTCATTGGAAAAGACTCTGATGCTGGGAGGGATTGGGGGCAGGAGGAGAAGGGGACGACAGAGGATGAGATGGCTGGATGGCATCACGGACTCGATGGACGTGAGTCTGAGTGAACTCCGGGAGTTGGTGATGGACAGGGAGGCCTGGCGTGCTGTGATTCATGGGGTCGCAAAGGGTTGGACACGACTGAGCGACTGAACTGAAAAGAAGTGGGATTTGAAGGATGCATGAAACATGCATAGGCAACAAAGAATGGGAAAAGGGCCCAGATGAGTGAAATGGTGTGAATAAGGGTACAGAAGTGGAATTGTGCAAAGGGCTTTTGCATATTAAACCATAATCAGGATAAAATATGTGAGTACTAGCAAATAGGAGTAAACAGGTGAGTTCAACTGAGACTAGAAAATTTCGATGCCCAGAAAATGAATTTAAGAACTTTCCCTATTGATTATGAAGGCTCGCTAACTGTGTGGAGGCAGGTAACCCACAAGAATAACTCTTGCACTTGCTCAGGTGTGAAATAATAAAGTCCCAAATTGGAATTTGTATAGTGTTTTGGGGGAGAGGTGTGAGCACACCGTACAACATGCAGAACTTCCCTGAGCAGGATTGAGCCTGTGCCCCCTGCTGTAGAAGTGTGGACTCCTAGCCTCTGGACAGCCAGTGAAGTGAAAGTTGCTCAGTCATGTCTGACTCTGCAACACCATGGTGTGTAGCCTGCCAGGCTCCTCTGTTCATGGAATTCTCCAGGCAAGAACACTGGAGTGGGTTGCCATGGAGATCTTCCCAAGCCAGGGATCGAACCCGGTCTCCTGCATTGCAGATGGATTCTTTTAACATCTGAGCCACCAGGGAAGCCCAAGAATACTGGAGTGGCTAGCTTATTCCTTCTCTAGGGGATCTTCCCGACCCAGAAATTGAACTGAGGTTTCCTGATTTGCAGGCAGATTCTTTACCTACTGAGCTACCAGGGAAGCCCCAGGACAACCAGGGAAGTCTCCAAATTGGAACTTAGAAGAAAAACATTTAAAGGAAGAAACAATAGAAATTGCTGATTTACTGAGCATAAATTAAGAAGCCAAAGACAGCAAGAGATTCGTAGGCGGAGGGATGGTGGTATCAGTGCCACAGAGAGGAAAGATTGAAAGAATGAGTGTGGTTTGGGTGAAATTGAGGCAATAGCTAATCCTTCTGTCTGTTACACTCTATTGCTGTCTGCTTCTACACAGAATAGTCCCAGAATTGTGCTTCCTTAGTTGTCTCTTTTCCCCTCGACTCAGTGGTTGTGTCTCATAGCAGCACTGCTAATACCCTCTTCTCTACCCAGTGGTTTGACACTTCCCATCTCTTATTAACCTAACCTAAAGGAAAAACCAGTAATTTGAGTTTAGCTCTGTGTCTGGTTTTTGCTCAGCAGAGTTAAATTTTATAATACACGTTTTCTCCAGAGGCCTTTTTTTTTTTGGTAACGTCCCTGACTGTCTTCCATAAGATAGAGATTATAGAGAGGTAGCTTTCAGAAATGGAGAAGGCAATGGCAACCCACTCCAGTGTTTTTGCTTGGAAAATCCCATGGATGGAGGAGCCTGGTGGGCTGCCATCTATGGGGTCGCACAGAGTCGGACACGACTGAAGTGACTTAGCAGCAGCAGCTTTCAGAAAAGTGTATTTTTGTTTTTTATATAAAGTCTTTATTGAATTTGTTACAATGTTGCTTCTGTTTTGTTTTGGTTTTTTGGCTGTGAGTGTCTTGTACTATTGCATATGCAGTCCTTTAAATCCATATATTTATAAAATGTGTAAAAGTAACTTTTACAGAAATGAGCTCATACTTACATTTTATGCCATAGTTCGCTTATTTTATTTAACATGTCAAGTAAGTTTCTTCATGTGGATTCAGTTCAGTTCGGTCGCTCAGTCATGTCTGACTCTTTGCGACCCTGTGGACTGCAGCATGCCAGGCTTCCCTGTCCCATCACCAACTCCCAAAGCTTACACAAACTCATGTCCATCGAGTCAGTGATGCCATCCAACCATCTCATCCTCTGTTGTCCCCTTCTCTTCCCGCCTTCAATCTTTCCCAGCATCAGGGTCTTTTCTAGTGAGTCAGTTCTTTGCATTACCCTCATTCTATTGCTTCTTGACTTTTCCCCCCAGTGACTAGTTTTCTCTGTAGAGCATACCACACTTGATTTCCAGTTTTCCTTTTCAATCAGTACTGCAGTGAACATCTGTGTACCTACAGATTTGTACATTTGTATTATTTCTCTATGAAAAATTGCTAAAAGATTTGTTGGACCAAAGAATAAGATCAAAAGATCACAGGCTTTGATATAATACATTGACAGTAGATAAACTAATCTTGCTCTTCGTTTCTTTGTCATCATCTTATTTGGAACAACAGAATGAAAGGTACTTGCACCTTGCAGCTAAACTTCTGGATGCAAAGGAGCAAGCAGCTACCTTTAAACTAGAAAAGAACAAGCAAGGCCAAAAAGAGACTCAAGAGAAAATAAGGAAGTTTCAAAGAGGTAAACGCTTTAAAATTCTTAGATGTATTAATATGTCTTCTTTATTGGCTTTCCTAGGATGGAGGTTGCCTCTTTTTTGTATGTCTTCTCTTTCCTAACAGTTTACACTTGGGGTTGGCAAACTTGTGCAACAAGCCAAATAGTAAATATTTAAGTTTTACAGGTTGTTATGATTACTCAGCTCTGCTGCCACAACATAAAAGCAGCCATATACAAGACATAAGCAAATGGTTATGTTCTCACAAAACTTTATGGATGCTGAAATTTCATATAATTTTCACATGGCACCAAATATTTCTTCCTTTTATCTTTTTCAACCAGTTAAAGATGTAAAAATCATCCTTAGCTCACAGACCATATGGAAATAGGTAGCAGGGCTGGATTTGGCTTGCAGCCATAGTTAGTTAACCTGAAGTGTACACTGTAAAACACTATTTCCACTCAAGAAGGAGAGGTGAATATAATTTCATGAGAATTTATTTTTAATGAAGATGTTTTTCTTGGCCTTCTACATCTGTTAAGTGATTTCTTCTAAAAATGTTAGTATGTAATGTGAAAATAAATTGCCTTGAACTTCTAGCACAAATTCCTAGTAGGAAGGAAAAAGAAGCAATTTTTTTTTTTTAATTGCAGAGTAAAAAGGCATGAAAAACAAATATGAATAGAAACAAAATAAATAAGCATCATTTTTTTTTTTTTTTGGTAGAAATGGAAACTTTAGAAGATCATCCAGTATTCAATCCAGCCATAAAGATTTCACACCAACAGAATGAAAGAAAGAAGCCTCCTGTAGTCACAGAAGGAGAAAGTGCTCTGAACTTTAATTTATTTGAAAAGTCTACAGCTGCTCCTGAAGAGGAAAGAGGTAAAATGAAGGGAGAGTGTTCCAGAGTGTAATTTGTAAATAGTAAAACATCAAGGACTATATAAGTGAGAAATTGTGTTACTTTGTATTCCAACAAACTACAAAAGATGGCAGTAAAGTTACACTTCCACACACTGTCTTGGAAAAGTACCATTATAATAATTTGTTTAGCATTTTGTGATTACCAACATCTGGCTTCAGCCTCATCTCTCTCCAGTTCAGACTCCTGCCAGAATTATCTTTCTGTAACACAGATCAAAATATGAGTTTCTGGTTAAAAATTTTAATCAGTTAACAAGTTCAAACCTTCTGTTATGGCATTGATGATCCTTTGCTTTCTGCCACACTCTACCTTTCCACCTTATTCTCCCAGCTGTGTACTCCAGCTGCATCATTCTTAAAACATGTGTTGTTTCATGGCTCCATGACTTTGCTCATCCTATTATCCCCTTTTTGGCCAACCTTTCCCTTGCTCAAATCAGGTCTGTCTGTCCTTTTCTAACCTGTTCTCTTAAAAAAAATCTGTTCCCAAAAGTGAGAGAACTTTAATCCTTCAGAAGATATTCTGTATTACTACATAAGCATTTTTAAAGAACCAATCTTTGTCATTTTAGAGAAAAAGAAAGAACCTCATGATGTAAGAAATTTTGACTATACTGCTCGAAGCTGGACTGGAAAATCTCCCAAACAATTTCTGATCGATTGGGTCAGGAAGAATCTTCCCAAGAGTCCAAATCCTTCCTTTGAAAAAGTTGCAGTAGGTAGATACTGGAAATGTAGGTATGTTTTTGGTTAACTGACTGAACTTTTAGAAAAATCTAAGATGAAAATGTTTTTTTTCCTATGAGTAAAGTAGACGTCTAGGAAGCTGGTTCCACATCTCTAGGTTGATAGTGCCTATAAATCATTACCTAGTATTAATATAGTGTTTTCTGTGAGAATATTTAATTTAAATAATGTAAACTACAGTTCAGTGTTAATGGAATTCTGACCATTTTTACTTCATCAATTTTATTTTAAAATGTCTTTGGCTTCTTTTAGGGTGAGGGTAATCAAGTCTGAAGATGATGTCCTGGTTGTGTGCCCCACTATCTTAACAGAGGATGGTATGCAGGCTCAGCACCTAGGAGCCACTTTAGCTCTTTATCGTTTAGTGAAAGGGCAGGTAAGTTTTTATAGATCCAAGTGTCTCAGAATTCACTTGTGGAGTAATGGGTATATTTTGTCAACATAAAACTATCTGCATGTGGAAGGTAATGTTTAATCGTGGCCCTTTGTGCCAGTTTTCTCTTCACTGAATGCTGCTTCTGAGCAGTCCTTGTTTCTGCTTATTTATAATTTTGACTTTGTTTCATCTCCAAACATAGTTCAAGCTTTCTCTCCTTGGACCAGAGGCACTGAACCATTTGGTCCAGCTTTGCAAACTACACTGATGTAAAGATTAAAAAACTGTGCTAGAGTGATTGAATTAAGGAGTTTTTAAACAATTGTTTTCCTTTAACGTTATATTGTCTCTCAACTTTAAAATACAAGACATTGGTTCCAGTTTTCACTTTTAGGTTATATCGACTAAAGCTTCTAGTTTAAGGAAAGATGAAAATAAAGTCTTATTGAAGAGAGTGCTTTTAAGAGAACACTATGCTCTTTTGGGCGGGGGGGGCGGTTGGGAGTACTGTCAGCATTTTCTCTTTGTAATAAATGTGTATATCTTTCTTCCTGGTGAATTAGAACTACTGAAAATTTAGACACTGATTAAGTGGAATTCCAAATAATAGTTCTTTTCCATTTTCTCTCAGTAAAAGTTCTTAATGTCTTTATTTCCCTTGTTTGGCAAAATAAGGTATCATAAGGTAAGCTTAATTAATGGAAATGACTGTCAGTGTTACAAAAATAATTGTGGGCTCTTAATAAAACAGAGGCAGGATAACTTAGATTCCATCCAATGGAGTTCAAAGTAAAATACTTTGACTTGTAATATACAAATGGAATCTCAGAGGGAACTTTGATCAGTGCTTTGTGGATCATCTACATATTTAAATAGCACTACCATAGGAATAAATAATAAACATGTGTTTAATAGTTTATTGTGTTCTAGAATAAGCACTGTGTTTGATTAACTGAAAGTTTACCTCAGAGTATGCATATAAGGGAGGTATAATTATTAGCCCCATTTTACAGTTAGAAACTAAGACACCAAGAAGTTAAGTTACTTGGCCAAGGTCACACAGCTAGTAAGTCCAGAAGCCTGTTTATATGCTGTTTATCAGTTTGCATCATATGCGTGTATGTGTGTGCTCAGTCGCATCTAGCACTTTGTGACCCCATGGACTATATAGCCCATTAGCCTCCTCTAGCCATGGAATTTCCCAGGCAGAAATACTGGAGCAGGTTGCCATTTCCTACTCCCAATATGCATGTATATCTTTTATTAAAATACAGTAGTAACCTACTAGTTTAAGAGATATTTTAAGAAGCAAGAGCTATTCTTTTCAGTTCTAACCTATTGAATTTTGGTATCCAGTAATTAGTCAACACAACGTATTACTATTTTTTTCCTTTATAGTCAGTTCATCAATTGCTTCCTCCTACTTACCGAGATGTTTGGCTAGAGTGGAGTGATGCAGAAAAGAAAAAGGAAGAATTAAATAAAATGGAAACCAATAAACCACGTGACCTTTTTATTGCCAAACTTCTGAATAAACTGAAACAGCAGCAGCAACAACAACAACAGCATTCTGAAAATAAGAGAGAAAACTCTGAAGATCCTGAGGAATCTTGGGAAAATTTAGTTTCTGATGAGGATTTTTCTGCACTGTCCTTGGAATCGGAAAAGGTGGAAGATTTGGAACCTGTTAGAAACCTCTTTAGAAAGTTGCAAAGCACACCTAAGTACCAGAGACTTCTAAAGGAAAGGCAACAATTGCCTGTGTTTAAACACAGGAGTTCAATTGTTGAAACTCTTAAAAGGCACCGGGTTGTGGTTGTGGCAGGTGAAACAGGGAGTGGTAAAAGTACTCAAGTGCCACATTTTCTCTTAGAAGATCTGCTTCTGAATGAGTGGGGAACAACTAAATGTAACATCATCTGCACCCAGCCCCGAAGAATCTCAGCAGTGAGTTTAGCCACAAGAGTGTGTGATGAGTTGGGCTGTGAAAATGGACCTGGAGGAAAGGTAAAATGTTGTTCAACTCTACCTCAGAGAATGGTGACATGACATTACTTACCTGTGCTCTTGGGATCCAAATGGAACCTGTACCATATATGAATTTTGACCAATACTGTTTGTTGCACATCTCAGGTGCTTTTAATGTTTTCTTTGATAGGTTTGATATGCCACTCTCCTTTATAGGAAAAGGATTGTAAGTAATTATCATTTAAATTCTCATGTAAAAGGAAAAATATATTCACTTTAATAACTGAGTACTCAAATATATTACATTACTAAGTTGATCATTCAAAGAATATAAATATATACAGATAAATTGTAATACCAGGTATCTCAGTATTTGGAAATCTTTTCTGTAGAATATATTCCTGAATGATTTTCATTAGCTCAATGAACAGAAGCAAAAAAAACAATATAGAAGACAATGTCAGACTGTTTTCAAATCCTGTATATAAAAACAATAGAAAAAAGAACTTAAAATACCTGTTGTCCTGTGTTTGGGGATAAAAGTGTACACAAAACTGGCCAAACCTTAACCAGAGTGACTGCAAAATGTAGGAATTAATAAAATTGGTTTAGAACCAAATATAATGAATTCCAAGTTCATATAATTCAATTTAATTATGCTTTGAATTGTTCTTTCTAGATAGAGTACTTAACATTTTTGTCTGTCTTTAAGTTAGATAACCCTTCATTAAAATTTTATGTGGCAATTTTTCTGGACTCATGACATGTAAGGGGACAAAAGAGCACAATTTCTGTCTTATAAGGAATTTAAATTAAGGGGATGACAGACATGTTTACAAACACAGCAAAGGAATGACTGAAGGAGTATGAAAGAAAATGTGATGGAAATAGAAGTGACTTCAGGATTCTCATCAGGCACCACTGGTTTTTAATGGTTGCAGCTTCTGTGAGATCTTGATAAAAGAATAGACTTAAGTTGTAGGAGCAGATCTAAAATTCTGTTCCTGAGCACCTCAGTATTTTGCTCCAAGATAATTTCATAAGAAATTGATTAAATCTGTTAATATTTCCATAATCATGTTAATGGTACTCAGAGCAGGAGAACAGCTTTTTGTTTCAAAATTCTGAAAATTTTTCCTTGTTTAAATTGCCAAAACAAATTTTATAGTTTGGTATAATTGAAAACAAAGGAAAGTAGTAAATGGCACTAAACAGATTTACTTTGACTGCTCCATATAGGAGCAGGACCAGCACCTGTACTTCAGTTTCTAAAGCTTTTTTCCCACATCATTTGTGAGAATCCAGTCTTGGCTGTGTTTTCCCTTCAGAATTCTTTGTGTGGATATCAGATCCGGATGGAGTCTCGTGCTAGTGAATCTACCAGGTTACTCTATTGTACCACAGGGGTTTTGCTAAGAAAACTTCAAGAAGATGGTCTCCTAACAAATGTGTCTCATGTGATTGTAGATGAGGTGAGTAGATTCTATCACTGTATGTTCAGGAAATGACTCTAAACATTTTTGTGTTAAAAAGATGTTACTTCTAATACTAGCTAACATTTTCTTCATTTTTACTAAATGCCAAGTACTTTACATGTAATTAGTTAATTTCCTCTAACAGGTCTCAGGCTAATTGATATATTTAACAAATACTGTATAACATTTGCTATATGCAAGGGGCTATTCCAAGGACTTCATATATACAACTTCATTTAATCCTTCCAGCAATCCTTCACTTAATCAAAAGAAGTAAATATTATTATCCCTATTTTATAGTTGAGGAAACTGAGGCACACAGAGGTTATATAGCTTACTCAAGTTCATACAGTCAATAAGTTCTGCAGCTAGGGGTTCAAGCCTACGGAAGCCAGCTGCAGACATCTCTTATCAGTTAGTGTATGTTAAACTGATTTGCTTTGTACATAATTTTTTGAAGAAATTATATATATAGCATTTTAGTTATTTAAATTTTTTTTTCAATTTTCCCTGATGTAAAGTTTTTATGAATTTAATTCACCAAGTTCAGAAGGCATTAGTGAAAGTTCAATCATTCTTTGATTTTTAATTAATAGATTTTAATTAATATATTTAATTAAATATAGATTACTGGGTTATTTTCCTCCTTTTGGTTAGGACGTATTTGAAGTATAAAGAGATACAAAAATGAAAATAAAAATTATCTGTAGTCTCATGATTCAGAAAAAAATTAATGTTGCCTTTTGTGCATTTATATATGTATTTTTTTATAGTTTGTATGTGTATTCACTTTATAATTCTTCACATCATTAGTCTGCAAAAATATCATTTTTAATAGCTTTATAGAAGTATGTTATTTGGATATCCCATAATTTATTTAACCATTTTCCTGTTGTTGTACTAGTTAGGTTAAGATGTTTTTAAATACAATATTTTGGTCATAGGTAAGTGATAGAAATTCAAGAGAAAGAAAGAGGATATATGGCAGCTTGATTGAGCATGCCCATGGGTAACTGCTCGGGGCAGTGATGGGTGGGGACTAAGGTGTGACAGTTGTAGCCATGTTTGTTAATACCTGGATTTTATCAGTATCATATTTATTTTAAGAATCAACTTAAAATGCTAATTTGTCTATTTATAGTGAGAAATTTTTTCTGCTAGGTAAGATGAAATATTTGCATCAGCCAGTAGTTTTTCTGGGAACTCCAAATTATTAAAAAACTGTGTATGTGTGAGTCACTCAGTTGTGTCCAACTCTTTGAGACCCCATGAGCTGTAGCCCGCCAGGCTCCTCCAACCATGGAATTCTCCAGGCCAGAATACTGGAGTGAGTTGCCATTCCCTTCTCCAGGAGATCTTCCCAATCCAGAGATCGAATCCAGGTCTCCCTCATTGCAGGCAGATTCTTTACTGTCTGAATCACCAGGGAAGTTTGTTTAGTAAGTATATTTCAGAATGAATCCTAATTTAAAAGTTAGACCAACTGCAGGGAGCTGTTCTTTGATGGTTTTGTATTAATAGCAGTCTGTAGACCTGATTTACTGAACTGTGCTTCAGTGTGATACTCTCAGCCTCTTATTGAACAGTACTATAAGAATAAGAGAAAACCCAGTGAAATTCATCATGTTAAATATAATGATGAAAGAGATACTGGGACAGAGTTCGTTATATGATACAAGAGCTTCTTTATGAAGATGCTTAGGATGATACTCTGACTTTCTTACTAGGAATAGTTGGTGTGATTTGTTTGAGTTTATGGTCAGTGTGAGAGTTATGTAGCTTTTCCTCTGGCAGCTATTATGTTTACAGCCAACCTTTTTGCCCACCTCTCTCAAATGTACTTAATAAAGTATACATTTTTATTAGCTATATTTTATGTCTTATCCTCATTTTAAATTTTTTTTAAAAAATCAGTATTTGGGGACTTTGCTGGCAATCCAGTGATTAAGACTCCATGCTTCCACTGCAGGGACACAGGTTCAGTCCCTGCTTGAGGAACTAAGATCCCACATGCAGAGCAGTGCAGCAAAAAATAAACTTTAAAAATTGATACCTATATAAATTACCATCTATTTGAGGAGGTTCCCCAGATCTGTTTCACCTATCAGAAAATATTTCTCTCAAGCTTCAGATAATATCCTGGTCAAGCCAGTAAAGTAAAAACATCCAAAATTATTCCTTCTTTCTTGCATATCCTCTAAATCAGTTCACCTGGACTTTGTTGATTTTTTTGAATACTTCTCTCACATTCATATACTTCTCTCCATATTTACTGGTATTGCCCTCATATATGCTACCATTATCTTATTTAATTACTTAATAAGCTTCTAATTAAACTGCCTACTTTCTGTTTTGCTCTCTTCTACATTCTTCACATTATAGCTGCTGCTACTGCTGCTAAGCCACTTCAGTCGTGTCCGACTCTTTGCGACCCCATGGACTGCAGCCTACCAGGCTCTTCCGTCCATGGGATTTTCCAGGCAAGAGTACTGGAGTGGGGTGCCATTGCCTTCTCCGTCACATTATAGCTAGACTTACCTTTTTTAAAACAAAGTTCAGACCACATGATTTCCCTACTTTAAAATATCTTACTCACTACCCTGACTCATTAGAATAAAGTCTCATCTTCTTAACAGGGTTTATGAGACCTCATATAAACAGATTACTGAGCACCTCACCCTCTGTGTCTCTTGCCCATTCCTCATCTCATGCTCAAGGCATTATTTTTGTTTCGTCATTTCTTGAAATGTAATATGATCCGACTGTCCTCCATGATTTTGCACAAGTTATGGCCCATGACCACCTTATCTCCCTTTATCATACTGTTCTTTCCTCGTTTTTTAAAAACTCATTTCAGTTCTCAACATAGATGTCAATTCCCTCTTAGTAGCCTTCCTGACCACCTGAATTAGCTACCTCTTGCTGTACAACAGGAACTAAACATTGTAAATCAACATTGTAAATCAACTATAACTTCAATAAAAATATATATATAAAACAAAACCAAAAAAGAATATTAGACCGAAAAAAAAACAAAATAGCTGCCCTTCATATGTAATTTCAAGCCATCCTCTACAGAATCCTCTTAGAAGGCTATAAACTCTGAAATGAAGACTATCTCAGTCATTATTCCCCAGCATCTATTTGTTGATCTCTGGTAGCCAATCACTCTATGAAATTTGTATTATTTGTTTTATAGAAGAAGAAATAGGCTCAGGGATATTTGAATAACTTTCCTAAAGTCATATTTTAATTGATCAAGAAGAATTAAGCCTAAGCAAGCAATTCCAGAGTCTGAACATTTAACCACTATTGCCTCCCTTCCACACAAAATGATCAAACCTGTTTTAATTTTTGTTGGTCAAACCTGTTTTAATTTTTGT